>NC_090935.1:913635638-914260638 GCF_040938575.1 Ambystoma mexicanum | reverse complement strand
GGGCTCCACCCACGCTTACGAGAAATATAAAGAGTATCACCTTGGAGAGACTTATCCCGACCTTACTCCCCACACTCAACACACTCCCCGACAACTCTGATCCTGAGACCTTGGTTGAAGAATACAATAAAATCATGTCCACCTCGCTGGACCTAATCGCCCCCCTCAAACTCAGATCAATTAAGCCTAAAACGCTTCTGAACAAATGTTTTACACCATTCCTTAAAAATCTAAGGCAGCAAAAAAGAAACTGTGAGGCCACCTGGAAAAAACTCCCTTCAGCAGCCAATAAACTTACATTTACTAAACTCCCAGCCCTCTACAAAAACGAAATCTGCCTAGCAAAACGAACATCATTCGACTCCCGCATATCCCAAGCTAAATCAAATATGAAGGAATTATTCTCCATCCTCAAAAAAATAGAGACCCCTTTAGCACCACCTAATACATGTACTAAAGATAAAAACCGGTGTTCAGAGACCCAAAATGCTCTGGCAAACAAGATTAACAAGATTTCTACCTTACAAAACAGAATTTCCTGCAAAAGAGCTTCCTTGAATGACCCCCTCCCATCCAAACCTACTGAGAATCCCACAGTTATTGAATCCACCCGCTTCAACTTCTCTAAAGTCACCATACTTGAAGTAGAAAGAATCATTTTGTCACTGAAACCCTCCAACTTTCAGGGTGATCTGTGCCCTGCACAGCTCATTAAGGATGCTGCCCGAGACCTCTCCCCTTTCATCACAAAGTTAATCAATGCTTCCTTCTCTTCTGGCTCTATCCCCACCAATCTAAAACAATCTTGGGCACTTCCACTACTAAAAAAACCTACCCTTGACCCAGCCACGCCAACAAATTATAGACCCATCACAACCGTACCATTTCTACCAAAAATTTGGACAAGGTTGCCTACGTACAAATACAGAAGCACTTGGAAGCACACCACCTACTAGGAGTGAGACAATCAGGCTTCCGTCCCCAACATGGGACCGAGACTGCTCTCATTGACCTTAAGACACAGGTTTATGAGCTTAGAGACAACGGCCAAGCAGTCCTACTCCTTCTTCTAGACCTCTCTGCGGCATTTGACCTGGTCAACCATTGTGTCCTATGTACCCACCTCAACACATCTGCTCACTTCTCTGCTGAGGCTATCACTTGGATTAGATCCTTCCTAAACAGCAGAACCATGAGGGTCTTCTCAACCACAGCAGCAGCAGACCCCATACCCAACACCTGCGGTGTGCCACAAGGCTCTTGTGTCTCGCCCACACTGTACAATATATTTACCAAGCCCCTTTTCGATGATCTGGATCATCTCTGTATCACCTACACCAACTATGCAGATGATACCCAGATCCTCCTTCCGCTTTCTGGGGATTATGGAAAGGATTTGACCTTGGTGAATAGAGTGTACATCATCATCCAGGCATGGATGGCCACACATGGACTATGCCTGAATGATGATAAAACTGAACTTATCATCCTGGGCACTACCTCCAGCCTAAAGAAATTAGGCCCTGTCTATTCCTCTTTTATAATTGATGGCAACAATATCAAAGTAGGGCAAGAGGTCAAAACGCTGGGCTTTTACCTGGGCGCAAACTTCTCTTTTAACAAACAGATTAACTCCTTAGCATCCTCCACGGCCTACATGTGTAAATTGATCCGTGCAGCCAAACCCTTTGTCTCCGATACTAGCTGCATGACCCTGGCCAGAGCCCTTATATTGTCCCACCTGGACTATTGTAATGCTCTTTATTTTGGGTCTTCCAAAGCTACCATCAGTAAAATACAACTCTTCAAAATAACGCCCTCAGAGCAGCATTAGGCATCTCCAGAAGAGACCACATTTCTTCATATAGCCAACAGAATAACTGGCTCCCTATCAAAGATACAATTCTCCTAAAAACCGTGTCACTCACTCATAAATCTCTCAATAACGCTGCTCCTATCTACTTGGTCGACAGATTCCACAGACAGACCTCCCTGTGACCCACAAGAACAGTTTACAAAGATTGCCTTTCTGTCTCTAACTTTAAACGCTCCACCATAGGGGGCAACAGCTTCCCAGTGAAAGCAGCTAAACTGTGGAATTCCCTATCCCCTACTTTTAGAATGGACCTGCCCTACCACAACTTCCGATCTAAGGTTGTACTGTGGTTGAAAACGTAGGCTCTTAAACGCAATTTGGTGTTAAGTCTTTCGTACTCCACCTCTTTACATATATTGTATCCACATGTGTATATTTGTATATAATCCTGCTATTACTGTGTGAATGTATATATTCTCGTTGTTGTAACTAAGCTTTGCATATACATGTAACTGCTGCGACCTGTTACCTGAGGGTATGATCGCACATTATAAATAATAAAACAAACAAACATAGGTAGTATTTAAAATATAATGTACAAATAAATTAGTTGAAAAACACGTGTAAATGTTCTTCTGTGTAGTTTTAACAATCAAATGTCAAAGCACACAGTAAATTCAAGCTGTGCTAAACATAGACTAGGCAGGCTGGAGAGCACGAAGTGGTTGAGCAACTGGTCCTGTCGATCACAAGCCAATGGAGACTAAAAAAAAGGATTCAACATGACAGAGTATTATGAAAATAAGTGTTTTTTTGTAGAAGTTATTGGACCATATCAAATATAATTTAATGGAGTTAATGTTGAGAGAATGGCGGGAAGATGTGTTTATGTATGAATGTTTATAACATAGTAAATTACACTGAACAAGAGCGAAAAAGTATTCCTGCTAATGCAGCATTAATGTTAAGTAGGGAACATGACCATGCAACACTGGAGCTTCTGCAGAATCCCTTGTATGGCAAGAAGAACACGCTTGGAGGAGCTCTGCTGGTATCCAGTGACCAAGTGAAGGGTATTTAAACCCCAGGCAAAGCAGCAGTCTTCAGAGGATCTTGGAGTCATCGACGAGGACAGAATGCTGGCTGAAATGGCAGAGCCCTCTGTCATTTACCCAATCCTCATGATCTGTAAATATTAAAGTCTTGTTATCACCTGCAAGACAGACTAATGGCTTTTAATTCCCTAGAGGGGTGCATTTTACTCTGGTTTATGGTGATCATGGGTCCCCTGTATTTAAGGGGTGCCCCTTTAAATTAGGGTTCGCTTTCAGTGGTGACCCCTTGACGTTTTACTTAGTTTCTTCCCCTGTTCTTTGCAAAGCTCGGAGCAGGTCAGCCACGCCCAACTACAGTGATCAGAATCCTAACTTAAAAAACCCATGTATCCTGAGCGACTTTAGTAGAAGCCATTTTAAAATAAATCTTTTCTGCCCACTGGAGCAGGGCGTGGCTCCAGAACGACAGGCTTGGGGACTTCGTAACAGAGGGAAACTCAAGTGAACAACACCCAGGTGAGTATACTCTTGCAGGTGATAACAAAATGGGAACATGTATGTGTTGGTGATAGGATTGGTATGGTTATGTGAAAGATATTGGTGATATGAAAGATATTATGGTGATGTGAAAGATATGGTGATGTACGAGGTCAATGGAATAAGTACTTGGTGATGTATTATGGCATAGGACTTTTGGTGATGAAGTATTGGTGATGAAGTTTAAAGTAGGACCTTTGGAGATATGGTATAAGATTGGATAGGATAGTGGATTTCAGGTGATGTGTTGAGGAGTAGATTGAATAAGAGGTGGGTTATGTATTGATATTGTCACGTATTTCTGTTTTTCTACTTTTTATAATGGAAAAGGGATAGAAACTGATCCCCAGCTTATAAGGACTGGGAGCTAACAGTACCACACATTATTCTTCTCTTGACGATAAAAGCAATAAGTGGTATTACGTAGTGGCTCGGTATATAAGGAATGAGCCTGGATTTTAGTCAAAAGTAGTGGCTCGTTATGAGGAATGAGCTAGGATCTTGGTCTTGTATATTTTGTCTTGCTGTCATTTGTGGTAAAAAAGAAAGGAAGGTGGATGAGTCGTGGTGTGTGTGTATGTGTGAAACCAAAGTGAAGAAAGTGTAAAAGTGGGTGGGGGACAAAGTGGGTTGTATTATTGAAGCACGTGCAACATAGCAGTAGGGTTAAAGTGAACCATTATGGACGCACGCAATATTATGGAGGAAGGAACTCCAATAAAACACATGCATAGGGTTCTGCCACTGTGTTGTGACAGAATAAACAAACAATTGATAGTAGAAACAAAAGAAGGGGGGACATCCTGCTCCTGGCCAGAGCAGGGCTACTATCATAGAAACATGCTAGAAAAAATGTCCATTTTGTAGCAGCAAAATATGAAGGGAACAAGTCCCAAAAAAGAGAAGAGATTCTAGATCTCTGTAAATTAGTTGAGGATATAGGAGATCAGGAAGGTGAAAAAGAGATCCAATGTAAGGGGATATACCCCGAAATGCCTAAAGCTGTAGTAGGGTATAAAAACCCAGTCTATAAGCCTCTACAGGTAGAGAGAGTGTCAACAGGATTATCAGGATTAGCATCTAGGAGGGGGGCCTTGAGAGCTTTTGCACCTCCATATAACCCACCCACAAGCTCTAATATGCCCGTAGCATTAGTGTACCTAGAGGGTCCACAAGTAGACATTGACAATGAGCTAAGAGCATTGCAGGAAAGGTTGGTCAGGTTACAAGTGCCTGAAGAAGTATCACCAGAAATAAGCGTACCGGTGCAGAAAACAGGGGATTGGAATTCAGGAGATTTCTTGTTCAGGTTAAACCGTGGGGCAATAAGAAATGTTTGTGTAGAAAAAGATGATGGGCAGAGTGTATGGACAGTCCTGGGACAAGAAGTAGAACAAGCAAGGGATAATGGAGGGGAAGATCAAGGTGGTAGAAATAACGAAGAGGCAGGGCAAGAAGGAGATCAAGGTTAGGAGGCAGTGAGAAACCCATCCCTGCCACAAGAAGCAGTGGGCAGAGACAGACCAAGAAATAGACCAGATTTAATCATGGTAGTACAAGTTCAGAAGAACACTAAAGGGGTAGAAAACGAAACATATATGCAGATACCTCTAATACATAAAGGAGTAGGGATAAAGCAGTATGTGCCATGGCCTCAAAAGGACAGAAATAATTTGACTAAAGCTCTTCCCCAGCTTATAGACAGAGCTAGTAAATGGATCTATGAATTTGAAAAACAAACAGCAGGGGTAGCCATAGCAGTAGGAGACTTTAAGAGTTTACTGGTCGCCATAGTCGGGGACCAGGCTGGGGACATATGGGCAAGGGCTGGGGTAAGTCTTGCAGATAATGAACATGATGGAGCAGCCTTTGATGAGGTAAGGGCAAGGGTATGGGCTGCCCTACGAAGGATGTACCCAGATACCCCTGACTTACATTCTTTAATGCAGTGCACAATGGGTGATGATGAGGACCCAGTTAGGTTTATTTTTAAATTACAGGAAATGTGGAGAGTTGAGACAATACCATGTTTCTATTTTTTTGTAAAGAGGGGACTACCAAAAGAGGTCCAGAAGGCACTATATAAAATTGTGCAAATTGAAGCCAAAGGGTGGGCAGAGATACAAAGTATAATAGTCCAAAATTGTAAGAGAATCAAGAAGCAAGACAGGGAGACAGTCCAGAAGCGGCAAATTGGTGGGCTAAACTAGTGGAAGAAACTAAATAAGGTTGTCGTTCAAGCACCAGTGAAGGCACCACTCGTACTCTTGGCTTACCTGTTTACTTTTTTAAGTCTTCCTTCTGACATTGGAAGCACTCTCCTTCTTCCTGATTGTTTGAGCCTTGTACAGAAAGGGACGTGTCTCTTCCGTCGCCAGTATGCAGGTGGGTCAATGCAGTTCGGGCTCCGGCCGCAGAAGGAGGAGATGGCTTGAGAGCGTTCAGTGTTCCAGGGGGATACCCCAGAAGAATCAGGTAAGTCCAGGAAAGGATGCAGACTAATCCAGGAATGATCAAGGAACTTGCATGGAACCGCGAGGTGGAGAATGCGAGGAGTGGATCAGAACAGAATACCCAGGAAGGAAAGAACGGCTAACCGCAGGGAAACCGAAGGGATTGGAAAGGTGGATAAGGACAAAATTCAGAGCTGTAACTTGCCGGTACAATCAGGCACAGAACGGCTAGCGTTGAGACGCACCGGGGGGCGTGTCTGTTTTCAAGGAAGCAGCAGGCATAGCTGGGAGACTAGAGAGTGAGTTTCTCAGCGGCGTCGGCCATGTTGAAATACACTGGATGCAATACTACGGTGTTTGAGAGACCATATTGTCCAGAAAGGGCGGAATCAGTGATTCATGACAGCATGCCCCCTTCTAAACTTCGATCCCCCAGGTTTGCCTGGGTGAGTTAGATGGAACCTATGCATCAGACGGGGGGCGTTCATGTTGGAAACAGGCTCCCATGTTCGTTCACTGGGTGGATAACCTTTCCATTCCCCCAAGTATTGAAGGCTACCTCTCCTATATCTGGAATCACATATCCTGTGACCTCAAATTCAATATGATCATTGACGAGAACAGGGGGAGGTCGAGGAGCTGTCCAGGTTGACTGGAGGTAGGGTTTGAGTAAGGCGGTATGGAAAACAGGATGGATTCTCTTCCAGGATTCTGGTAATTGGAGTCAAAAGGCCACAGGATTGATGATTTCCTTCAATGTGAATGGCCCGTAGAAGCGAGGGCTAGTTTGTTTGGCTTTAGATGTCTAGGTAAAAGTCGAGAAGAAAGCCAGACTTTGTCACCGATGGCATAGATAGGGCCAGGTATCGTTTTGCCATCTGCATGTTTCTTAACATCCATCCTGGCCTCCTCTCGATTTATTTTTTTAAATTTGTTTTTATTTTCCAATAACATTACAAACTCATGATCGTTTTGAAGGCAATTACATAATCACAATTAACTCCCCCCCTTCCCACCCTCCTACCTTGACCAAGACCATTCTGTTCTTTGATGCGATCTATGTGCGCAAGGGGTTAACATGGGCTGTCCAAGTCCTCATTGGAGGAGCTGTCCTCCTTCGCGTGAAACATGCTCACCGTGAGGGCCACCCATTGTAATAGATCCGCGGAGGTATCTAGCTTTTGTTGTCGTTGTGCCAGCTCCCAAGCCCCCGTTTCGGCTGCTGACCATCTCCGGAGGTCTTCCCACCAGGACAAGACACTAGGGGCTCTGGGGCATTTCCAAGCCATGGTGATTTGTCTTTTTGCTAGAATATACATTAGGTCCTTAAGTCTGTTCAGAGGCTTATTCTTTTTACTTTTGGGGTATGAGCCTAGGATGCACGCTTTAGGTGTCTGCACGTCTAATGCAATATCAGCCTCCACCACCCTTACCTTGATTTGCTTCCAGAAGGCCTGAATTGCCGGGCATCCCAAGAACATGTGAGTCATCCCCGCACAGGGTTCTTGGCATTTGGGGCACATTGTGGCACCTACTCCACTGAATCTAGAGATGATGTCTGGGGTGAGGTATGCCCTATTGATTATATAGAATTGTATGAGCTGCAAGTGGGCATTTCTAGATACTTTTTTGTGGTAGTGTGTTATAACCTACCACTCTTTATCTTCGAACTGCGTGCCAAGTTTAAGCTCCCATTTTCTCCTGCTCTTAATGTCTAGCTGTGTGGTACAGTTGAGCAGTGTTTCGTAGAGCCTCGAGGTTTCATGTTTCCCTCTGCAGCACCCAACAAGTTCTCGATGTCCTCATGGTCAGTGTCAAGGGTCTCCATTTCCGGGCACCGTTTTAAGAGTCTTTGTACAACAGCGCTGTGTAGGAGAAACTGTCCTGTTGGTATCCCTGTGGAATCCTGCAGTTCTGTGAACGTGAGGATACCCTGGTCGTCTACCAGATCTCCCAGGATGGCTACACTGTGAGGCTCCCATGTGTTCCTTATCACCTTCTGGCCATCTGGCCTGGTTGTCATAATTGCAGCAATCGGGATCTGCGGGGAGTAAGGGTCGACTACACCCGCGGCTTTACAGGCGCGCTTCCATATCTGGGTTCCGAGGCGAATTAAGTATGAATCTTGACGTACTGCTTCTGGTTCGACCCAGAGCAAGTCCCTAAGTAGCTTTAGGGATTCTGTGGGCTGCAGAAGACGAGTGTCGGTTGAGGTGTCGTCAGCCATCCATTGGATCACATGCTTCAGTTGGCCTGCCAAATAATAAAGTTTGAAGTTGGGGACCTTGAGGCCGCCTTTGTCATACGGCCTTTGCGTTGTTTCCAGGGCGACTCTGTGTCTTCCATCCTTTCTCCAGAGTTTATTTAGATCCTTTAAGAAAGGTTGTGGGATATTGTACGGGACATTGGTGAAGTAATAGAGGAGTCGAGGTAGTGCTACCATTTTAAGAAGCCCTGCTCTGCCTGCCACCGAAAGTGGTAGCTTGCTCCAGAAGTCTATTGATTTGACCAGGCCCTCACTCGCCTTCAGTGTGTTCAACTTGTGTTCAGTTTTGGGGTCTCGGGAGATTGTGATGCCCAAGTATTTAAAGGATGTGGGTTCCCATTTAAGGGCAAGAATTGGGAGGTGATCCTCTCTAGACTTGCTTAGGGCTTCCAGGGGGTACAGGCATGACTTATCGTAGTTGATTTGGATTCCTGTGCATCTATGAAACCCCTCCAATGTCTCCAGTATGTAGGGTAGTATGTGTTCGGGGTCTTTTAGGTAAAGAAGCATGTCATCCCCATACATAGAGACTAGGTGGGTCACCCCATCAATTACTATACCCCCATCTCCATACTCCTGTTTGAGGTATGCCGCCACTGGTGCAATAGCTAAGATGTTTAGCATAGGGGAGAGAGGGCATCCTTGCCGAGTGCCCCAGGAGAGATTCCACTTGTCAGAGAAGGTGTTGTTCATACGCACCCTGGCGAAGGGGTCTGTGCAGGTAAGTTCAACCCATTTAAGGAAGGCAGGCCCAATCCCCATCTTGGCTAGAGTGGCATGGAGCCATTTTCATCGAACTGAATCAAATGCTTTGGAGGCGTCTAAGGACGCCACTGCGCATTTGTCCGGATTACCATCAATGCTATATATGACATGGTGCAGTTTACGTACGTTTTCAGTGATGGAACGGCCCTGCACATACCCTGTTTGGTCGTGGTGAATTAAGAGCGGGACCGCTTCCCGTTCTTCCCTTCTAGTAGCGCCGTCAGTATCTTGTTGTCCAGGTTGAGCATGGACAGGGGCCTGTATGATCTGCATTCTGAACTGTCCGTATTGGGTTTTAACAGGGGGATGATGACTGCCTCCCTCATGGTGTCTGGAAGGTGACCCAACTCATATGCCTCGTTATACACTTGGGATAGCAGTGGGGCTAATATATTCTCGTAGGTCTTATAGAACTCTCCTGAGAGTCTATCAGGCCCTGGTGCTTTCCCAGAAGAAAGCGATCTAATAGTGACTGCGACCTCCTCAGGGGTGATGGGGCCGTCCAGGGTCTCGGCTATTTGTTCATCAAGATGTGGTAGCTTGATGATGTCGAGGACATCCTCGATTTCAATGTCAGTGGGAGGTGAGGGGTCAGAGTAGAGGGCCTGGTAATATTCTTTGAACGCTAGATTTATCCCCATTTGTGTGTGGGTGTCCTGGCCATCTGCGCCCCGGACTAGGCAAATGGGTTTCCTGGGAATTTTGCGTTTATAGAGCCACACTAATAATTTCCCAGGTTTGTCGCCTAGGGCATGGTTTCTCTCAATGTATTTAGCGTAGCTTAGCTTCCCCAGTGTCTCCCAATGTGCTAGGCAGGCTTGCTTAAACTCTATTGTTTTATTTATGTGGGCAAGGTCTGGGGACGTTATTTTTTCCAATTCTTTCAGCTCTTCTTCAGTGTGTGCCAGCCGGGACATGATGGATCTTTGGGCCCCTCCAATGACAGCTATCATTTCTCCCCTTATCACCACCTTATATGCCTCCCAAGCCGTGCTTATGTGTTTAACACTGTCTATGTTGGTCTGCCAATAGTCTGACGTGCATTGTCTAATCTGTTCGCAGAAGGCTTTATCTAGCAGCGCTTCGCTTCTGAGTCTCCATGTAGGAACCAGGGGTCTGGGTGTGATTACAGTCCAAGTGGTTACCAGGGGGGCGTGATCTGACAGCACCCTGGCCAGGTATTGTGTGTCTTCGAACAAGTCTAGGTGTTCTTCACTAGTAAATATACAATCGATTCTGGTGTGTACAGCATGCAGAGGTGAATAAAAGGAGTAAACTCTGTTATCTGGGTGCTGTTCTCTCCATAGGTCTTTCAAGGCAAATTGATGTGCAAGGGCGTTCAGAATTTTGGCGGGTGGGGAAGGACGGACGTGTTTGTCGTCTGATCTATCTATACGAGGGTCCAGGGTGCAATTGTGGTCGCCCCCCCAGATTATTATGCCATCTCTGCATGTGCTCCGACGGGTGTACAACGAGCAGAAGAAGACTGTAGCGTTGTGGTTGGGAGCATAGGTGCTAATTAGGCAAAGGTCCCTCCCCTCGATGGTGCCTTGTATGAAGGCCATTCTTCCTTCATTGTCCATTTTAGTGTAAGTCAGATTGATGAGGATGGAGGGAGCAATCCAAATTAAGACTCCTCTAGCGTACATGGAGTACGTGGAGCCTACCAGGGTTCCCCTCCAGACTTTGGCCAGTGCTGCTAACTTGGGTGCATTTAGGTGGGTCTCTTGCAGCAGGGCGACTCCAACTTTTTGGCGTTTCATGAATGTGTGGACACGATGTTGCTTGACATTGCTGTTTAAGCCGCTGACATTCCAGGACATAATTCTGATCTTGTCAGCCATGCACTGAGTGTGGTTGTAGGCTTGTGGGTGGCCCATGTGGTGGCCCAATCATTTGGTTTGGCAGGTTGCATTGCATTGAGAGGTCCTGGTTTGCGCCACAACAATTATGCAGTAGATGGTCTTGGTTCAATACATATGCAACTTTAACTGGGTCCCCGGCGTGGGGGTTCCCTTCCCCGTGAAAGTTAAACTTAATCCTTAACAAAACAAGTCTAGCGAGGTTTCCCCCGTTCTGACTGCCCCGTTTCCGATCCATTTGACCTAGGTCTTTTGGTGCCCTACGGGTGGGTAAACTACCCAAACTATTCCTGGGGGCAGGAGTAGGTTTGCTTCAGATGATATCTATAATGAAGCCATTGTGTCTGGCGTGGCTCCGATTAAGTTGGGGTTGCCGCTTTTCGTAGCTTGGTGTGGTGTATCACGTATATGTTGACTGGGGATTACAGAGGTAATTTCTCATGGTGCAGTTTGCCGTGGTTTCCACTGTTTTAGCTCAAGGTCTGGGATCTGCTCCTTGTCCATCCATTCTGTGGCTTCCGCAGGCGTGTCGGATATATGGGCTCTATTGTTATGCAGGACTTTTAGTCTAGCTGGGTAAAGAAGCATGTAGCGCAGCCCTGCGTTTTTCAATCTAGCTTTGGTGTGGGTGAATTGGGCCCGGCTTATTTGGATTTGTAGGGTATAATCTGGATAAATGGCGACCTTCGCAGAGTCTCTTTGTATATGGCCGCCTAATCTGGAGAAGGCTAGGATAGTTGCTTTGTCTTTATAATTGAGCACTTTGGCTATTATTGGTCTGGGTGGGCACCCCGGGGGCAGCCGCTTGGTGAGGGATTGATGGGCTCTTTCTATGGTGAAGCCCTGGGATAGTTTCCCTGCTCCGATTTCCTGTAGTAGGAGGTCTTTGATGTAATTCGTAGGGTCATTGCCTTCAATGCCCTAAGGTAGGCATAAGACTCTAATATTGTTTCTGCGGGCCCGCCCTTCTGCCTCATCAGCTCTGTCTTCTAGGTTTTTCACCTTCTGTGTCAGGGCGTCCAGTTCTTTCAGGAGCAGGGTTTTTGACTCAGTATTGTCCCACACTTGGGTTTCCAAAGCCTCCGTTCTACTGGCAATGGAGTGTACATCTTTCCGTAATAGGTTCAGGTCGATTGCGACGGCATCTATTTTGCTTTCCATTGTTTTCTGGAGGGTCATGATGGCCTCCAAGAGCTGCGACTTCACTGGTTATGGGGGTTCAGTGTTTGATATCTCCCTATTGGTGACGCCGGCGTCTGGTCTGAGCGACCCAGTGGCCGCAAAGTTCTCCATGGTGGTTTGTTTGTGCTTGCTCCGTGCTCCTTTTGTGGTCATCGCTCTGAGGGCAGGCACGCCCGATTAATCTTACTGTTGTCTTAGCTGCGGCAGTTGCGGCGACCTACCTTGTGGCAGTCCGGCGTTTGTGCTTTCAGGGGCCTCACTTATGATACTCGCTTCCTCCTTTGGGTTGAATTGGGAGGTTCTGTGAGGTGTTAAGGGATTGGTGCGCCCCTGTGGCGTACCGGGCACTCGGAATGAGCTTCTCTTGACTTGATTAATGGGGTGCCCCTGAGTTGTCTCTCCAGTGCTCGAGGAAGGAAGGGGGATCACACTATCTCAAAGAACCAGCTTCGCCTCTGTGGGACAGTCGCCGACACCACCTCTGGACCTCCTTCGGCGGTCACCCCGTGCCGCTGTAGGCCGTGTAACACCCTGCACTCTGCCCTGCACGGGGCGCGGTATGTGGCCACAGGCTGCGTATATTCAAATTACGGAGCTCACGCAGGGGGGGGGCTCCGCTTATCCGCCCCACAGGGGCCGCGTTGACCTCAGGTCCCCTTACTGCTAACTCTGCGCCCCTTGTCTTCTGGCTGCACAGAGGGCTTCTAGGAGCTTCAGCGCAGGGTATATGGTGCACAGATTCTGGTCAGCGGGATGTACCTCCCCTCGGGATCATCCCCAGCGACCTCTAAGAGTCTCAGTGGATCACGCGGTGCTGCTGTGTGCCGTTTGGTGTTAGGTGCTGCGTGTGGCATCCAGGCGTGTGTCTGCAGTCGGGAGTTGTCAATGTCTATTATACGTTGCGCCAGTGCCCCCTCCCTCCAGCTCCTTACCCCTCATGTTCGGGCGGCTCAGCAGTGCTTCCTGATGGGCCAGCTCAGCATCCAGGCCTCTCCAGCACAGTCACGCCGGGTGTAGGGTTTGCTTCAGGGGCAACTACTGTGGCCGTGATAAGTCTCTGCTGGCCGTGCGGGGCCGCCACACGAACGGCCTCATGGTGTACTGTCCAGTGCTTGTGTAATTTTGTGGGAGCCGCACCGTCACGAAGGGCCGTGATGCGCGCAGGGCCCCCGCAGCGAACCCCGCATTTCAAGTCTTCCAGTCACTCTGCGGGGCTCGTTAGATCACTAGCCCAGGTTCCCTGCCTCCGTCCGGCACGCAGCGCTGGGCGGCCGTGGCGGTCCCGACTCTCTTGGGGCTTTTCTTCAGAGCGCTCTGCTTTGGCCTCCCGCCCCGCCTCTTACACTTGGCTTGCGGCTGACAAGGCAGGTGTCTGCCCCGGCCCCTCCACCATCGGCAGCACAGGGCACAGGGGAACGGGTGCAGGCCTTCGTATGCCTGGGTTGCTTTTCTCGCTGCTCATGATGCAGGGCACTTAATCACCTCTGCAGACCTCGGGTGCTCCTGGGTCCAGGTGGGCTCACGGTATCCTCGGTCTTGGTTGAAGGGTTCAGCGAGGAGCCGAATCATGTGGCGCCCGCCATTGCCCCAGGCTCGTTGTTCTCCTTCCCACGGTGCGGTGTCCTAACGGCAAGCCGTAGCCGTTCCAATCTTCTTCCACGGGTGCCCCAGGCAATCATTGGTATGCGTGGTGACTTTTAGTCGTTTTTATAGTTTATGGCATACGTTTTCGGCATATCAGTGGGCGCATTGAGCGGAGCGACACAAGACTCGATCACTATACATGGCAGCTAGCCACGCCCCCCCTGGCCTCCTCTAGATGTCCCTTTACATCCTTATGTATAGTGACTAATCGAGCAATCCAGGAATCAATTGAAGGAACCAGGTTGGAATGAGGCAGGAGTGTAGGCAGAACAGAAGGATGGAATACTTGATTACAAAAGAAGGGACTTGTCTAGATTGCAGAGTGGTTGGAATTGTTGTAAGCAAATTTGGCTACTGGAATCAACACTGGCCAGTTATCCTGGAATTTAGATGCAAAACATTGTAAATACTGCTCAAGGGTTTGGTTCAACCGTTCGGTAATGCCATTGGTCTGAGGATGGTATCCCGAAGATAATGCACGTTGAATACCCAATAGCTGGCATAGGTGTTTCCAGAACCGGGAAACATATTGGGGTCCACGATCTGCGATGATTTTGGATGGAAGACCATGTAGTCGAAAGATGTGGTTCAGGAATATTCCTGCCATTTCTTGAGCGGAAGGTAACTTGATCAGGGGAGCGAAATGGGCAATGTGAGAAAACACATTGATGGTAACCATAATAGTGGTAAAACCCTTGGAAGGAGGAAGATCCACGATAAAATCAGTGACTATCATCTCCCAGGGTCGGTCCGGCAGAGTAGGTTGATCGAGCAATCCGGCTGGTTTCCTATTATCTGATTTGTTTTGACTGCAGACTGCACATGCTTGTACTTATGATCTTACATCATTGAACATCCTAGGCCACCAAAAGTTTCTCTGGATGATCTGAAGAGTAGCCTTAATACCTTGATGCCCAGAATGGAATGTGTCATGACAGAGATTTGTTATCTTGGTTCTTAAGATCTGTGTAGGAACAGCCAATCTTGTGTCCTTAAAAAGATAACTGTCGTTGGCAAACAGGGACCATTAATTGGTTTTGGAGTATTTGTTCCAGAGGTCCGAGGTCGGGGTCTCAGCCCCGATGTTGTCCAATAATGAGTTGGCCTGGGCTATGAATACTGTGTCTGGAAACATCTTGGGGAAGGTGCAAGCTTCTTCCAGTAAATAACCAGGACGTCTGGCTAATGCCAGGTACGTGTTCAATGCAGAAATGGTATTGGGTGAAGAAAAAGGCCCAACGAGCTTGACGACTATTTCTACATTACATTGATTGTAGGACCTGTAGGTTCTGATGGTCAGTTTGTACCAGTACTGGGAACTTAGCACGCAAGAGGAGATGACGCCATTCCGTGAAGGCTTGTCGAATGGTGAGTAGTTCTTTCTCCAGGACCGAATAATGTGTTTCACTGGGATTCAACATCCAGGACAAATAAGCAATAGGTGGTTCTTGATTATCCTTGTATTCCTGCTTTAATACTGCCCCAATCACATACACCGAGGCATCTGTTTCCACCAGGAAGGGTTTGTTTGTGTCAGGCTGAGCCAGGATGGGTCCTTGAGTGAACTTAAGTTTTAGCTCTTGGAAGGCGGATTCCTGATCAGCAGACCAGTGAAAGAGAGTGTCTTTCTTTAGCAAGGAAACAATAGGTTGTACAATGGAGGAAAATGTAGGAATGCATTTTCTATAAAAATTAGCAAGTCCCAGGAATGATTGAATTTGTTTAACTGAGTTAGGAGCAGGCCAGGAAAGAATAGATTCAACCTTGGCTGGATCCATTGCTACTCCTTGAGGATTTAGTACAAATCCCAGATAACACACTGTAGAGACATGAAAGATGCACTTCTCGGGTTTGGCCAGCAACTTGTTCTCCCGTAAACGTTGTAAAAACAAGGTAACGTGTTCCTGATGCAACACCAGGTTGTTTGAATACATCAATATGTCATCCAAGTAGACAATAACAAAAAGGAATAACATGTCCGAGAAGACTCGATCCATAAAGTGCTGGAATACCGCTGGGACATTAGCGAGACCAAATGGCATGACCAGATATTCAAAGTGTCCAAAAGATGTTCTGAAGGCTGTCGTCCACTCATCACCCTCTTTTATGCGGATCAGATGGTAGACACCCCGCAAGTCTAGCTTGGTGAAGATCACAGCACCACGTACGGCTTCTAATATGTCAGAAATGAGTGGTAACGGGTAACGGTCCTTGAGGGTAGACTGATTAAGACCCTGGTAGTCCAGATATGGTCGGAGCTCCTTGGTATCCCTTTTGGGCACAAAAAATAGAGAGGCCCCAGCAGGAGACTTGGAAGGACGAATGGTTCCGTTGGTTAGATTGGTATCCAAGTATTCTCGTAAGGCTATTTTCTCAGGTACTAAAAGAATGAACATCCTTCCAAAGGGAATGACAGCACCTTCTTCTGTGTCGATAGCACAGTCCTCAGGTCGATGGGGAGGTAGGGACTGGACAATGGCTGTTGAAAACACATCTGAGAATTGTTGGTAATCTTCAGGTACCTGAGTGATGTTGGAAACAGTGATGAGTTGTTGTTCCGGGATCTTGTTTTCCGTGGATAGGGTTTGTAAACTTTTCCGGGACAGACAATGTGAAAGGCAAAATTCCGATCCTAAGAACAAGGATCCAGCAGACCAGTTGATGTACGGGTTATGTCTCTGAAGCCAGGGCATGCCCAGAACCATTGGGTAATGAGTTGCATTTATTATATCAAATTGTAGCAGTTCCTGGTGATTGTGTATAGAAAGCAAAGGTTCTGTGGTTTGTTGAGTTATGGGTCCTGATGATAACGGCTTCCCATCTAATCCTTCGACCGCCTGGATGACACCTTTGGATTCTCTCGGGATCTCGTGCTTCAAGGCCCACTCGTGGTCCAGGAAGAGGCCCATGGCGCCACAATCCACCAGGGCCAGGACGGAATGGTTTTCTTTGTTGGCGGTCGACAGGAATACCTGTAGTATCACCAGGGAGTTCTTCGGATTAGGACCTAAGGAAAGAGAAGAGTTGGAGCAGGGACCAGTCTCCCGAAGCTGGGCTCAGTTCAAGATCGGCGTTTCCTGAACGCTGTGGAGGGGCTATTGGGGAGTTCCTTACCAGGGGTTTGTCAGAGGCACAATACATGCCAAGTCCAGTGTTGATCCGACGAGTCCTTTCCTGAGAAGAGATAGGCCCCCGTAAGGAGCCTAACTGCATGGGTTCAGGTTCTGAGGAGTTAGAGGTTGCAGGCTCTTTGGGGCTAGGGTATTCCGAAGAGGTTTTTTGTGGTGGAGTTCGTGTTTTTCTCTTCTCCGCCTTTCTTTCTTGAATCTGAAAGTCAATTTATAAGGGCAAGTCTAAAAGGGCCTGGAAGGAACCTGGACAGGCCACTCTTGCTAATTCATCTTTGATCTCTTCATTTAACCCACGACAAAACAAGGTAAAGCATGCCTCAGGGGTCCAATCAGCTTCTTTAGCCAATTGTTTAAAATGAGTTACATAGGATAACATATCTTTACTTCTTTGTTGAAATTCCAAAAGTTTCTCTATGAATCCATCGTAATTGTCAAGAAGAGGATCTCCTGCAGTCACCAAGGGTGTTGCCCAGGCTAAAGCATTTCCAGAAAGATGGGAGATTACAAAGCCCACCTTAGCCCTGGGTGTAGAAAAATAGTAGAGTTTAAATGTGAAGTGTACCAGGCATGAATCAAGGAAAGAGCGCATTGCTTTAGAGGTCACATCGTATTTTTCCACAATGCCTCCTACTGACACACTCTCCTGAAATGCAGAATCCCTGGACAAAATGAGTTGTTTTAGTGCTGCGTTTTCAGCCTTGAGGTTCTGGACCTCTGTCTATAACTCCTGCATTCCTCTCATGAGGTCCTGTATAGAAGTCTCCATGTTGGTTTTAATGTTAGGTTGTTGGCGTCTCAGACTGTCACACTCATACTCTTGGCTCATCTGTTTACTTTTTTTAAGTCTTCCTTCTGGCATTCGAAGCGCTCTCCTTCTACCTGATTGTTCGAGCCGTGTACAGAAAGGGACGTGTCTCTTCCGTCGCCAGTATGCAGGTGGGTCAATGCAGTTCGGGCTCTGGCCGCGGAAGGAGGAGATGGCTTGAGAGCATTCAGTGTTCCAGGGGGATACCCCGGAAGAATCAGGTAAGTCCAGGAACGGATGCAGACTAATCTAGGAATGATCAAGGAACTCGCACAAAACCACGAGGCCGAGAATGCGAGGAGTGGATCAGAACTGAATACCCAGGAAGGAAAGAACAGCTAACCGCAGGGAAGCCGAAGGGATTGTAAAGGTGGATAAGGACAAAATTCAGAGCTGTAACTTGCTGGTACAATCAGGCACGGAACGGCTAGTGTTGAGATATGCCTAGCAGCGGGGCGTGTCTGTTTTCAAGGAAGCAGCAGGCATAGCTGGGAGACTAGACTGTGAGTTTCCCAGCGGTGTCGGCCATGTTGGAAGTACACTGGATGCAATACTACAGTGTTTGAGAGACCATGTTGTCCAGAAGGGGCGGAATCGGTGATTCATGACAACAGGAGATACTCAACAAATTGGGAATTCCACAATTGCGGCACTATGCGTTGTAGGAAGACAGGGGCAATGAGGTTGGGGGGACAGTACCCCAACCCACAGTGGCAATATGAAGGAGCACCAAGGGGAAAAGGAGGATTTCGAGGAGGAAGAGCAGGAGGCTTTGGGAGGATAGGGCCTCGGGAGGAGGATTAGGACCATCACAGTGCTGGTGTTGCAGGAAATGGGGGCATTTTGCAAGGGAGTGCAGGAAAAAGCCTGGGATGAGATTTAATTATGGGCCTTCACCTTCAGGGCAGGGATTCCAAGGGCCTCAAGGAAGGAGACAACAGCAAATTGGTGACGCGGTCAAAATCAGTTCCCTTATAGGGCTGACAGGTAAGGGCAACATGGGCAACAACTACAGAATGGTGAGGGAACACAGTTTAACAGAATGGTAGGGGGAACAGGCGCCCCATTCCAAGGAGTTACAATGACGGGCGGCTCTTTTTCATTCCACGGGACAAATAGATATTCCGATTAGGACAGCAAACAGAAAACACTTGAATGTCCAATCCTATTGATAACCGCACACCCTGAAGAGGAGCCCTTGGTAGAGGTGGAAATAGGAAATGGGCAATTTATGTTTATGGTAAATTCAGGTGCAACCAAATCATGCATCATGGAGGGGAACTTTCCATTATCAGGTTGTAACGCTCACCTTGTATCTACAGGGACGCCACCCAATCTGGCTGGACTGTTTCCGACCTGGACCCACTCTCTTGGGTTCTTGTTCTGCCGAGGACCTAATCTGGAACACAGGAGTTTTGGTTTTAGCTTATAGTCTTTTTATTCCCAGAGTCCACCTCCCTTGTGCACCCAACGACCCCTTAGTGCTTTTCTCACCTTGGTTTTTGATATGGTGCGCTCTCCGTCCTGCTGTTCTGTGCAGGGGTGCGTCGTGGATGGGCCCGTCACAACCGAGTTACTCCACTGGTGTGGGCCCTGTGACTCCAGACCTGCTGCGACTCAGTTCCTCAGGTAAGTCTGCTGTTTTGACAGCTTGTCCTTAAATTGTAATTGCCCCTGTTAATGTCTTTCCTTCTCTCTTAGGTGTGGAAGGAGTTCTGGAGATGCCGTGCTGGCTGGGGCTGTGCTCGAGATGGTAAGTGAAAGCACAGAGCGCGATGCTATGTGCTTTTCTTGCGGTGTGCTAACCTGTGTTGTCTCTCTCTTGCAGGCCACCGTGATCTTCCGGATGATAAGCTGCCGAGAGGATGCGGAGCGGTGAGTAGGTGTTGTTCGAATCGCCTTCGAGTAATTATGCGTGTTAATCAGCCTTGCCTTTTCTCTTGCAGGTTGTCGGAAGGCCGGAATGGGCATGAACCAAAAGCAAGTTCAACTCAGGTAAGCGTGAGCCTTCCGATTGTTGTTTAACTGTGAAGAATAAACGCTTACTAATGCTGCTTTTCTATTTTCCCCCAGGTTGCGGCTTCCAGGAGAGAGAGAGAGCGAGCGTTCGCCGAGATACTGGATGTTCTTGACACTGGAGCGGATGACAGGAGCTGGACTTGCTAACAGGTAAGTGTAACTAAAGGTGTTTTTCTTCTTCTTGCAGTTGTCGGCCCGGAATGCTGAGGAAGATCCGATAGACCATGGTGAACGTCATGCTGCAAGAGCAGAGCAACGCGAAGCGTGTTATCCAGCCTGGGCGTGGCTTATATAGCCTGCAGGTATCCCAGGTGCCTTCAGGCCTGAGCACACCCTAAATGCTAGACAGCATGGTTCAATTCTGGAACTGAACCATGTGGGGGCATGAATGTTGTGACACTGCCATTGTGAGCTCCAGTTCCTCCTTCTGCCATATAACCCTGGCGCCAAAGACGCCAGGACTGACTCCAAGAGAGTCTTGGGGGACATGAGTGGGCCCTTGGGACCATGATGGGACACCATGGTGTGGCCCATGGGGCTCGACTGCCAGGGCCAGGGGCAGTGTTCATGACAGCACCCCCCACCCCCCCAAGGCCCCTCTCAGGGTGGTTCTTCTGTCTGGTCCTGACTTGGTGGGATAATCACGATGGAAATGTCGTATCAAACGTAGTGCATGGATGTAATCACAGGGTTCCCATGTCCTGTCTTGTGGACCATATCCCTTCCAGTCCACTAGATAGTATAGTTTTGTTCTGACATAATTTGAGTGCAGGATGTTCTTGACCTCAAACTCCGGTTCTCCATTGACAATTACTGTAGACAATTAAAGATGCATATAACCCATGTAAGATGGAGTAAGCAAGTCTCTAGAGGCCAAGAAGGGTAATGACACCAAATGCAATTGAATCAAATAGCACTAAATAGAGGGTTGAGGTGGACACATATATGGTCTCCTCACATGTGATTCAGAAGTTGAGAACACAGGCTATTCATTAAGCACAAACAAAGATAATAGTGTGCCTATACTCCCTTGAATGTCCCAGAACAGAGAGCAGGCTTTGAGGTCAACTACAAAGGAGAAGCCGTGGCTTGGGACCTCACCAATGAGAGACGATGGACTAATTGGGAATGTAGGGAGCAGTCTGACGTTGTGGCACCTGAGTTTCGTTTTTCTTACGTGCTGCTAACAAGTCAAAACTCCAAGGTTGGGAAAGCATGCCAACCAATCAGAGGGTCTATGTAGCAACATGCTATACAATGCTGCAAAGACCAACCCACTGCCATTTTTCAGCTGTAATCGGTATTATACATATTTAGAGGTGATTTGTGGTGTGCCCACCAGATAAGGGGAAGCCAATGAAGTTATTAGCACTTATATATAGTATAGGTACATATGTTCCCTTAACCAATCCCTCCTTTCAATAAGTTTTAGTTGCCACATTGGATAACATCATAGATGACGCATATTGAGGTATAAATATTGAGGTATAAAACCTTTGCATAATCACATTTGGATGTGAGTGTGTGAATTACTGCCAGATTGCCCTACTTTATTTCTATGCTAATAATAAAGTAGAACTTTGCCATATTCTTTGAGTTTGTTGGTTATTGGTAATTCCATCTAGCACATGAGACCCTTCAAGGTGCTAGACCACAGAACCATAAAAAACAAGAAAAAACATAGCGACAATCCCAACACGCATCCGATCTACCCCTGCTCAAGGAACTCCACCCGGCACGCTAATGACAACACCACTGTCACAGCCAACATCTACCAGACAACAATAGCCAAGACCAACAATGAAGGCACAGCCCCCATCAAAGCCATCAGAGATTGTATCAATAGTCTTTCTGATCCACTTACATTGCACTCCATCGAAGGATGAATTGCCATCAACTCTTTCATCATCAAAAGATCAGGATGATCCAGCAGCAAGCACATAGACACCAACACTACAACTGAGATCAAACCACCTATCCCACCTTGCAGCACCACTACTTGGACAACTTTCAAGACACTCACTGTGGAAGACCTAACTGCCACTCTAGCATCCCTCAAGGCCACATTCTCCCTGCTTCTGTACTCAAGAACCTTCCGACTGAAGCATCCCTTATCGGGTAATCATCAACAGCTCCCTGACTCAAGGCAACTTCCCCATGAATCTCAAGTACAGACAAATCCTCCCGCTTCTCAAGAAACCAACACTGGACCTGATGATCACAGCAACTACTGACCCATCAACTATCATTCCTTTCTAGTTAAGATCCTTGAGAAAGCAGTAGCCATGCAACTCCTCAAATGCATCAATGCTAGCAACCTCCTTCAGTTCTATTTATCATGCTTCAGGCCCAAAGTCTGCACGGAAACAGCTATCATCAAGGTGACTGATGATGCCCATAACATCCTCGATGATGGCCATCCTTGCATCCTAATTCTCCTCAATCTCTCAGCCTTGTTCAACATAGCCGACAACCATAAACTCACAACATTCTGCAAAGCTGTATGAGGATCCGGGAAACGGTCATCAGCTGGTTTCAATCATACCTTGCTAACTGCCTCCAAAATACCCAAATGGATTCCTCCATTTCAACATTAGCCATCACCTGTGGAGTCCCGCAGAGATCCATCCTCTCCCCCTTGATCTTCAATATTTACATATAACCGCTCAGAACTCTCCTGGTTCCACACAACATCCACTGATAAACAGGTGACACACAGCTGACCCACAAGATTGCCTCAACGAAGACATCCACAATTCACTTTGATCCAGTCCTGGCTGTCTAGTGCTTACTTAAAGCTCAACCCATCCAAGTTCAAACACTTACTGCTGCCCAACAGCACCGAACACCTCTCCGCTATTATACTCAAGGGATTCATGCCTCAGCTGACCACATGAGCCAAGTCTCTTGGGTTCTACATCAACAGACACCTCTCCTTCAAGCATGTAGCAAGGAAGCCACAAATGGCTTGGTATCAACTTTCCGTCCTGCAGAAACTCCAAACAGCAAACAACTTCTGATTTGCTACCAAAGCCTTGGTTCACTCATACCGGAATAGTGTAAGTGCCCTCCTGGAAGGCCTTCCAATGAACACTCTGGCATCCCTGATATGTGTCCTACATGCTGCAGCACAACTCATCAAAGGATTCTGCAAATTCGACTACATTACCCCGCCATTCATTGAGCTGCACTGGCACCTGCTGCAAGCATGTATCACCTTCAAATCCTGTTGCGTCATCTACAAGTCCCCAAGCTACCTCTCTGAAAAGCTGAGCATCTTCTGAGGCCTACAATCCACCAGAAGCCAGGCCATGTGCAGACTTAGAACTGTGCAGGAAGGAAAGAACCAAAAGATGGGCTTGTGTGGAACCTCCTACCTGTCAAAATTAGACTCTCTCCTTCACTTTTACCTTTCAGAATGGAGCTCACAACCCTCCTCTTTAAGGAATGGCTCCTCCTTAACATCTAGGTCCACTCCTCCTCCACTCCCCACCTAACCTGATACTGGGTGATTTGTTCCTCTCTGTTTCCTCCCCTTCTTGCCTGCAGATCCCTTGCTGCCTAATTGCGGCCATCCGCCTACCCCGTTGTTCGCTCCCCACTTCCTTGCATTGATCCCTTGTGACCAGCTTCCCTCACCGTGTACTTCCCCCCTATGATTTATAAACCACTTTGTTGCTTCATAAAGGTATGTCTGTGCTCAAAAAATGCCATCATAATAATAATAATAATAATAATAATAATAATAATAATAATAATAATAATAATAATGTACAGCAGACCTCCAAGGAGTGATGTTGCTTTGCCCTTTGTACAGCATTTGTTTCAGATTCTCAAAACATAATGGGGGACAAGCACTTATCACAGGTGATTTTGATTACATTGCCAGCTACTAGTCACATATGGAGAGAATATGCCTAAAGAAAGTAACACTGTTTTGACAGGTGAGCAGGAAGGACATGTTTTAAAACTAGCGTGTGAAACGACAAAAGACTCCCAGCTTATTTCCTTGGCAAACATCTCAGTCCTCAAAAAAAAAAATATGGCTCTAGCGTTACAAGGGCAATCTTTGGTGGACTGCCACCCAGAGGCTATTGATTTGGAGGATGTATTTAGTGAGGCAGGGGACAGTTATATTTCGATGGTAAGAGACAATCCTATGGATAAAAAAAGGACGCAAACGGAAAAAAGCCAAATAATCTGATGGTCGGGCTATTCGGGATAAATATATCCTTTAATGAGCAAAAGTTGATAGAAAGAAAAATGGCAGCCTGAGCAGAATATTGCTCTTGGGCTACTTCTTTGTCCACTACTCTTTTTTCATCTTTGTGAGTAGATGGAGGTAGTTCTGGGCAGTGAGTGGCCACTGCTATTTTTGATTTCACGCTTGTTCCTTGCTTTCAAAGCCAAGCATTACAGTGTTACAGATACTTCTTGCACATAGTTTGTAACAATAAGATGGAATAGCCTGGGGATACATAATGGCAAGCAGTTAGTAGCTAATTTGGATAGCGCTTATATGCAGTAGGAGGATGTAGGCTTGTATCGTCTGAAATGTTAAATGGGTATTCATCCATAATGGAGACTGTCATTAACACACTAAAGGGTCTGTAGAAGAAAAAGAGCAGTGCCAAGGTGAAACCTGCTAAGTCTTCATGTGATGAAAATGCGCATATATTAAAAGACAGATAAGGCAACATCTTGGAAGGGCTTACAAACTCTTGCCGCTAGATGTTAGACAATACACAGTGCAAGCCCTAAGAATTTGATTTAAGAATTACGTTAGATGGAGGAAGAAAATTATTTTGTTAAAGTAATTTGGAAGGAATTGCATAACACTGCAGGGAAATGGTTACTATCAAATTCTAGAAAAATCCCTGCTATGGCCTTCTCAATTGACGAATCAAGATGCGTTAAGTATTTTGAAGCTTTATATAGTGATTCCACTCACATCTGCTCCACACACAAATTTGTTTGCGACCCCTGCTATGATTAAGTATGAGGAAAGGGCCAAAACCTTAGGTTTCTCAGTTCATTCAACATAGAAAATGATCAGCAACATCAGCATCTCAAGTGTCCTTAGCAGGACTTTCTGGCTCCACTTACCTTGACAGTATGTCCTGAAGGGTGGGCAAGAACTCTCGGCCAGTGTTCTTGGCCACTCTGTTGCGGGCTTTATCCTGCCAGCCAAGAAGGGTATCACCCTAGGTTAACTCCCCCAGACCAGAACCCACATAAACAATAAAATATCCTTCATTCCAGTGACCTCTGTTTTCATATAGCAAAAAATGCTGAACACAGAAGGCCTAATGACCAGCTTAAGATTGTCGAAGTAGAATTCCATAAAAGGGGGCCATGCTTGGGTATATTTGGAGAAATGGTTCCCTAGAAGTACCCCCATTCTTTCTAAGAAGAGTATTTTCCTATCTTTGCATCACCACAAATGTATCGCTGGGCCTCCAGGGTCATTTCAGTGCTGTGCCAGTGCCAATTTAGCTGCAGTCAAGTGGTACGTGATCAGTTCAGCCATATGACCAGAAAGTGGATAAGCTCCTTCCATTGTGTCCTCTAAAATAATAACTAATTGGTCCATTGGTAGGTGCATACTTGTGATCAATTTCACTTTTGCTAAACATTTCTGCTAATACATTTGTGTACTCACGCATCACCAGCACTTGTACACCAAGTCGCTCACCTCACCACAGTTTCTCCATCATAGTTGGCACTTTGATGAGATAATCTTACGTATTCTAGCGGGTACCATGTACCACCTAAAACATATTCTGTAAGAACATTTCCTTTTCATTACACATTGGGATGATTTGCTTCCCTAGTGCAAATGTGGAATATAGAGCTATTGTCTCTGCTAACTCACAAGACAACTGGCGAGAACCCACCTTTTGCATCTGAGGATTTATGATCCAGTGGCAAATCTGGCAAATCTGGGAGTATCAAGACCTCTCATTTCCATCCAGCTGAAAGGATTCCTTACATTGTTTGAATGTTAGAGGACTCCTTTTGGTTACAGAGTTGAGAAAATTTGCTAAGAACCCTTCTTTCCCAAGCTGCAAAAGCTCACATGTGCATGTCTCGCAAATATTTACGGCTACCTCAAACTGGGGACAAGGGTCCAACCCTGGACCTCCCATAAGTTTAGAGCCTTATTCCAAAAGTATAGGATCATTGTTGAGTGTAAAGATCCAACCGAGGCTGTGTCCCAAGAGCTCATAAAGAGTAGAGCCATATGGAATTCCAACTGCAACCTGATCAATCTCTACCTTGCATTCCTTGTGACACGCATACCGCCAATCAAAATGTGAGATATTTGAGATGCCCACAAGTATCCCCTAAGACATGGGAAACCCAGTCCCCCCGTCAGAACCCTACACAGCAATAGCTTTGTTGGGACCCTTTACTTGTTATCAGCACAGATGAATCTACAAATATTTTGCCAGAGCATATTTAGCAATGATAAGGGAATTATAATCGGGAGAGCCTAAAGGTAAAACTGAATCAGGATATGAGGTTTATATTCACTTCAGTTATTTGTCCCAACCAAGAGATCCCTCTCCCCTGCCCTCTCTCCAGATCTCTATCAAACTCTTCAAATAATGGATGAAAGTTTGCTCAAGAAGGTTTCTCCATTGGCAACATATTTCTGACTCTTAAATACTCAAAGGGTTTAACAGTCCATTGGAAATTATATTGATTCACAATACAGGCCACATTCTCAGGTAATTCTTAAACATTTAGTCCTCTTGATTTAGTATAGCTAACTTTAAAGCATGAGACGTCTTCAAAGGCATCCAGCTCAGATATTATCACGGAAGGAGTATGAACCATGTCTGACATACAGAATAGTACTTCATCTGCATACATCAGCATTTCATGTGGGTTTTTCAGGCGCAGTAACCCATGAATGTACCTTGTCCCCTATCTTGTGAGCAAGATGCTCCCTGGAGAGGGTAAATAAGAAAGCATAAAATGCTTTATAAAGAAATAGAAATACAAATAGGACAGGGCAGCCCTGACAAATTCCTCTAGACAATCTAAATAGGGCCAAAAATGATCTATTTATCTGTAATCTTGTTATGGGAATTTGAAAGTTTGCTATAACATTATCCATGGTTGAGGTTCGTGACTGCGAACAAGAGGAAAAACATTTGCTTCAAGGGTTCCAAAAGCTGTGGTTTCAAGCTCATATAAAAGGGACAGTAAGCCATCTGGACAAGGAGCTTTGCTATTTTGGGGTGTGAAAATTGCTTGGTCGATTTCATCTATGGAGAGAGTGAGCTCAAACTATTGGTGCTTGCTTTCCCCTAATTGAGTGAGATTGATTCAAGATGGCAGTGCAGCTTGCAGCAGCTACCCGACAAAAGAGATGGCAAATAATCATACACATTTTCTCCCTTGCCCTTAAAGGTGTATTACCACTTTAATATCCCTCAAACAGAGTCTCATTTCTAGTGTGAAGCTTTTGTAATTTATAAGCTAGCATGTGATTGACAGTGTTTCTGAGAGAATAGTAAATCTATTTAGTTCTCAGCAGAAACTGGGTAGCTTTGTCTGCCAAATGAGACTCGAGAATGGATCTAGTGATTCTCAGGTCTCTCTGTACCTTCAAGGATCCCTTTCATGTATGCTCTTTTTCCGTTTCTCTCACTATCTTGTCCAGACGAAAGTAGTCTAACAAACTCACCCCTCAGTTCTGCCTTAATCCCTTCCAAATTGCTGCTTTACTCACTTTAAAAAGTTGGCAGGGTTATTGCTATTTTCCCATGCTTTAAGGAATGTCTAAGTAATGGGTTGTATGGTTTCCGCAGGGGACGTTACGGTTCAACTAGTATGACCACTTGTAAAGCTGCAGAAACGGGGAGTGGTCCAACAGCACTTATGGCTTGATGCCGATCTTAGATATATATATATATGGTAGAAGAGTAGTGGAGATTAGCAGGCAATCAATGCAGGAGAACCGTGTGTGTGCTTATGAACATAACATATAGTCTCCTTGCCCAGGGCGCATAAAACACTGGATCTATGGGCCTCATTACGAGGTGGGCGCAAAGTGATACCGGGCACCGTTAAGGACATCGGTGCCGGTAATCCCTTTGTGTCCTATTCCGAGGTCCCTTAGCGGGTCCCTCCCTTAATGCCTGGTTTTACCAGGCGTTATGGATGGGGCCTGTTAAGGGACTTCAGAGCTAATAACGGTACCGCAATTTGCGGTACCGTTATTAGCGCCTTCGCCTTCCCATTGAGCCCTATGGGGGCTGAAATGGGAATGGGGAATGGCTTTTTCAATGGGGACTTACTGGTCCTGCAAAGGTCGGAATAGAACGTCCCCATTGAACGAGGGCGGACTCGGTACCGGTGTTGGGGGTAGTCATGGCGCTAATAGTGGCATGCCTACCTCCAACCTCGGAATGAGGCCCTATGTCTTTTAATCACCTACTAAAATATCACATGTCCTAAAAGTAGTCTAGAAATGATCACCTACCAACATCTCGACCTCACATGTTTACACTTAAATTCACCAAAAAGTCGACCCCCAAATCTCGACAGTAGTCTCTAAACATGAAAAATACATCAGCCAAGGTTTGAAAGTGAAGCAATAAAAACTGGGGCAAGCCCGTCTTTACCCCCCACCAATTAACTCTCCACTTCGACAACTGCCTTGTATTAAACTCTTAAGTGGGTCCTAAAACTCCTTTTTACTCAGCACATATGGTATTGAAATAGTGGCCACTAGTGGGCAGGGAAGCTACATGAATGAAATAGCTTATTGTGGGTCGAGGTTGCCAGCAGAGGCAAGATTGTGAATAAATGAAATAATGTTGTGACGAGAAAAAGAGACGCCATTTTGGCCTGACTAGAATGGTGTGGGCGAACAAGGGACTGGATACCAAAACGCCAAGGCTCTATCAGCCCTAGTTCGCAAAGCAATCTCATTGCAGCCACAAATCAGAGTGTGAGGGGCAATGATTTGTCAATTGATGCGCCTGGGACAGAACTCAAATCCCAGCCAATTAAAACCTCCCCTTCAATGAACTCCACAATCCTAGGGATAGGTTCCGTAACAAACTAGCTATGCTTCCCGTTAGGGCCATAAATTGAACAGAGGAGGATCATGAGATTCTCAAATCACCAACCCAAACCACCCACCAGTATCTTTGAGTATATCAATCATCTTAAACGGTGTACCCCTTGCAATAGGAGTGCAGTTTCTAGCCTTTTCGGCCTCACTGGAGCCCAAATATTGCAGTGGAAATCCCCTATGGTGTAGATGAAACTCACCCCTGGGGCAAAGGTGGATCTGCTTAAGCATGATCATCCATGCTCCAAGGGCTTGTGAACATTTCATAATGGATTTTCGTTTACTAGGTGAATTGAGGCCCTGGACGTTATAGACCAATAATAAAACTCTGCCATCAGAAATTAAACACATGCTTTGTGCTGCTCCATTCTCCAGAGCTATGCAAATTTAACACCAGATACCATAAAATATTGACACCTCAGCTTCTATGTGAAAATGCCCCCAGGAAAATGTAGTCATGTGAAAATGTAGCCAGCAAAATGTCATTTTCAGAAATGCAGTCATGCAATACAATCAATGACAAGTGTAAAAATGTTGCCAGTAACAAAGTCGCCAAAAATGCTATTTTAAATACACAAAAGCACAAGGCTGTAACCCCACCAACGACCCAAACCTTAAATAAAACCTACACAATCACCCTAACTCAGTTCCTAAAACCTCTGCTAACTCTAATTGCTAACGTGAACTCCTACAGAACACTATCCCTTCAGCGCGCTAAAGCATTTTATTTGCATGTTACTCAATACAAAATAATGGAACATGAAGAGTGAATCTAACTCCAACCCCATCACCAGCTCCAAACAAAAGACTTAGCCATTGCCCTGACCCAAAACGTTGCTCTAATCCTAACTTTAGCCCTACCCTAACTGCAACTCTAACACTTACCCTAATGCTTACTTGGCTCTAACTAGCCTAACCGCTATCCTACGCCAATATCACAAGCCCTCCTCAACTTCCCTATCCCTTTCTTTTTACACTTGCCCAAACCATTGCTCAATTAGCCGTAGCCTTACCACAACCCCTATCCTAACACTTACCCAGACATCTGCAGTGGGGAGTGAATTTTGGCCTATGTTAATTTATTAAGGTTCATATATGAAAAGGTCCAATATGGACTCAGTAAGAAGCTGGAGAAGTATCTGCTGACACTTTATACGCAAGCGTTTAGACTGGGGTATTAAATATATTTATTGGGCAGGGATCCTGTTTAATGTTCCCAGGAAACAGAGATCATGCAGAGTGTGTGCTATTTTCCTAACATCTGGAACATATTTAATGCTCTTGCCTTTTACTGAAAGAAGAGCAGATTTTAGTAATCTGGCCATTTTATTTTTTAAAGCAATTTAACAAGTGGTGCTGGATTGTTTTTATTCAGGGGAATCAATTCAGTGTTGTATTTTTGTAGTCCAAAATCTCTGGATAGTTTTAGAATGTGAAAATCATTTAAATGTTGTCTTTATTTGTTAAAGTTTAAAAACTTTATTGGTTTGTGGGGGGGAGGGTGGCTACCGGCCATGTACAAGGACGGAAGCTCCGGAGCTCTTAGTGATCCGACGAAGATCCTAAGAATACCTGCCTCCAAAACGCAGCATACCCATTGCAATAATAGGTACAGGCGTGGGAATACGAGAAGAGTGCAATCCGCACAAAGAAAATGGAATCCGACCCCGGCCGTAGAGGCAGCATCGAAATCAAAATAGACAGCTGACCAGACAGGCTTCGTTTAAAATGGCCGCCACGCCCCGAGACAAAGGAGCGGCGGGCCGGACATAAAGACGCTGCCGGAATCAGCCCTGCAGAGGAACACCACAGGCATAGCACCCGAGATGCGCTATGTGGACACTAGCGAACCGGAGCACTGTGCAAGCCTGATGGATCAGTGAACGAGGGGCAGCCTGCAAATGCAAACAAACCGCCGTGAAGAGGCGGTAGGTAAGATACGCCGAGGGACAATTTGGAATGAAGCGGGGCCCCTGGACACCGAGACGCGCATCAGGGCTGGGCTCTCACGGAACACCGGAGGCACCCTAAGCAGCTGCGGGCCGTGGGGTGTCATCACGTACCACCAGCGTGTGGGAGCCGTGCACACCAAGCTGCTCCACACGCTATCCGAAGAAGCAGGGAGCAGCCTTAGATGGACACCGCCCATAGCACATACCTGAGTGCGCGAAACGGGGTGCACACAACATAGTGCCCAGAGCCACGAGGCAGCGCCTGGCTCTGTGGGTGACCCATGGATCACCGCCACACTGCAGCAATCCCGGGGGGTAAAGTAGCAAAAGGCGTGAGAGCCTGTTCCTCGCTGCACTACGCTACTACAGCCCCAGCGGGAACATAAAGAGGGGGGAAAGTAAAATAAGGAAATAAAAGGCGAGCCCCACCACGGAGCTGCAGAAATAGGGCGCTCGACCCCAGGAGAGGACAGCACAGCGGGTAACAAGCCTGCACGTGATACAGAACACCCACAGGGCACATCTTCACACGGACATTGGCCGTGGGCAAGTGGTAGCCAGGCTGTACTGCAACACACTGGGTCCAGGAAACAAGGGCGCCAAATGTGCTGCAAAGGACCACACAGGAAGCCATTATTAGGCACAGTGATAAGCCCAGCCGAGGCACCTGAAGTTGCACCACAATCACGGACAGCCCAGGGAGGCAGTGAGGCACTACCCCACTTCCGGGGGCAGGCAAGGAGGGGACTTCGCTGAGATACACCACAGCACCCGCAGCACTGCCCCGAGACATTCCCAATGGAGCCTTACTGTACAAGACTGTAGCCAAGCATAAAGAGTGGTGCAGGAAAGCGCAATGCAAGCTGAGGCTGCCCCAGGCGAGCAGTAGAAACAGGACAAACTAACCCTGGCAGCACCACAGCGAACTAGACCAAAGGAGACTACAGTCTGGGGCATAGACAACGGTGCTGGAACACTTGAAGGAGACAGCAAGAAGCCCACACACGTAAGGCTGAGTGCCTGATAGCAGAAAAAGGCCACACCATCCGGAGCGGGTGGCCCGCCCACCTGGAACTGTGAAAGACATGGCAACTAAGCTGAATAAAACAAAAGGGAAGCAGTCCACGATGGAGGACTTCATAAAAACCCTGCAACCAGCGGAAGGTGCTAGAAGCAAGGATAGAAGCGTCCAGCTGGACGTATCCCCAGCACGAGGAGACAGGCAAATCCTGAAAGCCTTTGCAGACCCGAAAGAGGCATGGGAAATGAAACTGGAAGCTGCCATGAACACACTGAAAGTGGCGCTGGAATCTAAAATCTACGCAGTACAAATAGATCTAAACCTCCGGAGACACGATGTAAGGGCAATAGCGGACCGCACAGGAGAACTAGAAAAAGATGTGGAGGCTCACACAGCAGCCTGCGCCTCGCACGCTTCAGAGATCCACATGCTATGCCAGCAGGTGGGCAACCTGGAGAGCAGGGCTGAGGAGGCCGAAGGACGGGCACACAGAAACAATGTACATATTGTGGGGCTCCCGGAGGGAGAAGAGGGATCGAACCCCACGGAGTACATTGAATCCATGTTGCTGCAAGAAATAGAAGGGGGAACACTCACCCAGGGATTTGCAGTGGAAAGTGCGCATGGAGCCTTGGCAAGGAGGACCCCTGTGAGCCCTCCCGAGACCCATCAAAGCCAAAATACAAAATTACCGCGACAGAGAAAGGATCCTGGAATACTTTCACAAGGGAGGCACAATTCGAAGGTCATGCGCCCCAAATACAGCATACCCTGACTATACACTCCAGGTGCAACGACGGCGACTCAACTTCGGAACAGTAAAGAGGAGGCTTCGGGAGGCGGACAATAGATACATGCTGATGTATCCGGCGAGGCTGAAGGTGTTCCACAAGAACAGGACACTATTTTTTGACAGCCCAGAGGAGGCAACAGATTGGCTGGATGCACAAAATTGCCCGGAAGAGAAGGATGGCCAGAAGGAAAGCGGCATGGAGAAATGATGCAGAGACTTCGGAGAGCGAGGTGCTGTATAAGATGTGAAAATGGGACTTGACTATAGTCGTGTTACACTATGGGAAGGCAAGCAAAATGTGGCACACAACAGGGAGATGCAGAGCATCCGATCTCACACCCCCTTAGATAGGTTAATTGAGTTACCAGTAGAGCGGTAACCTCCTACTGGGTTCCCGGCACCAGCCTAGCTGGACGGGACCAAATGCGGGATCGCCTGAGATCCAGGGATGGAGCTGGGCAACAGTTGGGGTTGGAATGGGAGGGGTTAGGGGAGGGAGTTGGGGAGTTTGCAGTGATAGTTGTTAGGGAACGAGCATGCACCTGCATGCCTCTGTGCATGATCCACGCTAAGTATTCTCGAATTGATGGATATGGAGGGTGGGACAGGGAAGGGGATCTAAAAGATAATGGGTGACCTCAGAATAATAACCTGGAATGTCAGGGGACTCAACACCTACCTGAAGAGAAATAAGGCGATGATGTACTTGAGAAGGCAAAAAGTATACATAGCTCTGTTGCAGGAAACTCACCTCACTAAGGAGAAACAGGAGGTAATTAAGAAAAAGTGGAGAGGGACTACTACAGGAGCAACTTATTCAGCATATGCTAGGGGGGGTGATCAATTGGGTGGCACCACAGGTGCCTTTCCAGATACTACAGACCACAGTGGAACCGGATGGGAGGATGGTCGCACTCCAGGGGCTTTTAGAGAACAGGGAACTAAGCATCATAAACACATATGCCCCAAAACAAGACACAGTGACCTACTATAAAACATCCATAAAGGGCAAATACATTAAAGATACTTTACCTTACTAGCATCATCAAGTGCCTCGCAGTCTTCTAAAGTGTGGAGCAATACTGTAACTGTTTTCTCAAGGGGTTGGGGTCCAAAGTTTCCCCTTGTTTCTGCCCCACACTCACTGTGACATTTCTTGAATTGTAAGATAAATCAGGCGCATGGAAAGTTTTAGAGTTGGCACAAAACTCATCCCCCCGAACTGTGGTATAATCTACTATAAAACATTATATAGTAAGATCAGCCCCCACACAGGAGGAGCGATCATATGGGGATTGGACTTCAACTATACGCTAGACCCCAAACTGGATAGATCTGACATGAAACTAGATAAACCCACCCCCGCAGCAAGAGCGCTACGAGCCCTGTTAAGAGACTTTGGGCTAGAGGACATTTGGAGGCGGCAACACCCGACAGAAAGACACTACTCACATTTTGCAGCACCACATAATCTGTACACGAGGTTGGATTACGTGTTCGCCACCCCCGAAATAGCGGGGGAAGTGGTGGGTTCAGAATACAAAGTGAGAATACTATCAGACCACTCCCCTTTGGTCCTGGAGTGGCAACACCAGCCCCCTAGAGCCAGAATCCCAACATGGAGACTTAGGGCCGAGGCACTGAGGGATACTACATTTCGAGAGGACCTACGGGAAGAGATAATTAGCTATTTCGACAATAATACTGGAAGTGTGAAATCAGAGGGAACTCTGTGGGAGGCCTTTAAGGTGGTAATAAGGGGAGCGGCCATATCCAAATCTAAAGGGCTCCAGGGGGGTATAGAGCGAGAGCTGCAGGAGACAGAGAAAAGACTGGAAACAATAATGAATAAAGAAAGCACCTCACAGGAGGAGGCAGAACTTGTGAGCCAAATACAACTGTCTTGCGGGGAGCTTTGCGAGAGCCTAGGCAACCTGAATTACAAGAAATACATCGAAAGACAACACGCAGGAGGGGACAAACCAGGGAGGCTGCTCGCGTGGCTATATAAAAATGAGGCACCAAAACCAGCAATAGCGGGAGAGGCGGGACAAGTCTGGAACACCCAGGAGATGGTGAACGAGAGATTCCTTAGATTTTATAAACACCTCTATGCAGATACGGGGGAGAACGCGGAGAGAGAGACTCAGGAGATCCTAGGGGACATAGGATTTCCCAAATTAAGCGTAGAAGATATAGAGAACCTAGAAGCCCCAGTCACACTGGAGGAACTAAAAGCAGTGGTAATGCACCTACCTACGTCGAAGCCCCAGGCATGGATGGGCTCCCCAGCGAGTTTTTTAAAGCATATAGGCAAGAGATTCTCCCCCCGCTACTGGCAATGGTGAATGAGGCATAGGAGAAAGAGAGACTGCCGGAATCTCTGAGAGAGGTGGTAATCATCCTGCTCCTTAAACCAGACAAGCCAAGCGTAGACTGCGGGTCGTATAGACCACTATCTATGTTAAACCAAGAAAGCAAAATCCTTACGTCAGTACTAGCAAATAGACTTAAGCTGGTGATAAATAAACTAATACACCCGGACCAAACTGGGGATGTCCAAGGCAATCAGAGGAGGCTCCACAACATTATAGAGCAGAGGAAGGGTGACCCAAACGAAATAGCAGTAGTCTAGCTAGTTGCAGTTAAAGTCTTTGACTCGGTCAGGTGGCCACGGTTGATGGCACTTTAAAAGAATACGGGATGGGACCTGGGTACCTGCGGTGGCTGAAAATGTTGTATAGCTCCCCCACAGCCAGGGTAAAACCGGAGCGATAATCTCAAGATAAATGGCAACTAAGCAGAGGCACGAGACAGGGCTGCCCATGGTCTCTGATGCTGTACATCCTCGAATTAGAGTAGCTGGCAATTTATCTAAGACAGCAATATAGTGAGCTAGGAGTGCACACCAAAGGGGGACTGCATCTGATATCACTGTATGCAGACAATATGCTCCTGTACCTGCGATACCCGAAGGAGAACCTGCAATACATCCTAGAAGTGATGGAGCGCTATGCAGCTCCTTCCGGGATAGCGATCAACCCCAAAAAATCGAGCATGTTGCCCGTGGGTAGATACAAAGGCATACCACAGAAAAACCTACCCACCCTGCAGATAGCTTGGCAGACCAGAACATTCAGATACCTGGGGATCAATATTTACCATATGGTAGCAGATGAGCATAAGTATAACACAGAGAAAGCATGGAGGGCATTAAGAATAGCATGGAGTTCTGGGCAAAGCTCCCCCTGGCCATGGTGGGGAGGGCAGCCTTGCTTAAAATTGTGGTCCTACCTAGGCTGCTACATTTTTTCACAAACATCCAACACATGGAGCCCAGGCGCTTCTTCACTAAACTACACAGCCTGTGCAGAGGTTTCCTATGGCACAATACTAGAAACAGAGTGGCCCTGTGGAAACTACAGAATGCGTATGGCAGAGGGGGGATAAATCTACCAAACTTGGAGATATACTACCGGGCGGCGCAATTACAATATGTAGCCAGGTAGTTGGCAGAAGACAAGACAGCAGAATCCTGGCTGTTGAGGGATGAGAGTGCCCCATACTTCCTACGAGAACTAATATGGCTACCCAAGTCAGAGGTGCAGGGGAGACCGAGATTGCTAACACTGGGCTGGGAAATTTGGCATAAAGCGTGCCGGGCCATGGGAGGCCCGGCCCCGTGCTCCCCGCAGGCACCACTCGTGGCGCTATGCAGTGCAGATGACCAACTTAGGAAAGTAATCCGAAAATATTGGGAGCCACTGGGCCTAGCAACCCTGGGGGATATCTGGCAAGAGGAGGAGGCCCTGGATTTTCAAACGTTAATGGACGGAACTGGGGTAAACGCGGGACAGCATATTGCATATAGTAGAATAGTCAAAAGGGTGAAAGAAACGTGGTCGGAAATAGTGCTATTAGAACAACCCGATACAGCCATTGAAATGATGTATGACATGTTGGAGGGAGGGCACGAAATATCCTGGATAACGAACTAACAATGTCAAGAGTGGGAAAAGAGCCACTCAAACTGAGGCGGGCCTGGGAGGAGGAAGCGGGAGAAACCATGCAGGACGGGCAATGGGAGAGAGCCCAAAGATACCACAAGAAGGTGTCTAGAAATGCGAGGCTGCAACAGATCCAACTATACGTTACCCACAGAGCATACATGACCCCCCAAATGATTGCAAAATTCGGAAACACAGAAGCACAAAAATGGCCCAAGTGTGGAGAAGTGGGAGCAGGGATGATCCACATGTTCTGGGCATGCCCGGAAGTGGGGAAATTCTGGGGGGAAATAAAGCACAAGCTATCTGAAAAAGGGATTAAACTAGACATGGAATCCATATGGGCATGCATGCTGGGGGGATTCACCAGGCCACTCAACCTGAGACATGTATGTAAACTCAAGGACCTAACATACATCCTGGCCAAAAGGAGCTGGAAGGCTGCCCATAGACCCAGACTAGAGGCATGGTGGAAGGACCTCCTAAAATGGGCAGACGCCGAGACAGTGGTATGGTATGAGGCTGCTAACGGAGGGGAAGGTGAAGAAGTGGGATCCCTGATAGAATGGAGACAAATGATAGCCTCGTTGTATGGGCCCACCAAAGGTAACCCCAGTGACGACCACATGCCCGAGAATGTGGAAGAGAATGAATCCTGGGTAATGAGAGCCAGAGGCATAGGGGGGAGAGCTCGAGTTTTAGGGGAAGGGAGGGGGGGAAGACATAAAGGAGAAACATGTATTGTACGCTATGATACTTGTAACTGAAAATGTCGGGAGTGAAAGTTATGATTTGTTTGTTGTAAAAATCAATAAAAACTATTTTAAATAAAAACTTTATTGGTTTGTAGAGTTTTACCAAATCGAACCACCTAAAGAACATACTGAACTAAATTGAAAGAAAACAAGGTAGAAGCTCCCTGGGGGTTGAGCACTTCCTCCAGTTCTGGTTTTAGGTTTTGACCCTGTGTTTAGTTTTAGCTTCCCTTGAAAGATGCCAATGGTATGGGAGTGGGATGGCTCTGGAATTCAGTGTACAATAGATTGTTGTAATTATTAGTGTCCGTCCACACTAGTTGTTACAGGCATTGTTGCTTTGTCAATAAGCACCTATCACTGCATACCAGTTTACTGATTGCAATCTTAATTTTCTGTCATATTAATTCAAACTTCATTGCCTCCCCATCCACCAAAGAACCAAGTTCAAGGCATTCTTTATCACCCATAGTGCCTCTTGCGGTGTCAGTCGCATATTTAACCTGAGAATGTCCTCAAGCAAACTCCACCAAGACCACTTAGATCATTTTACAATAGACCTGTTGTTTTTCCCAAATCTCAACTCACATAAAACGGCAGCCATACCTTCTCAGCCCAAGACAACCATCTGTGGAATTCTAGCTCTATATAAATACACAATTTAGAAAACCGCTTATCACTCAGGAAAGTGCTGAAAACCTGGCTATAGCCACGTTTGGTCTAATGCCGGCCATACGCCCCTCTATTTGATCGTCCAACCACATGGCTTTCGCTAGTGGCAAGATACCGTAGGGTAAACATAGCACTTTACAAGAACCTAAATACAAATACATTTTAAAAAGTCTTGTCTGTGTTTGGTAATGGTTTTTAAGTGCGGTAAAAATGCACGTTTCAAATTCGTACTCAACAGGGTCATTTCCCAGCAGTGTTGTGCCAGTAAATGTCCTAGCAAGCCTAGTCACCAAGGAAAGCAGAACATGATTTTTGTATTATTTATAAACGATTTTTCTTTATAATGGTAGGTTACAAGTCCTATTGCCAACACGAACAATCATAAGCAAGCTTTCAAAGTAAAATGATTATACAAATATTAACATCCATAAATCTGCTAATTGCACAGATCACTGTCCTACTAAGACACTTACACTGAGAAGATGTTTTTATAATTACTTTAAAATCACTCCTGTTACTGTCATCCAAAAATTCTGAACTAATTACATATGCCGCGATCACCAACACATGCCTTTCCTTATTTCTCAAATGAGAACAATGATAAACAGATATTAATATCACAAACTGCCTCAGAAAGTCAGCAGTGCATCTCCAGGTCCTGTTAATCTCATCACAACAGGCCTTCTAGGCACAGTATGACACATTTGGCGCAGCAAGGCCACCAATAGTGGCAGAGAGGTGCTATAAAGACCAGTTACATTACATTAAATAACACATTTATTAATAGCATTTGTCCCTGGGAAAAAGCTAATTTGCATTCTTCCACTGTGTACTAAGTAGAGGCAGAAGCTAACACGGAAGTGTCCCATGATCTCTGAAACAAGCTAGAACTTGTTTGGTATCAGGACATATGATTAAAGTATCCCGCTAAATGATTTTCATACGTGGATATATAATGAGAATAGATAGCAACTTGTATGAGTAGCTGAGGGTGATATCAATACCTTGCCAATGCGTGAGTAGCTGGGAATTTGATTATAATATCTGGCAAGTGGTGTGCCTGGACATGATATGGCAACAGCTTTCAAATATGCAGTGAATAACTGAGCATTTAATGACAAATACCTGACATATGGTGTGAGATCCTGGCATATGATCTCAGCAACTGTAAAATGGTTGAAGTATCTGGCATTTGATGACAATACCGGATTTCCATATGTGGAAAGAAAACATTTCACACCCAATTTACTATACCAAAATTGATTGTCAAATACTGTGGTGATTTCTGAAATCAAGAGAACTAGAAAAGGTGTTTAAAACTATGTTACATAAAAGGATTGTCAGAACTCCAGAACTCACTTCTGTGTATGATGGTTAGTCACAGTGTTCTCTTTCTCTCTTAAAACCTATTAGGACTTAGGCTTCTAGTCTCAGGGCAATGACTAAGTCTCAGTTCAGTCTCTCTAAAATAAAGATAGGAACGTGGTCTCCAAGTTTCATGGTTATCAGTCTATTTCTGAAATAAATTTAGGAACTTTGGATTCACATTCCAGTTATCAAATGCAGTTCAACAAAATCCAAGTGTTGATGCCTTTTACTGTACTAACTAAAAAATAGTTCCAAAACAGCCCTTAGCATTACACTGGTAGTAGGAACATCAAACAGACAACAAGGAGGTCATCACGTTTGTGGAACTGAAGTGTGTAAAATCAGAAATTTGAGGCAGCAACAAGGAGGTCAGACTGATACAAATGGAAGCAAGAATATCTGTGAATTCCGAACAATATACGTTGGACTAAATATGGATCATGAAATTCATATTTTTCCTTTGAGTCTTGTCAAAAGAAAGGTGCTATAATGTAACGCTCACCTGACTCCCACGGAGGCGCTGGTCTAGTCTGGGTTGCTGTGGCCTCTTCGAGGGTGATGCGCAGAACTCGGAACACCGACTGAACAGGACCCTCAAATCCTGCTTGTCTGGCCCGTAGGAATATCCTTCTGCAGATGAGAAAGGGGATTAACAGTCTGCAGAATAGTGTTCTTGCTCCACCCTTCCCCCCTTCGTTCTTCTCTAACTTCCTCCGAAATCCCCGGTTGAAGCTCACCTTATGGTTTGAAAGGATGTCTCCATCCTGCTTCTGGTGCAGGGGCGCGTGTTTGTCCAGTTACTTCACTGGTTTTCAGAATGGCGCTGGCAAAATCCACTTGACTTTTCCGAGCGGAACGCCGTAAGTATGAAGATTACAAAAGTTCAAGTGTAGAGCCTCCTTTTCTGTTGCCTTCCTAACCTGTGATCTGTCCTTTATTTCAGGTGCAGAATGAAGGCGATGCGTTGAGGGATTGAATTGCCGATAGTAAACTCAGGTGAGTTAGCGATGGGGGCGATCCCTCTTAATGTCTTTATATTCCTACAGTAATGTCTTTTGTCCTTTCCCCTTAGGGGCCGGGGTGCGGTACCTGCCAACGAAGCGGCGCCGACCCGAAATGAGGAATGGTCCACCAACAGAAGACCGGTAAGTGTTATGGTGGAAAATTAGGCTTTCCTCATATGTTCCTTCTGCTCACCTTTTGTCTCTTCTTCTCTCCCCTAGGCGCAAAGATGTGGCGACCGGTACTGACAGTCGCGGTGGAGCCAGAAGAACTCCCAAGGACAGGTGAGTGAAGCGCAGCGCTGCAGCGAGCAACGCGGTGCTTTTAAATGAAAGTCTTTTCTCAGGAACACTGGCGTGAAGGTTCCGGATGCAGGTAAGAAGTTTGATAAAATTCTTGGTTTTCACCTTCCTCTTCTCTTCTTTCCTTACAGGTTTTCTAGGATCGAGGCGGGCGTGGCTGGTGACCAGATGCAGGAGCAGACACGGTGAGCGTTCAGCTGCTTGGATGCAGAACAACGCGAAGCGTGAGCTACTGTCTGGGCATGGCTTAAATAGCCCCCAAAGTAGTTCCAGGTAAGTATCCTTCCCTGGCCACGCCCGAGTGGCAAAATAGTCCCAATGAAAAAATAGTCCCTTTCAGGTCTCAGGGAGGCCTGAATCTTGCAGCATGGTCTGCATCAGGTAAGTGCACAAAACACCTTCCTTTATGAGCATGTCCAACATGAGCCTGGCGCCAACGGCGCCAGGACAGAGTCCAAAGAGCCCCTATAAGGGGCCGCTGGGCTTTTACCCGGGGGCATGATGCCTGCTCCTGAGGGTGCTGGGCCTGGCCTGGTGCTCCGGGGGTAGGCATCATGACAGCACTCCCCCCCAAGGCCCCTCCCAAGGTCGTTCCCTCTGGAGGTTTCGGTTTGTTTGGGAAATTCCAATGGAACCTTTTTACCAGCCGAGGTGCATGTACATGGTCGCTGGGTTCCCAAGACCTTTCCTGAGGCCCGTACCCTTTCCAATCAATTAGATAGAAAAGTTTTGATTTTGAGATCTTAGAATCCAAAATGTTCTTCACCTCGAATTCAGGCTCCCCATCTATCTGGATTGGTTCTGGTGGCTTTATTAATCTGGTTCCTGGTTGCACTGGTTACAAAAGTGACACATGAAAAACAGGGTGAATCCGCATGTTAGCTGGTAGATCGAGCTTGACTGCCACTGGGTTAATTATAGCTTTGATCGAGTAAGGGCCCAAACACCTTGGATTAAAAGTTCGAGGTCCCTTGAGCAATAAGTGTTTGGTAGCCAACCATACTTGATCCCCTATTTGGTATGGAGGCGCCTCACTCCGATGCAGATCCACATTCTTTTTGTATTTCCCTTTCGCTTGTTGCAAATGTGCAGTTGCATCCTTGAAGGCTTGAGTTATCGTGGAATGCAAATGGTCCACTGTGGGCATTTCAAGGCTCAGAGGTGAGTCCAGGTCTGAAGTACGAGGATGATGTCCATATAGGATATAAAAGGGGCTTTGTCCAGTTCCAGAGTGTACCGAGTTATTGTATGCATATTCGGCCACCCATAAAATATCCTTCCAATTACCCTCCGATTGGTGCAACATACATCGTAGGTATTGTTCAAGGGTCTGATTCGTTCTCTCCGTCTGACCATCGGTCTGTGGGTGGTGGCTGGTTGAGAGTCTTACGTCGATTTGTGCCAGTTGACAACACTTTCTCCAAAAATGAGAAATAAACTGGCTTCCCCGGTCGGAGACTAGTATGGACGGGAATCCATGCAAACGGATGATATTTTCGAGGAATTCCTTGGCTAGGACAGAAGCTGAAGGTAATCCTTTCAACGGAATAAAATGGGCCATCTTGTAAAATAAATCCACCACAACCAGAATAGTATTCTATCCATTACAAGGGGGCAGGTCCGTGATAAAATCTAGTGACAAGGTGTGCCAAGGTGCTGGTGGAATGTCTAAAGGCTGAAGAAGACCGGCGGGTTTTGTCTTTTGGCCTTTGTTTTGGGTGCAAACTCCACAGGACATCACAAAAGATTTAATATCCTTTCGCCAGGAAGGGCACCAGAATTGTTGTTTAATTTTTTCCTCAGTTTTGGCAATGCCAGGATGTCCTTCCATCAGGGTATCATGATGACGGGAAATAACCAGTTCTTGCAATTCCTTTTCTGGCAGAAATAAGCGTCCTTGGAAGTAAGGTAGGTCATTGTTGACCAAAAAGTAAGACCCCTTTGGATCCAATCCTGCAAGGCTGTAGAGTGCAGGAGTTGTTTTACCCGTGCTTGAATGTCTTCAAGGGTTTGTAAAGAGGTTATCCCCAAAATTCTTTGTTCGGGAATTATCGGCACAGGTTCAGAGTTTGTGTCTATTTCTCCCATTCTTATTCGAGATAGCGCGTCCGCTTTGCCATTCTTACAGCCGGGGGGGTAAGTGATTACAAAATCGAACTCAGCAAAGAACAAAGCCCATCGGAGCTGACGTGACGATTGAGCCTTGGCAGTTTTTAAATATTGTAAGTTTCGGTGATCAGTGATCACGGTGATGGTATGCCTGGCGCCAAGAAGATAATGCCGCCAAGCCTTAAAGGCGGACTTAATGGCTAATAATTCCTTGTCGGTGATTGCATAATTTATCTCAGGCGGCGAGAACTTTCTGGACCAAAATGCTACGGGGTGCAGTTGGTTGGTTTCAGGGTCTCTCTGAGACAGGACAGCTACCATGGCTAAGCTGGACGCGTCGGTTTCGACTACATATGGGAGATCGGGACGCGGGTGCTTCAAAATAGGTGCGGTCGTGAATTTAGCTTTCAATTCCTGAAAGGCCTGTTCGGCTTCCTCGGTCCATTCGAAGCGAAGTGCAGTGATGGGTTGTACCACACGTGAAAATTCCGGGATAAATCTGCGATAAAAATTAGCAAAACCAAGCATGCTTTGGACACCTTTCACCGAACTAGGTGATGGCCATTTGAGGATGGCATCCACTTTTCGTGAGTCCATTCGGACCCCTTTAGGTGTCAGGATGAATCCAAGAAACTCAACCTCGGTGGTATCGAAAACGCACTTTTCCAGCTTTGCAAACAGTTTGTGCTGGCGCAATCTCTCAAGGACGGCCCTGACATGCTTTCTGTGAACAGATTCCGAAGAGGAGTACACAAGAATGTCATCGATATATACGACAACACAAACATCGATGAGTTCCCGAAAGACATCGTTCATGAAGAATTGGAAGGCAGCAGGCGCGTTGCACAACCCGAAAGGCATCACCTGGTATTCGAATAATCCATATTTTGTACGGAAGGCCGTTTTCCATTTGTCGCCTTCTTTTACTCGCACCAGATGATAAGCCCCCCGGAGATCTAACTTGGTGTATACGCAAGCGTCCTTCACCTGGTCATGGAGTTCAGGGATCAGAGCCAGAGGGTAACGGTTTTTAACAGTTATCTGGTTCAATGCGCGGTAGTCGATACAAGTTCTAAGGTCGCCTTCTTTTTTGGGCACAAAGAACAAAGCCGAGGATGCTGGAGACTTTGACGGGCGAATGAAACCATTGGCTAGGTATTGATCTAAATATTGTCTCAAATGCAGATTCTCAGGTTCAGTAAGGGCATAAATCCTGCTACAAGGGGGTTGTGCACCGGGCACCAGACCGATTTGGCAATCGTACGATCTGTGGGGAGGTAACGTGTTGGCCTGTTCCTTTTGGAAGACGTCCTGAAAGTCTTGGTATTCTGGAGGTAGTTGCATGGAGACAGAGGTTACAGACGCTAGACTAATCTTCAGATTTTCTGGGTAGCAGGTTTGTGCACAATCCGGGACGGTTATTCTCTTCGCTCGCCAATCAATTCGAGGATTATGTGTCTCTAACCAAGGGATTCCGAGAATAACCTGAAACTGTGGAGCCTTGATTACATCAAACACAACTGCCTCCCGATGGCCGTCCGGACCTATAAGTGTCACCTCAGCAGTGGAATGTGTTACCGGTCCAGAGGCAATTTCGGTTCCATCGACTGTGGTGATGACATCTTTGCTGGTTTTAGGACGCAGAGGGAGGTTAATCCTAGAGACCAATTCACGATCCACATAATTTCCTATAGCCCCACTATCGATGTATGCCTTTATTGCATGCAACCGCTTAGGCTGTTCCGGATCTACGAGGACCATTGGCGCAATGAAATGCGAGGTCTGAGAGTTAGTTTTCAAGCTCGGCAAGCGGACCCCTACGCTTGTCGGGCGTGGCCGTTTCCCGAAACAGAGTCTTCATGGTTTTTATCAGCGGCTCCTAGCACCTTCTTGGGCGGTTTTGCCGGGCAATCTCGTAGAAAGTGTCCAGAGGACCCACAATAAAGACATAATTGCATCTGCCGTCTTCTTTCACTTTCTTTTTGAGTTAAAGGTCCTTTAACCCCTCCGATTTGCATAGGCTCAGAGACATCAGCACCCTGGGGGTTAGCGTGGGTCTTGACCAACACCCGGGTCTCAAACTTGGACCGATCTGCTTTTCTGTTTTGAAGTCTGTGATCCAATTGGACCACTAAGTCTATATATTCTGTGCATTCTTGGGGCGGATTTACAACTTGGGCCAGGACATCTTTAAGTTCTCTGCGTAGACCTCGATAAAATAACGTGATTCTTTTATCCTCTGGCCACCCAGTTTCCACAATTAGTCTATTAAAGGTTGCAATGTAGGATAGGCGGTCCTGATTGCCCTGTCGCAGGGATAGGAGTTCGTCATCCAGAGCCTGCCCCTGAGAGTGTCGAGCAAATAACCTTTCCATGCTTTCTTGAAATCCTTGAAAATCACGGAGAATCGGGTCATCTTGAGTAACCAGTGGAACTGACCAATCGGCAGCACAGCCGCTGAGATATGACAATACAAAGGCTACCTTGGTCTGGTCATTAGGGAAGGCCCCAGGTCTGCATAGGAAGTGCAAACGACACTGATTCATGAATACGGCGAATCGTTTGGGGTCCCCAGCAAAGCGTTCGGGTGGGGCCAGCGGCATGTTTCCAGGTAGATTAATCTGCACAGGGTTACTGGGAACCAAAGGAGCGGGGTGCCTCCCAGAACAGGGTAGAGGAGTGTGTCCAGCTTGACCTTGCAAAAACTGTCTAGCCAGGTCATCAGTTCTTTCCTTTGATACAATCACTTCCCTCCTGAGAGCATTAGTCTCTTGACGAGCGGCGTGTACTTCGGCCCGTAATTCCCCCAGTAGTTGGGCCAACTGATCAGTCTCAGAAGTTTCCATAGCGCCTGGGTGGGAATTTGTAGGACGGCTTCGCGAGCGTGATGCGCAGAACTCCGAACACCGACTGAACAGGACCCTCAAATCTTGCTTGTCTGGCCCGTAGGAATATCCGTTACGCTCACCTGGTGTCCACGGGGGCGTTGATCTGGACCGGCCTGATGTTACGTCTTCCAGTGATACACGGAGCGCCGAGATCACTGGAGCGCCGAGATAACGGAGTGGACCGGGCCACCCAGCTTGGTCTGTGTGGCTCGTATGAATACTCTTCTGTAATGCAGAAAGGGGGAATTAACCAGCTGTGAGGTTTAAGCTTAACCCCACCTTCTCCCCATGAATTACTTTGGGGCTCCTTTAGATTCTCACCTGATAATCTGGAAAGATGAACTCTCCATCCTGCTTCAAGTGCAGGGCGCGTAGATGACCAGTTGCCTCACTGGTGTGGGAAGTTGGCGAGTTGCAGACGGTGTTGACTCCGTAGAGGTAATAGTTATAAAGAGTTCAAAACGTCTGGAATTCACTCTGTCCAATTCCCCTAGGTTGCCCTTATGGATCTGGAAAGAGTTCACGTGGCAACCAGAGATGCGCAGGTAAGTGTTTATAAAAGCTGTTTCGGAATAAAGAGGGAAGCTTGCTCTAACCTGTGGTCTTTTCCTTTTCAGGCATCCATTCGGAGGAAGATCCGTGGATTGAAGCGTTTACCGCAACCGGGTAAGTCTGTAGCAGAATGTTTCCCCATAGGGGCCGGGGTGCGGCGGAGATGCGGAAGAGGTCGCGCCGACCCGAGATTAGGTATGTATCCCCGGTGATCTCAAGTAAGTCTTAATATTTGCCTTTGTTGTCTTAGATAACTCTCTGTTGCTCACCTTATTGTTATTATGTCCATAGGTGATGAAGAGCAGCCGCGAACTGAAGATGCGCGTGAAGGAATGCTGAAAATGGCAACAGGTGAGTTCAGCGCGGCGTTGCAGGAGGCGCGGCAAGAGCATCTAATGGATTCTTTCTTCCAGGTCCAAGTCGGGAAGATGCAGGATTCAGGTGAGTATGAATAAAACTCTTGCTCTAACCTTTCCTTCTGCTTTCCTTGCAGGGTTCAGGAGCTCCGGAGTGTAGACGGGCGTGGCTGAAGACTGGAAGCTGCTGCAGGCACGGTGAGCGTTACGCTGCTACTGCAGAGTAACGCAAAGCACGTGTGGCTGTCCGGGCGTGGCTTAAATAGCTTTGGAAGAAGTCCCAGGCAAGTATTCTTCCACTGCCCCACCCAGGTAAGAAAATAGTCCCTGCATTAAAATAGTCCCTCCTAAGCCTCATTTGGCTTAGGTCTTCATGCAGCATGGTCTGCATCAGGTGAGTAAGCAGCATGGTCTGCTTTAGGTAAGTTATCATTAATGAGCCTGGCGCATATGGCGCCAGGACTGACTTTGTCCTTATGAGCCTGGCGCCAAAGGCGCCAGGACTGCACCCAAACAGCCCCTAACTGGGGCTTTTGGGCATGCTCCAAATGGCATGATGCCTGCTTCCGGGGCTTCTGGGCCTGGTCTGGTTTCCTGGGGGCAGGCATCATGACAGCACTCCCCCTCAAGGCCCCTCCCAAAGTCGTTCCTCTCCTTGGCCGTGGTTTGTCTGGAAATTCCCGGTGGAACCTCTTCCATAACCTTTCCAGTCAATTAGGTAAAAGAGTTTAGATCTCACTCTTTTTGAGTCCAAAATATTCTCGATTTCGTATTCGGGTTCTCCGTCTATGAGGATAGGTTCAGGTGGGTCGGTTAGCCTAGTTCCCGGTTGCACTGGTTTCAAAAGAGACACGTGGAAGACGGGATGGATTCGCATATGAGCAGGTAGTTCCAACTCGACAGCCACCGGGTTAATAATGGCCTTGATGGAGTAAGGCCCCAAATACCTGGGATTAAAGGTCCGTTTTCCTTTGAGAGGAATGTGCTTAGTAGATAACCACACTTGGTCCCCTATCTGGTAGTGTGGTGCTTCTCTTCTAAGCTGATCAGCGCTTTTCTTGTATTTTTCCTTGGCTTTTCGTAAATGTTCTGTTGCTTCCTTAAAGGTTTGAGTAATGACTGTGTGAAGATGATCTACTGCGGGCATCTCTAAATGCTGGGGTGAATCCAAATCCGAGGTTCGAGGATGATGTCCGTATATGGTAAAAAAGGGACTGTGCCCAATTCCTGAGTGTACTGAATTATTGTACGCATATTCAGCGATCCATAGGGTGTCCTTCCAATTGCCTTCAGACTGATGTAGCATACAGCGTAAATATTGTTCGAGAGTCTGATTAGTTCTCTCTGTTTGGCCGTCGGTCTGGGGGTGGTGGCTAGTGGAAAGCCTGACATCTATTTGTGCCAGTTGGCAGCATTTTTTCCAGAAATGCGAGATGAATTGACTTCCTCGGTCTGAAATTAACACAGATGGAAAACCGTGTAGACGAACAATGTTTTCAAGGAATTCCTTGGCCAGGGTTGAGGCTGAGGGTATCACTTTTAAGGGAATAAAGTAGGCCATTTTAGAAAAAAGGTCCACTATTACTAGGACAAGGTGTGCCAAGGAATCGGTGGGATGTCCATAGCCTGTAATAGCCCAGCTGGTTTTCTTTTTTGACTTTTGTTTTGGGCGCAGATGCCACAAGATAGGACAAATGACTTAATATCTTTTCGCCAGGTGGGCCACCAGAATTGTTTCTTGATTTTAGCTTCGGTCTTTGTAATACCGGGGTGTCCCTCTAGTAACGTATCGTGATAATGAGAGATGACTAGTTCTTGTAGTTCTTTTTGTGGCAGAAATAGACGTCCTCGGTAATATGGTGATGCAGAAATCTGGGCCTTTCTTGGCCCAATCTTGTAAGGCTTGAGGATCAAAGAGCTGCCGGACAATCCCTTGAATGTCTTCCAGTGTCTGTACTGAAGTTATACCAAGAATTCTCTGGTCAGGGATTATGGGTACAGGTTCCAGGGTCACTTCAGTCTCTCCCATTCCTATTCGGGATAAGGCGTCCACTTTCCCATTTTTACAACCGGGCCGATAAGTTATTACAAAATCAAATTCGGCAAAAAACAATGCCCAACGGAGTTGACGTGAAGACTGGGCTTTGGCTGTTTTTAGATATTGGAAGTTTTGATGATCGGTAATAACCGTGATGGTGTGCCTGGCTCCGAGTAGATAGTGTCGCCAAGCTTTGAAGGCGGACTTGATAGCTAACAGCTCCTTATCAGTAATGGCATAGTTTAATTCAGGAGCCGAGAACTTTTTTGACCAAAAGGCCACTGGGTGAATCTGGTTTGTTTCGGGATCTTTTTGAGAAAGGACGGCTTCCATTGCTAAACTGGATGCATCAGTCTCCACTATATACGGGAGTTCAGGACGTGGGTGTCTTAGGATCGGTGCAGATGTGAATTTGGCCTTTAATTCTTGAAAGGCGCTTTCAGCTTTGTCTGTCCATATAAAGCATTTGTTTTTTCTCAAGAGTGCTGTGATGGGATGAACAATCTGCGAAAAGTCTGGAATAAACCTGTGGTAGAAGTTGGCAAAACCAAGCATGCTCTGTACCCCTTTGACAGAGCTTGGCGAAGGCCATTTGAGAATTGCGTCCACTTTTCATGTATACATCCTGATTCCTCCCGGGGTTAACATGAATCCTAGAAATTCCACTTCAGTGGTGTGGAAAATACATTTCTCCAATTTGGCATATAGTTTGTACTGGCGTAGCTTTTCTAACACTGCTCGGACGTGCTTGATATGATCAGATTCTGATGAGGAGTATACTAAGATGTCATCAATATAAACGACGACACAAACATCGATAAGTTCTCTGAGGACATCGTTCATGAAGAACTGGAAGGCTGCCAGCGCTTTGCATAATCCAAAAGGCATCACTTGGTACTCAAATAATCCATACTTTGTGCGAAAAGCAGTTTTCCACTCGTCGCCTTCTTTGACACGTACCAAATGATACGCCCCCCTGAGGTCTAGTTTAGTATATATGCAGGCTTCTTTTACTTGGTCAAGTAATTCCGGAATTAAAGGCAACGGATACCGATTCTTAATGGTTATTTGGTTCAGTGCGCGATAGTCTATGCACGTTCTGAGGTCGCCTTCCTTTTTTGGCACAAAGAACAAAGCAGAAGATGCTGGGGATTTAGATGGGCGAATAAAACCGTTAGCAAGGTATTGGTCCAGGTATTGACGTAAATGAAGATTTTCGGGCTCCCTAAGGGCATAGATCCTGCTGCAGGGAGGTACCCACCCAGGTAAGAAAATAGTCCCTGCATTAAAATAGTCCCTCCTAAGCCTCATTTGGCTTAGGTCTTCATGCAGCATGGTCTGCATCAGGTGAGTAAGCAGCATGGTCTGCTTTAGGTAAGTTATCATTAATGAGCCTGGCGCCTATAGCGCCAGGACTGACTTTGTCCTTATGAGCCTGGCGCCAAAGGCGCCAGGACTGCACCCAAACAGCCCCTAACTGGGGCTTTTGGGCATGCTCCAAATGGCGTGATGTCTGCTTCCGGGGCTGCTGGGCCTGGTCTGGTTTCCCGGGGGCAGGCATCATGACAATATCCTTCTGCAGATGAGAAAGGGGATTAAGAGTCTGCAGAATAGTGTGCTTGCTCCACCCTTCCCCCCTTCGTTCTTCTCTAACTTCCTCCGAAATCCCCGGTTGAAGCTCACCTTATGGTTTGAAAGGATGAACTCTCTATCCTGCTTCTGGTGCAGGGGCGCGTGTTTGTCCAGTTACTTCACTGGTTTTCAGAATGGCGCTGGCAAAATCCACTTGACTTTTACGAGCGGAACGCCGTAAGTATGAAGATTACAAAAGTTCAAGTGTAGAGCCTCCTTTTCTGTTGCCTTCCTAACCTGTGATCTGTCCTTTATTTCAGGTGCAGAATGAAGACGATGCGTTGAGGGATTGAATTGCCGATGGTAAACTCAGGTGAGTTAGCGATGGGGGCGATCCCTCTTAATGTCTTTATATTCCTCCAGTAATGTCTTTTGTCCTTTCCCCTTAGGGGCCGGGGTGCGGTACCTGCCAACGAAGCGGCGCTCGACCCGAAATGAGGAATGGTCCACCAACAGAAGACCGGTAAGTGTTATGGCGGAAAATTAGGCTTTCCTCATATGTTCCTTCTGCTCACCTTTTGTCTCTTCTTCTCTCCCCTAGGCGCAGAGATGTGGCGACCGGTGCAGACAGTCGCGGTGGAGCCAGAAGAACACCCGAGGACATGTGAGTGAAGCGCGGCGCTGCAGCGAGCAACGCGGTGCTTTTAAATGAAAGTCTTTTCTCAGGAACACTGGCGTGAAGGTTCCGGATGCAGGTAAGAAGTTTGATAACATTCTTGGTTTTCACCTTTCTCTTCTCTTCTTTCCTTACAGGTGTTCTAGGATCGAGGCGGGCGTGGCTGGAGACCAGATGCAGGAGCAGACAGGGTGAGCGTTCAGCTGCTTGGATGCAGAACAACGCGAAGCATGAGCTACTGTCTGGGCGTGGCTTAAATAGCCCCCAAAGTAGTTCCAGGTAAGTATCCTTCCCTGGCCACGCCCGAGTGGCAAAATAGTCCCAATGAAAAAATAGTCCCTTTCAGGTCTCAGGGAGGCCTGAATCTTGCAGCATGGTCTGCATCAGGTAAGTGCACAAAACACCTTCCTTTATGAGTATGTCCAACATGAGCCTGGCGCCAACGGCGCCAGGACAGAGTCCAAAGAGCCCCTATAAGGGGCAGCTGGGCTTTTACCCGGGGGCATGATGCCTGCTCCCGGGGGTGCTGGGCCTGGCCTGGTGCTCCGGGGGTAGGCATCATGACATATAGAGCACATTGTACAAGGTGCTACTTAATTTAAGAGGCATGTTATGTTTTAAGAAGTATCATTACATTACCGCCCTTTTATAAACCACTGATATGCTGTAACCAATGCTAATTAGCAAGATATAAAATAATCTGTTTACCACCATAATTGTTTGTGGATTTCTGCTTAAAATAGGTGTATGACAATTCACACAGAAAAATACAGAAACAACTTGTTTAACATCTGAATAATTTAAAGTGAACAAGTATTTGCAATTTATGTGTAACATTGTAGATTGGATATAGGGATTTGTAAATTCCAAGTAGAGTATTTGTGTTATAACTCACATCAACGAATACAGAAACAACTTTTGTAGGCTGGATATATGGATTTTTAAGTTCCAATTATGTCAACACACATACAATAATAACATTACTAACTGCTTTACAGGAATATGTAAGGGTGCAGAAGGATGAGGCTGATACACAGGTGGCATGCTTGTTGACATAAATCTTTATTTAGCCAAAAAAAAAGAGGAAACCTATCCCTCCCTAACTCTAAGAGGGGTGTCCCTGCCTCTACTAAGGAACTAAGGAATCAGTCAGAATGTCCAACTTTGCACAGTAAAAATGATTCCCTTCCCCAGGTCTCAGTTCCTTTCCCAGGAAATCAAGTTCCAGCCTGTGATGCTTTTAAGTTCTCAGTTCCAATTCAGCAGGCAAAGTTCCAACTCAAAAATCATTCCTTATTGTCCATAGTTTTTTCACTGTTGGGTTCCTGGAGAATGGCTCCCTTCTCCAGGTATTTTGTTCTCAATTCCTCCACATTGCCTGGGGAATCTATTTTATTCTTAGTGTTCTAACAGTGCCAGGGGAATGACTCCCTTCCATGGGTCTTCTGTTTGGCTTCACAATATACACCACCAGGGAGTAGGACTGCCCTCCCCTAATCTTTCTTGACCTCACGGGACACAACACCAGGACATATTGCTTCCTTTTCCTAATGTCTCTTGACTTCATGGTTCACAAAGGCTGGTGGGAATGACTACTTTCCCCAAGCCCTTCTCAGACTTTAGTATGCAGTTCACACTGCAACCTCTTCACAAAGGCGTATGGTCCCAGGCCAGTGGGATTCTCTGTTTTTGAAGCTTCAGACCTGGTTCACTATCGTGCCATGTAATGTGACTATGACTGACGATGACTTAGGTTGCTCTTCATAAAATGTTGCAGGTCCCTGGCCCGTGTTCGGACACTTCTCGGCCCATCTGAAGGCCCACCAACAATCCCAGCAACCCAGGTACCTGAATGGGGCTTGCCGGGTGGTTTTCTGTCGGCCGCGGGCACTTCTCTGTGTGCTTTCGGGCCTCTCAAGGCCCCTGCTGCTTTCCTATGTGCTGAGATGGCTCTGTAGCATTTGGTTCCTCACGGAAAGTGTTGCTGGGAGGGGGATAGGAAGGTGTGTTAGGGTTAGGTGGGATGTGGGGATACCATCTTCTCCCCAGGTCTTCACTAATCCCATAGGGGGTTTCCTTGCCCATGTGATCCGCCCAATGAGTACCACCCTCAGGAGGACTATCAGGTAGCATCCTCACCCCCCTGGCCTCATTAGAAGGGGCTCTGTGACGACATTTAGGGATTTGTGTCAAATAGCAGAGAATTGTGATTACTAATAATAATTTCTAATGGAGAGGATTAATGAAAATAGTAGGGTAAACAAAATGGACACATTATCTTACCACTATATCCTTATATATTTGGATCAATGAATGAAATGAACATCAATCAGATAATGATGGTTATTCACTATGTGTGAATAATGTAAACACTGTTCTTTCACGTTACATGGTGTCATCATTTCTGGAAACATACAAGATAGTTATAGAACACAAAATGACAACAGTGCACTATGCAATATGCAAATGAAGTCAGGGGTCGCATGTTGACATCATTTCCGGGATAAGACCTTTGAGGCCTACGCTCCATCAGAAGTATGGACATGTGCAGGACGGAAAGAACCAGAAGGCAGGCCTTCTCTGTCTACGCCCCCAGACTCTGGAACCTCCTCACCACTGACACCGGACTCGCCCCCTCGCTTCTACATTTTGGGAAGGAGCTAAAGACCCTTCTTTTCAAGGAATGGCTCCTCTCTAACATATAGGTACACACACCCAGCCCTCCCCACCTAACCTATGACTGGATAATTTGCTCCCCATTTCCATAACGGGTTGCCTGTAGATCCTTTGCCACCATATTGGCTGCCTCCTCCCCTGTTGTTTGCTCCATGCTCCCATGTATCTTTGCTTCCCTCACTGTGTCCTTTGCCCTATGATTTGGAAAGTGCCCCGTTGCTTACCGAAGCTAGGTCTGCACTCAATAAATATCCTAATAATAATAATAATAAGAACCCAATAAATATAGAATTTAAAATTGCGGCCGCCCAGCCCACAGTACGCCACTAACGTCTGCCAAACACAGCTTGCATGAATGACATCTAAAATATTTTGTAAGTCCTATATACTATGACTTATAATGGCTCATAAAGATTTACTTAAACCTTTATATTTGATTCACCAAATACTCTTTCTTTTCTTTCCTTAATAGGAACACAAATAAAATGTATGAAGAAATGGCCAAGTTTAAGGTAAAATCAAATGCAAATCCAAGGAAATCAATACATTGCAAGGACATTTTTCAAAAATTTAGGACGCTTTTTAGCATCGGTTAAGGCTTATTCAAATGAATTATGCTTAGCTATATATAATGAGAAAAAACATTTCTAATATATGCCTTTTTCAGACTTGATTAACGAAGAAAAATATTTAGCCAATGTTCGCTACCACTTTGAAAGGTGGAGAAACTAACTTGTATAATGTAAACATGTAACATAATTTTGCAACAGTAACTTGAATTGACTTCAATATGTTATCATTACAGGATAAAATACTAGCTAAAAAATGCATTCGAATCTATAATTGTGCGGGGATCTGATCATAGGATCTGATCATATTTGGTTAATAAATGATGATTTTATAGAAAAAAGGTTTTTTATACATTAATTTGCTGCACTAGTGGCTGTGTATAAATGCACATATTGTATATGCAATATCATAAAAATTACTCTATCCTTATGTGTTTCCCTTTTTATGTTACATGTCTTCAAAAACGACTTATTTCCTTCTGTTTGTGTTGCTGATGTGACATGTTAAATCTTTTTTGTTGTGACTTTATTCATTTTCATTTACATTGTTATACATTAACAAAAAGAGACAAGACAACATAATTAGGTTTTACCTTGATACAGCCAGGTGGAGAAGAGAAAACACGTGTTGCCCTTGTATGCAGTGAATTGACAAATAAGCCCCTGGAATGCAGTATGAGAGAATTAAATCAGAGGTAAGTTTGTAAAATAATGCATATCAGTCTAGTTAGGTCAAAAGAGACAATTCAACATTTCACCATTAATGCCAACCTCTAGAAAGGCAACTGTCCATTATAAGGCCTGTATACAGAGGCTGCCTGGCACCTTGGGACCTTCCTGCACTCCCTAGGAGTATTCTAGTGATGCCCAAAGGAGAAGGAGAGCACATACTCTTCCACTTACCCCCTAGGCGCAGAAAGGTCATGAACAGCCAGGCCCTTTAGACAGGAAATCTGGGAGGAACTAAAGGCACTCTTAGATGAGTGTGACTTTTGGTATATAGCTGCACTGGGAACAAGGCCCTGGAGGTGTTTGTTGCAAAAGTCGAAAACAAAAAGTGACTCACCGTTCCTGGATCAGCACTCTGCTCCTGAGAGCTCCTATTTGCAAAGTACATTGCAGATGAGTGTAAGGGATTTTGAGTTCTTCTCAATGCTGGTGCATTGGATTGGCAGGCCATCATCTTTATAGCCCCCGACAAGATTACAATCTCACTGTATTTGATTCTGGTACTGTGAAACCAGTCTTAACCTGAGGAAATGCCTCCTGGTCTGGGTCTCTGCCTAGGAAGACTACTGGTCAGCAGTCGTTGGCTGCAAACTGCTTGGCGAGTGTGGTTAGTGTCTTTGGTGGAGCTGCCACTCCCACCAGGGCCGTTTTTTGATGCTACCAGCTGGCTTCACTTACTAGTTCTTAATATGAGCAAGCATTTGTAATTCTCATTGATGGACTTGCAGTCCCCACTAGATCTGATTTTTGCTTTGCTATCTGGTAGCCTCACTCTTCCCTACTTAATCAGTTAGTCAGAGGTGTTAGTCAGAGGTCCTTAGGTTTAGTCCCAGTCAGCTCTTTCTCCAGGCCAGTCAGGCGTCTAGCAATCTCTACACAGCTACCTTCACCTCTCCTCAGCGTGGGCCCAATGGCCCGGCCTTTCACCTCATAGCTCCCTCTCTCCTTCTCAGTTGTCTGGGTTTAATATTGCTGGGGCTTAGCCCTGGCCCCACGAGTCTACTATCGTCTTCTGCCTGCCTCCACCCTTTGGCTATGATGGTGTTAGCCTTTCTTTCCAGTTTCTCTCTCGTCACTCTCGCTCTCTTGCTCTCGCTCTCTCTTCTTGCTTGTTCCATGAACTATCCATCCTTTCTACTTCTTCAATCTCTTCCAATTCAATTTTCATTCCTATCCTGTTTCCTTTGTCACTCCTGCATCAACAAACTTAGTAACCTCTGCATCTGGTGTTCTTCTCTTTCTAATCTCTGCCTCCCTCCTCCAACATTTTTCACTCCTACATCAGCAACCTCTCTATGCACCCATTGTGTTTCCTTTCTCTTTACACATTTCTTATTGAAACTCCTTTTCCCCTGCTAAATCGGTAACCTTTCCATGCCGATTGTGTCCTCCTCATTCTTTTCTCCAGCTCCCTTCTTCAACCACCTCTGTCCAGTCTAAATAAGCAACATTTCCCTGGCAAATCCTTTCTCCTCCTCCCTGATCTTTCTCTCTTTTATTTTCTCTCTTTTCTCCCTCACTAACCACAGCAACCTCGCCCTCACAGGTTTTTCACCTGGTAGGCCTTCTTCCCCCTAATTGGGAAGTGTTAGGGTTGCTTTCTCTAAGTGTGTGTTTGAGGTGTGTTTGTTTGTTGTAGGAAAGGAGGTGTTAGGGTTGGCTCTTATACTTGCATGTGTGCTGAGCCAGGATTGATGTCAGCATCAGAATGTAGGCTGTGAGTCTGGAGTGTGAGATTAGAATGTTTGGGGTTGAATGGGTTCTAACCCAGGCAGTTAGATTATGTGAGCCTGGGTGGTGGGAGCCAGTGGGCTCCTGTCCCTTTCCTCTTTATCTCCTAATGACTTGTTGACATCTGATCCTGTAACCTAAGAAGCTAATAAAGTAACCACTATGCGTACCTGGCCTGTGTATCCTGAGTGTCCCTTGGAGTGAACCCTAACAAGGTGTTAGGATGATCAGTATGACCGGCTCTTGGTCATAGGGTTCACTCCAAGGGACACTCAGGATACACAGGCCAGGTACGCATAGTGGTTACTTTATTAGCTTCTTAGGTTACAGGATCAGATGTCAACAAGTCATTAGGAGATAAAGAGGAAAGGGACAGGAGCCCACTGGCTCCCACCACCCAGGCTCACATAATCTAACTGCCTGGGTTAGAACCCATTCAACCCCAAACATTCTAATCTCACACTCCAGACTCACAGCCTACATTCTGATGGTGACATCAATCCTGGCTCAGCACACATGCAAGTATAAGAGCCAACCCTAACACCTCCTTTCCTACAACAAACAAACACACCTCAAACACACACTTAGAGAAAGCAACCCTAACACCTCCTCCTCTTGCATAAGGAACAACACACAATTTCACAACAGCAAGACACACCTCACTCTCAGCAGAGTTCCGCTAACCCCAGAGATTGAACAAACAGGCGTAACTAACATCCTATGACAGTCCCAGCGGCCACAACTAACATTCCTAACCAATCAAAACATCACAAATCGCCTTCCGTTCCCGCCTGCCACAAAGGAACCTCGAACTGCCACTTTCGAGCACTAACCGCCCACCTCGGCAAACAAACCACAACACTACCAAGACCAACCAAACACAAAGCTCCTTCCGTTCCTCTCTGCCACAAAGGAACCTCGGACTGCCACTTCCGAGTACTAACTCCCAAAACCGGGAAAAACCAGGTACTGTCATAACTGCGCAAGATACTTACTAACAACCCAACAATCTACCTGGGTCACCAAGAAACCACAGTCACAACTCATGCCGCTGTCAAATCCATTCCAAAATTCAAGCAACACAGACACACCTAATCACCAGTCACTCACCTCATCACACCAATAAAGAAACGCAACCAGCTGTCACTAAACAACCACCACCAGCATAACGCTACAAATGTTGGCCAGACAAATGAGCCCTTCAAAACCAAATAAACACCCAAAGTGAACACAGCTGCAGATGAAATGTTGCCAGGCTTCTGAAATTAATCAAGACCGGACTCAAGAACAATTCCAAAAGTCACCTAAAGTTAAAAGAAAACACTAAATGCAATGTAACTTGCATCTCCAGAATTCCAAGCAATCCCTGGACCTTAACAACTCCAGGGTCACCAAAAACATCAAAGCTTCACACAGCTTCAAGTAAACTCCGCAGAGCTAGACACCTTCAAAAACAACATTGAAGCTTCACACAGCTTCAGGCACTAGTCCCCTGCTAGATGCCTCTGGACTGCTCCGCAGAGCCACAATCCAAAACAACATAAAAGCTTCACTAGGTTTCATGTGAACTCCTCAGAGCCACCAATCATCACAAAAACACAGCTTTGCAAAGCTTATGGTACTAGTCTCCTACTAGGTACCTCTGGACCCCTCAGAGTCACTAACCAATTAATCAAAGTTCCAACTAGCTTCTATACTAGCCTACCACTAGTAACATCACTAACTCCACAGGGCCTCAAAACACCAAACACCTCCAACTCCGCAGAGTCCCCTGACCAACCCTGGTCATGTACATCAATTAAAACATATTCCAAAAAACAATAAAAAAGATTTCAAAACCCAACACTGGTCATGCACCAACACTAAAACATTCACATACTGCTACAACACACACACAAACACAGGATGTTCAAAATACAGACAACCCTGGCATAGAATGTTAACTGCTAAGGAGCGCTGCAGTCACTCTGGCAGTCATCATGGGTTGCACATCCATACACGCACAAACAGAACATCACGCCTACAATGCCTCAAAAATGGTTATAGTAAGCATTGCAATGACATATCAATAATCACATTATAAATTGCAGATCTCATTTCCTAAAAGTCCATGTTGCCAAAGCATGGGCAACTCTAAATGCTGAAATGACTCAAAGATTGTGGTAACCATTAATGACCAACATCACTCTTATTGTGCTTTAAGATCACAAATCTCACACCACACACACACAAGCAAAACATAGTCTTAGGATGATCAGAACATTGAAACATAGTACATCCAAGTCACATTTTTTAAAAGTCCATGTCGCCATTAAACAGGTAACCTAATATGCTAAAATGCCTCAAAACGTTATACTAAGCATAATAGGATCAACACCCTTTGATTGTCCACCTCAATGAACCTCATATGTGCCACTCACACACAACCCCTGTCACAACACAAATGTGGAAACCAACTTTAAATGAGACCTAAACATCCATGTTGCCAACTGGGGCCAACTCTAAAACCAACCTGCAATGCCTCAAAATGGTTACATCTAAAATAAAATGCATCTCCTATTCTAAGTGCAACATCATTCTCACTAATACTTCTCATGGTAATTCACTACTAATGCACAACAGTACTCTTCAGTCACTGCTTGCCACATCGTTGCTCAATCCATTATGACATTTTACTTTTAAATGAAACTCCAAAATTTCTTCTGCAAGCATAAACTAATCATCCCCAAAAACTACTATCATACCCAAACCCAAACAGTAACCATTTTCTCATTGCATGGTCCCCACCTCAGACCAAATCAGCATAGCGTCTATTCTCATTAAAACCTTTAGCCTCCAGGTGCATGAAAGGCACAATTACGCTTACTTGGCATGGAAATTACACTTCCCCGTTTTAAATAATGCTGGCATAGTCACTCAGGAAATGGTGGCACACTTGGGCAGCCTCATTCAACCCTGCCAATGTCTCCTCATGTACCAGGGGGCCTGTTCCTGGCAGACTCCAACAGGCCATCCTTGCCCCAGGCTCCATGGGGCAGGATGCTTCTGACACCCCTGGGTGGTCGCCTGCAACAGCCCTGGGGGCTGACTAAAGCAGTACTTGGTGGCTGACTCAAACAGCCCTGGGTGCTTTCCATTTCTCCAGACTCTTGGACAGCCTCTAATGACTCCTGGCCTCAAACAGGGCACTCTTCCTTCTTCCCAGGGGTCTCCTCTGACAGGCTGTCCCTTCCAGCCCTGGGTGATTTCCATTTCTCCAGACTCTTGGACAGCCTCTAATGACTCCTGGCCTCAAAGAGGGCACTCTACCTTCTTCCCAGGGGTCTTCTCTGACAGGCTGTCCCTTCCAGCCCTGGGTGGACTGGCTCAAACAGCCCTGGGTGGACTGGCTCAAACAGCCCTGGGTGGTGGGTGCAACCAGTCTATGGGGGGCAGCGGGCTCTCCCTCTCTCCTTTCATTTACTTGTCCTCTTGCCTGCACCCCCCGCAGCAGAGTCTCTTCTCCTCTCTCACATGACATCACACAGGTACCTCCATCTCCTTTTGCTTCACTTGGTGTCCACTCCAAGGTCCTCCTTCACCATAACTTGGACCATCCTCGTCGCCAATTGTTATGACCGGCTCTTGGTCATAGGGTTCACTCCAAGGGACACTCAGGATACACAGGCCAGGTACGCATAGTGGTTACTTTATTAGCTTCTTAGGTTACAGGATCAGATGTCAACAAGTCATTAGGAGATAAAGAGGAAAGGGACAGGAGCCCACTGGCTCCCACCACCCAGGCTCACATAATCTAACTGCCTGGGTTAGAACCCATTCAACCCCAAACATTCTAATCTCACACTCCAGACTCACAGCCTACATTCTGATGGTGACATCAATCCTGGCTCAGCACACATGCAAGTATAAGAGCCAACCCTAACAGGAAGGCAGGCACATCTTACTTCAGTGGTGGAAGCCTCTTTCCTAAATGGCCCCTTTAAGGATAGGTGCTTCCCAAGATGGTTTATAATGGCCCAATCGTTCCCATCTATTGATCCAGTTTGGGAAAACCCAAATCTATTCTGAGTTTTCAGTCTGAGGGAACAAAGCATTCTGAGAGATGCAGTCCCACACATGCCTGTTCTGAAATGGTATCGGGCATGTAAGGCATTGTAGGTCTTGGGGTAATCCCTGAGAGGGCTCTGCGCCCCCTGAACTCCTACTGGGTTGTCCTTGTCCCGTGCCCACATTACCCTGAAACCACAAATGGGGTTTCCATTGAAAAGAGCGGGGTGGATGTTTATTTGACCTTGGAGTGGTTGAGTACACTTTATTTGGATGGAGGAGCCCTCAGAGTCTCCTTAATCATTATAATTCATAGGACATTGACATGGATGTCAAAACTAGGTACATAGTGTGGGAATCGGAGCATCTGATGGGGGGAACTGGAATACTGTTTGAATACTGAGCATATGATGGCAATAGCTGATATATGATGGCAATACATACCATGTGATGTGACTACCTGAGCATATCATGGCAATGCCTGGAATATGGCGCCAATACTTGGGCACATGGTGTCAGCACCGAGGTGTATCTTGGCAATATCTGGCAAAATAGAATGTGCTGTTTTACAAATGATAGTCTTTATATTCTGGTATCTGATGCAATTCTACATTTGTGATGGGAAACGAAAATGTATAAATGCTCGAATGCAAAAAAAATATATCAACTACTCACACCTGAACCTGCAACATTCTTAGATCTCTGTAATCACTTCATTTTTCATGATAACTCTTAGAATGTCTATAGGATGGTTGGCTGCCATCCTGCAACTTGAATACAATATTTTTGTAAGGCATTTTCTTTGTGGATGAGAATTGTCTTTTAAAAAATAATTGCCTCCGGGGCGTGGCTTGGAGCGCCAGCGATGTGGCTGCTCCCCTGAGGCCCGCCGTGCGAAGCCCGCCGCTTCTGGGCCCCTAATGCGGCTTCACACCTCGGTACTGGAGCCCAGCTGATCCCAAGGACGTCGGAGGACCTGGGGCCCATGCAGGCTGAAGCTGGGCCCGTGACGCCCGACGGGGACGAAGATATCCGCTCCGGCCCCCAGGGCCTTCCTTAGCGACGACTTCCCAAGATGGCGGCCGTGCTCGTCTCTCGGCCCGGGAGGGCGGGGAGTGCTTCCTGAGGCCGCATCCAGACGCGGCTCAGCTCTTTGAGCGCCCGGGCGGAGCGACACCAGACCCCCGGACTTCTCCTTCGGTGGCCCCCGCTTCCCGCACTGCCGATCTGGACCTGCACGCGACCGCCTGACGAGGGAAGGCGCGGACGGCGCCCGTCAGGTAGGGGCTGCTGGGGGTGAGGACCCGGGCCACACGGGAGGGGCCCTCCGGACCTGCCGTGGCGCCTGGGGTGGGGGCCACGCCATCACTACCCCCCCCTCCTTTGCCCTCCGGCGGGCTCCTGCCTCCGCCCCTCGCTGCCCAGGACTCGGAGCTCCGGACACCATACGCCGCACTCCTGGGGCGCCCCGGCCCATATCATCATCTGGGGCCGCCGCTCAGGCCCGTGACCTGGAGGTCCCCTCCCGCTACCATCCCCACCAGGGAATCCAAGCCTGGGTCCAGGGAGGAGGAGCGGTCCAGGCCGGGCCACGGTGAGTGACCCACAGCTACGAGCTCGGAGAAGAGCCTGATCAGCGCTGCCCGCATTTCCATCCCGGGCTACCCCTGGCCCCCCTTTGGCCTCAGAAGCGACCCGACGGCGTGTCTCCTGGGGCGCCCCGGCCCATTGCATCACCCGCTCTGCTCTCTCTGGTCTAGTCCTTAAGTGGGCGCACATCAGTCCACCTGCCCACTGGGACTTACGCCCCACACATTTGCCTACCACCAAGATTTGGAGAGCTCACCTCTTTATCTGAAGCCACTGTGCACCGGCCTAGCTTGGAATCAGCATTCCCTTTCCTCAGTCAGAAGCCTTGACGCTCATCCACAGGGGGGGCCTTCCAATCCATCTCCCCACCCACGATTCGCCAACATGTCGAGACAGTCGAAAGCTATTAAAAACGTGGACATTGCTACCATGCTCACCGCTCCTGACAGGGGAAAAAAACCGGACTCAGTTACTCCCACCCCAATGATCTCCCAGGAAGGGGGTGACACCCCAGCTACCAGAGGTGATCTACTGGCGTTTATGGCAGACATTAAAGCCGAGTTTCGGTCCTGCATGTCGGAACTCACCTCCAAATTGGAACAAACGGACCACAGGGTGACCGAGGTGGAGCAAAGACTGAGTGAGATCGAGGACCGCTCCCAAGACCAAACAGCTGCCATGGGAGATATTCAGCAAACAGTGAGAGCCCTCCAAGACAGGTGCGAGATCCTCGAATACAAACAAGAGGACCTGGAAAACAGAGCTCGTCGGAATAACCTCCGAATCCGGGGAGTTCCGTCCTCAGTCCCCGACCAAAATCTTGCAGGCTACATAGGAGACCTCTTCCAAATCCTCCTCCCACATCTAGATAAATCCCAACTGCTGCTGGATCGGACTCACAGACTGCGTCCGCGTCGGGGAGTAGATACCGACCAGCCCCCGGATGTCATAACAAGAGTTCACTATTTCTCCACAAAAGAAGCTATCTCTGCTATCAGTCGGTCCGGAGATGATCTCTCCTTTCAAGGTCACCCTCTTCAAATTTATCAGGATCTCTCCCTCTCAACCCTTCAGAAGAGAAGGGCTCTCCGACCTTTAACCCTCTTCCTCCAAGAGCGGAAAGTCAAATACAGATGGCTCTTCCCCACAGCGCTGCAATTTTCTTATAATGGCTCCCTCCGGAGAATATCCCATTTGGATGATGCCGCTAAAATCATGCAGACATCCTCCGCCCCGGAGGGAACTATCGCCCCAGACTTGGAAGCCTCGGGGAGCCCTACGTCGGCCCTCCCTCCCCAACCCGGGCGTCCTCCATGGTCCAGGGCCTCCCGAAACAGGAGAAGATAACCCGAGCGGCCATAGATGTCCTCCGCTCCTCCGGCGTCCCGGACGCCCAACGCTCTTTTAGCTAAATTCAGAAACAGTAACTCCGGCCCAACACAGTCCTACGTTCGCCCGGCGCGGCGGGCTTCCTTCACGGCCTATGCCCCCCTCCAAGGTCCATTTCATTTTAGAGTCCTTGGATGCAAATGTTACTTTGCCAGTCACAATTGGCCCTGTTGGCCTGGGGTGGGGTTACACCCACAATGTTTCCCACCCCTCTAGTTAAAAAGTTGGCCTCCCGTTGGGGGCCCCTGTTAAAATTGCAAGTGCGGTACAGACCACTTCTACACCCTCTTCACGATGGCAGCTAATGGACAACCTGGAGTCCCCCCTCCATACCCCAAGCAAGGGATCTCTAGCTCCCCGATCCCGGAACACCAGACGCTGAGATGCCTTTCCTGGAATGTTAACGGACTCAACTCTCCCCCCAAGCGCAAATCGATTCTCCAGAAGCTACAAGATGAGGAGGCCGGTGTGGTGTTCCTTCAAGAGACTCATCTCCTCCCGGCAGACTTTGGCCGGCTCCGTTCTAGCATGTATCCACGCCAGTTCTTCGCCTCAGGGAACTCCAAAAGGGGGGGCACAGCAATTTTGTTTCGGAAGGACCTGCGCCCCCAGATTTTGGACTCCATGATGTGCCCGGAGGGCCGCTTCGTGGCCATCAAGTGCCTCCTGCTGGGGGACCTCTATACCTTGGTATCGGCATATGCACCCAACTCGGGACAGGCAACTTTCTATGATTCCCTGGGCTCCTCCCTCTTAAGTTTTGCGGAAGGTCAGACAATAATCGGAGGGGACTTCAATGGGGTTCCAGACCCCACTAAGGACAAATCCAACCCCCCTGCCCTTGGCGAGTTCGGTCAGGCCCTCAGTCTGCTGCGGCTCTTCAGAACCCTGGAGGTGGTGGACACATGGCGGGTGCTTCACCCCACCGAGAAAGACTACTCTTTCTTCTCGGGCGTTCACAGAACTTATTCCAGAATCGACCTCCTTCTATCTTCTCCCCAAACTCTCGCCCTCGCTAATGAGGTGTCGATAGGCCAGCGAATTTTGTCGGACCATGCTCCGATAATAATGGAACTAAGCATTCAGAACACCCACGCCAAGGCGGCACGCAGATGGGCGCTCTATGACCCAATCCTCAATGATATGTCAATCAGAGACAATATAACCACCACCATCAAGAACTTCTTTGAGGAGAACCCAGCCGCAGACACCTCCCTAGCCAATAACTGGGATACAATGAAGGCTGTAGTTAGGGGATCCTTGATAGCTCAAGGCGTAGCTTACCATCGAAACCGGAAACAAGTCCGGCTATCCCTGGAAGAGGACTTGCGAGCAGCTGAGGAAGCCCAGAAAAAGAGGGGCTGGTCTCCTAAGATACAGAGAGCGCTTCGCTCGGCCAGGAAGAAACTGGAGGCCCACTATGCAGAACACACTGCGCAACTTTTGGCGAAGACCAAACAATTCTACTATGCTAAAAGTAACAAGGCCAACAAATTGCTGGTGGCCAAGCTGGCTAAAACAAGACGGACCAACACGATCATAGGGCTCCGGGACCCACAGGGGGTGATACATCACTCCGAACAGACGAAACTACAACTAGCCTCGGACCACTTAACCCAGGTCATGACAGCACCCCCCCGAGATCGGTCGAAGCAGGAGGCATACCTGCGGAACGCAGCCCTAACGCGTCTCCCGGACTCCACACGAGAGCAGTTGGAAGCCCCAATAACAGATGAAGAAGTTGACGGAGCCATCAAGGCCCTCAAATCGCGGGCCCCGGGCCCAGACGGATTCTCCCAGAGGTTCTATAAGATATTTAAGCTCCAGCTTATCCCCCACATGGTGGCCCTTTTCAACTCCTTCCAGGCCTCGGGATCTGTAACCCCCACAATGCAAGAGTCGGTGACGGTCCTCCTTCCTAAGCCGGGGAAAGACCCGAGAGATCCGGCGTCATACAGACCCATCGCCTTATTGAACATCGACGCCAACTTGTACTCGAAGATTTTGGCTAACCGCCTGGCACTTATCCTCCCGGAAATAATCCACCCTGACCAAACAGGCTTCATCCTTCACCGAGCAGCAGGGGACAACATTCGGCGGACCCTGAACCTAGTGAACATCGCCCACCGCGACTCCCAGGGCCTTGCCTTAATGGCCCTGGACGCAACCAAAGCTTTTGACAGAGTCGATTGGTCCTACTTGGAATGCACCCTGGAAGCATTTGGGTTCGGCCCCACAGCCCGAGCCATGATCCTGGCGAACTACAAGCAGCCTAAAACTATCCTCAGGATCAATGGCGCCCACTCAGCCCCGATACCTCTGTCTTGTGGGACAAGGCAGGGCTGCCCGCTGTCACCCCTACTCTTCGCCCTCACAATGGAGCCCTTCACCCAGAAGATCAGGCGGAATGAATCCATTAAGGGACTTCAGGTGGGCCCGTCCCACCACAAAATCGCTCTTTACGCGGACGATGTACTATTGACACTCACGGAAGCCAGTACCTCAGCGAAACACGCCCTGGCCGAAATAAAGGAATTGGGGGAGGTCACCGGCTTTACTGTCAACTTCGCCAAATCAGTGGCCCTAGGAATCGGCCTCCGCCCAGAGGAAAAGGAGGCGTTAACGGGTCTGTGCCCGATTGAATGGCGGGACCACTCGATCCCCTATCTAGGAGTTTTCATCCCAGCAAACCCAAAGGAGACCTATCAAGCGAACTTTCCCAAACTGATCAAGGAGCTGGAGGGAGACCTGAAGCGTTGGACCACGCAGGAGATCTCACTAATGGGCCGGATCACAGCTGTCAAAATGAACTTGCTCCCTAGGTTTCTCTATGCCTGCTCATCCCTATCGGTGCCCTTCCCGACCCGGATCCTTCACGACCTACAGAGGAAGATATCGAAATTCATATGGAAAGGCAAAAAGGCCAGGATCCCCCACAAGACCCTGATTGGTAACGCCAGGCTGGGAGGCCTGGGGGTCCCGGACCTGCAGGCCTATAGGGCAGCGGCGCAACTGTCACACCTACACGCCTGGCAGTCGAGCACAGCCCGCCCCAGATGGGTGGAACTGGAGCAAGCCCAGCTCCCGCTCCCCCTCCGGTTCCTCCCTCACATCCAACCCCCTCTCAGGGCGCGCTGGAAGGACATCCTACTGACAACAAAGCAGACCCTAAGCTCCTGGGATTGGGCTCTAAAGCAGAAGGGAATCCCGAGGGGCCGAGGCCCCCTCTCACCGATCTTTCACAATCCCGACTTCTCCCCGGGATCTCTCCCCCGCAACTTCCAGAATTGGATAGACGGGGGCCTTGAAACCCTGGGGCAGATGTACTCCGAAGGCGGACCCCGGACCTTCGAACAGTGCAAGGAAACTTTTCGGCTTCAAGAGAGGGACAGGTTCACATACTGCCAGCTCCGCCACTGGTGTTCACACCCCCAGACCCTCCAGGCGGCAACCCGCCCCCCGACTCCACTGGAGCTAACCCTCGCGGATCTGCCGGCTAGAGGAAGAACTTCAGCCATATATAGATGCTTCTCGGGGGACTTTCTGGCGGCAAAAACTCGATCTATGGCTCAGTGGGAGGCGGACCTAGGCCATCCGTTCGATGACCAAACCTGGGTAGACATATGGTCCCGCACCCACTCCTCCTCCACCTGCGTCACCAACAAAGAATGTGCATATAAACTTACCTTGCGCTGGTATTACCCCCCTCTCAGACTCCACCACATGAATCCGCAAATGGACCCTGCCTGCTGGAGAGGCTGCAGTCAACCAGGCTCTTACTTCCACATGTGGTGGACATGCCCCAAGATCCAGCGATTCTGGACCAGGTGTCTCTCAGTCATCGAGCAGGTCACCGGCTCCGCCCTCCCACTGGACCCTGAGACAGTCCTACTGGGGATCCCGGTCCCCGGAATCTACCCCCGCTCCGGCAACAGGGCTAAGCTCCTCACACAATGCCTCTTGGCGGGCAAGACAGTTCTGGCCCGTTTCTGGAAGTCGCAAGACGGCCCTTGCCTGGCCCACTGGTGGGGAAAATTGTGGGACATTTTAATAGCGGAAAAGGTCACCGCTGCGAGAGCGGGGACTCTGCACCGCTTCCAGAATGTATGGGCTCCAGTGCTGGACTATGATCAGCGATTTCCTGCAATGACGTTCAAGCCAATCAACGCCCGTTGGGCCCTGGGGGACCTGGAGAGTACACACCAGGCGGGGGTGATAGACTGAATCTCTGGCCCGGGAAAACCGGAATGATGGGGGAAAGGGACACAAAGCCAGAATCTTTTCTTTGCAATGTTATACTGCCACCTGATACTGTTTGTAACCTATACTGCCTTGCTATAAATAAACACATTTAAAAAAAAAAAATAATTGCCTCCATGTGCCCTATGACTATTATTTAAAGTCATGCTATGTCCACTATGTATTATTTTTTTATTGTTTCCTGCCAGTGCTTATTTTGTAAAAAAAAAAAAAAGATGTGCCACGGCCCAAGTATTTTCTAACACTCCTGTGACATTGTGGGTGAGCTGTTCCCCACCACTGCTGCCACCACCCATTGCTGCTCCCCACAGTGTCGACATATTTGGGGTTACGCTCCAGCTCGCACCTGCTCATTATGGTTGATGGATGCACTGACTATCAACACTTTATAATTAAAGTGTGTCTGAGACAATAAGTGCAGGGCTCAAAAATAAGGGCCAGGGTTAAGCCCTGGCAAACACCCGCACAAATGAGGCACTGATTCCTGCCTAAAAAATGTCTTTAATGTAATCCGATTTAGTGCACTGAATAGCTCTAATTCGCCTGTGAGATTCTGAATTATGGAACAGGTAATGTTACTTGAAAGATACAACAGAAGCAATATAGACATTTCCTAGTTGGAATACTCACACGTTATAGTAGTGCTGTATAGTAGTGCAGCTCTACTCTGTTCTTAAATTGAAGACAATTATGATTTTCACACTGCTTGATGACCCAGTACATTGATCATTCACATTCACGCCTGTAAGATAAATGTTTCAAAGATAGAGAACAATTTTCTTTTTTAAAGATGGAACTTAGAAGGGGAAAGACTCACATCACAAACTAAATATTAATATAGACGGTGCATTGTTTACAACCTTCACCTTGCATTTGCCTCATTAGGAAGGTAAGATGAACGGCTGGCCACTCAGTGACAAAACGTCACAATCGCCAAAAATCAAAAAACAAGGAGTGCCTGGCATGGTCTTGATCATCCAGGCTTCACGTATATCTATACACAAAATTATTGATCAAGGCCTGTTATGTTGGGCAGGCAAACTGTATAAAGCTTACAGTCTACGACTTATTCTACAAAAATATTACATTTTCCTTTCGCATTAATTCAGGAAAAAACTGGACTCAGAGTCCACCACTTGTACGCCACATACACACACACGCGTTACACTCAGCTTGTTACAGAGGTGCAGGAAGTACACCAAATAACATCATTTCCCAATGCACCTGAACACACGGTTTAAACAACACAACTAAATACAAATCACATACTACACAAAAAATGACATTACATCGTGTTGATTGTTCAATCAACACGATTTCCCTGCCTGAGCGAGAGCACAATCCTATTTCCATAGTTGAAGAACAAAAGAGGGAGGATCAATTTTCCCTCATTTTAGAAGCAAGAGACACCACAGGTCCGAAAAGAAGGGACTCCAGGCATGTGTGTTGTATGTGGCGTACAACTGGTGGATTGTGAGGCCAGTTTTTTTCATGTATTAATTCAGAACGAAAAATAAAATATATCTTTTTGTAGAACAAGTAGACTGTAAACTCTGGGTAAGTCTCTCATAACCAGGACTAATGTCTGGCAGAGGGACTCCCAGGACCCCCCTTGTTCATTTGCATATTCAAGTAACTTTGGGTCTCACCCTAAATTACTAGGGGAATCCAGACGTGGACCCCTTGCTCACTACTCTTAGAGAGGCACAGCTCCTCCCTACTGATGAGGTCCAACCAGACCGAAACACGTGTCTGGGGATGCTGTTGGTACTCTTGTTCAGAGGAGAATTGCCTAGCATTTCGGTGCTGGACTGCCCCAGGTCAGGACAAAGACTGATATGTTTGGGATATTTCTTCTCTGTGAAAGATAGTGAGCTAAAGACTCTGGGTAAGTCTCTTGTAACCAGGACTAATGTCTGGCAGAGGGACTCCCAGGACCCCCCTTGTTAATTTGACTGTAAACTTTATACAGTTTGCCTGCACAACATATGTCTTAAACAATCTCCATAAAGCAAGTAAACAGACTTGTAAAGTGCACAGTCTACAATAAATTGAAGAATATTCTCAGCATTGGATATTTGCATAGAACAATTCTAGAGATGACACAGGACATATATTAATAAAATGTATTATTAGACAATACTGCAGAAAATACCCCTGGCCAAATGCTGGAGGTAAAAGAACATATGTGACAGTAAAAATCCCCCAGGTGGAAACAATGCACACAAGAGGCTTACAAAAGACCCACACACCCTCGCCAACACCATGTTGCAATTAGGAGCAGGGAGGAGACAGCAATAAAGCCCCAGGTGGAACCAATGCACACAAGAGGCCTACAAAAGACCCACCCATACCCCACACACCCTTCCCAACACCATGTTGCCTTTTGGAGCCTGGAGCCTTGATGTGGACCTCTACATGCTGCGCCAGTAGCTAAAGAGGCCTGACAACAAGCCCAGGGCACAGCAAGCACAGGGGGTGAGGGGAGGAGGAGGTGACCTGTCCCTGCAAGGCAGCCAGCCAACCACAGGGTCAGGCCAACACCCTGGGCCCTGACTGATGGTCAGTTGGTATCTGAGTACAGGCTTGGCAGGGCAACCATTACCCAGTTGCTGGACACAATCCAAGGCAACATAGGTAGCTGGATTGCCATCAGCACCGCTGTGCCCCCACACGTGACGCTTGTGTCAGTCCTACAATACCTTGGAACTGGCAGCTTCCAACACACTGTTGCCATGATGCATGGTATGGCCCCGACCACATTCAGTGCCGTGCTGGGACAGGTGCTGGATGCGCTGCTGCACCATATCAATGAACACATAGCATTTCCCGTCACCCAGGCACAGGTCAACGAAGTCGAGGCATAGTTCTATGCCATTGCCCAAGTCCTGAACATGATTGCCGCCCTAGACTGCATACATGTTGCACTGGAAGCACCCCGGGACCATGAGGCAGCCTACAGGAATTGGTAGCATTTCCATTCTCTCAATGTGCAGATGACCTGTAGCCCAGATGTGACTTTCACCCACTGCTGCGCCCGCTACCCAGGATCCACCCATGACTCCATGGTACTGCGCAACAGCACACTGCCAGCCTACATGGAGAGGCAAAGAGGCCAATGCACATGGATAGTGGTTGAGTACAAATCCTGCCAGAAATGCATGCAAAAGTAGACCAAATGTAGGGGGGGCAGACACACAGGAATCCTTGCATGCCACCAGTAGACACAGCCAGCACCATCACAGCACCAGTTCCATGCATGTGTGGCACACAAAGATGCCTGCACAAGTCCCCCGCACCAGAACCCACAGAAGGTGATGGGCACACACTTGTGGATTCACCAGTGCATGTGGAAACACAACAACCACAATGCACCTTGTCTGTGTTGCAGTGCTGCTTTTCACCCTGACACCCAAGAGCAACCTCACCCAGAGCACCACACAGGAATGTTAAGTGAGATCAATGCAAAACCCATCGACAAAACCACTGTAGATGAGCTGGAAAATGCACGACCATGAACATTCCAGTGAGAGTAACCCCTGAATGCCCATTTTCATGCATGCTAAATCAAAAATAATGTGCCATGTAGCAAACGCCACACCAGCCACAGAGACAGCCACAACCCTTTACTAATAAACATTGTCCGTGAACAGGCAGACATGACTAGGGCCTCATCCTGAAATAACGTATGCAGCACTGTGCCAATCAAACCCAGGGGGTGGAGCATGTTGAAAGTTGTCCACAAGGGACATGGTGCACATTGCAGAGCAAACATGGGGCACATGAAGACACCATAATCAAAGGACAAGTGGAAACATGACGTTACTTGTTAAACATGAGTGTTACAGACATATCCATACACATAGTCCATCATACACTGTTGCAAGTTCATTAACATTGAGTGCATGCAAATGTAACCTGCCAAAGAACTCATAGACACGGGCTGCATTTAGGGGTCAGATCATGCATGTCCCAAAAGATGATGGATGTATACCAATATGCCAATGACATAGCATGTACCCATAGCACATATAGATGACCATAGTACATAGTGAATTGATGCGCATCTCTTGCACACCCAGTGAAGCAACCTAGGCCTAATGTACACATTTCATCCCCTGCAGGTTATTTCCAGATTCCTGCAGTTCACATGGCTGATGACCCCTGTGCGGAATCCACAAACTCCCACAGAGCTGGCATATAACAATGCCCACAGTCGCACCTGCATATGTGTGGAAAGGACATTTGGTTTGTTGAAGGCACGTTTCTGGTGCCTAGCTCATACCAGAGGGGCACAGATGTATGCACCAGATAAAATAGGAAAAGGTGTACTCACCTGTGCCATGCTGCACAACATCTGCTGCCGTAGGCATGTGCCACTACCCCCTGATGCTGATGCGCAAAAGGCAGGGGATGGGAGTGACAATGACCATGTGCCCATTTCTGGGGCCAATGCACACAGGGATGGGGTGAGGGAGGGGAGTTTGGCAGGACAGGTGTTGATTGACAATTTCTTTTGATTTGGTGGATGGGTACATGTCACAAAGATCACTTGTCAAATAAACTGCACTTGAACACAGTCATGAATGTCCAAGCTTTCTGTCAAGTTTCAACAGGCATTACTTAGCATGGAACAAACCCTCTGCCCCCACACATTCCCCCTAACCCCCACCAACTCCCCAGCACACATTCCCCCCTTCCCCACCAACTCCCCAGCACACAATCCCCCCACCCCCACCAACTCCCAAGCACACATTCCACACTTGCCCCACCAACTCCCCAGCACACATTCCACCCTCCCCAACACAGTGCATATGGGTCCATGTGCCCAGCCCTCAGGCCAACAGTGCATTGTCCATCTAGGAAGGACGCTGTCGCTTTTCACATCCTCCACCTTCAGGTGAGCGTCGTTGGGAATGGACCAGGGAACAACGCCTGGGTGAAACCTGTAGGGAGCCCTCGGTGGGGGTTGTTCAGGTTGATGGCAACGATGCAGCCAACTGCAGCTGCAGGCGGAGGAGGTTATTGGCCTCAAACATCTGCTCTGCATGTGCAGATTGCATCACGTGTAGTTCGCGGACTCTCTGCCCAAACCCTGTGAGAGCTGCAGTACATCCCTCCACCACATTATGGGTGCAGGCATTGTCCCGCGCCATGGTTTTTGCTGCCCCCCGAATCGCAGTGCTGATGGCCTTGATGTGGCGGTTGTGTTGGACGGCCATGCCCTCGATAACCATCTGACGTGCCTCAATCACTTCCAGGCATGCCATGACTGCTGCGCCCATAGCTGTGGCTCTGTTATGTGTCGGGCTGATCGGCCGGCAGGTCTACACAGGGTAGTGGGGGTGCTGTTGATTGTTGTGGTGGCCTGTCTGGTGGGGCTGCCGTGGATGGAGGGGCTGCCAGCAGGTGACCCATATGAGGGTGTGTCCTCAACCGCCACTGGTGTGTGTGCACAAAGGCGGTGTGCAGAGACATGGGGACTGTGACTTGGACTATGCACATGCTCCAGGGTCCCTTGCAGTGTGGCCATTTGGTGCTCCAGACTTTGAATTGGTGACAGCACAGGTACACCATGCTGCTCCGCACAATATGAGTTGCCGTCCTCTGGGGTGGTGGCACTGGTGGAAAACCTCTACATCCCGTGAGCCCCTGGTGGCTTGGGGCTGTTGAGGTGGTAAGCCCCTGGTAGCTCGGGCCGTTGAGGTGGTGAGACCCTGGTGACTTGGGCCTGTTGAGAGGGTGAGCCCCTGGTGGCTTGGGGCCATTGAGGTGGTACAACCATGGCGGCTTGGGGCCGTTGAGGTGGTGAGACCCTGCTGCGGTGGGATGTATCATCCGCCTTGGCGTATCGTGCCGGGCCCTTCGCGGGGGGATGGTGCTGCTGGAGGCGTGTCTGGGCGGATGTCAGGATGGGCCTGCCTCCTCTTCATCCACGTTGCCCTCCGATGATGCCTGTGTGCCTGTAGAGTACATAGGGTATGGTATGAGGACAGGGCAACTCAAATGATTTTCATCCATTTCATGGTTTACAGGGGGAAGAGGACAGTTTATATTATGCTTGGGCATAACCTGTGAGTGATTTCTGTGTTTTTGAAAAAAAAAAAGAATTTTGCATTTGCGCTCCGAGCGCGTTGTTGTGCCTGCACTCCCCTCCCCTCCCACTTCCTGGTCCTCCTCTCCCTCCCGCCTCCCTGCCCGCCCACCCCCCCCTCTGATTGGCTGTCTGGCTGCCTCCCTTCTGGGCTACTCGACGCCCGCTCCCCCTGCTCGCTTCTTTGTTGAGCTGAGCGTGGGAGAGTGGTCGCCGGTAGCCAGGAGGGAACTGCAGGCCAGGAAGCCCTGCCTGGCCCTAGCGGGCCTCTGTGAGTGATTTCTGTGTTTTTGAAAAAAAAAAGAATTTTGCATTTGCGCTCTGAGCGCGTTGTTGTGCCTGCTCTCCCCTCCCCTCCCACTTCCTGGTCCTCCTCTCCCTCCCGCCTCCCTGCCCGCCCACCCCCTCCTCTGATTGGCTGTCTGGCTGCCTCCCTTCTGGGCTACTCGACGCTCGCTCCCCCTGCTCGCTTCTTTGTTGAGCTGAGCGTGGGAGAGCGGTCGCCGGTAGCCAGGAGGGAACTGCAGGCCAGGAAGCCCTGCCTGGCCCTAGCGGGCCTCTGTGAGTGATTTCTGTGTTTTTGAAAAAAAAAAAAAGAATTTTGCATTTGCGCTCCGAGCGCGTTGTTGTGCCGGCTCTCCCCTCCCCTCCCACTTCCTGGTCCTCCTCTCCCTCCCGCCTCCCTGCCCGCCCACTCCCCCTCCCCTTCCTCTCCTCCCTCTTCTATTACCACCCCGCTCCGGGGCAGCCCTCTGCCCGGCAGCCCCCTGCGGCTAAGGGCCCCAAGGCCAAGGGCGACTCCTGCAGTTGCGGCTCCCTGTGTGTCTGCAGGTGTCCGCAGGGGACGCAAGGCGCAAGTAAATTTCGCCTTCTCCACCTTCTTCCTGCCCAGCCCCACCCACGCCTGGCCACTGCATTCGCACGGTGTCTTCACCTCACTGTGTTCCACAGTTGTGGTAACTAGGGTTTTTCTCTCCTCGCAGGATTCTCAAACTTAGGTGGCCTCTCCACTGTGTTCCTAAAACACAATACTGTTGTTGTTCTGAAATGTGGTAACCTGTCTTGCCGTTCCTTCCTGTCTGGGCTCTCGCATCATCTGTCTCCCCCCCCCTCCCACTCCATGGTGCTCTCTATCTCGCCTATCTTCTCTAACTGCTTCTCTATTGACTATCCTGCTCTCCTCACTAAATCTGGTAGGAAAAAGTTTAAAAAGGACCTCCCTATCGCTGACACCTACACTAGTGCCTGCTCTAAGGAAACTCTCACTGACATCCTATTTTTCGTGCCTTCACCTGACCTATGGACCCTTCATATGGTCTCTGTGCTCTCTCCTTTTTCCTCTTCTCCCATTAATGGTGGCACCCGTTGGGATGTCCTCTTGGCCCCCTTCCGCTCCTCTAAGGCCATCATTAATTCCTACGCTAATGGGACTGTCTTGGTCCAAGGCCCTCAGGCCAACCTTCACCTCTTTGATAGACGCTTCCCTCGCCTCATCAACTTCCTTTCCTCCCCTGCTGTCCCCCCCCTGTCTTCGGCTACCTTGCCTCTACCCTCCCTCCCTGCCCCCTCTCGCACTCCCTCTTCACCTCCTTCTTCTACACCTCCGCAGGGCGTACCTCTGATCTGTACCCCTCCCCGGAAGTCCTTCAAGGATGGCAACCTTCTCCACTTTGCCACTCTTAACTCTCGCTCTGCCATCAAGCATTCCTCCGATATCTGTCGCCTTCTTGAGGAACTGGACCTTGACGTCCTCGCTCTCACTGAGACATGGTTCACAGCCAGCTCTGCCACGAGTTTTGACACACTCCTACCTGAAGGTTACAAGATCCTCTCTGTGCCCAGGCCCAACCGTGCAGGGGGGGGTGTTGCCCTTATCTTCCCTGAGTGGATTCCTGCCACTGTCACTCCTACGCAGACCTACTCCTCTTTTGAATGTCTTGTCTGCCGACTCTCTCTCTCTCCTAGCCATTCCCTTACCGTGGCTACTATCTATCGGCCACCTGGTCAAATTTCCTCCTTCCTCTCTAAGTGGGCTGACCTCTCCTCCTCACTCCTGTCCTCTACCACTCATCTCCTCTTTCTTGGGGACTTCAACATCCACCTAGATGCCTCCTGTCCCCCCACTGGACTCTTTCGTGACCTCTGCGACTCTCTCTCACTCTCTATTATCCCGTCTGGGCCTACTCATTCTGCAGGGCACAGTCTTGATGCTCTGATCTCTTCTGACCTTCCCCTCTCTGTCCCTCTCTCCACTGCTCTCTCCTGGAGTGATCACTTTCTCCTATCCTCCCACCTAACCCTCCCTACCCCACAGACAAAGCCACCCTCATCATTGCCACCCACCTTCTCGGTCATCCGACCCATGAAGCGCGTGTCAGTTGCGGCTTTCGCTGCCACCTTCTCGCCCCCCCCCTTCGGCTGACTCCCACCCTGACACAGCCCTCTCCTTGCTCCACTCTGCTATATCTGATACTCTTGATATCCTTGCCCCTGTCATGAAAATCCGCCTGAAGCCCAAAGCCAAATGTAACTCCTGGTATGATTCGGATCTCGTCACCCTAAAACGCAAATGCAGGGTGGCAGAGAGGAAATGGCGTGCTTCATGTTCATCCTCTGACAAACTGGCCTGCCGCCTGCTCCAAAGGCAATACCGTCTCTCTGTTCTCACCAAGAAGAGAGCCCTTATCCAAGCCCGCATCTCTGCGGCATCTAACAACTCGGCTGAACTCTTTAAAATCTGCAAGGAGCTTGCCAACTCTGCTGCAGTCTCTACCTCTCCTGTCCCCTCCCAGGCCCTCTGCACTGCACTGGCCTCCCACCTCATCTCTAAAACTCAGGACATCCTGTCCTCACTCTCCTCCTATCACCTCCCCCCCTCTCTTCCCTGCTCTTCCTCTGGCCCTTCTGCAGCCACCCCTCCTCCCTCCTTCTCTGCCTTTCCCCTTTTTTCTGCTGATGAGGTTTCCAGACTAGTCTGATCTATGAAGGTCTTGTCTAAACAGATTCACCCCTGTTCCTCCAAAACTATCAAGGACCACATCGACTCCCTGGCTCCTGCCCTGGCTGACTTTTGCAACCACTACTTCGCCTCTGGAGTCTTCCCATCCCCCCTCAAGCACTCTCTTGTGCACCCTCTCCTTAAGAAACCCTCTGCCGACCCCTCCTGTCCGGCTAACTATCGCCCAATCTCCATCACTCCCTTCCTGGGCAAGTTCCTGGAGAAACTGGCCATCTCCCAGCTTAACCTCCATGCTGAAGCTGTTGATAGTCTCCATGACCATCAATCTGGCTTCAGAGCGGCCAGAAGCACGGAAACTGCTCTCCTGAACATCCGTGAGGACCGGCTCCTGAACCTCGACTCCAACACTCCGTGTGTTCTCATTCTGCTCGATCTCTCTTCTGCCTTTGACACTGTCAACCATGCCATCCTGCTCAACCGTCTCCGTGATAACCTGGGTATCACTGGTCAGGCTCTGGCGTGGCTGACCTCTTTCCTTTCCAATCGACCCTCCCAGGTCCAACTTGGGTCCTTCCTCTCTGACATCTTTTTCTCTACCTGTGGCGTTCCCCGGGGATCTAATCTCTCTCCCTGGCTGTTCAACCAGTATCTGGCACTCCTTGCCCACCGCATCGCCGCCCTCTGCCCCAACTTTCAGTGCTATGCGGACGATACCCAGCTCATTTTCAGGCTACCCTCGGCCTCCTCCTCTCCCTCCCTCATCTCTGACTGTCTGTCTGCTATCCAGGAATGGTGTGCTGCCAATGACCTCTGCCTTAATGCTAGTAAGACTGAGATCCTACTCATCGGCACACCCACTCCCTCCTTCCCTGCAGCTCTCTGGCCGGCCTCTCTTGGCCCTCTTCCTGCTCCTACCTGCAAGGCAAAAAACCTCGGGGTCATCTTCGACTCCACACTCTCCTTCTCTCCACATATATCTGACGTCTCTAAGAAGTCACATTACCAGCTGCACCTCCTCAGAGGTATTCTTCCCTTCCTCTCCTTCCCCCAGAAGCTCACTGTCTCCCGAGCCCTGGTTCTCTCGAAGCTGGACTACTGTAACAGCCTCTATCTTAATCTGCCTGCCTCCACTCTCCGCCCTCTGCAACTCATCCAGAACAGAACTGCGAGACTTGTCCTTGGCCTCAAGCCCAGGGACCGTATCTCTCCAGGACTGAAATCTCTACACTGGCTCCCAGTGGCTGCGAGGATTAAGTTCAAAACCCTCTGCATTGTCCACAAGGCCTTCTGGGGCCTGGGGCCTAAATATCTTCAACTCTCTCTTCCTAAATATCTTCCTTCCCGAGCCCTACGCTCATCCGTCTCCAACTCCCTCAGGGTCAGCCGCTTCTCGAAGCAACGAGCTGGGGGTAGATCTCTCTCCGCGGCAGGGGCCTCCCTCTGGAACAGCCTTCCTGCCTCCCTGAAACTTGAGGAGAACCATCTCCGGTTCCGGAAGCACCTCAAAATCTTCCTCTTCGCTTCTGCTTTCTCTCTCCCTCTCCCCTGCTAAATTCTTCACCTAAACTGCACTGATTCTGCAACTGGGCCACTCTCACCGACCTCGGTCCTGGGCCCAGTCACTCTTCACTTGCACTGCCTCCCTGGCAACCCCTGCACTGCGGGACTGTCTCTGTATCCCTACAGCCCCCCCCAGCACTTGTCTGCACTTACCTTGCACTTGCCACCAGCTAGCCCTATTTATTTATTATTTTATTTCTATTCTACTTATTTGTACTGCATTCCCCCCTCCCCCTTCCCCTTGCACTTTTCCCTTCCCCCTACCCCTGCACTTGCGCGGTCTGAATGACACCTGGCCTAGTAGGATCGTTGTCTGTCTTCCCCATGTTCCCCCCTCCCTGCCTCGTCGCGCCTTGAAACACTTGTGTATAGGCGCGTTACAAATGCCATATCATATCATATCATATCATAACATTTTGGGTATTCACTATTTTGGTATTGCTGGGTTATACTACTTGGGGGGGACACAGTTCTGACTTGTTAGGATGGCATTTTCATGTGTCGGATGTGAATGCACATCTGGCATGCCGCTGTCAGTGAGGGGTGGTTGGTAATACACACGCACACCTGACGTTGCTGTGCCCAGGCCATGGACGGGTGTGCCATGGTTCTTACATTTGTACATTGGATGCGCTACTGACTAGTCTGGATACCTGGGGTCGCTTGGGTGCAATGGCACAAGGGTCCAGTCGTGGGTGGCTCTGGTACATCACACGCAATAGAAACCCACTCACAGTGCCTGGATGTCAGACATTCACACTGGGAATGGACTGGTGGACCAGTCATAATGCTATTTGCAAGGGGTGGGGGTGACTCACCTGTAACCTCCTGGGTGCCAGTGCCTGCCTCCACTCCTCCCACTCCCTCAATCGAAGTCATGTCGATGAGGGTGGTGCACTGCTACTCCCATTGTGCATCCATCAACCACAATGAGCAGGTGCGAGCTGTAGCGTAACCCCAAATATGTCGACACTGTGGGGAGCAGCAATGGGTGGTGGCAGCAGTGGTGCGGAACTGCCCACCCATAGTGTCACATGAGTGTTAGAAAATATTTGGGCTGTGGCGCATCTTTTATTTTTTACAAAATAAGCACTGGCAGGAATCAATCAAAAATAATACAAAGTGGACATAGCATGACTTTAAATAATAGTCATGGGGAACATGGAGGCAATTATTTTTAAAAGACAATTCTAATCCACAAAGAAAATGCCTTATAAAAATATTGTATTCAAGTTGCAGGATGGCAGCCAACCATCCTATAGACATTGTAGTATCCATATCAGGAAAATTGATTACAGAGATCTAAGAATGTTGCACGTTCAGGTGTGAGTAGTCATTATATTTCTGTTATTTGTTTTGATATTCAAGCATTTATAGATTTTTGTTTCCCATCACAAATGTAGAACTGCGTCAGGTACCAGAATATAAAGACTATCATTGGTAAAACAGCAAATTCTAGCTTTTAAATTGCGAAAATATGTGCTATTTTGCCAGATATTGCCATGATACAGCTCGGTGCTGACACCATGTGCCCAAGTATTTGCACCATATTCCAGGTGCTCAGGTAGTCACATCACATGGTATGTATTGCCATCATTTATCAGCTATTGCCATCATATGCTCAGTATTCAAACCACATTCCAGTTCCCCCCATCAGATGCTCTGAATCCCATACTATGTGCCTGGTTTTGACATCCATGACAATGTCCTATAAATTAAAATGATTAAGGAGACTCTGAGGGCTCCTCCATCCAAATAAAGTGTACCTAACCCCTCTAAGGTCAGATAGACATCCACCCCACTCGTTTCAATGGAAACCCCATTTGTGGTTTCAGGGTAATGGGGGCACGGGACAAGGACAACCCACTAGGAGTTCAGGGGGCAGAACCCTCTCAAGGATTACCCCAAGACCTACAATGCCTTACATGCCTGATACCATTTCAGAACAGGCATGTGTGGGACTGCATCTCTCAGAATGCTTTGTTCCCTCAGACTGAAAACTCAGAATAGATTTGGGTTTTCCCAAACTGGATCAATAGACAGGAACGATTGGCGCATTATAAAGCATCTTGGGAAGCACCTATCCTTAAAAGGGCCATTTTGGAAAGTGGCTTTCTTTCTTTGTCTTGTTAGGATACCTGGTGTGCTCTCCTGTCAGGTTTTCACTGCTCCTTTTGTGACTAGCTAGCCTATTTGCTAATCTTTACTTGCTTTTTCTCTGGACCTCTTTGATTCATTTATTTCTTATACAATGTTCAATCTGTCCTTGCCTGGTATACCAATTAAAGGGTACTTCTAACAAACCTACCTGGGACCTGGCTGCAGCGGTTAACAAGGGAGACAGGAAACCTTGACAACCTTTCATGTGCAAATGTGTCAACCTGAAGCCAGCTCCCACCCTTGGTATCGATGACAGTTAGCCGTCATGTCTGGGGCTCCATTCTTAATGTACGAGAATGTGGTTTGCAGGTAACGGACAGACAGAGAGTCTCGTATAGCCGCAGCTTCAAGGGAGACCTACTGCTTTAATCGGGAACCACAGAGAGTTCCATTAACCAGAGAGATCCTTTGATCCACAACAGACAGGAAGATGGGTGGGACTTAGTATCACATGTTTTCACCCCTTTACCTTTTCTGTTGCAAAGCACTCTGGTTATGACCTCAAAGCACTCTGGTTATGACCTCATGCATACAGGAGATTGTTGGTGGGGATCTCAGGATTGGTTCATTAAGGTAGGCTTACCCTGCACCAATCACTGTGGCACAAAGAAGAACTCATCGTTGGACCCTGGCTGAAGGTACAGGCTGCCTTACATCTTTCTGCCAGTAAAGGAAGGCCAGGATTTCCAAAGAGGGAAGCAAGACTTGTAGTTTGACTTTGATCTGCCGCCTGAAACATCGAAATGATTGTTTTACTGGATTTGTTATACTCTATTTTCTTTGTAGCGCTCGGTGGCCTGTGGGCAAATAGCGCTTTACAAGAATTCTGAATAAATAAATAAATACATAAATAAATAAGCTCCCTCCACTAAACATCTCCAGGGAACAGAGGGAGATCCAGAACTCAGAGGACCCCCAAGCAGCTCTGCAGCAAGCTTCCAAGGTAAGACGTGTCAGAAGGTCTCTGAACTCACAACATAGGACAAGGCAGCTGCCCGCAAAACACACCTTAGCTTTGGGCCATCCGCTTTAAAGGATGACACAACCCCGTTGAAGAAGCTGGAAGACGTGCCTCGATAAGTATCTACTGACGTCTGCCTTAAAGGAAATTTGCGAGCCAGTCGAGTTCCTCAAGCTGAAACTGATTGCAATGCTCCCCGTTGTCTAGCCGCAGACGCTTGAAGACATCCAAGACGTCTCGACCAGTGCTTCAGAACTTCCAATCAGCAGTGAGACAACAATTCCTGACCCTGAGCTATCATGTAGGCCAGCCTGCAGCCATTCGTCCAACTTTGCTCACAGAACCTTCTTGTCGCCTGATACCCGCAGCTGACTCCTGTCTTAAACTCTGTTGCAGAAGCCTGCAAAGCACCCTGAAGCCAACTCGACACCTACAGCACAAGGTACATTGTGGTTCTGTCCCCCTGGGTCTTCTCAGAAGACCCTAGAGTCATTTTAAGACCCATTGCTCCCTTCGTGCTGTACCCAAGTAACCTTAAACTGTTGTGATTATTAACCATACAGACTACCCTCCTGTCAGTATTCAGAGTGCTCCCTTTTCCTTCTTTGAAACTGTCCTCTGCATTCCTTTACAGGGTGGGTTGTATTTCGTGGTGTTGCTAGAACTGTCTGTTGTGATATAAATGAAGTAGATATTCTTGATACAACATTTACTGGACAGTCCCTTTTATCATTGGGTAATCATTGTATATTCAGTGTGTTGCAACTAATTGACTATCCACAACCTTTTGGAGATGAGCCTGCCATTCCATCCATGTTACCAGAATTGGACAAAGAGATTAAAGATTTGCTTGTGTTTCGCATCTTTCTGGATCCCTTCTGGTGTACTAGAGGTGTGGGGCTAATTGATGGTTCAGAAACCAATATTCATCCCTGGACCAATGGTGCCCCGGAAGTTGATTCTTCACATGGCAGAACTGATGAACATATATAAAGCTGTCCAATCAACAATCCAACTGGAGTAATCCAAAGGGAATTGTAAAGAGTCAGGGATGAAACAGGTGGTTCATGCATGGTCAATATGTCCGAAATAAAATGTTGTTTGTCCAAAGTACTATTCTGATCCTCACATTCTGAAAATCAACTATAAGGTGAAAAGGGCAATGGGCCTCATTATAACCTTCGCGGAACGGGTTAACGGGCTCCGCTAATGGAGGCAGACCCGTTAAACCCGTTCCGCAAAATTACGAGATCCCCTTGCGGGACCCGGTAAGGATGCCTGGTAAAACCAGGCGTCCTTACCGGGTCCCGCGAGGGGAAGACGGAGCTAACAACAGGCCGTTCGTAATTGGCCCGTTGTTAGCTCCCTCTCCCATTCCCATTGAGCCCTATAGGGGCTCAAATGGGAATGGGGAAGGTCCGGGCCCGGGTGCCCTGAGTGAGGAATTACCGGGCCCTCTGAACTCGGAATGGCCTGGTAATTCCCCATTCAGGGAACCCGGTAAAGGAGCCCGGTTTGGCGGCAGCCATGGAGCTAATAACTAATAAAATAATGTGGCCCAATGTCTTTTGACCTTGGAAGGTGCACAAATGATCCAAAGGAAAATGCTTTAAACTCTAACTCAAAAGTTCACAATTCCAGAGGGTGATTCCCTTCCCCTGGACCTCTCTTGAAAAGGTAAAATATTTAAACTCAAACTCAGAAGTTCCAGAGGATAAAGTTCACAATTCCTGAGGGTGATTCCCTTCTGGATTTCTCTTCACCCAGCTTTATACTGGTTCCTTGAGTTTCAAAATGTAACAAAATAAACAATGTGGCTTGGCTAACAGTCTGGTTTTTGATAGACTACCTGGTGTACTCCACTGCCAGGTTTCTTCTATTCACTTGATCAATTACACTCTTTTAAAGCATTCTGATATGTCTGATATGTCCTTGTCAGGATTTTCTTATATAGTGCTTTTTACAAATTGTTCAATTTGTTTCACCCTGTGTACTCTCCTGCCAGGATTCTCTCATGTGCAAAAATACTTATTTTATTGCACACAGCGACGTATGACTTGCAGTACCTGGTCTACTCTCCTGACAGGGCTTTCCCCTTAAATGCAAGCACTTGTTCTCTTGTGCAGGACACTTATGATTTGAATTGCCTGTTACAATCCCTGCCAGGGCGTTCACATACATGTGTGTTTTCACTTGATTCTTATTCACTTTCGGTACCATTTCGGCAATGCTCCTGTGTCCCCTTCTGGCTCAGGTGGACTTTCATATGTGTATTGCTCACACTTCACTTTTGTTTGCTTTTGGTCACGTTGCTGAAATGCTCCAGTGCCCCCTTCTCTCTAAGGCGGACTCTCATAGGTGTATTGCTCACACTTCACTTCTGTTTTCTTTTTGTCCAGTAGCCCCGGAGTCCCCTTCTCTCTCAGGCGGACTCACCGGCTTACTGTAGAGGGAATGGCTCCTCCCGCCGGGAAACTGCAGCGGCTCGTTGGCATCCCGCTTCCTTTCTTTGGGTTTGTCTTCGCTGCTTTGTGGTGCCTGACACTTCACCATCTCTCCTCTGCTGGTTCCACTCTCTCCTGGGCTTCCACAGCGTGAAGGCAGCTTCTTTACTATAGCTGCACATCAGGGAGCCATCCTTCCTTCTCTGGCGATCCTGCGGCATATCGAGCTTTGCAGTCTGCCTCCCTTGGTTTCTCCAGTGAGCCGGTTGGCCCAACAAACCTTGCATTTGCACTCTGATTGTCCCTAAGTCAGTACCAAGAGGACTCAATCTCTCCAGTCAGCCTCCTTCAGTCAGCTCTGGCTTTCTGGTTTAAACATACCGGCATCCTTTCGGGACCATCAAACTAAGAGTTAGTCGATAGGGCCATGGACCTCCCGGCAGGCCTGACTAGCTGGGAGTTCAGGCCCCTACCAGCAGTGTTTTCGCTGAAGCACCGGCACCGTTAGCTACGATGCCGGTGCTTCAGTGACCCCATTCCCTATCGGACTCCACGGGAATGGGGATTTACCGTTTATGCCATCTGCCATAATATCCCGGGGACACCGGTAAGTCAAGCAGTGGGTTTTAACAGCAACCCCCTGATGAGGGCCACTGCTAAGCAGTGATGTAATTATGGACTTGGATTGACTTATTTATTAATTAATAAAGTTATGGGACCACCTTTCAAGTGTTTTTCTCTGAATAAAAAGGTATTTTGATTCCTAATAAAGCCTGTTTCTTGCCCCAAAATTGGGGAAGTGGGATTGTGTATAAGGGGGTGTTAAATTTGTGATTCACACTTAGTTATGAACAGTTATAACATACACACAATATCTTGGTATGTGACATCTTCCTTAAATAATTGTAGTTTAATATTTCCATCTTGGCCTGGTTATTTATCAGTGTCACTCTTATGACAGCCCATCACATTTTATGTGCATCATCTCAGGCCCTAGTTTTCCAATGTAGAAGGAGCAAGGAGCTGTCTGGTGTCTGTTCTGCCAGTACTGAGTCGAAGAGGGGATAGAATAGCGAGCTGGCAATCTGCACTGGGCCTGCCGCTTCTTATGCAGAAACGGTCTGTCAGGAGTGCTGGGGCGGAAATAGAAACGATCTGCAGAAACATCTATTTTGTGAGAGGGAACTCTATTTTGTACCGCTCAGTGGAACCCAAAAAGCGTTCACCAATCTGGAGCCTGGCTCAGGGCCCAAGGGCGGAGGAGCCTAGCATTGAAGAACTAATGGAGGTTACTGTAAAAACAAATGTTTATGGAAGTGGGCAAGTTTTTTGTTGAACTGGTCTCATTTAGATCGTAATCTGCATCAGTGAGTTTGGATTTTTTGCGTTTTGGTCTTGTGGTCAACAAAGTTGGCCCTGCTACACAGCTCCAGAGGGCCGAGTAGAATTGTGGGTTTGTGGTTTGGAGAGTGAACTGTCATGACTCACTGTGGCATGGCCAGTCTCCCGCCTTTTAGACTCTGGAAGCTCACCTGACAAATGGATCAGAGTCCGACTGCACCATACATGCCAAAATTCTCAACATCCTGCTCCCGAAAGCGAGAGAAAGGAATTTCCCCATAGGATTGCAATGGGGTTTTCATTACTTCAGGCGGGAGTAAGAAAAAAATAGAAATATTTTATCTAAAAATCGGGAGTCTCCTGCCTAAATCGGGAGGGTTGGCATTGTAATGTCCTGCTCCCCGGGCAACGGAGCGGGACACAGGTTCCCAGGATCACCTGGGTAGCTGCGGGCACGCAGTGTACAATACGAGAGGGGGCACCCTCTGCCAGCCGGATCACCGGGTAATGGTCATATACTGGGGGCACCAAGCACAACAATGCCCTGGCACTGTGAGCACACAGGCCAAGGCCAGGTACAGGGCCGTGGTCACACGGCAAACAGATGCACACAAAGTATGACAGGAGCCAGGAGTTGCCACTAACTGGGTCTCCACTGCAGTTCCGCACGTAGCTGCAGTGGCCCTTTTTATTAACATACATGACACGGTCATGACACACGTCTTGTCATAATTAAACACGCCCACATTTAAAGGGGCACTACATTACATTCCTCCTTTATTATAACAAAACAAAACAGAACACATTTTACGATGGCCCTAAAGCCGCCGGCAACTTTGGTGTATTCAAGTCCCCACCTCTACTAACCTACAGTAACTCACAACAAATATTTTGGCATCTGTCACCCGGGTACTTCCTTCCCAGCGGCTGCTCACTGTATTCCTGGTCAAACTGTCCAGGCTGGAAGGGTCTGTTCCAGGCAGACATCCTTCGCCGGGGCTGTCCTTGGCCGCCTGCGCTGCCACATGATAGGAGGAACACATCTTCTTCATCCTCCTCATCCTCAAGCATATATTGCTGCCTCTGCTTCTCAGCTACTTGGACCACTTTGCCTTGGGGCGGCTTCCTCCCTGACGTTTGTCCTTGTTTACCTTCCTCCTTGGGTACTGGATTCCCTGCGCTGGCCGGTGCCGGTGCGAGGCACACCCTTGTGAAGTGTCTGTCTTTTCCTCACCTGCCACACGTGTGCCCTTTTGCCAGACACTCATTGGCGTGCGGCAGGTCCCATCCGCATTGGGGACACATGTTGCCCGTCTCCTTTTGTGGCCATTCCCCTCTCTTGGCTGTTTTGCTGCCCTGCCATCTGCCCACGGCACACGCTTCCTCCAGCTTCAGCCGTTGTAAGGGCTCGTCGAGCTTGATAAATTGCCTCGAGCTGTCCATTAATGAAGCGTGCACTTCCGCCAGCTCTTTGGCCCGGCTCCGCTCCAGTATTCTTTCTAGGCTCAGCCCTGGTTCCCTGAGAAGCTGCCTGCGCAGTTTGGTGGAGCTGCACCCATATATTAATTGTGCTCTCACCTCATCCTCCTCAGAATTTCCCTGGGCACACGATAGCGCAATACAACGAAGCCTCCCATGGAACGTATCCAGCTCTCTCCTTCTTCCTGCCTTGTGCTGCGCATCCTAAACCTCTCATAGTCCCTATTTACCATGGGCATGAAATACGCATTCAGTGCATCAATGGCCGCTGCATATGTTAGGTCCCTGGGCTGCCATGTTTTAAACAGTCTCTGTACTTTGGGGCGGCCGAGTACAGGAGGGTTGGTCATTTCGCTTTTTCCTTTACTTCCACCGCCTCAATGTACAATTCCAAGTTTTCTACCCATGGCATCCAGCGAGGCCCCAGACTGGCCAGCGCTGCGACCTCGTCAAATATATGTAGGAGTGCTAGCTGCCCACTTTGCCTCTGTGCTCCTTGGGCGCCATCATCTTCATCTGCCATGATGGATGCAGCCCCGTTGGCCTTTGCCACAAGCGGGTACCCGGCGTTGCTTGGCTAGTCTGAGGGCGCACAAGCACTCCTTGGGGAGCCGCTACCCTTCCGGGACCGTTGGTTCCCCCACTCAATGCTCTGTGTGAACCACCAAAGGGGAGCTCGGCTGCCCAGAGTCCTGCCGCAGACCATGCATTTTCTCCTGGTAACTGCACAGATGATCTCAGTCCCCCACTGGGTATCGTGGGCCACTCAGGGCTCCTGGCAACCTCTGCCTCAGAGATCAATCATGCAAGCTCTTCGCCTTGCACACACATAGTTTTTGTAGTCCGCTCAGGGGCTTCTGGCCCTCTCTGCCTTAGAGATTATTGACTTTTATGTTTGTGTTGTTTTTTTTTCTCCTCGTTTGTGCTCTCCCCACCGTTGCACTGTTCTGAGGGGGCCTTGACACTTTGGCCGCTCATCGCTCCCACCCGTGCCTCACCTGACCTTCTCGGTGAGCTGGGTTTGTGCAGCTCCTCCCCGCAGTCAATATGTCCCTCGGTCCACGGACTCACTTCCCCCTTCTGGGCTGCGCACACACAAGTGGCCTTGCCCGTGTCAATCAGCTGCTGGGAGCGGCCGTGGTGGACCCGCAGCTGCTAGCTGCACCTCTGCTGGTGGTTCATCCAGCTGTAGCCTGCGCACCATCACCGCTGCTGGCCCGGCTCCTCGCGGCCACGCCCCCTCACTTCGTGCAGCCGCCAACGCTACACCTCCACACACCAGGGATCAAACAACCCCTCGCAGCCCGTGCCAGGGATCAGCACGGTGGCCCAGGGCTGCTCACCACCTTCGTTGCCAATGTAATGTCCCGCTCCCAGGGCACCGGAGTGGGACACAGGGTCCCAGGATTACCTGGGTAGCTGCGGGCACGCAGCGTACAATACGAGAGGGGGCACCCTCTGCCAGCCAGATTACCGGGTGGTGGTCATGTACTGGGGGCACCCAGCACAAAGATGCCCTGGCACATGCCTGCAGTGGCCCCTTTTATTAACATACATGACGCGGTCATGACACACGTCTTGTTACAGGCATGTGTGCTGCACTCCCCAGCAGCATTGGCTTTGTATGATATCACAGCGTATTACATGCTCTGCTCCAATCCAATGCCTATTTACCTATGCCAGACTGCAGACCTGGGCGCCCCAGCCCATTCACCCACCCAGTGATCGGAACTGTTGCGGGGTAACGGCTACTCCTACGCTCAGACTCTCCCGGGTAACCAGTGGTGAAAGCATACGACTTGCCGCCCCAACTTCTCTCTGGATCCTGCGGGACTGGACCGGAGAGGGGGCTAAGAGCGATACACACCCCAAGTGCCGCCTCCCACTGCCCTGGGCCCCGCTGCAACTCTTTCAGCCAAGACCGCCCAACACAATCACCATGTCTAGGCAAACAAATGTTAGCAAGGGCACAGATATCTCCACCATGTTTACTGCACCGGATAAAACCAAGAAACAAGATCCTCCTAAACTGACCCCACAGAAGCCACAAGAGGACAGGGGAGCCCTCGCTACCAAAGGAGACCTGATAGCCTTCATGGCGGACATTAAGTCGGAGTTCCGCTCATGCCTCTCAGAACTTACCACCAAAGTTGAACAGACGGACCAAAGGGTTACAGAGGTCGAACAGAGGCTCGGAGAAATCGAGGACCATTCTCAGGAACACACTACCACGCTGAGGGAAATGCAAAGATCTATTGATACCCTGCATCACAAATGCGAGATCCTGAAGTTCAAACATGAAGACCTTGAAAATAGGGCACGTCGCAACAATCTACGCATTCGGGGCGTCTCAACCTCTATCCCCGATAACAAGCTAGCGGACTACGTGGGACGCTTCTTCGAGGCCCTACTCCCGGATCTAGATAAATCTCAACTCCTGCTAGACCGGACCCACAGACTCCGCCCGCGCCGAGGGGTAGATTCGGACCCCCCCCATATGTTATCACCAGGGTCCACTTCTTCACAACCAAAGAGGCGATATCGGCGATCAGCCGCCAAGGAGAGGAGATCAATTTCCAGAGCACTCCACTTCAAATATACCAGGACCTCTCACCACTCACTCTCCAGAAAAGAAGAGCACTCCGACCTCTGGCAGTGTTCCTCCAGGAGCAGCAGGTCCGTTACAGATGGTTATTTCCAATGGCTCTGCAGTTTACATATAAAGGCACCCTACGCCGGATCAGTCACTTGGAAGACGCAGAGAGAATCATGCATCCAGCCTCGCCCCGAGATCCTTCCACGCCAAATCCGGAGAGGACTGAGGACTCTGGGCCGCCTCCCTCCCCAAAACCCAAACGCTCGTCATGGTCGTCAACTCATCGGAGCAACAGAAAGAGATGAACAAGGGCGCTCCCGCGATCCCAGGTTCCAACAGCAGCTTAGCTGGGACGCATTTGACCTTACCTAAATTAAGACCCGCCACCCTTCTCTTGAACTGATGAGCCCTGAAGGCGGTGGCGGCGGCCCATACCCATGGTTCATACCCACTCCAAGGATACTTTCCAACCTTCGTTCCTTGGAAACCCACAGTACACAATACGTGATGGGACAGTTGGCCCTGTTGGCCAAGGGTACGCCCGTACTTACAATGTCGGTCTACCCACCAGTTAAAGTTGCGGCCCCCCATTGGGGCCCCGCGTTAAAACCTCAAGTGCAGGATGTTATTATGGGATCTCTCGACAGACATGGCAGTTGAATCTCCAGCTCACGACCCCCCCCTAACCCAAGCAATGGAGAGTGAGACTCCAGCGTACCACCAAACTCTTCGGGTCCTCTCCCTAAATGTTAATGGACTGAACTCCCCTAACAAGCGAAAGGCAATCCTATTAAAACTCCGGGACGAAGACGCCGCGATACCCATGCTCCAAGAGACTCACTTGCTGCCGGCGGACGTGACTCGGCTTCGTTCCCGGCTATTCCCGCTCCAATTCTTTGCCTCGGGCACAAGCAAAAAGGGAGGTACGGCGATCCTCTTTAGGAAAGACTTGAACCCACAAATTCTGGAAACGAAAATGTGCCCGGAAGGCCGATTCACAGCAGTCAAATGCCTCCTAATGGGAGACCTATACACCCTCATCTCGGTCTACGCCCCTAACACGGGACAATCACACTTCTATGACTCCTTGGGCCCATCTCTCGCTGGTTTTGTGGAGGGCCAAACGATAGCCGGAGGGGACTTCAATGGGGTTCCTGACCCCACCAAAGACAGGTCACACCCCCCGACTCCAAGCGATTTCGCCCAGGCACTCAGCCTCCTCCGGCTCTTCAGGTCCCTGGAGATAATAGACTCATGGCGGGTGTTCCACCCCGACCAAATAGACTTCTCCTTTTACTCATTCGTCCATCGCACCTTTTCAAGGATCGACCCGTTCCTGATCTCCCCGCAAACCTTCCCTTCCGTCTAAGAAGTCTCCATCGGCATAAGAGCCATATCCGACCATGCCCCAGTGTTCCTGGAACTCCGGGTTCAGAACCCCAACCTCAATAACCCACGTAAATGGACGTTATACGACCCGATCCTTAAAGACATGGCTACCAGAGACAAGATCGCAACAGGGATAAGAAATTTCTTTGATGAAAATCCAGCCTCGGACACCTTGTTAGCGAACAATTGGGATGCCATGAAGGCAGTAATCAGGGGTTCCCTAATTGCCCAAGGAGCTGCCTACCACCGATACAGGCGTCAGGCCCGGATGGCTCTAGAGGACGAACTACGAAAGGCTGAGGCACTCCACAAGGAGAAAGGCTGGTCCCCTAAAACGCAACGGATCATTCGCATGGCGAGGAAAAAACTGGAAGCCCACTATGCGGAACAAACCGCTCAACTAATGGCAAAGGCCAAACAGCCATACTACGCGAAGGGTAACAAGGCGAACAGGTTCCTGGTGGCCAAACTAGCCAAGCGAAGACGCGTTAACACGATCACTGGTCTGCGTGATCCCAACAGGGTCACATTATACTCAGAGCCCGAAAAGCAACGACTCGCAATAAACTATCTGACCCAAATCATGAAGGCAACCCCACGGAACCTATCACAACAGATGGAATATCTGCAGCAGGCAGCAGTGCCCCGTCTCTCCGACACAGCGAGAGACGAATTGGATGAGCCCATTACAGGGGAGGAAGTTGAGGAGGCCATCAAATCACTTAAAACACGGGCCCCCGGCCCAGGCGGCTTCTCAACCAGGTTTTACAAACTATTTAGAGCTCAGCTGACCCCCCACCTGGTTACCCTATTTAACTCCTTCAGGGAAACAGGATCAGTGACCCCATCGATGCAGGAATCAACCACCATCCTCCTGCCCAAATCTGGAAAAGATCCAGGAAGCTTAATGTCCTAAAGAACGATTGTACTTTTAAACATCGATGCAAATATATACTCAAAAATTCTGGCAACCCGCTTGAACCACATCCTGCCGAAGATCATTCACCCCGATCTGGCAGGTTTCATCCTACACCGGACAGCAGGTGACAACATACGGTGAACCTTGAACCTGGTGGACCTTGCCTCCCGGAACTCCCAAAAACTAGTCTTAGTGGATCTGGACGCAGCTAAGGCATTTGATAGGGTGGATTGGACATTCATGAAACACACCCTAGGGGCCTTCGGCTTCGGGTCAACTTTCCAAACAATGGTTCTAGCCAACTATAATAGCCCAAGAACTAGCCTGAGAATCAACGGACACAGCTCGGCTCCAATCCCTCTATCATGCGGAACCCGGCAAGGCTGTCTGCTGTCACCCCTGCTCTTCGCACTCACCATGGAGCCCTTTGCCCAAAGGATCAGGCGAAACAACCAAATCAAGGGTATACAGAGTGGCCCCACGCATCACAAAATCGCCCTATATGCGGACGACATTCTACTCACGATCTCAGAGGCCCACTCATCTCTAAAACATGCGATACGAGAAATTGTCAGCTATGGGGAGGTCTCAGGCCTCACCATAAACTTTGACAAATCATCGGCTTTGGGCATCGGCCTCACCCTAGCAGAACGGGAGCCACTGACTAAGATGTGCCCGATAACATGGGAAAAAAGGGCCATCCCTTACCTAGGGGTCCACATCCCGGCTGACCCAAGAGACACATACAAAGCCAATTTCCCCCGGCTCTTTAAAGAATTGGAGGGCGACTTGAAACGCTGGGATACCCAAGAGATCTCACTGCTGGGGCGCATCACAGCATGCAAGATGAACCTCTTCCCGAGGTTCCTATACGCCTGCGCCTCCCTATCAGTAGCAATTCCCAAACCAACTCTTCGAGGTATCCAGAGGAAAATGCTGGACTTTATTTGGAAAGGTAAGAGAGCGAGAATCCCTCTCAGAACTATGCTAGGGAGTTCCAAACTGGGAGGGTTGGGGGTCCCAGACTTGCAGGCCTACAGAGTGGCGGCTCAATTGGCACAGGTTCAGGCATGGCAAAATATAACAAACCGCCCTAGATGGGTAGAGCTGGAACAATCACAAGTGCCCCTACCCTTACGATTTCTGCCACACATCACACAGTGGGGAGATCTCCTTCTATCAACCAAACACACCCTTAGCTCCTGGGACTGGGCGCTTAAACGAAAGGGAGTGCTAAGAGGACTGAGCCCACGCTCCCCGGTCTTCCATAATCCAACGTTCTCATCTGGAACGAATCCTCGCAACTTTCGGAACTGGATAAAGGGCGGGCTGGAGACCATAGACCAGCTATATATGGGGGGGAGACCTCTCACATTCAACCAATGCAAGGAGAAATTCCAACTCCAGGAAAGGGACAGATTCACCTATATCCAATTACGCCTCTGGTGCTCGCACCCCCAAACTCTGCAAGCAGCGACACGCCCTCCCACCGCCCTAGAACTCACACTGGGAGACCTTCCAACCCGCGGCAGAGTATCCACCCTATATAGGCGCTTCCTAAGCGACTTCCTGACCACAAAGACCCGCTGCATGGCCCAATGGGAGGCGGACCTAGGTCATCCAATAGAGGATCAAACCTGGGTGGACATATGGACCAGAACACACTCCTCATCCACCTGCATTACCAACAGGGAATGTGCGTACAAGATTACGCTGAGGTGGTATTACCCGCCCCTCCGACTTCACCATATGAACCCTCAAGTGGATCATTCCTGTTGGAGATGATGTGGCCACCCAGGCTCCTTCTTCCATATGTGGTGGGCTTGCCCAAAGATCCAACAATTCTGGAAGACATGCCTGGGGACCATCACACGAATTACCGGAACGACGATTCCCCTGGAACCAGAACCAGTCTTGCTGGGAGCTCCGATCCCCGCGATCTACCCGCGCTCCGGGACCAGATCCAAACTACTGACTCACTGCCCACTAGCAGGGAAAACAGTGGTGGCCCGAGCTTGGAAATCCCCGGAAGGCCCTCACATAGCCCAATGGTGGACTAAACTTTGGGGCATTCTGATTGCGGAGAAGGTGACGGCAGCACAAGCGGGAACTCTCCATCGTTTCCAGAATATTTGGGCCCCAGTGCTGGAATACGACCAGCGCTTCCCGGCCCTGACCTATAAACCTATCCGGGCCCGCTGGATCCTGAAAAACCAAGAGATCCCTGAGGAAGACACATAGATGCTGAGGCGCAAACTGGGCAGCACGGGAGGGAAGATTCCGCCTCCAAAGACTGGGGGGCAGAGGGACCAGAGGGAGGTGAGAGGGAGGAAACCTAGGAGGGAATAAAGGACTGGGGATCAACATGCCTGAAGAATCATTGCTTATAATGTTTGTAATTGTCATCCTGCCTTGATTTAAAATAAACAAAGTTAAAAAAAAAAAGTTAGTGCTCCAATGATTATAGTCCATTTCCAGATCTGCCTTAAACTCAATAATCGGTGTTGTAGAAGACTGACATAATACAAGTATGTCATTTCAGAGTAACCACCACGAAAATCAGGCAGACCATGAAAAATAAAATTTTGAACCACTAACATTGCAGAAACTAGAAGTCATTAAATGATTTAAGGCCTAATAGAAGTAAGTGCATTTACTATAATATGTTGAGAATGCAGTACATCAAATCTGACAAAGATCCAACACTAAGCAGATACTAATCAAGGGGTGTTGTGTTTATGTTTCCATAGGAAAGGTTTATTTAAGAAATTGATCTTCTCCCACTAACCTCATTCACAAAAATTAAATAGGTAAGTGTTATTGAAAGACGTCTTTATTAATGTATTGTTTTTACAAAGAACTGTTTAAGCTGTTTTGTGTGTTTATGATACAGATAGCAACTACATCCACAGGAAACCACTGCATGTTCTCAGCATAGGATAATGCAAATCCAATACTAAACAAGAATTTAATTTCGAAGATTGACTTATAATTCACCCTACACAGCAGGGCTGGTGTAGGAGTGAACCGCGAAAGTGAAATTCCCTGAAGAAGTTCCTTGTATTGCAAGAATAGATCCAATAGAGCAGAACATATTGGGTTATACTTACAGCCTTATTCTAAAGGCTGTTTAATTGTTAGTCACCATTGAGGCGTACGTTGTGTTAAAAAAGGAGAAGCCATAAGATAACCATTCACAGTCATAGCTATTGCATTTCCGCTGTTGTATGTTTTTGTGAAATAATTGTTTTTGTATCTTGACAATAATGAAATAGAAGTATGTACTGTTTTATTAAGCACTGATCACTTTGGGGTGCACATAACACAGGCGAACACATTTTTTTAATTGACATTGTCTCTATGTTTTTGTAAGAAAAAATTGATTATAACTTTATGTATGAAGAGAAAGTCAATTTTATATTTTTCGCACACCTAATTGCTTAATCCTGTATTAAAATTAGTCATAAACTCACGATAACAAAGGGCTTCTTAAGTGTGTGATGGGTATTGAGGCAAGTCAGAAGAAGGAGTCGGACACACTGTGGACATTTTTATAATCTTTTAATGACATTATAATGAAAAGGCCTATATCTTCCTATCGCTATAGGGATTCCCCTACCTAATTAAAGAAACTAAAGGTGCTTGTCTATTGTCAAGAAGTCCAAACCTAGCTCTAACTGACCATACCCCTAATAGTAGGCCAAAAGAATGTCTCTCGCCTTCTGGTTGTTTCCCTTTTTGCCTTCTCTCTTGGGGCTTTCGCTCAGGGTGTATCTTTGTCCATATATATCTTTAATATACAAATATGTCTCTTTTGAAATATGTTTATTATACTGATCTCCTCTGACAATCTCTTGTGGTTTTATCCAGGAGCTCTTGTCTCTCCTGCCAACTGGTCTTGGCTCCTGGTTTCTAGACAATGTTATACTTGTAACAGTTCTCCTTGAGATATTCTCTTACACTCATACTTTATATTTTTGTCTCTCACGTTCTACAACCTTTCTGAGGTCTGTTATGTCTTTATCTGAATGACGTATCCCCCTCTCCTGGGGTTTCTCTATGGGATTCCTTTTCTTGTTATTTGGTTCACTTTGTAGTCTTAATTCACAACACTTTCTTATGGGGCGTTCTCCGTTTTCTTGATATCCAACATTTCAGAGTTCGGTTGTGACTTCATCTGAATTCGGAACCCCCTTTCCCGTGCTCTCTCTCTACTGGATTCTTTCTCTTGTCATTTGATTCACTTGGTAGTACTAATTCACAACACTTGCTACACTTTCTTATGGAGTCTTCTTCCCATTCTTCAATAATTATTTCTTGTGGCTTTCACCCCCTTCCCAGTGTATTTGTTTCCGCGTTCTCTCAGTTTCACATTGAACCTTATTCATCAAGTTCTTTACTCATTTCTGATATGTCCAGTGATGTTGGTTCACTGTTCGAATGTCACCCTGATCGCTTTCACAAATTCCACCCTTCATAACACATTGGGCCTCATTACGAGTCTGGCGATAACCCTGCCTTTGCATCCAGTGGGTTACCGCCAGACTCATAACATTTTACCGGTACCTAGCTTCCCGGTGCCACCAGGACATTACAGGTCCCGGCCGACCGGGAAACTGGGTGCCGGAAAATGTTAGTCCCCATCCACATGGAGTGCCACGGGACTACACAGGAATGGGTTCATGGAAGCATTGGCACCGTTGAAGAAGATGCTTCTGTGATGGTCTGCCTAACGGGGCTGCTGCGCCTGGCAGGGTCAGACCTATAGGGCGCAGCTGCCCCGGCACGCAAACTCATATTGTGGCGATCCGGAAACGAGGGTGCTAGTGTGCTTACTGGCACCCTTGTTCCCGGACCGCCACACTCAGGCCCATTGTCCCGGCGGTCTCCTGTTCACAGCGATACCTTGGTTCATCAAGGTGACTTTGCAGGACTCGACACTCGCTCGGGAAAGTGACTTTGTATTCTTGCTTCCAGGACTTGGGCCTCACATTTGTCCGGCTCTCAGCATCTCTGAAGGATGCTTTGGTCGGCGGACGCTGGCGGGTGGGAGGTTTCAGTGCTACCGGCTACACTGGTCTCGTTGTTGTTAGACAGGCACCTGGCCCACCACGGTACTGTCAGACTGTTCTTCTCACCCTGTCCTCCTAATGGTTTCACTGTTGTTTGCCTTGCTGGGCCTCTGACGTCCCAGACTGGCGCTCTCCTACCTTCGAATTGCCATGGGCTCTGAGGCTTCTCTCAGTTCCACCTCTCCAAGGCGTCATTACATCAGGAGGCTTACCCTGCAAATCTCTCCTTAAAGAGATATTCCTTTTCACTGTAGATGCCTTTTTTTTATCCAATATTTTGTGAAGCCAAATAGGAGGAGGACACAGTATTCATTATGGAAGGTGGTCCCATATGTGCAGATAAAGTGGTTGGCCTAAGGAGTTCTTTGGGGGAATAAGAATCCTTATCCCCTAAGGGGGAGTCGCATCCAGTGAGGTCCCACTTGCCCAGGCCCCTAGGGAGTGGTTCTGTGGAACGGGCTTACCTTCCTAGCATCAAAGGCGGCGGCCACCCTTTGGAGAGAAGGGATGAATAGCCCTGAATCATCACAGACTCTTTCCCTTAAGGTTGTGGCTTCGCCTTCTCCATTTTGAAGATACAACCACTTATCTTCTAGGTTTGGTTGAGTTTTCTTCTTCCTAAGATGATGGAGTAGGGTTTCAGAGGTCTGGACATAGTCTTTCCCCATTTCCAAACGTGTGTTTCTTGGAGGTCGATCCAAGTTTCCCAAGATAGCAGGGAGAATAATTTCCTGCAGCACTCTGAGTCGAAGGAGGACTTAGAAGCTCTAAAAAAGTGGGTTAGTCGGTACAAATAATTACTTCCTTACGGAGACTGGGTACCACGACAGTTCTCATAGTTGTAAGTTGAACTCTGACTTTTAACACCAGAGGGACTTTAGGAAAGGTTTCAACATCCCCGTGGACACATGTGATCCTGCTGGCTTGGTCCCCCTGCAGGTCTTCAGAATACATTAGGTCACCTCTTATGGCCGTTTGTCTGCTCCCTGAGTCGATGAGGGCTTTGGCCCAGACTCCATTAACTTGGATAGTTTTGTGAGGCTTGAAAGGTTGTGAGGCACTATTGCAGACCCCAGCCTTATCTTGATCGTCTTCTATCTCCCCTTCTTCCCTGTTCCACTATTCTGCTGCTAACCAGCCTATTTCCATAGGTTCTGTTTTTAGGGCAAAACTGGAAGAGATGCCCTTTTTCTCCACAGGAGAACAGATGGGAAAAACTGAAAGGGGGGCGGGGGGTTTTATTCGCCCTACCTCTTCTCTAGTGGATTGCCAGGGTTTGGTTCCTGGTATGGTCAGTGTTCTCCTAGGGGTTTCCTTCTCAGTTAGAACTTCTCGAGGATACATCGCAACCCTGGCGGGAGCCGAGCCTGTAAAGCAGCCATGGCTGCCGCCGGAGTTGCATTTTTTCCGGCATCTAGAAATGGGCAATTACTGGGTCATTACAGCCTTGCGGGACCCGGTATTTGTCCATTCCTGGGCGCCAGAAAAAGTTCTTCCCCATTCCCCTTGAGCCCGACAGGGCTCAAGGGGAAAGGGGAAGCCGGATGCACAGACACCGTTATCAATGGTGCCTGTGCATCCGAAATGCTGTGCTCACGGATGCCTTTCATTCCGCCAGGTCAGACCTGGCGGAATGAAAGGCACCCGCAAGCACAACTCAAAGTTTGCCGGTCCGGATACAACGGTACCGGTAAGCTTACTGGTACTGTTGTATCCTGACCGGCAAACTCGTAATGAGTCCCATTGTCTCGAGCCTATGGGTTTTCTCAATGAGTAATAACCTGGAAGATTGTAAAAGTATCTTTTTGAATCTAGGATTTTGCTGTAATTCTTAAGGTATTCGGCGGCCTCCGAACAGGTGCTTCCTGCATCCTCCTCCTTGTCAGAGTCCTTAGGGAGTTTGAAGTGAACTGAGTGGATTCTAAGATCTCTGAGCTACCAGGTTTGGGTTTCACTCCTAGGGATGGTTGCATACCCCAATGACCTATGGGAGGGAGCTTATCAATGGGTGTTGTCATAAACATTTTAACTGGGTTTGACTCTACATCAGGTCATCAACATTCCACCTCTGACACCATATGTGGCGGGTCGGAAGGAGGAGTCGGACACACTGTGGACATTTTTATATTCTTTTAATGAAATTATAACAAAAAGGCCTGTCGCTCCCTATCACTATCTGGACTTCCCTGCCTAACTAAAGAAACTAAAAGGTGCTCATCTATCATCAGGAATTCCAAAGTAAATGTCCTCAGTCCAAATCTAACTCTAACTGACCCTACCACTAGTATGAACAACTAACGTAGGCCAAAAGAATGTCTCTCGCCTTCTGGTCTTTCCCCTTTTGCCTTCTCTCTCAGGGCCTTCTCTCAGGGATTATACTGTGTGACATGGCCTGTAAACTGCCCTTGTAAAGAGGGGAAGGGAAACCCTCTCAGCAGTGGTGTGAGGCATACATGGGAGAGCCATTGCTACCCATAAAGTGGGTGGTGGTAGTTCGGAGAGTCCCACACACTGGCCCCCTCAGGCCAGTTAGTTTCTCAGCAGGCCACCTTTGTCTCATGCCATACCTCGTAGACAAGATGCTTGGCAGTGTCTTTTCCTAGTGACGTATGTGAGAAACCTCAGGGCGTTCTCACATTTACTACCCCTGGGTCCTCTTTTCAGGTGGCCAGGGGACGGCCATCCCTATTGGATCCAGAACCTGGGGGGCGAGGAGAAGAGAGGGAGGATCACCTGTGGAGTGGTAATGAGACGTCCACAGATAATACACGGCACTCCTCATTTTCATTTCCAGGAAAACCCTCAATTCCAGATGAGTCATAGAGTACTGCTACCCCTGTCCCACTAACCAAGATAACACCAAGAGGTATTATCAGTCTAGGAGCACTAGGAAAAGGGTAATGAAAATAAGGTTTAAGGGAGAGGCATGGTATCCCCCCTTCCCTAACACTGCCTTACCCTTCCTTCCCTCAGCATTCATGGGCTACTCCCATTCATGCCCTATTTTTTCCTGCGAGTACCCACCAAGTACTCAGAAGAGGAAGAAGCAATTAGGATTAATTCACACTTCCTATTACAAACACCTCTCTAGTACTGGGACGAAGAAGAGGGACATGAAGGCATCCAATACTGAAGGTCAGGCATGTCACAGTGATAGGGTTCATTATGGTCAGGCAAGACAAGCCAACGATTCACACCTGAGGCCCCTTAACAGGGCTCAGGTGTATAACGGGAGAATCGCTTTGTGGCACGAGACCAGGAGGTCTGAATGCTGGCAACGATCCCAGAGGACCTGCAGGACCCGAAGTGAGCTTGCTGCCTGGTGGTTGCAGGACCAGGTGCCTTCGAATCACAAGGAGGGCAGCTGGAGCTGCCAAAAGGCTGTGAAGCAGAAGGGACTGGGTTTGCATCATTTCAGAACACTAGCGTGTGCAGAGAAGTGCCCAGCGAGTAAGCAGAGCATAGGCAGTCTGCTTCCTGCTACACAGAAGGTAACTAGGAGCAGCAGGAACCGCCGCTGTGGAGACGCGAAAAGTCGCTAAGTGTTAGAAGACACGAGAGGACCGGAGTGCTCCCAGGGGACTGTAGGCGAGTAACGGTCCACAAACCTAAACAAATGGGAACTATATTGAATACCGAACTGAATGGAAATTGCAGTTTGAATGAAAACATGTTATATTGAATATCGAACTGAATGGAAATTGCAGTTTGACTGAAACCATGTTATACTGATTGCCGAACTGAATGGAAAGTGCTATTTGAATAAAACCAAGGCATATGCAATACTGACCAAACATTTGAAGTTCAACAGACATAGTGAATGTCACACTGTATGTAAGAAGCACTAAGAGCGAAACGAAAGCAGATTGAAAATTGAACACACACGTGAGTTTGACAATAACCACTCTGAGAATGAACCATAAGTCTATGGTGAAACAAAAGCCTGATGCAGAGGAGTGTTACACTTACCAAAGAGAACAAAACATGTGGGAAGTTAGAAGCCTGAAGCAAAAGAGCCTGTGAAGGAGTCAAACAAGGCCAAGGGGAATTTATGGTTGCACAACCTGTAATGGGTGGACCGTGTTGTATGACAACTGTGCCTAGACCAGAGAGTTCCCTACTGTTAAGATCACAGACCTCACAAGTCAAGCCAAGGAGAAGCCTAGAATCTTTAAACCTATGAGAAGTTATTTGGGGTCTACTGAATAGAAAACAAACATTGGCAAAACCCGCCTAAGCAAAGAAGAAGACTATTAAGAAAACATGCTCTGGCAAAGCCAGAAGAGTGAGAACAAAATACTATGAAGGACCTGGCGATAAGCAGAGATGTGTCTCGGTTGCACGACCTCTGATGGGTGGACCGTGCAGTCTGACAACTATGCCTAGACCGACGACACATGCCCGTTAAAAGGCCACTCCAACAAAAAGAAAGAAAACGTTTGTTGAACCCAAAAGAGGTTGATATTAAGAAAATAACTTTTGTTTTGTAAATGTTATGTAACCAAGCAACTTTGTTTTGTAACTATTGGATGAGACATGAGGGGCTGGGACGAACCACCTGCTTGTTGTGAAACTATAGTGAAAGAGATTTCTATGTACTGTGTTTTGAAACTTGACTAGAACAGAAAGCTTGAGGCAACTGATTGCCCGACCTCTGATGGGTGGGCTGTTTGGTCTGACAACTACATCCACCCATCAAAGGTCGCCCAACCAGTTGCCCTTGCTGAACATTTCTGCAAGAAGGAACCTGAACAAAGCTCAAATAATCCCTAAAGAGGAGACTACCAGTCCCCTAGAAGAACTACAGAACTTGATCCAGCAGATAACGAAAGATTAGCTGTGCATAGCTTATTGAGTAGACCATAATTATCAGGAGAATCCCTGTGACCAAACACAGCAATGAGGAGAAGGTGGTAATTCTCCTGGCCTTAGTAATATTAGTGGTAGGCTCAGATAATTTAGATTTGGACAGCAGACAGACTTGCTTTTGGTCATTCATTTGGACAGACGAGCACTGTAGTTAGAAAATAGGTAGTGTGAGAAACCAAAGGGTTTCTCGCCCTCTAGTCCTCAGGGACTTGTCATCCAGGTGGCCAGGACACGGCCATCGCTTTTGGATCCAGTTACTGGGGGTGGACCAGTACCGGAGGATCACCTAGGTGAGGGGTCTTCAGGGAGTGGGTTTGAGACAGCCGATGGTGAGACGTGGTATTCCTCCCTTTCCCGTACGCATGATACCTCCTATTTCACAGGATCCTCCAACTCCTCCCTTTTTTACACAAACACAGGGCCAAGGAAGAGGGTGACTGAGAGTAACAATGCTTATTCTTACATATTGCATTGGACATGTCAAGCTAATTGGGTCAGGCCAAGTCAGGCACTTGACTCCAAGTGAATACACTTTATACCATTTAGCTCTTCTCACACGGATAAAAGGCAGAACCTAGACACAAATCTGAGCAAGTTGGAAAACGAGTAAGAGCAGAGCTTCCAGGGTGAAGGCGAACCTACTGGAGCAGAGCAACAGACGGAGGGAAGAGAGTCACAGGTGGAGAACCCGAGGAATTCCCTGCAGGAGATTGTTGCCTCCAAAAGGCTGCGAAAGACACGTGGAAAAGGCCAAAGCCCAAACAAGATGGCTGCATTGTATTTCAAGGATGCCAGCGACCCTCCCAGGTAAAAGGCAGAGTTGGGGAGGTGAGGCCAAGCCGTTGGTACTAAACTTGACTCGCAAAATGGAAGACAGTGAAGACAAGAAAGAAACGCATGCAGCCGGTGAGTTGGCAAGCAACATGAGAGACTGGTGTGTACTAAAGAAAGATTGAAGTGGTAACATTATATCGCATAATTGAAGGTTGCACACGTGTCGGTGAGACGTGAAGAAAGTGTCATGATGCCTACCCCCAGGCATCCGGACCAAGCCCATCAGCCCCGGGAGCAGGCATCTAGACATTTAGTAAAACCTCAGCAGCCCCGGCTACGGGCTATCGGGGTTCAGTCCTGGCACCTTAGGCACCAGGCTCATAGTAGAAATCAGTCCTGGCGCCTAAGGCGCCAAGCTCATAGTCATTACTTACCTCAGGCAGACCATGCTGCAAATGACTCCAATCCAACATGAAGCCTGAAAGGGACTATTTTTCTACAGGGACTATTTTTTACTCGGGTGTGGTTCTAGGGACTTCTTACCTGGGACTACTTTTGAGGCTATTTAAACCACGCCCAACCAGCAACACACGCTTTGCGTTATTCTGCATCCAGCAGCGTAACGCTCACCATGCCTGCAGCCTGCATCCAGTCTTCTGCCACTCCCGCCTCGAATCCGGAGCTCCTAAAACAAAGAGGAAAGAAAGGGACAAGGTTAGAAAACAAACTTATTTCTATTCCACACCTGATTCTGGATCCATCCTGTCTCCGGAACTGTAAAGAACATCATTTCTGCATGCACCGCACCTCCAGCTGCAGCACTGCGCCATACTCACCAGTCTTCACAGCATCCTTCGGGTCGGCGCTGCCTCCATCTTTTCTTCGCCGAACTTCGGCACCTAGGAGACAAAAGAAAACCACAAGGTGAGCCGAGGGAACCAACAAATATAATTATTACCAGCATAGACTTACCTGATTTACCACCGGAGGCATCCTTTTGTGACTCTCCATATTTTCACGTGCCACATCTGTAAAGAGAGACAAAACAACACGTTTTCCACGTGCAACATTTACCGGACAGCGCTGAGTAATACAGACTCATACCTGAGCACCACCAGCTGCCACAAGAGCATCTTTTCACGAGCCAGCTGCAAGACAAGAAAGGAAGGGGGAACAAGAGTGAACATCGGACATATTGAACTCAATTAACTTAATACTTACTGGTCCTCACCAGGAACCTCAGAGTCAATACTCTCCGGAACTCTCCCGAGCCTTCAAACCAGTGAAGTAACTGGAATCGACGTGCCCCTGCAAATCCACGCAGGATAGAGAGCTCATCTTTCAAGAATATAAGGTGAGATTGCTGTGAGGGCATTTCGGAGGTGATTAGTTGGGGAGGACTGTGGGGATGCCATCACTTGAATCCACAAGTGGCTAAATCCATCTCTCCACTTGCAGGAGAATATTTCTACGGGTTAAGCAGACAAGATTAGAAGGGCATATCCAGTCAGTCATCGCTGCACTACGCTTAACAAAAAAGAAGAAAATCCACATGGAGACCAATATTCATTTCATTGTCATAAATTCACAAAGAAAGTAAGAAATTTATGGAGAAGGATTTAAAACAGTGCCGTATAGGTCACTAGAGAAAAACAACAAAATACAGGTACACTCTGGTGGCTTTGCAATTCTAGTATATTTAAATCATTAATATAACAACCAAGGGTACATAACAAAAATTCAAAAAACATACAAAGAATAATTACAAATATGTGCAAACAAAGAATACATATAAATTTTCATAGTTAGTTTCCTGAGTCAAAACAGAAATAGTACATAATAAAGAAGCGATAGTCAAACTGAAATCATAGTTCCAGTCATCTACACAGTAACAGACTTGTGTTTAGGCAAAAAAAGGGGGGGGAGGGAAAAAAATCAGAATATTTTTCTGTGTAAAGCACACGAGACTGTAGTTGTTTTACAGCACTGTGGACCTATTAACTATTTGAGTAGTTCTACAAATTTGTTTAAGTGCCAACGTGTAAAGATACCAAATCTTTTGGGAAGGAGTGTCCCGTGCTACTCTGGAGGGGATTTTGAAAATGAAATCTCCCCCGTGACGTTGTCGTGCACCGGAAAACACGTTTCGGCTATGCCAATAGTTGGTGGCATCTGTATGTAGCCTTCCTCAGGGCGAAAAAAAGGGACGAGCTGTGTGCTCTGTGGGAGAAGGAGGCAAAGAAAAAGGAAAAGATACAGATATGTATCAGAAGGAATAAACGAGTGCACCAACATATTGTTGTTAAAAAATCTCCTCCATGGAGGGTGTTGCAATAGCTAAAAGCAGGGAGGTGAGTCCACAAGTTACTTACCCTGTTGCAGAGGCAGGAGTAAGCACAATGTGTGACTGCACGTGCATATGTTCAGAGTCACATATGATGCATCAACCAGAGGTATGCTCAGGGGTCCACCTCGGCATTCCAAAACGGCAAATATCTAAAGGCAAATGTGAACAGGATGTAGACCAGAATGGCTAGCACTGAGTCAAAGGTGCACTGTTACCTTGTTACTATGGGTGAATACAAATAGTATTAGAACCATCTGCAACATGCTTGTCATCTTATTTTAATTTAAAATGGAGAAAGGTGCATTAGATTGAGAAGAATGGAAGGCACACAGGGGTCGAAATGGCGTGCCCCGGGAGGGAGCACATCACGGAGTGAAAGAAAGAAGTGCTGGATATGGCTGTTCATAATGTGGTCAGAGGCATGCTTGGGTGACCTAGCACATGAGCCTACTTGGATGTTGAATAGGGAGACCTGGCATGAGCCAGGAAGGATAAATGGGGTCTGGACGTATCAGCCATGCAGCATCAGTGGAAAGAGGTTCACTCTTCAATAGAGCAGGCGGGCAGTTTGCTGTTCTTGCGTGTTCGTATGTGTGGTCTTGCAATGTGAGCAAAACTGAAAAGGATGGACATGGGTAGGAAATGTTAATATAACCCGAATAAATCGCCAAAAAAGATTGGTTGTGAATGTTATTTCACACGGACTAACTATCAGGCAGCTAGGGGTCTTGTTCCAACGTAAAGGCATTACGAAAGCTCAGAAACAAATAAAAGCACGAGTCCTCAACTATATTGGATGGCCTGCTACAAAGAACGAAGTCTACATAAACGTCACAAGTGAATTTACACTGTACCTGACTTCGAATGAAAGAGTTGTCCACAAAAAAGCCGGTAATTGGCGTTACCATTCCAGCAAGTACCAGCGCGATAGCTGTAAGACGCGGCAGGGAGCTGGAAGTGACGAGGACGGTCCGCGTTAGCCGTAGTGAAGGAAGCGCTGGCCGTCGTCTAGGGGGACTGGCTCGAGCCAGAGAGGACTGTACTAAGTGGCAGAACAGCCAAGGGGTGTTCGCGGACAAAGATAGACGATCTGGGAGTCGGATCGTATGGCCCTCGGGTGGGGGTGTAATGGTGTCCCAGCCTGAGGACAGTACAGGGCATACGGATTACTGTATAGTCCTGTACGCGAATAGGAGACAAGTCTGGCCCAAGAAGTAAATAAGCGGGGGGTGGGCACAAAGATAGATGTAGTGTGCCGAACCCAGAAGTGCCGGTCCCAGTAGTCACGAGGTTGCTGGGCAACCGGGCACGCATCGGGGAGAGGAGAAGAGCACATATCGAAGTGCATAGAGGGAGTAACAAGAAATGCAGGAGAACCAAGGCGGGAGGGGGGATATTTTTGGAATCCCCCGAGGATATGTCAGTGTTAATGTTGGTCACAAAGGGCATGTGCCGTATCTACCATCCTATTGCCAAAGTCTGCGTCCAGAGGTCGTAAGGAACGTCTAAGGGACGTTGGGACCTGTAGTGTATTACAGTGATCACAGTGGGCCTCATCGGCCCAGGGCTATTGGTGTAGGGGAAGACCCATGGGCTGTGAGTAATAGCATCAGAAACTGTTAGTATGTGGATACTAGATGGGCCATAAGCACTCCTCGTTTAGGCCATTGTAATAACTGTCTAAACGATGTATCCACCTTGCTTCTTTTTGCAGCAAACTATTCGTGACGTTGGTGGAGTTAGTGACAGTGTCAACAATCCACCATGTTATGTCGTCAGGTGAGTGATGTGCTTCCATGTAGTGGGCTACCAAGGGTGCTGAAGGGTTCTTACATCTGATGCGAGATCTATGTTCACAGATTTGCACGTGGACCGCTCTTTGTGTTTGGCCTACATACCGTAGTCCACATGGGCATTCAATAATGTAGACGGCCTGTTGTGTTTTGCAATTCGTTAAATTGCAAAGGGTCCATACTCGATCAAAGATCTTAAAATCTTTGATTTTGTGAGTGAATTTGCAGGAAGAGCCTAATATTGGGGCTGGTTTGACAAATCTTGAGTGGACCAATTGGACTCTCAAGTTTTTCGCTCGCTTATAGGCAAACCGAGGTAAAGGTTCATTGGGTAGACAAGTTTAGTCAGAGCCCAGTGTTTTGAAATTAGTTTGCGTATATGGGGAGTATGTGTAATAACGCAGGTCATCCTTGTGTCTTGAGTTGTGGTGTTTTCTTTCACAGCCAAAAGTGCGTCTCTATTGTAAAACCTTGCTCTTTTTTTGGATTGTGAAATGATGCGGTGGGGATAACCCCATTCTTTTAACCTCTCGTCGAGGTCCGCTGCATGTTCATAGAAGTCATTAACTTCGGAACAATTTCTTCTGATGCAGAGATATTGTCCATACGGCAAATTTTCCTTGATATGTTTAGGGTGGTCGCTGAGGAAGTGCAACAGAGTGTTGCGGTCACTGGTTTTCCTAAAAAGATTACATTTAAGGGCCACATTGGTATGTTCGATTTGTAGATACAGAAAGCTGATAGCTGAATTGCTTGACGTTATGGTGAGGATTTATTTCATTGAGCCAGGTGTGGAATAGTTTTAGATCTGATTCTGTTCCTTCCCAGATGCACAAAATATCGTTGATGTACCGTTTCCATTTAAGTACTTGTTTTCTGAAGGGGTTGTTGATCGAAAGGATATGAGTCCCTTCAAAATCAGCCATATATAGAATAGCACTACGCATCACGTGGGTGGAGACCGCAGCTGTCCGGAGCCGACCGACGCCCCTGTGGGAGCCAGGTGAGCATAACAGAAAGGCAGACCTGCGAATGAACCTTGAAGTAACGATAACTGTAAAGTTAGCGATACAGAGTAACGGAGTGGTCCGGTGAAAGGAAGTATCCCACTTGAAAGTCTCTGTGAACAGTGAAAAGTTTGTAGCGATAAAGTGAATGAAATGTACAAGCGAGGTGATGAGAATGAACACTGAGAGAAGGAGAAAGTAAAAAGGTGAACGTGTGTGAGTTAAAAGCTGGAAAGTAGAAGTGGTCCTGCAGAGGTCTGTAGAAAAAGCCACGCACAGTCGAAAGTTTTCGACATCAGGAAACGGTCTGAGCCTGACTGAGAGAGACCGGAAGTGTAATACGTTTGGTGAAGGGAACCCCTAAAGGAGGTGAATTAAGCATGGAGAAGGGAACCTCTGCAAGTGTTTTTGTTTTGCTGTGAAAGCTCTGAGCCCAACTGAGGGAGTCCAATGTGAACATTTGCTGTGAAAGGTCTGAGCCCGACTGAGGGAGACCGACCTGAACTTTTGTTTTAAGAGGTCTGAGCCCGACTGATGAGACCAACGTGAACCTTTGCTTTAAGAGGTCTGAGCCTAACTGAGGGAGACTGACATGAACTTTTGCTTTAAGAGGTCTGAGCCCGACAGAGGGGGATCGACGTGAACATTATGGTGAACTGTGTTTTGGAAATTGGAAAGTAAGACTTTAGCGTGGAAGACCAGACGGGCCTCTATCTACGTTTGAACTGCCTTTGTGTTAAGAATCTGAGCCAGGGTGTGTCACTGTGCCTACAGGGACCGCCCTTCTCCTTGCTGTCCAACGCCCTTCTCCTTGCTGTCCAACGTGCTGTCCAACGTGGGGAGGAGAGCTAACTCAGCCACATTTATTCTTTATATTTGACACTGACTTTCCTTTACATACATATTCTCCTTTTCACACTTCTTGTATAAGATATGGGGCAGGCATTAGGTTTTGTTAGTATAGGCCATTTTCATTTGACTGACTCAACTAGGACTGTTTTATTTATTATTTGATGGTTGAGACTAATCCCATTTTAGCTATAGGGCAAAGTAGGAGTTTCGCCAACCACATTGAAACTTCAAATAAAGGTTTTACAAATTGTACCTTTTGTGTCAGTGAACACCCCATAGTTATATGGAGAGATAGGCATTATTTTATGTTTAATAAATTATATAGTCAAAATGTCTCTACAGTGTCCATGTCCTTCTTCTGATCCTTCACATATGGTGTCGGTGTCGGAAGTAATATGCTAAAGCCCCAAGATAGAGACGACTCACAAAAACCTCATATACGTGGTAACACTGATTGATAACCTTCTGCCCATAGGATTTTTAGGTATTTAACCGTTCTTAGGAAAAAGTAAACAATCTATTCCAGAAATAAAGCACCTACTAATCTTCTGAATGCAGTATTACCCAATGATTCAGACCAGGACGAGGAAATAGAGAAGAACTCCAAACTAGCTGAGAACTCAAACGAGTGGGAGGATGCAGGAAATGAGAAGTCTGAGACCTCGGTGTCCTCTGCAGAACTCAAACCCACAATGAGTACTCTTGAGACCCTCCTGGAGCGTCTGGTGGCCCATCAGATTCAGGTGGATCAGCGACTCCAGGATGGATTTGAGCAAATGAGGACTAGTTCTCTACCATGTATGGTTCCTCATGGTATATTACAGCCATATCAAGAGGGAGAGGATCTGAATGTGTTCTTCATACAACCTGAAAGACTCGCTAACCAATATAATTGGGATGAAGGTTAACAAACATGCTAGTTGGGCCCTTTATTTAGAGGGGACTTGCAGATCTTGTATCAAAATGCCAACCCATTAGGGACTACTTCATTTTCCGAAATGAAACAAGCATTATTAGAGTGGCTGGGACTGACAGAGGCATTTTTCCTGCTAAAATTCAGGGAAATGCATATACCACCCAATGAAAGTCCCTTACAAGTAGCAGGGCGAGTACAGAATACCCTTACCCAATGGTTAGGGAAAAAGAGTCTACTCGAAGTCCTAGAAACCATAGCGTTAGAGCAACGTATCAATGCTATTCCCCCACCCTTACAAAAGAGCGTTCTACAACAACATAATTCCTCCCTTGAAACAGCTATTCAAGTGGCCCAAGCACACTCAGAGGCTGCTCACTACCTCAAACAAGAAGGGACACCAATAGAGGTAAAGAAAGAGATGATGTTACGCCCAAAATATATAACCCCAGAGAAATGGTTAAGAGTTGGAAAAAAAACCTCCCAGGGACAACTTAAATAAGGAAGAAGCCCATAAAAGAGGTCCTCTAATTTTGCCCACTAAGTCTCCCATACCACTGCGAGAAGAAGTAGAAAAAATAAAGACCTCACTCCCTGAGTCACTTGTGTGTTTCTCATGTGGAGAAATGGCACATATAGTTAGATTTGCCCCAAGAACAGCATGGAAGAGCCTATGGAAATAGGATGGTTAACAGCTAAGCCATGGGAAGAAGGGAATGAGGTAGCAGGAGTAAAACCAGATAAGAAATATACTATTGTGTGGCACAACCTTTCTAGACATACGAAAAAGAATAGGTAAATGGAATGCGGGCTAATGATCTTGTCGACTCAAGAAGCCGGCAAACGGCAGTCAGAGCCAAACTTCTTTATCCTGAAGACATACAGGAAAGCCAACTAGTATAAATGACTTTTGTACAAGGAGATGTAGAGACCTACTCAAAACTGTCCTTGAGAGTTAGTAGTCAGTGCACTATTATGAAAACAGCAGTAGTTCCTGGTCTACCAGAGGAAGTCATTATAGGCACTGATTTTCCCACTTTGGTTAGTTGTTAATACCATCTAAAGGTTCAAATCAAAGTCCTCCATACTCTCCTTTACGCTTGTGGGAATCCTCTGTAGAATTTTCAGATGCTTCGATATGGAACTCCGAAAGTGTAGATCTCTGGAACCAGAGGAAACAGAAATACCCCTAGAGCGACAGAAGAAAAGAACTACTTGAAAAAAAAGAATAGGCAGCCACACAATTAAGGGTTGGGGTATGTGACACAATGAGGGAATTCTCCCCTTCTTCCAAAGGGGCAGCCCACCCCATGTGAGCCTTGGGAGGTTAGCCCGCTCCGCAACATCCTCCCTAGGGGTCAAGGCGAGAGGGACCTACCTGAGAGAGACTACTCCTTTGGGGACAAGGACTCTCGCTCCCGTGAGGAACTCTCTGATGGGCCCCAGGTCATGGCCAATATGGACTTGTACAATAACTCAGAAGGTAACGTGAATCTATTTGGTCAACAACAAGAAGTTGAGGATGTCCCTTTAAATGAGAGTTTCCAATGGACTGCGCAAAGTAGGCTGAAAAGGGATGAGAGATCAAAGTAGCAATGAGACAGGCCAGCAAGTCGAGAAAGGGGGGAAGGCCCAGAGAAGCACAGAAAGTCCCCTGTGCATAGCAGAACGTAAGAAGGTGGGGCTGTTGCCAAACGTGGAGCCTGCGTAAACTCGATTAACCCTGACGCAGAGCGAGAAACGCTGGGAAGTCGGCATCTAAAACCAGAGGAGATTCTGAACCATTGGAATAGAGAGGTAGGTGGTGGCGTGTCCACGAAGCAGACATGGTGGACAATACTACTGGCAGGTGTAAGCAACTCCAGACTCGAGTCACGTCATTACTGACATCAAGTAAGAGAGAACGGGACAATGGAAGTAAACTGCAGAACTACAAGGAAGCAAGCCGAGAGACATTCCAAAGTCCCGCAGGTACTGACAACATTCCCCTGGAAGACAGAAGGAAATACAGGGAACAGGAATATCGGGAAGTCTGCAGAGACTTATTATAAGTTAAAAGAAACTTGTCCCACTATGAATGTGACAAGGATTGGAGGCAACGTGTTGAACCAGAACTGTAGGCAGGAAGTAACGAGAAATAAGCAAAGCAGAGAGTGGGAGAGAAATCAAATTGAAAGTTTGTCACCCCATGAAAAGGGGGAAGTCACAACGTATCCCAAGGATCAGAAAGAGACTATATCAGAGAAAGACACTTGGGGAATAGCAACCTGCAAGTGCAGGAAGAAAGAACTCATACATGGAATAGCACTCTGGGAGTGGGTGAATGGTAATTGGAAGCAAAGCTGCGAAGACATCCTAGACAAGTGTAATATAATAGAGGATCTGAAACACTGCAGGAGAGAAAGATGGGACTTGAACAAAGCAAAAAATAATCCCTAAACAGGAAATGAGGGAAACTATCAGTCCCTTAAAAGAACTACAGAACTTGATCCAGCGGGTAATGAAAGTCTATCGACACATAGCTTATTGAGTGCACCTCTATGACAAAACACAGCAACCAGGACAAGGGAGTCATTCTCCTGGCCTTAGTTAGTTGTAATAGTGGTAGGGTCAGGTAGGTTAGATTTGGACAGTGGACAGACTTACTTTTGAACATTCACTTGGACGGACTAGCACCTTAGTTAGAAAACAGGCAGGGAACACCCCATACTTATAGGGAGAGATAGGCATTAAATTATGTTAAATAAACTATATAGTCAAAATGTCTATACAGCATCCATGTCCTTCTTCTGATCCTCCACACCTCACAACCATGGGACTTAGGGTCACTATGAGCAAATCCACCTAACAGGAATGTGGACATTCCACTTCCCGGGCCGCCATCGCTATTCCACGGCCAGCCCACTTAGAAGAAGTGGGCAGAGCTTAGCCCACTTCTTGTAAACTTTGCTATATTTGACAGGTCCTGGGCAGGGATGACAGGCCCAGATTGGCAAGAGACAGAGAACCAGTCCAGAGTGCGGGAGGGGGATAAACGAAGACCGCAGTTGGTAGTAGGTGAAAGACCAAGATACCAGCAGGACAGTGGTTCAAGTAGACACTTATACTCAAGGTTTCTTGGTAAAACACTTATTAACTTATTACACAATCATTTATCAAACATTTCACTAGAAGGAGGCAACTTAATATCATACACTGATATACTTCAATACAAAACTCTAAGATTTGAGACAGTTTGAGCTCCCCTGAAGTAGGAGCAAAATAGCAGTTCAATTACTTAGCAGTGAGCAAAAAGGGACAAGGTAAGTAGAATGGATCCCATATACTTGTTAGACAGTGCAAATAGTTTCAGTTCACCAGAAGAGTTCAATTCAAGTCAATAGGCCTAAGCCAAAGTCAATGGGCTAGTGTTCTGGATAGGAAAGAGCAATTCTGATATCAAACGGTAAAAGTCTTTGCAAAAGTTCTCAGAAGTAGTTTAGGTGAAAAGAATCATATGTAGAGTCACAAGCTGATTAGGCCTGCAAGTTGGGAAAGTTTCACAAACATTTACCGGGAGAGTGGCGTTCTCTCATTCGGGTTGGCATAGTACCTTCATTTGAAGAAACAAATGCTGCTGAAGTCATTGGTTCCTGGCAGTTCCTGCAGATCTCACTGTTCTTGAGCCTCAGTCATGGAGACAAGTGGGAGGACGTCAGGGTACTCATGCACTGCACGGGACCGTTGAAGAAAGCAAACAAGATGGAGTCACTTCAGTTCCAGTAGCTGTAGATTCAAGAACACAAGCTGGTGTCCCTCTCCCTGGTTAATCCTAACCAGCATTGAGAATGGTATCCAGGTGTCGTACGAGTTGATTGATTCCACCAACTCAAAGGAAGAAGCCATCCTTGAAGGAGATTCTCTGTCAAATGGAGTTTGGCAATTCGGACTTGCAGTAGGGGTTCACTTGACAAACCAACGGTCCAGGAGTTGCAGCAGCCGTCCGCTTCCAGTTCTTCTTTGGTTCTTTCGTTCCAGTGGTCGACTCTGCTTTCCAGTCCAAGAGACTCGCCTTTTAAATAGTTCGCTTCCTTTCATTCCAGCCTAGCTGTCGGTCACCCAGCAGGGTGGCTGTCCTTGCCTGACAGTCAGCCAGCCATTCACGCCAGAGTGCATTTGGGTCTCCTACGAGACTAAGCATAGGGAGTTTTGGGCACCTCCCTCACTTCCTGCCCATCCCAGACACTCAGACGCTAGAGGTGGTCTTCACTCCTGAAGGCCGCCAAAGGCACACAAACAAAGGGACCAAACCTGGTTTTGCGCGCAGAGACAAACTCTAGAAGGACCTTTCCAAAAAGAAACGGCGAAAAAAGAAGACCGGGACCTGTTTAAACAAAGGGGCTTAAGGCACCATCTTGAAAATCATGGGTCCTGTGATTTTTTCCTACCGGTGTTCGAGGTCGGGAAAAATCATGTAAGTTCATTGTAAAACCACTGCCACCAGCCTTTTTGATAGGAAAGGGTAGCATTTGACTGCTACATGAGTATTTAGAAACAGGGGATACTATGTAACTCCTCCAGCACTCCATTGTAAGATTGTGTGTGCTGAGTCTATGAATTTGGAAATTTCACTTTACATTCTCTGGGAAACAGGAGTTTATCCCATAGAAGGAATTTAAACCTTTGGGAAGTCGCAAAGACATCCCAGTGTCACTGCACTGAAGGTGCTGTGTAACACACATGGAAAGATGATGCCTATGGAGTTATCTAAAACCCCATATTCAAAGAACACAAGAGTGAAACACACATCAAAACACATGAAAGAGTGGGAAAAAAGGCTCACACTCTTTCCAGGTAAAATAATCAGGTCCTCAAAATCCAGCAAAACTGCTGGGGGTCTCTAAGGTGAAGGGAATTAGCACATTTTTGAGAATTCTCCCTAACAGAGAGAGGAAGAACTGCATAGTTTGAAGGTGAGCTCTGGATAAAATGAGGTATTGGCCAGTGAAAGTGGTACTGCAATGTGAGTGTGTATGAAAGCTTAGTTAGGAGAAGTAGAGTAAAAAGTGAATGTGAAGTGAGTGTTAGAGTGAAAGAGGGGTGTCTGAGTTAGAGGTGGCTGGAGTAGTAGTAGAAGTAGTAGTGCGGTGCAGGGAGTTGTAGTAAAGTGAGAAGAGAGTAGTGGTGTAGAGGGAGGAGTAGAACTGAGTAGAAGGATGTAGTAGTGTGTAGGGGGTAGCAGTGAGGAGGGAGAAGAGAGCTGATTAGAGGGGGAGGAGAAAGAGGGCACAAGAGGAAAATACCAAATCGAGCAGGGAACTGAACAAAGCACAAAGCCCATACCTTTCTAAATTACTAGCAACTGGCTAGATTTGGGAAAGCTAGCAAGTCCCTGAGGAAGATTAGTGAGACAAGGGCAAGAGCTTCTAAGTTAATACCTCAGTGCATTTAACGGCCTAGCATACAGAGGGTGGAACAATCGCTATTTAATAACTGCTAAGCAGTTCTGGGTTAGTGAGGAGAGAGAGTGGGATGATCATAGGACTCACTGATTTTTAAATTAAAAGGCTTGGAGTGATTCTTGTACAATCTGTGACAACTGATAAAATGACTTCAAAATAATGTTGTTAAAAAAGTGATAAGGATTCATTCTATTCGAGGTACACATGTATGTGGGTTATCTCACGTTCATTTCAGACTGACCTTGAGTTCTACTTTTGCCTGGCACTACATCAACAACTATTGTGTTAATTGGGAAAGACTGAAATTCTCCCTATTGAGATAATTAAATCTTCAATTGTTTGCATTATGACCTAGGAACCAATGAACTTGAACTGCATAGAGAGTAGTGAAATTTGGGGCTGGGGAAGACAGTCTAGGTTTGCATGGGCACCATATGTTTTTCTTGTCTGTGTTCACCTGCAGTGCTGCTATTAAAGATTGAGTCCTGTGTCTGTTTTCCACAACAGTAATTTGCTTTTAAAAGCCAAGTGCTATAGAACAAGAAAATAGGTTCTGACTTAGTTTCGCAAGTGTCTCGTAATGCCGCCATTTTGAATTGTGCACTGTGGGATGTTAAAATAGATGCAAGGGAAGATATACGGAAATGATTAGTTAAATGACACAGAAAAGAATATAAGCACCCTAATAACAGTTATTAAAGCTCCTAAAGAAGCTAATAGTTGTAGGCCAGGCATGTTTAAAATTGCCATAACAAAATTATGTGTCTGAGAAATGAAGCTAAATTTGGCACATCATGGGGAGGAGTGGCTCAATGAGTAGGGTTCTAAGCTTGTTGATTGTCAGGCCTTGCAAATTCTTGAAAATCACACTACACCTGCAGGCCGAGTTCCTTAGTTTATATTCCCGAACAAAGAGAAATGCACTCACTCCTTGTGAAGGGCAACAAAAAAGTCCAGGTGCTTTCTGTAGAATGGTGGATGACGCCATAAGCACACTAAATATTTGGAGCAATGCTATCACCCAGAGGGTAGCCAAACACAAAGAAAATGTTGTCTGCCATTTACTGCGTACACATTTTGTTGGCAGTAAATGTCAGATAAAAGTTTCAAACATCCCCATACTCGCCAGCAAGGTGGAGTACAATGCAAATGGTACCCTACTTTAATTAAATCTCCTTGACAATGCGAGCGGTAAGTAGATTTTGCAAGCCCTGGATATAGTCAATGTAGAACAGGTTATAAGTGAAACTGCAGTTAATTTCGGACCCAGTGTTGGTTCAATACAAATGGTTAAAAATGGTTTGATGAGGATGCTAGGATGCTTGTGGATATCTGCAAGCTATGAGAGATGGACACACTTAGGATAAAAATAGAAAAGAGAATCACTTTTGTAGTTTGAAAGTAAGGACGACTGATTGTGTGAAGCGATGATCGTATTTGAGCCTTCCTATCAGTGGCATACTTCAAGTGTAGATCTAGTCAACGGGCTGATATATAATGACACCAGTCCGCTCGTTTGAGGTAGCCATACCCAGCAACACAAGTTGGCAACTGCTGAATCCATGGCCCACCATTGCTTTTCTGACACCACTTTATACCATTCTCCCAGTACTTGCGTGTGTAGCTTGATAATATTTTAATAGATTGGGAAACCTCATGTCCCCTTCATTTATTGGCATTCATCATGTTGATTTGGCAACTTTAGCCCTCTTCCCCTTCCAGATGAATTCCATCATCTTGATGGTGTTGATTTTTCCTGTCGTCCAGTAGATGGACAGTTTATTCCACTTGGCTATTTCCTCTTTTACAGAGGCAAAAAGATTTGGGTAATTAGCCTGTTAAAGCTTTGAAGGGACTGCTTTTAAGTTTATGGGCAAATATCTTATGTGTCCTGAGGACCAACTAAACTTAGTTGTTTCTCTCAATATTTTTTCTCGACCAGCGTTAAGTTTAAAAAAGGATTTTTGCTTTCATAGCATTGATTTTAAATCCTGATACCTTTATTATACATTCTTCACAACTCTGACCCTTGACGCAAAGGGTTCCGTTGATATGGCAAATAGCAGTGGGATTGATGGGCAGCCTTGTCTGGAACCTCTACAGATCTTTACCTCTACAGAAACATTTCCATTTAACCCTATCTTGAACGTGGGGTTGGTCTATCATCATTCCATTTAATTAAACATTTCAAAAAAAGCCAAGGCGAGTGGAAGCCCACCATGCGGATGGTAGAATTCCTCCCAGAGGCAGATGCTGGATCAAAAAGAGATTTTGTACTAATAAGAATCTGTGGTAATCACACCACATTCAGGTAAAATTAAAGGGTTATGCAACTCCCTCTTTAGATCTATAAGCAGTTGGGGGCATTCCTCTCAACCTGATGAGGCCAGGTAAAGACCAATGGTTTTGGATGGGAGAACCCATTTTCATACCTCTCAACTTTTAGGCCCCCAGGGTGGGTGAAAGCAGCCAAAGGCATGCGAGTTAAGAGCTATGCATACATGGCAACATTCTGAAGCACCTTGGAGGGAGACTTTGTCATGGAAAGTGGGAGAAATAAATGTTCCCATAGTCTTGCATTGGGGGTTTATTTTAGGCCGGAGAAAGGGAAAAATAGTAATATTTTTAATTGTAAAATCGGGGGTCTTCGGTCCGAAAACTGGAGGGTTGGCATGTATGGCTATGCGTTTTAGTCAAGAGATTAATATTGTTTTGAAGGTTGATGTAGGTTTCCTGGGAAGGATATTCCACTGAAATATTTGAAAGTGCTAGCATAGCTCTCAACTCACCCGCTTTTGGCGGGTGTCACCCGCCTTGCAAAGAGCTGACTCACCCACAGGCCTCATGCACGCCCATTGATTCCAATGGGCGTCTCACCTGCCAGAAACAAAATCGGGTGATTTCACCCGCCTTTGCAAGACAAATGGTTGAGAGCTATGTGCTAGTAGTTGGCACCCTCCAAACGAATATGAGTACTAGGTAGAGCCACTGTGGATATGGACAAAAATGCTTGGTAACATAAAAATGGAAATAATTTTTTTAAACTTCCCCTGGCTATGGAATACATATGTACCGTACATGCCAAACCTTCCGATTTACACTGAACTCCTCATGTAGAAAGCTGTGGCTCATGGAGTATGAACTGGTTTTCAGTGGTGCCTAGGTGATAAACCTAAGTAGACGTCCTTCCCAAGTCAATGTTCAAGTGTTAGGAGCTGACCCATGAATTTCACTGGACTTCGCAATCTCTGGGAGGTACAACAGTACACACCGATATTCGGAGCGAAATTAACAGAATATATTTAATTGAATTTTATGTAAATTCAAATACTGTATGCATGCAAGATGCTAACATGTTGCATCATCATCGTGGGAGACTTCTGGCAGAAAGCAGGATACATGTTTCCCATTGAACTGCTTTGGGGTTGGGATTATTTCAGGAGGTAGGTGAAAAATTATATTTTCGATAGAAAATCGGGAGTCTCTCAGAGTTGACATGTACGACTATAAGTGCCTGATTTTCAGGAAGAAAATACGAAAAAAAACTAATATATATATATATATATATATATATATATATATACATGTATATATATTTATAACTCAGCATCATGCGGTTCCGAAATGGAATGTGTATTATGAATTTCAAAGATTATGTTTTGGACGAAACATAACACTCATATCATGCATGTCGAGGCCATCTCTGCTCACAGGAAGCTGACACATGATACGACGGGTGTTCACCTCTTGCGCTGCAGATTGCATGTTAGCAATATCCGCAGACTTCCTTTAAGGGTTACGTCACAAGGCCTCACGTGACGATCTTCGGGTTCCCGCGCTCCATTGTGTATGCGTTGCAGTACAGAGATGCGTTCGCTAACCCTTCCTGGTTGGTTGCAGGTGAAATACGTAGTACATGTTGGGGGTCTCTGGGTGCCCCCGCTGCGTGCCCGCGAGCCCCAGCATGCACAGATGGGACACCAACACGTCTGCACGCTTCGGGCTCCCCGGTCGCTCTGTCGCGGCCGGGAACGCCCCGTTTATTTAAGGCGCACGCGGCGACGTGCAACGTCACGCCGCCGCGTGCGTATCCCCTCACGGGGCGACGCCACACTCCTCCTTTTTCGGGGAGGAACAATAACAACAAAACACATCAAACATATTACTACCCATACTGGCATGTACAACTCGCAAGCCCCAGGCCCCCATTTATTAACAGCCTCCCGGATCCCCTTCACTCCGGAGCCCAGTCAATCGGCCCCAGCACATAGTCTCCGAGGTAGGCAGGTTTCCCTCGCCCAGCCCTCTGGGGGTACCTCCCACCTACCTCAGTCGCCGGACTCCCGGCCGCCCCGGTGTCTCGTGCTGATGACCCCACGAATTCCCCCCGGGGGGTGTCTTCATCCGGGAGGACCGTCTCATCCGGGTCAGGCGGGAGTTCAGTCCGAGAGTCCCCCAGTTTCTTGAAGAAACTCACGTTCCGGGTGACGGCCGACTTCCCATCCGAGGCCGTCACCATCGACCCCTTCACCGCCACTACGTCCAGCGGCTCGGGCTCATATGGAAGCGAGAGTTTCCCATGGGGATGCCGGTTCCTAATCAACACTTCGTCGCCCGGTTCCAGCCGCTGCGGACGAAGGCCCCTCCGTAGATTCTCCTGACTGGTCCTTGCCAGCCGCTCCGCTTCCACCCGTTGGTCGTCTATTACACCGGGTACTTTCTCCTGCACCTCCGGGAGGAGACCTCGGGGGCACCTGCGGAACAGAGCCTCAGCCGGGGCCACCCCAGTTGAAGCATGTGGGGTAGTGCGGTACACTCTTAGGAACTGGTATAGCGCCCGCTGGAGAGGCTGACCTTGTCCCTGAGCTATCCGGAACGTCTTGTTTAATGTCCTCATCAGCCTCTCTGCGTCCCCGTTCGCGCGGGGCCACAACGGGGACACCTTCCGGTGGGCCACTCCGCAGCTCTCGAGGAATTCCGAGAACCTCGCGCTCTGGAATGGGGATCCATTGTCCGAGCACAGGGTCACAGGGAACCCATGGGTGGCAAAGATCTTCTCCACAGCGCCCACCACGTGCTCGAATGCCACCGACTCAACGAATTCCACCTCCGGGTATCGCGAGTACTCATCGACGATGGCTAGGAAATGAGTACCCACGGCCGTGGATCCGAAGTCCGCATGCACAACTTCCCATGGGCGGGTCCCCCGTGGCATTACCTCGATCTCGGGCTCCCGTTGTACTGGGGAAGCCGCCTGGCACCATACACAGGCCGCTACGAAGTTGTCCACCTTCTTCTCCAGCTCGGGGAACCACACCTTCAGCCTCAACCTCGCCTTCGTTTTGGCGGCCCCTTGGTGTCCCTGGTGCGCCAGGTTGATGACTTCGTGGACCTTGGAGCCCGGCACCACCAGGCGATCACCCCGCAGCAACAGACCCGACTCCGTGAAGGACAGTTCATCCCTCACCTTCCAGAGTTGCTCGAGGGTCACCTTGGCCTCCTGCGTGCGCCCGGCCACCAACTCCAGCACGGTCTTCCAGGACCCCGATTGCATCGAGCTTCGCAGGATGCGGAAGCATTCGTCATTGGCTGCTGCGGTCTCCAGTTCGGGGAGCGGCATCGCATTGGGGGTAGCACTCTCGACCACCATGCTCACGTGATCATCGGCCTCCTCAGCGCACGACTCTTGGGCGGGCCCGTCCCTGCCCACCGGATGCCTGGACAGGTAGTCCGCCGCATTGTTGGCCCCTGGCCTGTAGATAAGGTTAACGCCATATTCCAGGAGGGCCAGCATCCATCGCTCGATCCTGGCTGGTGGTTTGGAGGAGGATCCGGCCATGATTGGGATCAGTGGTTTGTGGTCTGTTACCACTGTCACAGGTCTCCCCAGCACATATAGCCGGAAATGCCGGCAGCCCCACAGAACCGCCAGGGCCTCGCGCTCAATCTGAGAGTACCTCTGCTCGGTTTCGGAGAGGGCCTTGCTCGCATAGGCCACGGGCTTCATTCCTCCGTCTCTGCTCACCTGGGTGAGGACCGCCCCAAGGCCAAACGGGCTGGCGTCCACAACAATCTCCGACTCCAAGGCAGGGTCAAAGAAAGCCACGGTGTCCTCCGCTGTTAGTGCACCTTTGATGTCCTCGAATGCCGCCTGTTCTAACGGGCCCCACTGCCAGATAGTGTCCTTTTTCGTCAGAGCCCTCAGAGGTTCCGACCTCGAGGCGAGATTCTTGATGAATCGCCCGCAGTACGTCACCATTCCGAGGAAGCTCCGCACCTCTGATGCGGACTCAGGGGGTCGTGCTGCCTTGATGTCTTGAACCTTCTTGGGGTCAGGAGACACCCCGCCCTCCTTGAAGATGAAACCGAAAAACTCAATGGTCGGGCGGAGGAACTCACACTTGTCCTTGTGGAGGGTGAGCCCCAGCGATTGCAGCCTCTCGAGAGTCCTGGCTAGGCGTTTCAGGTGGTCTGATTCAGTCCTCGCAAAAACCAGAATGTCGTCGCTAATGTTCAGGACGCCCTCCAGGTCTGCGAGAGCGCCTCGGATTAAGTTCTGAAACACCTCAGCTGCAGACGACACTCCAAAGCTCAGACGCTTGTACCTGTAGAGTCCCCTGTGGGTGGTGAAAGTCGTTATATAACGGGACTCTGGGTGGAGAACAACCTGGTGATACCCAGCCCGCAAGTCTAACTTCGAGAAGAAACGGGCCCCTTGCACTTCCGCAATGATGTCATCAATCGTCGGGGTCAGGTGTCGTTCTCTCCTGATAGCCTTGTTGGGCAACCGCATGTCCACACAGATTCGGACAGAGTCCGGTTGTTTAGGTTTCCTCGCCACGACAATGGGGGATACCCAGGGTGTGGGGCCCTCCACCTTTTCAATTACGTCCAGGTTCACCAGGTTATCGAGTTCCTTGTCCACCTGGTCCCTTAGATGGAATGGGATCCGCCTGTGCTTCAGGGCTATGGGCTGTACCGACTCGTCGATGTGGAGCCTCACGGGTTCGCCGTTCATCCTCCCGATCCCTTTGAAGATGTCAGCATACTTGTCGAGCAGGTCGTTGATGTCCTCCAAGTATACTGAATAGGCGAAGCTGACTATACCAAGGGCCTCCGCTGCCGCACAGCTGAGCAGGGTGTTGCTGCTCACCGGAGTCACATAGAAGCGGGCCCTGATCTTCGACCCGTCGTGTTCCACCTTGGCAACGAACACCCCATCGAGTGGCAAGGGCTCCCGCCCACCAAATGCGAAGATACGGGCCCTTGGTGTCGCCAGTCTCGGGGCTGGGTCGAGCGCAGCATAATGTCCTCTCGCCATGACATTTACAGAGGCTCCCGTGTCGACTAGCACAGGGACTGGCAAGCAGTTAACCTCCACGACACACCTCGGCTGTCTTCTGCTCCTTCCCTTGAGGACCTCCATGCTGGAGACGAAGAAGATGTTCTCCTCATCCTCCTCCTCCTCCACTTCTTCTTCCGCCGGGGCCTCCTCTGGTTCCACCTGTTCCACCTGAGCTACCCTCGGCGGGCGGTACTGCCGCGGGGCCCACAGACGGGGCTGCCCTCTCGGGATAAGTACAGGCAGAGTCGCCCTGCACACCCTCGAGAAGTGGTCAGGCACCCCACAGCGTCCACAAACTTTTCCTTTGGCCATGCACTCCGAGGAGTGGGGGAGATCATATCCGCATTTCTGGCACGATTCTACCGGCTTCCCCGCTCTGTCTCTGGGAGGTATACCGGGTTTTCGCACCCCTCTGCCGCCCCGCCAGATGGCGCACACCTCCTCCGAAGCCGTGGCCGTCGCACCCTCCAGGGCACCAGGATCACTCCTAGGCGCAAGCGCACAGGCACCCTTGTTCCAATTCTAAGGGCCGCAACTTGCACCACTCCCCACACTGCCACCACCCACGTGATGATGAAAGGGTTGAAGGAGAGTACCTCAAGGCGCCTGGTGTCCACGTGGGCCGCAGAAGCTGGAGCGTCATCCCCCACGTGATGATGATGAAGGGGTTGAAGAGGGTCCTGAAGAGGATCCGTGAACAAAAGTCTCCAAAAATTGAGCTATAAAAGGAATGGGCTGAGAAGGCCCAGCCACCTCAGTCCATCTCCCAGCTACAACACGACGTCACCGCCTGAAAATTCACCAAAATGACAAAATCTTGGCATGGGCCTGCAGGTTGTACTGCCTGCAGTCAGTTGATCCAAAAATTAGGTTTGGATTGTCTTCCTGCTCCAAACCGGAGCCGTTAGAAGACTCTCCACCTCGTGGGCAAAATGGCCGCCAGCCGCGTGTGGTCCGCGGCCTCGGCGTGATGCGAAACATCCACGGATGCTTCACTCGCAATGAAAAATTACTCCGGGATTGCGCTCACCGCCGGGCCCGGGCATCCGACACTCGTCGCCACTGTTGGGGGTCTCTGGGTGCCCCCGCTGCGTGCCCGCGAGCCCCAGCATGCACAGATGGGACACCAACACGTCTGCACGCTTCGGGCTCCCCGGTCGCTCTGTCGCGGCCGGGAACGCCCCGTTTATTTAAGGCGCACGCGGCGACGTGCAACGTCACGCCGCCGCGTGCGTATCCCCTCACGGGGCGACGCCACAGTACATAGGGTCTCTCGCGGGGCATTTGCAGCCAGACCCTCGAATCCACACGTGTTTGATTGGCATCTCCCCAAAAATGGGATTGTGATGTGTAGACAATGAATACGTCTCTTTGCCCTTTGACTTATTTTTAAATTTCAGATATTTTTGGAGGGCGGAGTTTGTCATTAACAATCTTAAAATACTTAAAGCTGAACTTCTGGCGCACTAGGGATAGCTGCCATGTGTGCAAATAGCCGTGCACACGTAGTCTCACTTGGCTTTGACCCTCTACCCCCAGCAGCCCCGAAATGTTGGGTTCTGTTGACTTGACCAGGTTGATCTACAAAGCCGTGGCAGGAGTCAGACAAGACAGGAACGGACAATATAATCTGTAAAGCATTTCATTGTTAGCACCTGCATTCATATGAATACCTTTTTTAGGCAATTGAAATCGTGATGGGGTGTAAGTACTTGCATATCAGGGGAGTGATTGCGTGGGCGCTGGAGACATCTCATTTTCACAGTACTCCTTAAGTTTCGGATTTCAAACGTGAATGAGTGAGTCAAATGCTTGTAACGTTAAAGCCACAACACAATGAAGGGTTGGGAACACAACACACCCGCCCCCCCTCCGAAATGTTAGCATAGGTGCATCCGTGGACAATATCCCGGAATTGTGTCATACAGAAGGGAAGTACATTTTTCTCCTGTGATGAAAAATATCCAGAAATGACCAGGAGGCTAGCAGCTGGTGATCTGTGAGTTACACGGTTGTTCATGCAGAAATAGACATTTTATTTATCGGAAAAATAGGCAGGTACACAAATGTCTACACAGAAACGATTAACAGGAAAGAAAATGTAGTTAATGTGTCTTGTTGTCCAGTCCCGCCGGCCATCTATGAATGCTGATAGAATGTTCATACAAGTGTGTGACTCACAGCTCATCAGAATGTTAGTGAGTGCTTGATTGTGAATGTTTTGAATGTGCCATTCGAGGGCCTGAGGTGGAGTGCATGATGATGGCCTGTGGGTTGTTGAAGGAATGCGATGACAGGGTAAGTTTAAAGTGAATCTTTAATCCCACGGAGCTCCCCGGAGCCCCAACACAGCGCTGACTATTTTAAACTCCGTCACTAACCGTTCCCCGTTGGTCACGCGGCTCTCACAGCTTAGAATCCAGAGAGCACGCGATACCAGCTCGAGGACAACATTCCAAGACTGAACTCTACACATCTTCCCCCTTATGCAGAAATATTCTAAGTATGAACTATGAATAGGAAAACATAAATAATTTAAACTACATTCCCACTTAAGCCAAAACAATAATAACATAGAAATAAACTACAGCAGAAAAATAAATCTTAAATTTTGAGCATATAAATCTTGACTTTCATTTCATTTTAATATTAAGTTTCAGTTTCATAATCCCTCATCCACACAGGCTTTGACCTATGCCTATGTGAACCTTCTTCATTTACTCTTACACCAGTATCATTATTTTTCACATCCACAACTCCTCCTTTCACTTCCTCATCAACAACTCTTCCTTTCACCTCTTCTTCCTCTTTCTTATTATTGTCCACACTCACTTGTCTTCCCTTCCATTTCTCCTCCAATGTATTCTCTTTCTCATTTCCCGCTCTTGCCAACCTTCCCTTTGACCAAACTTCTCCTCCCTCCAAGACAACAACATTGCTCTTAACTGCACTTATCTTCTTCGGTCCTAGGAACTTACTTTCCACACATTTGTTCACCAACCTGGGATTTTTAACATACACCATCTCCCCGACCTTCCATTCCTGTTCTTTCACCCTCATCCTGTCATCAAACAGTTCTTTGTTCTTTTCCTGACTCAATTTAATTAATCTCATTATGCGATCCCTATCCACACTGACCACCTTGGCCATACCTAGCCATCCTGGACAAAGCCTTGTACCAGGTTCCCTGCCTTTCATAGACACAAATGGAGATACAACAGTTACAGAGTGTGGAGTAGTGACATAACTCCATGTTAACATCCTCAACACCTCCTTCCATGGTTGTCCCGACTTCATAGCCAATTGTAAGCCCCCTTTTATGTACCTGTTGATTCTTTCAACCAGACCATTCGCTTTGGGATTATACAGTGCGGTCCTCGTGTGTTTTATGCTATAACCCGCAAGAAATGTTCTCATTGCCACAGACACAAATTGTACTCCATTATCAGACACAATTTCCTCAGGAACACCTTCCTTAAGAAAGACCTTTTCCAAGAAACCAATCAATTCCTTAGTCGTGACTTCTTTCACCGCTTCCCATTCGAACCATTTGGAATGGAAGTCTACTACCAGAAATAGAAATTTAAGTCCTTCTCCCAGGCCTGCCACAGGGCCCATAATGTCCACTGCCAACTTGTTCCAAGGTTGATCTGGTATCACATTAGGTATTAATGGGGCCTCTCTTACCACTCTGCATTTGTCACTTGTTTGACAATTCCAGCAATCTTTAACATACCTTTCAGCACTTTTGTCAATTCCCGGCCACCAATAGTTCTGCCTCAACTTCCTTTTCATGGCAGCTTCCCCCGGATGACCCTGATGTGCCAATCTCACCAACACTGGCCTAATAGGCTGAGGGGGAACATTATACCTACCCCTCCTCAACCTGCCTTCACACAAATTCAATTCATCTCTTATCTCCCACCAGGTATTGAATTTGCTATCTAAATCTCTTTTAGCTGGCCACCCTTCCACTGTCCAACCCTTTACAAGTTTGAGGTCCTCATCAGAATCTTCTTCTTGTGTCCACTCTTCTCTACTAACTGCACTCTGTATTACAGCCACTACTGACTCCTCTTCTACTTCTCTTTCTTCTGTCCCATTACCTTCCATTGGCAGCCTGGACAGGCAGTCCGCCACCACATTCCTCTTTCCAGGCAAGTAGCTCACATCAAAGTTAAAATTTTGGAGTCCTAAACCCCACCTGCTTATTCTTGGAGAACCCAAAGCCCACCTTCCACTTTCGAAGAGCTGCACCATGGGTTTGTGGTCTGACCTGACCACGAATCTTCTCCCCCACAAGAAATACTTAAAATGATTCACAGCCCAGAACATGGCCAATGTTTCCCTTTCGATGACGGAATATTTGCATTCTGCACCTCTCAGCGTCCTAGACGCAAATGCAATAACTCTCTCTGTATTGTCCCTGTCATACTGCACCAATGTTGCACCCAACCCCAACATACTCGCATCAACCACCAACACACTTCTATCCTTAGAATCAAATCTTCCTATGGATGGTGCTGCACTCACTGCTTGCTTAATGCACCCAAAAGCCACGTCACATCCTGTTGACCATTCGAATCTCGCACCCTTCTTGAGCAACATTCTAAGAGGAGTTGACACCTTGGCAAAATCCTTCACGAATCTATGATAATATTCGGCCAATCCTAAAAATTATTTGACTTGTTCCTTATCTTTTGCTACCGGTGCATCCTTCAATGCTTCCACTAAATTCCTCTTAGGTCTCACTCCTTGCTCGTCAATTTCATGTCCCAGGTACTCCACTCTGCTCACCGCAATCTTACATTTACTCCTTTTTACCGTTAACCCTGCCTCACCCAATCTGTTCAAAACCTGTTTCAACACTTCGTCATGTTCCCTAGTGGAACTAGCAGATATCAGAACATCATCTTGGAACACAATAATGTTTTTTACTCCATCCAGTACTGTCTCCAACACCCTTTGGAATACAGCCGCCGCCGAGGCGAGTCCAAACGGCATCCTGAAATACTTAAATGTTCCAAATTCTGTAATAAATGCTGTCAAATGTTGACAATCCTCCTTCAATGGAATCTGATGGTATGCCTGAGAAAGGTCAATGACTGAAAATACTTTGGCGTTGTTTAGCACAGATAATTTGTCACCAATTATCGGCAGGGGATGTCTATCTACCAAGATGCTTCTGTTCAGATCTCGCAGGTCTACACATAGTCTAATGTCTCCACTTGCCTTTGCGGCTACCACCACCGGCGACAACCATTCCGAGCTTTCACTCTTTTCTATTATTCCCTTTTGAAGCAACGACTCTACCTCCACTTTCAGTTTCTCGCTCAATTCATGAGGCACTGGCCTCACCTTATGCACTTTTGGGCTCGCGCCTGCCTTCAGCTGAATTTGGTGCTCAAATCCTTTCAACATTCCCAATTCATCTTTGAATACCATAGGATACTCCTTCTCCCACTTGTCCTTCAATTCAGCTACATCAATAGGTCTCTCTGCATTCGCTTGGATTCTGATCCCTAATTTCCATTGTTCACCCCACCCCAGGAGTGATGACCCTTCTTGTGTCACATATATTTCCGATTCACAGCTTCTCCCTTTATATTTTATGGAGGCCTGGAACATCCCTACTACATCAATTTTCATGTTCCCATATGCATAAGGCTCAATATTGTGTTCTTTCAATATTTTCACGTCTCCCTGCATGCAACTCAGAAATGTTGCCTTCGACATCAAAGTCCACGGTGAACAACTGTCCACCTTCATTGTCACTTATCTCCCGTTGATCATGAATACATCTGTGGGTGCACCTCCTTTGCTTGAGACCTCCGAAACTTCTAGCACATGCTTTGTCTGACTGCACAGTTCCATTACTTGTTCCTCTGCTTGTTCTGGTACTCTTCCTCCTGCTTCAATGTTCTGCACCACACCTGATTCCTGACACACCCTCGCGAAATGGCCCTTCTTCTTGCATTTCAAACACGAGATATTCCTGGCGGGACAAAACATACTTGTGGAAATGTGGCGGTTACTCCCACATTTGTAACACCTTATTTCTTTGTTTGGGACACTCTTGCAGAATCCCTTCACTGCAGCTACTTCTCCTTCTCGCTTGTCTCCCTTCATAGTTGATATATATTTATGGGTTTGTTCCATACTCCTTGCCGTATCAATGGCTGATTCCAGTGATGCATTCTTTGACAATAGTCTCTCCTGTATTTTCACATTATTCGTGCATCAGACCAATTGGTCTCTTATAAGAGAGTCTGTGAGCAGCCCAAATTCACATGTATGGCTCAATGACCTTAGTGCCGCAATAAAGTTCTCCACCGGTTCCTGTGGATCTTGTACCCTTTGGAAGAACTTATGCCTCTCAAACGTTATGTTTTTCTTAGCTTCAAATTGGATCTCCAACTTTCTTTCTGCCATCGAATATTGATCGATTTCCCCTTGGCCTTGCTGCATAAGATCAGGCAAGCCATCATAAACACTTCTGCCTTCAGTTCCTAAGTTATGGAGTAAAATTGCTTCTTTTCTCGCCGATGCAAACTTATCACCCCTTATGGCAATCAGGTAAGTATCAAAAATTATTTCCACCTTTCCCATCTTATTTGCGGAGTACCGGGTTCTGACAGGAACGGGGGTGGTGGTGACATACTCGCCGCCGCCATCTTTGTGTTGTATAAGCCGATTTATTCAACCAATATGCTCTGTATGCACTGTTGCACCCCAGGCGTATTTCTTATTACACCTTATTTATTCTTAACAGTCCTCCTCTAATCTCTGCCAGTCTTCCTCTTATTCTGGCCTTTTGGCTCCTCCCTTCACACTGTCCAAATCTTCAAATGTAAGTTCAACAGTCACTTACTTAATAATAACCTTCAAACAGGTTCTCTCCTTTGGGTGGCACCTCACCCTTCTAAATACATTTCTTTGGGATCCTCTAGGTGGCACTGTATCAATTCCTTTTTTCCTTTGAATGTGCCTTCCTTTATGGTGGTGCTCACTTTGTTCAATAATTGTCCTCTGGGATCCTCTAGATGGCACTGTATTTGAAATGTGCCACCTCCCCTTCTGGTTGTGCTCACTCCCTGTCCCCAGTCCCCTCTCCCCCTTAATTCTTCCTCCTCACCTTTATGTCCACAGGGGTCTGAGGTGGGCGGCACCAACCTGGCTTCACTCGGTGAGGTGGGGAGAGTGAAGAGTTCCTGCTCCACACTCCTCCTCCGCCGCGGAGACCGTCTCTCTGCAGCTCCTAACTCCAACAGCTGCTGAGACAGTCCCCCTGCGGCCGCCGCGGAGACCGTCTCCCTGCAACTCCGAAACTCCGCTGCTGAGACAGTCCCCCTGCGGCCCCCACACCTCTCTTCCTGCCGAGCTGCGCGGCCCTCTTCGGTCGTTGGGGTCGGCACCGTGGATGTCCCGACACACTGCTTCACTGGGACACCCCGCTGGCTCCGTGGCGAGCTCCGTTCCTCGTCGCCATATGAAGGAATGCGATGACAGGGTAAGTTTAAAGTGAATCTTTAATCCCACGGAGCTCCCTGGAGCCCCAACACAGCGCTGACTATTTTAAACTCCGTCACTAACCGTTCCCCGTTGGTCACGCGGCTCTCACAGCATAGAATCCAGAGAGCGCGCGATACCAGCTCAAGGACAACATTCCAAGACTGAACTCTACAGTTGTCTTTCGTGTATGTAGCATACGAGTAACTTGAACCCACAATGTACTGTATATATGTACATAGCTCTCAACATTTCGGGACCCCTGGTGGTCAGAAAGCTAACCGCGAGCACAACTTGTAGTTTGTCGGTCTGGGAACTACGGTACGGGCAAGCTTACCGGTACTGTAGTTCCCGGACCTGCAAACTTATAATGAGGCACATTGGCCTTAGGGTTCCCTAGCCTGAGGGTGAAAGCGTTCTGTCTAGCCCACCTTATGCTGACTGGCACAAGTGCAGAGCTAGCCTTGGGATTCCCTGCCACTTTCCAGTTTGTGGGCCCCTCCCATCAGGCTCTGTGATACAGGTAGCAGAGCGGCTGGGAGCTCTAGGCTGCCTGGTATCTTCCAGGGAGTGATGACGTCACTACCTGCGCCAACTGCAGGCTGACACATGCTGCTCTGGTTATGTCTATTCGGGTATACCAGAAGACCGGGGTTCACACCAGACAAGCACCGTTCTGAGCACCCAGGCCCCAACAAACACCCAGTATACAGACGGGGGACTCAGCCAACGGCAAGTTATAACTGTCCTTTATTTTCCATTACAGACAGGGATCATACAGGAAATATAAACATCTCCAGCAATCACAGCTCCTGAGCCCGTGTCAGGGGCTTTTGTTGAGGTCTGACGTCATAAGTCGCGGATCTTTGCCAAAAACCTAAGAGGTAACACGATTGGGTGGCTGGGGTGGTATTACCTATAGCTGATCCCTATGGAAGTGAGTTGACTGGCCCTCTCTGTGTCTGGTGGAGCCTTCCCCAAAACAATCTATTACATTGTTGCAGGGTCACAGGATCACCATTGGCACTTGCCCTTTGCCATCCACCCCTGGATTTGTGATCCCTGATTGGCTGAAGCAGGCCTCACAGGCCTGGGACCGAGCTCTGACTCAGCACTTTGTGTACCTTCTCAAGGTGATGAGAAAGACTGTGTCCCCAATTGTTGCTACTATTCTAACCATTGTGCCTTAGAGATTGCCTGCAGGGTTGCAAAATTGTAAAACACCACATGTATGATTTGTTGCCTGTTTCGCTGGGGACTTCTCCTCTTCCCAGCGTGATAAATGGCCATTGTTCAAGTCAGCCAGATCACATGTGTGAAGACCGTAAAATTGAGCTTTCTGGTCTGCAATTAGTGAGGATTTATTTTATTTTTCTGCATTTGGCTAATTGGAAAAAATAAAGGCTTTCGACAGTATGTATATGTATCTGTTCTCTACAGTGATATGTAAGCATGTTCTTTGTGTGCACGTGTGTGTCCATGTAACTTCGTGCAGGGATGCGAGTTTGCTTCATGTCTAACGTTACTATGTCGTGGTGTTACTAAAGACATCAGCACAGTTGAATACTTATCATTAACTGATCAGGTCCAGTGAGGCACCTGCATCCATGACCAGTGTTGAGGCACCTGTATCCAGGAATATGTCAGCTGGATAAGGTTTGAATGGTTGTCTGAGAGAATATCTGATCACATATGTAGATGTCACTGCCCCTCCTGGGGGCTGGCCAAACAGCGACTGGCATCTTGCATTTCTGGCTCTTCGGGCTGTCATGCTTATGGGGGTCAAGAGGGGCATTACAGGGACCCTCTCTTCATCTGCATCTGATTCGCCTTGTTATTTTTATCCTTTGCCTGTTGCTAACCAAGGACCAGATGTACCTCACGGCGTGGAGCATCACGCACTCTCAATGCTGAGGTCTCGTCCCTTGTTGGGACTATGAAGTAACGGGGTTCATGAAGGATTACTGCCACACAGGTAAACTGTCACTTCAGTGTTTATTGTTTAACACGTAAAATGAACCGTGATCAATGTACCTGCCCACCTCACCAAGCCAGCTATCTCCAACCGTCACTTTCGGAACCCCCGGTCCCAACATTCTCCAGCAGTAACATCACACCTCAGCGCCCTCACTTATAACACAGTACCATACCTGTAATTACAAACATCAATTACAACACTCCTCCCTCTGTGCCCTTTTCAAAAAATAAAAACGCAACTCTGCAAAATGCAAACACGTATGGCCAGCACGTATAAGCACCCACCACCTCCAATTACAACACCTCTCCCTCCCTACACTCCAAGGAGTCACTATCCTACCAACTGGACTCCTCCTCCGTCTGACAACAACACCGAAAGGAAGTAAAACACCCTAAACTCACACTGAAAGACCCACAACACACATGATCCATAGAAAATGAGAACAGGAACCGGTGAGACGCAGATGGACCCATAAATAAGCAACAAACCCAGCCAGCCAGGAACCCGCTGGTAAAGAACCATCACTAAAACCCGTGACAAACTAACTCCAAACGCCCACCAGGGCCCTCTGGCCACTAAGAGCACAACAGTACCACCGTGCCAGAACACAATTCACCTAGGGCCCACAAAGCTCATCCGGCTACCCCAAATACGGAACAGTTCCTGACTGTCAAATGCCCTCCTTTGAAGATATGAGTAATGCACCCCAGAGCCCAAATGCACCTCGGACTCTAATGCAGCAACAGCCAACCGCCACAACCTAGTAGTAAAACCTCACTGCACAACCAAAAATACAACACCTGAACCCCAGAGCCCTCCCGACCACCCTGGAATGTACACAACGCCTCACTGCCACAACCTAACGGCAACACCTCCTGCACACCCTTAAACCCCAATGACGATGCCCCAGGGCCCACCCGGCCACCCTGGAACGTACATGCAGCAACACCTCCCTGCCACATCCTACAGCAACACGTCACTGCATGCCCTAAAACCCCAATGCCTTCACCCCAGGTCCCACATGGCCACCCTGGAATGTGTGTGCATATATATATTACACAGCCACAGTAGTGGCTGTTTAGTTATGGTTAAGTTGCTGTTTCCATAGGAAGAGCCCTTTTTGGGTGGCTTATAACTTCGCTCTCCCTGAACGAATCCTCACCAAACTTTGCAGAAAAGGTATACGAGTCACTCTGAATCTTTTTGCAAAGTTTGGTGAGGTTTGGTCCAGGGGGGGCACAGTTATTAGGGGGGTCCCAAAACTTATTTTTTCCCATAGACTGAATGGGGAAACAACTTTGCTCACGCCTACAGCCCAAACTGCTGGACGGATCTTCACCAAATTTGGACCAGGAGAAGCGGCTTGGTCCCGAAAGAGTGCTTTTGCAAATTTGGTGAAAATCCGTCCAGTAGTTTTTTATAAAACGAGCAAAAAATAGGTAAAAAAAAATTAGTGATCTATGTTCGGTCCACGGACACACTTCCCAGTTCGCTCCGCGGACAGTGTCCTGATTGGCCAACCGGCTTGTGTCATGTTCGCGGACATGCAACGTGTTCGCTGATTGGACAGCGAAGAGCGTGAAGCGCGTCAGATTTTTGGGAACGCCCGACATCTTGAATTCACAAACATCCGCGGACTGCGCGGTGAAACTTGGTGGAGAAATGCTATTTAGTAGATTGTGTTGGTGTGTAAGACTGTTTGGGGAGGGTGGGGGAGTAAGAGATGGGTTAAATGTTGTATTTATTTAGGTGGTAGATCTCCTTGTTGTGTTCAATTTGTCCGCGGACAACACGGATGTCCTGAAATGTTCTAAATAAATTAAATGGGGGTGTTCTGAGGACAGTGCGTCCGTACGTATGGTTCGTAGGCAAGTTGAAACTGTTCTAAGAACACACGCGGTGTACTGATATGTTCGAAAATAAACAAAATGGGTGTGTCGTGAGGACGGTATGTCTGTCCGTACTGTTCGCAAGCAAGTTGAAACTGTTCTAAGAACACATGAAGTGTCCCGGGATGTTCGTTAATAAACAAAATGGGGGTGTCCTGAGGACGGTATGACTGTCTTTCATGTTCGCAAGCAAGTTGAAACTGTTCTAAGAACACATGAAGTGTCCTGGGATGTTTGTCAATAAACAAAATGGGAGTGTTCTGAGGACGGTATGTCTGTTCGGTTCGCTGGCAAGTTGAAATTGTTCTAATAACAGATGATGTGTCCTAGGATGTTCGGAAATAAACAAAATGGGGGGTGTCCTGAGGACGGTATGACTGTTCGTACTGTTCGCAAGCAAGTTGAAACTGTTCTAAGAAAACATGAAGTGTCCTGGGATGTTCGTCAATAAACAAAATGGGAGTGTTCTGAGGATGGTACATCTGTCCGTATTGTTCGCAATCAAGCTGAAACTGTCCGAAGAATACTCGCGGTGTCCTGAAATGTTCATAAATAAACGAAATGGGAGTATCCTGAGGACGCTGTCCCTATTGTTCGATGGCAAGTTGAATCTGTTCTAAGAAGACTCATCATGTCCGTGGACATTAAAAGTGCCCATATGGCATAGTCAAAATGTTTGACTCTATGGGGGTGATATGCTGCGCTGGTTGTGGCCAGGGCATAGAGTCTTGGGAGCATGGCCCCAAGACTCTATGCCCTGGCCACAACCACTGCAGCATATTTCAACCATAGTGACTTATAACTTTGGGATCCACTATGGGTGTGATATGCTGTGGTGGTTGTGGGCAGGGCCTATAGTCTTGGGTGCATGGACAAGACCAAATTTATGGTTGTACTTATTATAATATACTTACTGTTTGGTTTAGTAACTGGAGTACATGTATTTCTTGTTCATTTCCGTGATAAAAGAAAAGATCATGTTAATATTGATATTTTGTAATGACTTATAACATTGAATAATCAACATTTCTTTACCCTCATATCTAGTAGATTACAAACCAGTGTACTGTGCAATTTGCTCAGTTTCTGTTTGTTGCTAAAATCATTGGGTCTGTGGGAGAAAAAAAATCCATGTTAGATTAAAAAAAAACCTTTTTTGTTATGCTACAGTCTATTTGTTTGTTTTCAGTGTTCACTTGTTGTATCTGGCTAATGCTCCAAGTATTGTCTTGTTGCAGATTTTTGGAGATACCTGTTGACATATTGTAACTGTCTATTGTTTGTTATAATGAAGTGGCATTGATTTATCTGTTTGGTTATTGTAAAATCTTGGGGCAGTTAGATACCAGTTTGCATATTCTAACTATCTATTTTTTTTTATATAATTTAGTAGTATTCATTTATCTCTTTAGTTGTTGTAGAATCTTGGGGCAGTTAGATACCTGTTGGCATATTCTAACAGTTTATAGTTTTTTAATAGAAGTTTAGTTAAGGTTTAAGTATAGTTTAGTTAATACATTTTGGTTTAAGAATATTAAATAAGCGTTTGTAAGATTTGCTGATAATCTCTGCTTTAGAGTAATGGCACTATCATTACAATCGAACCATCCACAATTCTTTTTTATATATGTAGTGTAGTGACCTGAATTGGTTGTGGCTCCTGCGTGGTAGATTATACCTATTGTTGTTAAGGTTTTCTTACCAAGTGATACTTGACCATGTGTGAATCCAGTCAGCTTGCAGTTGTTTTTGGTTCCATCTGCATTGTAACGTAAAATCATTAGTATTACGTATTTGCCATGTGTTTGTATTAGTAAGGTGGAGCGATTATCCGAATTGCAGGTAGAACATAATCTACCATGGTTTGCATTTCGTACAAGTTGCTGAAATGGAATGGATTCACAATTAGGTATTGATATATATATATATACGAAGCGTTCATTGGGGATTTGTTCTTGTGTCACATTGTTGCAGAGAGTGCATGTATGTTTCCACATGTATGAAATCTGGAAGATTTAATTTATAGGTATGTTTTTGTTTTCCAGTACTTGTAGTTAGTACATTACAAATTCTTGTGGATCTTTCTGTGAGTTTATAGTGAATTTCACCATTCCAGCACAGTAGTCCAATTGTCTTCTTCCATAAACACTATATGTGTTATTAGGATTGTTTGTTGCATTTCTATGAAGTACTAACATTTGCAAACACAATTGGTCTGTACTGTGTAAGTATATGTTGTCAACAATTGGTGGTAATTGAAATAGAATATTGATTGCTACATTTGCGTAGCAACTTACACCAATTATATTTGAGAGTTTAAATGGACCAGGTAATTCTGTATCTGAGTGATTCTTTTTTTGAGTTTGTCTTCCTTCTTTGACGAAGTACCTGGTTTACTTTCCCTAATTGGTTCTTTTTTGCTTGTGGTCCTTGATGAAGTATTAGTTTCTTTTAATCTCTTTGGAGGATTTGCAGTGATATCCTGTAGTATTTCTGTTTGATTTAGTTTTCTTTTACAACGTTTTACTTTTTGTGGAACAGGATATGTTTTTAGATGGGGGTGTATAGTGAACAAAGTCTATTGTATTCTAAAATGCAAGCAATATAAGCGTTTACTTTACTTGCATCAAAGTTGATTAGAAATAGACCATCAAGTGTACGTAAGCGTGATAGTGCTACGTAGCTCATGCCTTCTTTAAAGACTGTGTTACCAATGTCTATCATTGCTTTGTCTAGGGTAAGACCTTTTGATTTATGAATGGTGACTGCGTATGCAAGAGTTAGAGAAAATTGTTCTCTGCGTACATGCATGTCTTAGAAGAGAAGGAATCGAGCTGTTGAGCGTCCTATCCTTTTTACTTCTGAAAGTTTGTCAAAAAGAATATTGACAAACGGAATGTTGTTGTCTCGTGGGTATGTTTGAAAGCCAACAACTGTACCCAGTGCTCCATTAACAAGTCCTTGGTCCACGTCAAGGTTACGTTTAAGCATTACTCTGCAATTTAAGGATAATTTAAATATTTTTTCCAATCCATCTGTGTTGGGGATTGAATTTTCTAAACTATTTAGTCTTGTTGTGGCTTGTTCACACATGGGTAGTGTCATACCATGTACGTCTAGTTTGTCTGTGGCTCTAATTTCCAATATTGGTTGCATTTCTTTTTTTAACATTGTTTCATTGAATTTGAAACGGCTTGCAGGATTTGGCATTAAGGCCATACAATTGACATTTTTGTGGGCTAATTGTTCCATAACATCTGTAGCACATGCATTATCGCCATAATGTGCCTGAATGTGCCGGGTTTTCAATATTGATTATGCTTCTTGAGGTAGTATACCAACTTGGCTTCCTGTTACAGAAGGTTAACTACTGTCAGGAGTGTCCTTATCTAGTTGGGCCTGGAGTTCTTCTTCGTGTTGCTGTTCATTGTGCAACATTGTTTTGTACTGTGTAAAGTTTACATCAGTTATAGTGCTTTCATTTGCTTTGAAAGCGTATTCATATGAGTCATAGTTATCTAGTATTTATTCTTCTTTTCTCCATGGTTTAAAGAGTTGTAGCAGGGACATGTAATATAGTTCTTTATGTTGAGGAATCTTTAATGACAATTTGATATGATTAATTAAATTTGATTTGGTGAGTTTTACTAAGCTGCCTTCACAATTTGTCACTCTGTATTTACCTTTTTTTTCATCAAGTTTTATATTATTTTTGTATGTGAAGTTTTGGGCTATGTGGTATAGACACATGGTTTCCAAAGTGTTACTTCTGTTTGAGTAGTATCTGTCCAGTAAATTGTTTTTTAAAATGTCTTGGCTTTTGGGATCATGTTTGGCTATTGTTTCTATATCTTCGTATGATTTTAGAACTCTTTTTCTATATTTAGCATGACCAAGACTTAGCCACACTATATTTTCAGATTTTCCATATCTGCTGCTTCATAGGAGCCACATTCACTATGGGAGAGCATTTTTATGCACAAGCTGTATAATTTCTGAGACAGTGTTTTGTCTGATGACAGGTCATTCCAGAGGTCTTGGAGCTCTGTTTTTTCTGCTTTTGTTAAGTATGCTGTAACATATCGTGCAACTGCAGTGGAATTGTCTGCAATGTACTGCACATCTATGTTTGCATTCCATAAGTGGGCAATGATTTCATTGTAATCATTGATATATTTTTCTTCTTCTGTTCTTTTTATGTAATATGTATTTTTAGGTGATTTACCTTCAACACTATGTCTAACTGAAGACATGAAGTTGTTCACTTGACCTGTTTTTGTAACCGGTCTAGGGAAACCAAAGCAGTATTTGGTGTTGTGTTTCCCTTCGTTTTTGTATTTGCGATGACAATATTTGCCACATTTGTGTCTTTGAAATTGTAAAATTTGTGCATGAAGATCACTTTTTGTTGTTTCTGATGGAATTTCACAAGTGACATATGTTTCAATTAACTGTAAAACAGTGGCATGACTGTCTTGACCAAATTTAGGAGCATCTTTAAACCTTTAAAAGCATGTGGATATGTGGGCTCCTCTGGCTTGGCATTCTTTTCTCCAAAAGAAGTGCTGCACTTCTCCGAGGGAAGGAGCAGTTTTATTACAAATAAAGTGTAGCATAGCAATGAAGCGATGGTGAAAATATCTTGAAACATTAACAGGATCTAGAGAACAAAGTTCTCCAGGTGTTAGTATATCTGTTTGCTTTGTTTTTGTTTGATATGCGTAGGAAATCATGTAAATCTTCCCATGCATATTCTGCACAACTTAATGTAACAAACCAAGTGGGTGGGCCAAGGTTTCTTATCATACAACGTACATCTCCATGACGTTGAAACCAGTACTCTTTAGTACCACGCATATTTGCTAATAGATTTGTAATATTTGATTGTAAAACCTCATCATTTTGTTGCACTTTTTGTAATAATTGTGTAGCTGACATATTTTGAAAGTGGGATCCTGATTGTAATGTGTGTGCAACTCCGTAATATAAAGTTGCTAGTTCACTTTCAAAGAGTAGGTGGAATATGTATTCCACATTTTGTCTAAATCTGGGATCTTCAAAATACATCTCTAATGAGCGGTATTCTGATGCTGTTATTTGAATAGGTCTATCACCGTACCTTCCTCCTTTGCCAGTAGGAAAGAGTAGAGGAAAAGCACGTGCTTCTATACTTTTTTCCCATATGCTGATTGGTGATGCTTTTGTTTGACGCATTTGGCACGTTTCTAGTGCATCTTCTACGGTGTCATTAGAGTGCAATGGGTGAATTGTATAATGGTCTAAAGTATTGGATATTGTAGCAGGATCTAGGAGCTCAAATTGACCAGCTTCTTGTGTCTCTTGAATTATTTCAGTGGTATCCTTCAAGTTTTCTTCAAAATTAATTTCTTTGTAGTATTCATTATTGTCTTTTAGATATTGCAAGGATTGTCTAACTTTATGTAAATCTACCAGTTGTTGCCACATTTTTTTTTGTCTTTTGTTGGTACACCATTTACTAAGATAATTAAAGATTGCTCCTTTGGACGTTGCACTCCTGGAGTGTGCACATTTTCTTTTAGACCTAATGGTAAATACACTACTTTTCCCCGAATACCTTTCACTAATTCAGAGGGAGGTAATTTTGCAGTTTTTTGGTTGAAGGCATATTTTTGCTTGAAATGGGTGCACTGTTTGAATTATGATGCTCTCATATAAATTGAGTTGTTGTAGGGGCTTTGGTAGTGGAAATAATTCCAAATTGTTTGTGATAGCACGTGAAGGAGTTTGGTTGTCAAGTTTTGTAGTGCAGTAACTGCAAAGTATTAAGGGGTCAGTTATTTCGTATTTGTTTTCTGCGATAAGGTAGAGAGCTAATTCAAACCATTTAGAATCTTCATTGTCTTCTATTTTGTATGTTAGGTCTACAGTTTTTGTGTTACTTTTATAAAAAGTTCTACGGCAACATACACACACATGGTTTGGTATTTCAGCAGATGTACTTTTAAATTTCAGTATTTCTTTTTTGTATGTGTGTAGTAGAAGGTTGCCATGCATAGAACTGTTGCTAATTTGCTTTAAAGCTATTTCATTCTGTAAGTGGCTTTCACTTCCAAAATATTTTTTTCTTGATATAGTCGATTTCTTCAAGTAGGTCTTTTGCTGTACCATGTAGCAGAATGTTATTTAAATTGGCTAGTGCTAAAGCAGGACTTTTAGCATAGTACAGTTTATAGACTAGCTTTCTTATATTTGAATGATGTGTTGATATCATTTTGATATAATGGAAGGTGGTTTTGCAAGTAGGTCCTGAAATGCAGGCTAAAGAATGTCCTTGTAGTCCTGTGTACTTGCGCACTGGACAGGTATCCATATTTTGCAGTAGTTTAATTTTGATTTTGTCTTTGCCTTTCACATATTGATTGAGGAATTGGCGTAAAGACTTGAAAGATTTTTTGGGAATGTTACACATTGACCTGCATGGCCATTTGTATACTAGACGTTCTGATTCAGTTGAATGGAGAGGTAATTCTAAGTTTTCTGGGGATATTTTTGTAAGCAGTATTTCTTGTTCCATTATGGTATTATTAACTTTTTCATAATGTTGTCCACTGCTATGTATGGTAATTGTATTTGTTTGCTTTTTTGTTTGTATGCTTCTTCATTGAAGTATGGTTCTGTGCTCATAGTGTGACTCCATTCACCTCCACAGATAAAGATGTTATTTCTGTTGACATTTCGTTTATTGAGAAGTCTCTTTTATAATTTAGTCATTAGTTTTGTTAGTGTTTTCATTTTGTTTAACACTAAAATAAATAACTTTCTTTTGAGAAGGATTGCACTGTCTATCAACGCTTCTAAAATGAATTTCCTACGATAGGTTTTAAGGGTTGAGCCTGATTTCTCTCCTGTTTTTATAAGATTTTGAAGGACTCTGTGACGGAACTTTTTTGCTAAAATACTTTTTTGGGTATGCTTACTTTGCACTATATCAAGATTTATAAGAGAAGTTTTATCTGTAGTGGTAGCTGATTTTTTTTGTTTTGTGGTTTGCTTTATATTTTGATAGAGGAGGCAAAGTTTCTGTAGTTGAAGCTTGTTTTGTTTCGCTAAATGACTGTATTAGCTGTTTTGTTTTAACTTTTTTGTACAAATTCTGCTAGAGATGATGCTTGTTTTGGACACTTCTATTTTCATTTGCTCTGCTTCTCCGTTGCTTTCTATGGACTTGATTTTTGGTAGGCATTCTTTAGGGTCTGTTGAAAAAAATAAAGAAGGTATGGGTTGGGGTGTTCTTAATGTATGTGTGCTGCGTGCATGAGTGTCTTAGTAAGATGATAAAGATGTATGTAATGGTGTGTGATTGTGCATTGGGCAACTACAACCAGTTGGGATTGGTATTCTTGAATTTATGTGCTACTAAACTGGGGTTCAGATGACAGTAAAAAGTAAGTATGCCCTCTTCGGAACATCACGCTTCAACAAGGAAGGACGGGAGAGGATCTGGGACGACGTAGTGGTTGCCATCAACGCGGAGGGGGTGGCAACCCTCGACATCAAGCACGTCAAGAAGCGCTGGGAGGACTTCAGGTCCAGGACCCTCCACAAGGTCCGGCGCCTCGCGGAGGGGGGCCGGGCACGCATGAGTAACATCCAGATGAGGGTCCTGGAACGCGTAGGCCCAGCGCTCCACGCCCAGATCTTTCGGAGGCAGACCCGTCTGGAGTTGAATGGTAAGTGGCCAAGCATTGCTGTGTGAGACAGGTCATGTTGCCGTGTGCTAGTAGTCTGATGCTTGCCTGTATGTGTGACATAGGCCATGTATGGATGTGTGTGTGCAGGGACATCATGGTCATGCATGTGAGACCAGTTATGTGTGAACCACATGGTTGGTGCATGTGTTTTAATGCAACATGGGGAGCTCTATGCGGAATGCACACATGAAAGCATGGCTGTCTAAGTTCCTGCACATGAAGGGGGGTGAGGAATGGGTGCTGATGTCATGTACATGTATGGTGCACATGTGTGTGTGTGTGCCTGAGAAGTGTGGTGTGTGTGTGACTTTGAAACGCCATGGATGCATGTGACTTTGAAGGCAACATCTTGGTTTACAGGGGCCCTTCTACATGGATGTTGATGTTGATTGCAGGCGCCAGGACTGTTTCTGCATGTGTGTTGTGTGCATTCACCCATGTGTTGTGGAATGACAGGATGGAAGTGACATTTGACAGTGCCACCCATGTGTTATTGCTTCCTGTCTAGGGTATTTTGTACTGTACCCTGATGCTTGTTTTCTATGTCTCCCTCTACGCAGCGTCAAGTGAAGAAGAGGGCAGAGACGGCACTGTGGAGCCAAGCGGCGGGGATGCCTCCACTGGGCGGCGACGCAAGGCCCAGCCACCCTCTCAGGAATTACCATCATCCAGGACCGAGGGGGCTGGTGCTGCGTCTGCCACAAAGGCTGTGGCGGAAGGGCCGGGTGAGCCCCCACAGGGGCTTCCAATGGTGGAAGACGGTGTGGAGACATCCAGGTTAGTGGTCTCCACAGAGGAGGAGGAGCCCGCTACTGAGCCGCACATGGGGCCTGGTGGGGGTAGTACCACTGGTGCAAGTGGTGCAGTCCAGGGCCAGGGTCAGGATGCAGCACAGGTCACCACGGAGGGGCCTGTGCATGTCGCTGTCCCTGACCCTGTGACTGCACCACCATGCACCAGCAGGGAGGCCCCGTCCCAGGCCCGTCTGCAGGTAGGGGAGAGTGCCATGTCATCTGCCTCTCCACTACCTGTGGACGAGGGGTCCCACGAACGTAGGGCTCCGTCCTCGTTGGTGGGTTCCTACATGTGTCGCGCACTCTGGCGGACCTCTCCTCCTCTGTGGAGACTATGCGCCAGTCGTTCTCCACACCGTCTTCCGGCCCAGATTCCACCAGGGCCCCCTGTGGACCTGGCCCGACCAACACAGCCAGCTTGGTGGAGCTTACATCCCTGCCACAGTAGGGAGTCGGCAGCCCAGCAGGGGTGGACACCACAACTGGAGACCAGCTGATGGAGGATGTGCAGGCACCATCAGACACTGCACATGGACAGCAGGAGCAGGCTCTAGGTGGGAGCAATGATGGCTCGGGGACATCAACATCGGAGGGGCAGGCATCGGCCAGAGGGCAGGAGGACCCAGGAATGGGAGTGTCTTCTGTGTGGCACCGGTTGGGCCAGCAGATAGGTGCGGAGCGGCGGCGGGGGCGGAAGAGGCGCGGCTCACCATGGTCAGGGCGGAGTTCTCCATGCGTCAGGCTTTGAGGCGGGCATAGTGCCTCGAGGCAACTCGCAGGGAGTTGGAACAGGCCATGAGTGCCTCCCTGCGAGACCTCGGGGCCAGGACAGAGGCCCGCCTCCGTCAAATAGACATGGAGTTCGGTGATGGCCTGGCCTGGGACACCACAGAGTGAGCGCCGCTGGACTTGCCCGCCGCCATTGTATATAGTTAGATAGTGTTAGGTTTCCTTTCATTTTTTCTTTATTTTAGTTGCGCTTGGACAATGCACCACGTTTTTGTTTATAGTTTTTTATTAGGTAGTATTTTTGATAGGTTTCATTTCATCAGTTGGGCTCATGGACCCTGGATTGTTCATCTGTACATAGTTCACCATTGGATAGTTATCTTCTTTTTTTATTTTCACCATGGAGCAATGGTTTTCACTTTCTTTTTTCCCTTGGATTTGCTTTGTTGGACTGTGACTTTGGACACCATTTCTTTTGGATTTCTTTGGATTATGATTTTCTTTTTTTAAATTCTTTTACGGACATGCATCTTTTCTTTTATCATTCCCATTGTTGTGTTTTGGATTTTGATTACATTCATGTTGTGTTTAATACATTTTTTCTTCATACTTCGATGTGTGTTATTATCTCATTGGTTTCATGCATGTCATGATATGGGTTTTCACATTCACTTGCACCCATTGTGTGTGTGTGATGGACATGTGTTCATTTACATACTTGCCATTGGGGTTGTATCATGTAATTGCCTTTTCTATGTGGGTGGATGCAATACTTGGTTGGGTCTTTGGGCTGGGGAGGCTGGCCATAAGGGCCACAATTGAGGATTGTCATGACATGGGGGCAGGGGGACCCCTCAGTGCTGGGTTTGGGGGTGCAGGGGGACATGAGTGGGACATGAGTGGGGGCCTGCTGGCAGGTGCCCTGCACTGCTGGGGGTGGGGGTGCAAGGGAACATGAGTGGGGGGCCTGCTGGCAGGTGCCCTGCACTGCTGGGGGGTGGGGGTGCAAGGGAACATGAGTGGGGGCCTGCTGGCAGGTGCCCTGCACTGCTGGGGGGTGGAGGTCCAGGGGGACATGAGTGGGACATGAGTGGGGGCCTGCTGGCAGGTGCCCTGCACTGCTGGGGGGTGGGGGTGCAGGAGGACATGAGTGGGGGCCTGCTGGCAGGTGCCCTGCACTGCTGGGGCGTGGGGGTGCAGGGGGACATGAGTTGCTCCATCAAACTGACGTTCCCTCTGCCAACATTACCCTGCAACCAATGCCTGCATCAAGACCTATGGTCATTGTGCATTCCCACACTCCTACTACCTAGTCCACCGGTGATTCTGCCCCTACTGACACTCTGGCTCTGCTCCACCTTTAAAGAAGAGGAAGAAGGGTGCTCTGGCACGACAGACTGAGACCTCAGACACGGCTACACACTCCGGTACCTCAAGGAAGCCTTGCTTTAATGATCCGGAACTTGATGCACTTGTGGCCTATGTGTCGACACATAGCCACGAAATGCTGGTGACTGCTGGGTCCAAGACCACAACTGGTCAACGTAAGACACACTGGCAGATCATCGCCGACCGCATAAGTGCCCTTGGATTTGTGAGGCGCACAGCTGATGATTGCTACAAGCAGTGGAATGACCTGAAACGCAGAGCAAAGAACAAGCTGGCCTCAAATCATGCCGCTACTCTGGTGACTGGCGGTGGGTCTACACAAGGGGACAACGAACTCACTGAACATGAGTCTGTTGCTTGGGCCTTCGTCACAGAGGAACAGATCCAAGGTGTGGGAGAACTACCTGATTATGATGCATTGTCCGGTGAGTGCCCATGCATGTGTGTGTAATGCATGTGTATGTTGTTTGGGTGACAGGTGAGGGTGTGTGTGCCTGAGGGGTATGGGTCACCCATGTGCTTCATCCAAAACATTCGGCCTTGGATTTGGGTGTGACAGTATCCCTTCTGCCCACAGTAGTAATTTAGCGCAACATTACGGCAGTTGCCCTTGAAGTGGCATCTTGCAACAACATTGTTTGTCTTTTTCAGTGTTCGTTCAGGCTGATTGTTTCAATTCTCCCACTTTTGCTACGCATTCCTCAGCCCTATTGTCACATTTATGACATGCTTCTGTCATTGATGAACCCCACATTGGCACACATGTGTTACCTTGTTAGGTGAATGATTTGACCATTCAGGCTGATTGTATTGGCCTGATCACATACATTTTTGGGGCCTGTTTGAATGTGGAACATGATAGTTGTTTCCTGTCATGTTGAAGTGCACAACCATTGATGTGTACATCGGCCTCCAATCACTATATTTTTGTACACTGGATGTGTGGCACATGCCTATTTTGTCACACTATGTAGCATTTTTCATCTCATCATGTCCATCTCACATGGATGGCTGACAGTATTCATTCACTGACTTATGGATGTACTTGTGGAATGTACCATGGCTATGGTATATGCCATCTGTGTGATGGCATGTGTCATGTATGTGTATTGGACATGCCACTCACAGGCCAATGTGTGATGGCAGTGCTACCCAGCATGCAGCAAATGTGTTGCTCTTCCATCATGGTGTCATCAATGTCTGCCTTTTGCCTCCCCTTCCAACTCAGTGACAGTGCATGCATGGGAGGGTTATAGTCATGTGGGACATGTGTAAATCATGTACTGGTTCTGTAGCTTGTCAGGCCTATTTGTGTGCTATGCTGCTATTGCCTGTTTCCATTTTTTGTCTTTCATTTTTTTGCAGGGGATGACGCAATTGATGCTGTAGAGGTTGAGGAGATGGTGCAGACCCAGGAGGGATCTCAGGCACGACCGGGCACCAGTGGGGGACGTGGTGTGGTGGTGGATGAGAACCCAATCTTGCTGCAGACCATTCTGTCCAGGGGTGCCTCTGGGTGCACCTCCCCAGACTTCTATTCAGGTGCTGATTCGGATGATGAGACCTATGTGCCGTCGCAGGTAAGTGTTTCTGGCAGGGATTCTGTTCTGTCCAACCAACCTGCACCAGGGGTAGAACCCTCTATGGGGATGTCAGTGTTGGTAAGTCTGCCTTTGGCGGTTACGGATGGAGGGTCACACTCCACATCTTATCCTGTTCCTGGGCCAGCAGATCAGAGGTGGAATGCAGTCCTGCAGCCTTAGGCAGTGCCGGCACAGCAAGGCGCAGATCGCCTTTCCCCAAACATGTGTGGTGCCCGCCGACGCGGTGGCCGTACGCCACCAGGCAATACCGCATGGGAACAATCCATGTACGGTATGGCAACCCAACAGGCAGCATCAGTTGAGATGATGGCTCAAGCAATGGAGAGGGTGGCCACTTCCATTGTCCCCCCTGAAAGGCAGATGGAGCAACTACAGCAGGCAACAGACTCCATTTGCCAATCACACAGGGAGGACATGTTGGCGTCCAACAGGGACAGACGGGCGGCACTGGAGACTCTACGCCAATCGATATCAATAGAGTCCCAGGGCCACAGGGAAGCCCTGAGGGTAGAACTCCATCACCTCAGGGAGACTTTTGTTGACCTTGAGGCTTCCACTAACTTGAGGACAGAACAGCAGCTAGAGCGGCTCACATGTTCGCTCTCAGCTGAGATGCAGGCAACTCGGGAGGAGATCCGGGCATCACGTCAAGTGGTGCATGGGGATCTCCGCACTATAATCCTCCAGAACGAGACCTTCCACACCCACATGCTAGCTGCCATGGAGGACCATACCAGGGCTTTGCGTGGGCTGCCTCCCATAGCACCACCACCTCCTGTGGCAGCAGCAGAGGGTGATGAGAGCAACAGCAGCAGTTCTCCCACATTGGCATAGCCGTGCAGGCCATGAGCCCATGGAGGTGTTTTTTTTTTCCCAACATCCACACAGGTGGCTGTTGGTGCGCACCCTGTCCTCGGACCTCCTGGGTGCCCCCCCGTCCCCCACATGGCCATTTTTGATTTTTGATTTTTTTTTACAGTGTGTTGCCTTGTGTGGCTCCCAGGGGCATCCAATGTATTCCGGCTGGGCACATGCAGGCTTGTCCTGAGTTTGGTTTAGATGCTTGGGTTCGTGAGACACACACCCCTCCTGCTTCCCGTTTCCATGGGCTTGCAAAGGGTGTGCCCAAGTGACAGTGACTTACACAGTGACGTTGGACTCCCATGAGCTGTGTGGGCAGTCTGTGGTCAATACTGTGTATACATTCCTAGTGGATATTGTTGTTGTATTGTACACTGGATGGTGTATTGATAAGTGCTTGTGCATCCATGTCTTCCTCCTAATTTGCAGGTTCATTTCTCATGTCTTCACAAGGCCGTCTACTTTGGAGATGGAGTTCATGTTGTAAGCAGTGCACTTACACATTCGTGTGGCAGCAACACTGTACAGTTGGAAGTGGTCGATGTGCTGGCATAATCAGGTTGTAAGACTACCACTACTTTAACTTAGTACTGTCATGTTTATGCTATGTTTGAGGTTGTGTAGCTGCATTGTATTGTTTGTAAGTATTTGGTCATGTGTGTTGTTAGTTCTACATTACTGGGAGCATTTTGTGTGTGGCCAGTTTCCATTAGGGACACTGTACATTGTGACACTTGTGTCATGTTTTGGGGATTGCTTTGTTTGCTCTCACATAGCATGACATGCCATGGTGTGTTGGGTGGCGGTTCTAGGGAGGGGTTGGGTGACATGACACTGTTGTCATGTTGTATTTTGCAAGGGGGTAATGAATTTAGAAGCATAGAAGTGTGTCTCTTGATGACACAGCATTGGTGGTGTTTGTGTAGGTAGGGATGCACACAATGTAACACTTCCAGGTGACCAATCTCAGGCTGGTATGGTTGTGACAGTTGACTGTCCCATATGTCATCATCATTGATTGTCAGATGGTATGTGCCACGGCTGTGTGCACTCCACAGGGGTGTGATTTTAGGTGAAGTAATTAGCCGCCAGCTGCGTACGGGCTGCCTCACCTCGTGCCCTTTCCCCTCCCATGCGCAGCGGGCGTGCATGTGGTTGGGGATGAGGGGGCACCACCATATCCACGGGCAGGCCCCGGCGTGTTGCAACGTTGTGCAGGACACATGCTGCCACTATGATCCTGCACACTACTGGGGGAGCATATAACAGCTGCCCGCCAGAACGGTCAGGGGAGCAAAAGTGTGACTTGATCACTCTGAATGTGCGCTCCACTATGCCCCGGGTTGCAATGTGGTCTGTGTTGTATCTTACCTCGGGTGGCGTGGTGGGGTTCCGAATTGGCTTCATCATGTGGGTGCTCAGAGGGTAGGCACTGTCCCCTGGGGAGGTGGTGATGGGTATCATTAGTGGGGTTGTGACATTGCTCAGTATCTGACATGCATGCATGTGCTGTGGCATTTATACTCACCGAGCAGCCATGTATCGTCATGCCGCCCAGCTTCTAGGTCCCGGTTTAGGGTTGACATTCTGTAAATAAAACTGTCGTGGGTGGACCCTGGATAGTTAGCATATACTGAGGTGATGATTCCCTTGGCATCACATACTACCTGGGCGTTGATGGAATGCCAGTGCTTGCGGTTTCTATAGATGTGCTCTGATGCCCTGGGGGGACGTAGAGCCACATGGGTGCAATCAATGGCCCCTAGCACTTTGGGGAATTTTGCCACCCCGTAGAAATCCTGGACGGCAGCCTGCCTTTCTGCAGGTGTTCTGGGCAGGTATATGTGCCTGCGGACGGATGGGCGTGCAGTCATGATGGCCAAGACCTGGTGTAGGCAGCGTGACTGCGTGGCCTGTGACACCCCCCACACACTATAGCACTTGTCCGCTGAAATGATCCAGTGGCCAAGAAGTGCAGTACATTGAGGACCTTCTCTAGGGGGCTGAGTGCTTGGGAGCACAGGGTGGGTGATGTGAGGTCATCCTCCCACTCACTGACCAGGTCGAGTATTATGTGAGGTGGAAACCTGTACCTCCCATACACCTGGTCATCAGGCATCCCAAAAAGGCTGGTTCTGGGTGTGAAAATTCTGGGCCTGACCATCCTCCTCCTCCTGCGGTATCCCACGACCACTGCTGCTAGGAACGGTATATTCATACTGGCGTCTGAGCTTGTTTGTTGTTTGAGCGCACTTTTATGCTGCGTGGGTCCATGTACGCCTGCTTCCTGCTGGCGTACGTGTTCCCGGATTAGCACGTCTTTTTTGGCGCATGCGTTAGCCCCGTTCGACTCCTTGAATACGTGTTTTGAACGTGCGTGTGGGCGTTCCGTGCATTTGTCTCCTGTGCTTCCCCCGTGATGCCCACATTTTCACGCGTTGTTCCCCATTCCGTGTGTCACGCCCTCTGTTCCTCCTACTTTTGTTGTGTGCGCCGCGCTATGCGCGATTTCGCTGTGCGCGTAGCGCATGCTCTTTGGAGACGTGTGCGCCAGCGTGCGCCATGCAGAATTTTGGCGCACATCCTGGGTTTTACATGCGCACAGACTTCCATGAATCGCTGTGCCCGGGTTTCGCTGCGATTTTCGCACTGGCACTGCGATTTGCGCGCTTTCGCACGCTTGCGCTGAAAATTTCAGCGCACATTAATTCCATGAATCGGCCCCTGTATATGTTAGTTCAACATGCTTTGAAAATGTGTGTGTAAAAAGAAATTAAATAGCAGATAGGTTTGGAAGTGACAGTTGATTTTAGGAGATTGAAAAAATGACAGTAAATTAATTTTAAAGATTATACAAGCTAAAAATCAGTTAATCTGTTTATATGAATCTATAAGAATTGTACATGTACTATACAACATACAACCATACAAAAACTATGCATAACTGTAGTTTGTGTTCATGCATATGGATATGCATGCAGCTGCAAGTAGAAATCTTGGAGACTTGTACAGTATTTCTGGTAGAAGGTGCTTTCCAATGATATGACACTTGTACTCAGAGAGATTAACAGTACATTTGAAGTGCTGATCTATGATGATGCAGTTAGATGTAGAGGTCTTGGATGTGATTGGTGGATGTTCATGTGACTTCTTAGCTATATCCAATGAGGGAATGGCACAGAAAGTGAAATCCAAATGGTAGGACTGTCCATGTTACGATATGTCCCCGGACATGGTGGTAGTCCGCGGACATCGGGTGTTACATCCGGGGATTTTGGGTTGGGGAGCCATGCAAATGTGAATGAGCACTGAAAGGGATTGGTCAGGAAAGTTTGGTGGGTGTGTTGTGCCAGGAGAGAGTTTCTCAGATACTCTTTTTGCTGAGAGAACAACAGATAGCTATGGCTGTGTGTTTCAGAAAACAGATTGTTTGGATTTTGGGGGATTCGTGGATACATTGGTTGAAGGTGCATGCAGAAAGCTGTGGAGTAGCTGTAGATCTTGGATTTCCACATGTGGAAGTACACTGGCATGGAGTACGTGGAATAAAGTGGTTGGACTTGCCACCTCTCTATGCTACTTTGGAGACAGAGCAACATCCAGACATAATTGTAATTCATTGTGGAGGGACCAGTTTAGGACATGTGTCTGGAATTTCTTTGCAATTTGCTATGAAAGAAGGACTTGGGAAGGTCATGGACATGTTTCCTAATTCTGAAGTAATATTTTCACGTATTACGCAGAGACAAATGTGGCTTTGTTCTTCTTCATTTGGTCCACAAATGGAAAAAGCAAGGTGCAATGTTAATAAGGCTGTTTGTGCCTTTCTAAGAGATTTTGGCATGTCCTCTTTTCACAATGAAAATATTATGTTTCATAGTACATACATTTTCCGCAGAGATGGAGTCCATCTTACTTATGCTGGCAATCAGATTTTTCTGAGAAATGTACAAAATGCATTGCAACCTTTTTTGGAATTACAACATCCATTTTGTAGTAGGTGTTGAGCATTTCAAATTCTTCAAACACAAACAAACACCACCAAAAGGCTCTTTTCAAAGCCACCACTTCCTCCCAGATAAAACTGCAATGGTTATGATAGGGCAGCACCCCAACATTTTAGATGTCCGCAGACTGTCCGCGGACTTCTAAAAAATACGCAGGGCCCTGCTTCATTTATTTTCACTTCTATTTTTTAACTGTGAAAGGCGGCTCTGAAAAGAGCCTTTTTTAAAATGTTTGTTCGTTTATATTTTTTTAGTTTTTTTTTTATACACGACACACTAGAAGAGTAGGGTAAGGGGGGACACCAACCACGGGGATAAGAAAGGGCGAGCTGAGAGAGGAAGATGTAGAGTGGGTTTTACTTGGGTAGTGAGCAGATCTTCTCGTGCTCTGAGACGATAGCCTCAAAAGCACTATGAAGTCCCTCCCCCTGCACAGTACTGCGTCGCAGTACATACACACAACTGTGACCCTCGAAAGGTAAGGGTCATCAGAATTGCGTATGGCCTGTGAGGCAGCTTGAGGAATACGCTGTGCCAGAGGAGTGTTCCTTGTGGTGACAGGATTGGAAATGGAGGATGAAGTAGAGGAAGTCAACCTGCTACGCTCCTCGCAAGGTACAACCTTGCGAATGGCCCCAGTGTGGAATGACTTTAGGTGTTGCTTCATGGTAGTTGTCCCAAAGCTGTATGAACCATGCCTCCAGTGACTGAGTACCATTTTGCACTTGTTGCAGGTGACTTGGTTCACACGTGCCTTAGCACCATTACCACGAATGGTAAATAACCACCACACCCAAGACTCAAGCCGAGTGCTGGTAGTAGGGGCTTCCACTACCTCATTCTCGTCATCCTCTTCATCCTCCTGTGCATCCTCACTCCTGTTCCCCTCTTCAGGCCCTTGAGGAGGTGGTGTTGGTGGAGGGAGTGGGGGTGGTGCTGAGGCAGATGCAGCACCAGGTGGTATGAGTGGAGCCATGGAAGCCATCAGCTTGGAGATGAAAATCTGCAAATTGGCAGCAAAATACGCTGTATTCTGTAGGATAGCCAGAAGCACAATGAGAATGAGCTCTAGGGTGTGGTCTTTTATAGGGGTGCTTGTGCATGGTTCGCAGACATGCGCGTTGTCCGCTGTCAGATCGAACAGAAAAAAGGGTTCAATAAGTCACAAAAAGTATGTAGAAACTCAGGATTACTATGTGGGACTTGTTCTATGGTGAGTTTTTATTGGAACATATTGTAGATTACTTGAAAATGTAGTTTTAAATTGTTCGGGGACACGAACAGTGTTCGCAATCAGAACATACACTCATCGTGGGCGTGGTCACATGATAGGTTCGCGAACATGTTTGCTAAGGGAGCGGGTGTCCGCAGGACACCAAATGCACTGAAACTGTTTTGCGCATGCGCGTTGGTGTTCTACGGACACTGTTCGGGTCCTGGAGTGATTAAAAGTGCGTCGCAAGTGAAACGAACAGTTACGGACAGGCGTTTGTTCTTAGAACAGTTTCAACCTGTCTACGAACAGTAAGGTCAGATATAGTGTCCTCAGGACACCCCCATTTCGTTTCTTTATGAACATTTCAGGACACCGCGTGTGTTCTTAGAACAGTTTCAACTTGCTAGCGAACAGTACGGACAGATATAGTGTTCTTAGGACACCTCCATTTTCGTTTCTTCACGGACATTCCGGACACCCACGCTGTCCGCGGACACCTGAACTGCTTTTTAAGAAAAGACAAGAAATTAATTAGGACACAATATAATAATTGTACTTTATTTTACATGGATGTTAAATTTATGACAGAGAAGGTGAGGCAGAAACTGAAACAAAAACGGGAGAATTGGGGGTTTCAATAGGATTTATATGAGGTGAAGAAGGGATGGAAGTCTCATCAAAACATTTTGGTTCATGGAGAAGGTTTGGGGATAAGTGAGTGGGATATGGTGAGGGGGGACAGGTACATGTGGGACAATGGTATGTAGTTGTTTGTTTCAAGTGATCCTCCACAAAGTTTTTTAAATTATTAAAATTTGCCAAGAGTAGGTCCATTTTTTCTTCTATGTGCTGAAGAGTCTTATCCAATACTGCTTTTTCTTTAGTATTTTCAATTTTTCTATGGTCTGTACAAAGAATATATATATGTTAAATGTATATAAAATAATATTTATTAATTGGTTTATATAGTAAAGTGTCTACCATTAGGTTCACTATCTTCTGACATTTCCTCACGTGGGAAATGCTCCTCTAGCCACTCCAGAGTACTAAACATTTCTGTGAGAAAAAAACAGAATATCATTTTTTTTGTATCTAATACAGAAAGTTTACAAATATATGAGTAAAATGCAGTACACTTACTAGCTTCTGGTAAGGTGTGTTCTGAGTGGTCTGTAGATCTGCTGTTGCTCTTAGTTGTGGAGTTTCTGTGAGGTAATCATGTTGGAAGCCTATCTTTCTTCTTTTGGTATATTCCATTTTAGAACATATTGTATTTAAATGAATGGTTAGTGTGTTATATATATATATATATGGGTTACAATTCTTATTTATTACTACATATAATGTGTATGTGTGCTGGTTTGTGAATTTGTAAAATGTTCACATTTTATGATATAACAATTAAACATACCCCCCAGACTTTTTGGGTGGTGGTGCTTTTGTCCACATCTGTCTGCGGACATTAAAAGAGTTTGCGGACATCAAATTCAGTAGAGGGGGTTCAGTATGTTCTATGTTACTTGTACATAAAGTCAGAGTTATTATTGTTAAGTTGCGCTACTAAAAACTCGATGAAAAAACTTTGTTAAAGGGACGTTATGGTTCTAAGTAAAACCGAAAACCCCCTGAAATTCGCCAGTTATGGTTAGCTAAGCAACCATAACTCGCGCCACCATCGTGCACATTTGTGATGTCATCTTTGATGTCCTGGGTGTTAGGCTTAGCAGTGCACAGTGGTGGCGCGAGTTATGGTTGCTTAGCTTACCATAACTGGCGACTTTCAAGGGTTTTTCGGTTTTACTTGGAACCATAACGTCCCTTTAACAAACTTTTTTTACTGAATTTCATAGGTTTTTAGTAGCGCAACTTAACCATAACGTCCCTTTAACAAAGTTGTTTCACTGAATTTCATAGGTTTTTAGTAGCGCAACTTAACAATAATAACTTTGACTTTATGTACATGTAATATGGAACATACTGAACTTGATGTCCGCAAACTCTTTTAATGTCCGTGGACATGTTCGGAGAACAGTACCACTACCTAAAAACTCTGGGGGGGTATGTTTGATTGTTATATCATAACATAGGAACATTTAACAAATTCAAAAAGCAGCACACATACACATTATATGTAGTAATACATAAGAAATGTAACCTATATATGTAACACACTAACCATTCATTTAAATACAATATGTTCTAAAATGCAATATACCAAAAGAAGATAAATTGGCTTCCAACATAATTACCTCACAGACACTACAGAACTAAGAGCAAGACCAATCCTACAGAGCACTTAGAACATATCTTACCTGAAATAGTAAGTGTACTTCATTTTACTCATATATTTATAAACTTTCTGTATTAGATAAAAAAATATATATTATCTTTTTTTTTCTCACAGAAATGTCTAGTACTCTGGAATGGCTAGAGGAGCATTTCCCACATGAGGAAATGTCAGAAGATAGTGAAACTAATGGTAAACACTTTACAATATAAACCATTTAATTATTATTCTTTTATATACATTTAACATATATATATATATATATATTTGTACAGAGCATACCAAAATAGAAAATACCTCTGAAGAAACTGTTATGGATAACACTCTTGACAGCATAAAAGAAAAAATGGATTTATTGTTGACCAATTTTAATAATTTGAAAAGTTTTGTTGAAGATCATTTTAAAACAAAAACCTCATACCATTGTCCCACATGTACTTGTCCCCCCTCACCATATCCCAGTGAATTATCCCCAAACCCTCTCCATAACCCAAAACATTTTGATGAGACTTCCATCCCTTCTTCACCTGATACCAATCATGTTGAAACGCCTAATTCTCCTGTTTTTGTTTCCATTTCTGCTTCACCTTCTCTATCATAAATTATTAATATATGTTAAATAAAGTTACATTTTAATATTGTGTTGTAATTAGTTTCCGTTTAAAAAAAAAAAAACAATGTAGGTGTGCGCGGACAGCACGGGTGTTCTGAAATGTTCGTAAATAAACGAAAATGGAGGTGTATGAAGAACACTATACCTGTCCGTACTGTTTGCTAGCAAGTTGAAACTGTTCTAAGAACACACGCGGTGTCCTGAAATGTTCGTAAATAAACGAAAATGGAGGTGTCCTGAAGAACACTAGGCCTGTCCGTACTGTTCGCTAGCAAGTTGAAACTGTTCTAAGAACACAAGCAGTGTCCTGAAATGTTCGTAAATAAACAAAAATGGAGGTGTCCTGAAGAACACTCTACCTGTCTGTACTGTTCGCTACCAACTTCAAACTGTTCTAGTACACATGCAGTGTCCAGAAATGTTCGTTTGACGTGTGACACACTTTTAATTACTTCAGGACCCGAACAGTGTCCGTAGAACATCAACGTGCATGCGCAAACCAATGTACGTGCATTTGGTGTCCTGCGGATCATGTGACCGCGCCCAAGCTGATCGCTTGTTCTGAATGCGGACACTGTTCGTGTCGCCGAACAATATAAAAGTACATTTTCAAGTAATCCACAATATTTCCCAATAAAAACTCACCATAGCACAAGTCCCACATACTAATCCTGAGTTTCTACATACTTTTTGAAAGTTTTTGAACCTTTTTTTTGTGTTCGATCTGTCCGCGGACAGTGCGCATGTCCTCGAACCGCATACAAGCACCCCTATAAAAGACCACGCCCTAGAGCTTATTCTCATTGTGTTTCTGGCTATTCTTCAGAGCACAGCTATTTTTCCTGCAACTTGCAGATTACACCATCATCGAGATGGCATCCATGGCTGCACTACTGCCACCTGGTGCTGCACCTGCTTCAGCACCACTCCCACCCCCTCCACCACCACCACCTTCCGAAGGGCCTGAAGAGGGGAACAGGAGTGAGGATGCAGAGGAGGAAGAAGAGGATGACGAGAATGCGGTAGAGGAAATCCCTACTACCCGCACTAGGCGTGAGTCTTGGGTGTAGCGGTTGTTTACCATTCATGGGAATGGTCCTAAGGCTTGTGCGAACCGTGTCACCTGCAATGAGTGCAAAATGGTCTTCAGTCGCGGGAGGCATGGTTCGTACAGCTTTGGGATCACTACCATGAAGCGACACCTAAGGTCATTTCACTCTGGGGCCATTTGCAAGGTTGTACCTTGCGAGGAGCGTAGCAGGTTGACTTCCTCTACTTCATCCTCCGTTTCTGATCCTGTCACCACAAGGAACACTCCTGTGGGACAGCGTATTCCTCAAGCTGCCTCACAGGCCATACGCAATACTGATGACCCTTACCTTTCGAGGGCACAGTTGTGTGTATGTACTGCGACGCAGTACTGTGCAGGGGGAGAGACTTCAGAGTGCTTTTGATGCTATCGTCTCAGAGCACGAGAAGATCTGCTCACTACCCAAGTAAAATCCACTCTACATCTTCCTCTCTCAGCTCGCCCTTTCTTATCCCCGTGGTTGGTGTCCCCTCTTACCCTCCTCTTCTAGTGTCGTGTATAAACAAAACAAAAAAAATATGAAAGAACAAAAATTTTAAAAAGGCTCTTTTCAAAGCCGCCTTTCACAGTTAAAAAATAGAAGTGAAAATAAATGAAGCAGGGCCCTGCATATTTTTTAGAAGTCTGCGGACAGTCTGCAGACATCTAACATTTTGGGGTGCTGCCCTATCATAACCATTGCAGTTTTATCTGGGAGGAAGTGGTGGCTCTGAAAAGAGCCTTTTGGTGGTGTTTGTTTGTGTTTGAAAAATTTGAAATGCTCAACACCTACTACAAAATGGATGCTGTAATTCCAAAAAAGGTCGCAATGCATTTTGTACATTTCTCAGAAAAATCTGATTGCCAGCATAAAAAAGATGGACTCCATCTCTACGGAAAATGTATGTACTACGAAACACAATATTTTCATTGTGAAAAGAGGACATGCCAAAATCTCTTATAAAGGCACAAACAGCCTTATTAACATTGCACCTTGCTTTTTCCATTTGTGGACCAAATGAAGAAGAACAAAGCCACATTTGTCTCTGCGTAATACGTGAAAATATTACTTGAGAATTAGGAAACATGTCCATGACCTTCCCAAGTCCTTCTTTCATAGCAAATTGCAAATAAATTCCAGACACATGTCCTAAACAGGTCCCTCCGCAATGAATTACAATTATGTCTGGATGTTGCTCTGTCTCCAAAGTAGCACAGAGAGGTAGCAAGTCCAACCACTTCATTCCACGTACTCCATGCCAGTGTACTTCCACATGTGGAAATCCAAGATCTACAGCTACTCCACAGCTTTCTGCATGCACCTTCAACCAATGTATCCACGAATCTCCCAAAATCCAAACAATCTGTTTTCGTAAACACACAGCTATAGCTATCTGTTGTTCTCTCAGCAAAAAGAGTATCTGAGAAACTCTCTCCTGGCACAACACACCCACTAAACTTTCCTGACCAATTCCTTTCAGTGCTCATTCTCATTTGCATGACTTCTGAACCCAAAAATCCCCGGATGTAACACCCGATGTCTGCGAACTACCGCCATGTCCGCGGACATATCGTAACATGAACAGCCCTTATACCATTTCCACTTCACTCTCTGTGCCATTCCCTCATTGGATGTAGCTAAGAAGTCACATGACCATCCACCAATCACATTCAAGACCTCTACTTCTAACTGCATCATCATAGATCAGCACTGCAAATGTACTGTGAATCTCTGAGTACAAGTGTCATATCATTGGCAAGCACCATCTACAAGAAATACTGTACAAGTCTCCAAGATTTGCAGCTCCATGCATATCCATATGCATGAACACAAACTACAGGTATGCATATTTTCTGTACAGTACATGAACACATTTTCCTAAAATCAACTGTCACTTATAAACCTTTATACTATTTACTTTCTTTATACACACACACATTCAAATCATGTTAAACCTACATTTTTTAAATGCAATATATAGACTACATATATTCAAACAAAATTGCATGCATACACACTCTACGTTCAAATCTCAAAAAATAATACTTATACAATTACATAATTTTTTAAAATTTCCTTATTTAATTACTTTAATTTAAGCATGTTATTGAGGCACTATTACCTGGAAGAGCTTAGTTACAGAAATAGTGGTATTCAGTGGTACATTATGAATTTCACGAGACATAGTAAAGATATTTTGTTCGCTACAGTTAGACATTGCAATACAATTTGTTCATTAAGAAAATATCATATGTATTGAACTGGTGTGACTTATCTTATGTAAATAAGATAGTTTTAATGGTTTTGAGGAAGGCGCTGAGGATTTCAATTAAAAAAATACATGTCTAAATTAAAAACAGTGCTATATACCAACAAAATTACTAATTTGTTTCTTTTACAATTGCAGTGAAGACCATTCTCCTGAAAAGAAGCAGCCGAATCTGAAGAACAAAGAAGAACTAAGAAGTAACCTGTTCATTTTAGAAAAAAAGTAAGTAGAATATCACCATAATATTTGTATTATTACTCAAACACACTGTAAAGTTAATTCATTCTATTTCTGTGCCTAAAAATAGAGATTGTGCACCATTCTGTCCAAAAATCCCCATGTCTTAAACAGCGAATTACAGCCAGAATGGCCCACAAATTCCTATTTTTGGACACTCAAATTACCCAACTCGACCGCAGGAATTTTGATATTATAGAACAAACAACTGTTTTAATTGTATACATTAGATTTACTATTTGTACTTCTCCACACCACTATCTTACTTTTTTCTGTCATCTGAACCCCAGTTTAGTAGCACATAAATTCAAGAATACCCATCCCTACTAGTTGTAGTTCCCAATGCACAATCACACACCATTACATACATCTTTATCATCTTACTCAAACACTCATGCACACATCACACATACATTGCAGGATACCCCAACCCATACCTTCTTTATTTTGTTCAACAGACCCTAAAGAATGCCTACCAAAAGTCAAATCCGTAGAAAGCAACGCAGAAGTAGAGCAAATTAAAATAAAGTGTCCAACATAAGCATCCATCTCTAGCAGAATTTGTAAAAAAAAGTTGAAACAAAACAGCTAATACAATCATTTAGTGAAACACAAGAAGTTTCAAGTACAAAAACTTTGCCTCCTCTATCAAAATGTAAAACAAACCAAAAAACAATTAACAGAAAATCAGCTATCACTACAGATAAAACTGCTTCTTTAAATTTTAATATAGTGCAAAGTAAGCATACCAAGAAAAGTATTTTAACCAAAATGTACCGTCACAAAGTCCTTCAAAATCGTATAAAAACAGGAGAGAAATTAGGTTCAATACTTAAAACCTATTGTAGGAAATTAATCTTAGAAGCGTTGATAGACAGTGCAATTCTTCTCAAAAGAAAGTTATTTATTTTAGTGTTAAACAAAATGAAACCACTAATAACTAAATTCCAAAAAAGACTTCTCAATAAACGAAATGTCAACAGAAAGAACTTCTTAAGTATCTGCGGAGGTGAATGGAATCACACTACGAGCACAGAACTATATTTTAATGAAGAAGCGTACAAACAAAAGCAAACAAATACAATTGCTGTACATAGCAGTGGTCGAGGTTATGAAAAAGTGAATAATACCATAGTGGAACAAGAAGTACTCCTTACAAAAATATGCCCTGAAAACTTAGAATTACCCCTCCATTCAACTGAATCAGAACGTATAGTGTACAAATGGCCATGCACGTCAATGTGTAACATTCCCAAACAATTTTTCAAGTCTTTACGCCAATTCCTCAATCAGCATGTAAAAAGCAAAGACAAAATTAAACTACTGCAAAATATGGATACCTGTCCAGTGCGTATGTACACAGGACTACAAGAACATTCACTGTCCTGCATTACAGGACCTACTTGTAAAACCACCTTCCATGATATCAAAAGGATATCAACACATCATTCAACTATAACAAATCTAGTCTATAAACTGTACTATGCTAAAAGTCATGCTTTAGCACTAGCAAATTTAAATAACATTCTTCTACATGGTACAGCAAAAGACCTACTTGAAGAAATGACTATATCCAGAAAAAATATTTTGGAAGTGAAAGCCACTTACAGAATGAAATAGCTTTAAACCAAATTAGCAACAATTCTACACATGGCAACCTTTTACTAAACACATACAAAAAAGAAATAATACAATTTAAAAGTACATCAGCTGAAGTACCAAACCATGTGTGTGTATGTTGCCGCAGAACTTTTTATAAGACTAACACAAAAACTGTAGATCTATCATACAAAATAGAAGACAATGAAGATTCTAAATGGTTTGAATTAGCTCTCTACCTTTAGCAGAAAACAAATACAAAATAACTGACCCCTTAATACTTTTCAGTTACTGCACTACAAAACTTGACCACAACCAAACTCCTTCACGTGCTATCACAAATAATTTGGAATTATATCCACTACCAAAACCCCTACAACAACTTAATTTATATGAGAGCATCATAATTCAAACAGTGCACCCATTTCAAGCAATAATATGCCTTCAACCGAAAACAGCAAAATTACCTCCCTCTGAATTGGTAAAAGGCATTTGTGGAAAAGTAGTTTTTTTACCATTAAATCTAAAAGAAAATGTGCACACTCTAGGAGTGCAACGTCCAATGCAGCAATCTTTAATTATCTTAGTAAATGGAATACCTACAAAAGACAATAAAATATGGCAACAGCTGGTAGATTTACTTAAAGTTAGACAAGCCTTGCAATATCTTAAAGAGAATAATGAATATTGCAAAGAAATTAATATTGAAGAAAAATTGAAGGATACAACTGAAATAATTCAAGAAACACAAGAAACTGGTCAGTTTGAGCTCCTAGATCCTGCTACAATATCAAATACTTTAGACCATTATACAATTCATACGTTGCACTCTAATGACACCATAGAAGATGCACTGGAAACATACCAAATGCGTCAAACAAAAGGATCACCAATCAGCATATGGGAAAAAAGCATAGAAGCACGTGCTTTTCCTCTACTCTTTTCTACTGGCAAAGGAGGAAGGTACGATGATAGACCTATTCAAATATCAGCATCAGAATACCGCTCATTACGGATGTATTCTGAAGATCCCAGATTTAGACAAAATGTGGAATACATATTCCACCTACTCTTTGAAAGTGAACTAGCAACTTTATGTTACGGAGTTGCACACATATTTAAATCAGGATCACACTTTCAAAATATGACAGTTACACAATTATTACAAAAAGTGCAACAAAAGGATGAGGTTTTACAATCAAATATTACAAATCTATTAGCAAATATGCGTGGTACTAAAGAGTACTGGTTTCAACATCATGGAGATGTACGTTGTATGATCAGAAACCTTGGCCCACCCACTTGGTTTGTTACATTAAGTTGTGCAGAATATGCATGGGAAGGTTTACATGATTTCCTACGCATATCAATCAAAAACAAAACAAACATAGATATACTAACACCTGGAGAACTTTGTTCTTTGGATCCTGTTAATGATCCCAGATTCACCAGAGCACATTCCACAAAACAAACCAGACTAGCCAACACCAACCGCCTCCAAGTACCCCGATTTAAACTTGCCACCATAGGCGGGGCTAGCTTCCCAGTCAAAGCGGCCCAATTATGAAATGAACTACCCATCACTGCGAGGCTAGAACAATCTTTCTCCAAATTCAGGCAAAATGTGATCAACTGGTTGACGACAACAAAAGCTAAATGAATGTATGAATTGGTTCCTACTTGACTGCTACCTGTACTACATGCCTGTAACCAATGACTAATGTAACCTGTAACTTACTGTAACTTGTAACCGTTCTCTAAGCTGTACACTTTCTTATCTTTTGTGCCCTTATAGCCCAGGGTCGGGTGCGGATAATAAATTCTAAAACAACAAATAAACAAACAAACAATGTTTCAAGATATTTTCACCATCGCTTCATTGCTATGCTACATTTTATTTGTAATAAAACTGTTCCTCTCCTTGGAGAAGTGCACCACTTCCTTTGGAGAAAAGAATACCAAGCCAGAGGAGCACCACATATCCATATGCTTTTATGGATTAAAGATGCTCCTAAATTTGGTCAAGACAGTGATGCCACTGTTTTACAGTTAATTGAAAAATATGTCACTTGTGAAATTTCTTTGGAAGCAACAAATAGTGATCTTCATGCACAAATTTTACAATTTCAAAGACACAAATGTGGAAAATATTGTCGTCGCAAATACAAAAACAAAGGGAAATACTACACCAAATGCCGATTTGGTTTCCCTAGACCAGTTACAAATACAGGTCAAGTGAACAACCTCATGTTTTCAGTTAGACATAGTGTTAAAGGTAAGTCACCTAAAAATACATATTACATAAAAAGAAAGAAGAAGAAAAATATATCAATGATTATAATGCAATCATTGCCCACTTATGGAATGCAAACATAGATGTGCAGTGCATTGGAGACAATTCTACTGCAGTTGCATGATATGTCACAGCATACTTAACCAAAGCAGAAAAGACAGTAATCCAAGACCTCTGGAATGACCTGTCATCAGATAAAACAGTGTCTCAGAAATTATACAGCTTGGGCATAAAAATGCTCTCCCATAGAGAATACGGATCATATGAAGCAGCTGATCATTTAACTGGTACTGCATTGTATGGTAAATATGAAAATATAGTATGGCTAAGTCTTCGTCCAGCTGAATATAGAAAAAGAGTTCTAAAATCATACGAAGATATAGAAACAATAGCCAAACGTGATCTCAACAGCCAAGACATTTTAAAAAACAATTTATTGGACACATTCTACCCAAGCAGAAGTAATACTTTGGAAACCATGTGTCTATACCACATAGCCCAAACTACACATACAAAAATAATATAAAACCTGATGAAAAAAAGGTAAATACAGAGTGACAAACTGTGAAGGCAGCTTAATTAAACTCACCAAACCAAATTTAATTAATCATATCAAATTATCATTAAAGACTCCTCAACATAAAGAAGTATATTACATGTCCCTGCTACAACTCTTTAAACCATGGAGAAAAGAAGAAGAAATACTAGATAACTATGACTCATATGAAGATGCTTTCAAAGCAAATGAAAGCACTATAACTGATGTAAACTTTACACAGTACAAAACAATGTTGCACAATGAACAGCAACATGAAGAAGAACTCCAGGCCCAACTAGATAAAGAAACTCCTGACAGTAGTCAACTTTCTGTAACAGGAAGCCAAGAACCACTGGGAGAACCACTAATAATAAATGAGGCAGAATTAGCTATGATAGAAGTAGAAAACACCATTTGTCAGTATGAAGATAAAGAAGACTTAACTATACTACAATCAAAACTAAACAATGAGCAACATAGCATTTTTCAAGAAGTAACAAAACAAATTGCACATGGTGTACAACATGAAAATAAAGAATGTTCCTGCCATAATTATAAACTTATACTACTGTACGTTAGTGGTGAAGCTGGTTCTGGCAAAACATTCCTAATCAAAATCATCAGTAAGTTCCTTCAACAATTGACAAACAACAAACTGTCAGCTGTTGTCACTGCCCCCACTGGTTTAGCTGCCTACAACATAGGTGGTGTCATGTTACACCGATTACTACTATTGCCAATAGAACACCAAAACAAATTAGACTATTACAAACTTTCTGCAGAAGCTGCAATGGAACTACGCAGAGTATTGAAACAAATGAAAATGCTACTAATAGATGAAGTGAGCATGGTCTCCAACCTAATGTTGGCTTTGATTCACCTCAGATTACAAGAAGTACTGTACTCAAAACTAACTATGGGGGGTGCTGTTGAGCAGCCGACAAGATGGCCACTTAGCGTCTAAGCTCCATGACCCACAAGCTTCAAATCCGCCGGAATCAGCGGTTCTAAAGATAATCTCTTGCCGAGACCCCACGCATCCTACTGCCCATTGCCGCTGCTACACACAGCATTTTTTCTGGGCGAAAACGGACATCGGGGGCCATCACTGCCGCCTGTGAAGGACTCCGGCCCGCGTGACGCCGATTGCGGCCCATCCCCCCTTCATCGGCCCGCCACGCACGGTGGGCGCTCCTCCGGCTCAAGGTGCGGCCGCCTGGGCCGCCTCCTCTCCGCCCTCCTGCCCCCTGTGTGCCATCAACATCCGCGGCCCGCGCTACGCCTGCGGGGCCGCGCCGGTGCCGGTGGCCGCCCGGCGAGGCACCACCTCTGAACGCTCCCGCCTCTTGGTGATCGGAGGGCGCCGGCCCCCGTCGGATGAAGCTACAGCGGGGGCTGCCGGAGCGACCCCGTGCGCACACCGCCCGAGCGCCCCGCTGCCTGCGCCACTGCCCCCCTGTGGTGGCGCGCCCCGGCGCGGTCCAGCTGCCTGCTCCGGCTCGGGGGCTCCGCCGACTGTTCTGCTGGTTCCCTCTGCCGGCCGCGGCGCGGGGCTGTTTTCGGGCCCTGACTGAGGCTGGGGGCCCTGATCCTGCCTGGACACACTGCTGAAGTTGGTGGCCCTGCTACGGCCTGGACGAACAACAGCTCTTCGACCCAAAGGGTCCCAAGGTGAGAAGAGTGAGGGATCTGTCCGCTGCACATCGGGCCCTCCCGCTCCACCTCGTCTCTGGGCTGCGCCTCTGCCATTTTGCGGGGGGAAGGGACCCCAGACTCATCTTGCCCCCCTGTGACCACTCTCTTGCTGCTGGTGCCGCCCTGGGCGTCCAACACTCTGCGCTAATTGGCGCTCCCGCTTACTACGCCTTGGGGTACCCTGCGCCCCTGACTCTGCTGCCTGCTACTACTGGCCGCCTCGGCCAGGGCCCCTTGAGGGGACTTGTCGCCCCGGAACACACCAAGTGTGGGTGCTGATCACGGCTCGAGCCCCTCTCTAAACCCCTTGGGGACCATTCCTGCCTCCCTGCGGAAAATGCTCACTCTCTCTTCAAGGCGCTCCCTGAGAATGTCCGGTAAGGCACGCGGGGCCAACAAGGCTGGGGCAATGGACAAGTTTGCTAAAGCCCTAGCCAAGCAAGACCAAGCTCAGGCTGAGGCTGCCCTTCCTCCTGACGACTCGGATGTTTCCTCTTGCCCCCCTCAGCCAGACCTTGTTGCTCATGGAGTCTATGGCCAAAAACTTTGCGTCATTTCATGAAAAATTAGACGACATAAATGCCAACGTAGCCTCCCTGCGCACCAAATTGGATCAGCATGGCACCAGGTTAAGTGAGGCCGAAACTAGGATTGGAACAACCGAGGATGAGGTGCACGCGCTCCAGAATACGGTCTCGGACTTGGTGCGTGATATGAAGCAGGTCAAGGCGAAGTGCGATAACTTGGAATCTAGGTCCCGCAGGAACAATATCCGCATCGTCGGGGTTCCCGAGACAGCCCTCGAGGGCAAAATGGAACTCGCAGTCGAGGCCCTCCTGAGAGACCTCCTGGGAGACCCTCAACTTTCCCCCTTCTTTACTATTGAGCGGGCTCACCGCTCACTGGCCCCTCGCCCCAAACCGGGCGACTTCCCCAGACCAATTATAGCCAAGGTTCTCAGCTACAGGGATAGAGACCACATCCTCCGGTTGGCCCGCGAAAAGGGGGAACTAAGACTTGAGTCCCAGATCATTCACATTTTCCCGGACTTCTCTGTCAGTGTCCAAATGGAGCGAAGGCAATTTAATGGAGTGAAGAAGATGCTCAGAGAGAGGAAGGTAGAATACGCCATGCTATTCCCCGCCAGGCTGAAGCTCAATCACCGTAATAAACTGTACTTTTTCACTGTCCCTGAGGAGGCGGTGAAATTTATCGAGGCTCACATTCCTCTCGCCGGCCCTGGGGCCGATCCAGGTGATGAGAATTGAGCTGGCCTGAAACACACCTGATACCTGCCTCATTGTGGTACTGATACCACGCCTGTTCTTTGTGATTTACTTGTAATGTCATGTATCCTCCTGTTATGAATGCTCCTATTGTCGTAACTCATTGTTGATTTTTTGAGACATGCTACGAGGGTTACAGATGGGTAGTCCACGATATATGGCACCTATACATGGACTATCTACCCCTACAGCCGTTGCTCACTGGGCCCCACTACGCGGTCTCCTCTCACGATTTAACTTAATCACCGCTACACACTACTTGGTGTACTCCACCGTTCAACTATGTTGACCGGGTCACGGCAGCAGCTACCCCCGCTGCAGTTGCAACGCTGAGTTTGGCTTGTTCAGTTCATGGGTTGCCCCCCTGTTTGGTTTGGGGGTTGAACCAGCCACGTTGGCCTTGGTACGAACACCATGAGAATTTGGGTGGGTTTCTGGGCACTGCTAGGTTGGGGGTGGCAGTGAGGGAGGGGGGAGGTGTTATTCGGGGATGTTTTATTAACAAAAAAGGTGAGACAGTGGCAGCTTCTGAAATGACACATCGGGCCACCGCACTAGTGGCCGGCATCTGTTTGGCAATGTATGACACACATTACTCGGATCCCCCCTAAATTGCTATGAATGGCCATTAGGCTAATGTCCTGGAATATCAGGGGGCTCAGCAACTACACCAAGGCACGCAGGGTCATGGCCTACGTCCAGAGGCACGGGGTCAAGATACTCTTCCTACAGGAAACTCATGCCCTTGCACAATTATCGTCCTCGCTCGCCCCGGCTTGGGGGCCCAATAAATATTTCACTGTGTTCTCCTCCCAATCCAGGGGTGTCCTCACCCTGATTCACAAGTCATTGGAGTTCTCCCTTCGCACCAGTCATATCGATGCCCAGGGTAGATATGTTATCCTTCATTGTTTCCTGGCCAACTCAGAGTGCCTTCTGGTCAACACATACGCTCCATGCATTGATACACCCGAATTCTTTGACCATATCCTTAATATCCTTCTTGGCTATGTTGGGGTTCCCATCATATGGGGGGGGATATGAACCTCATCCTGGACTCCGACCTGGACAGATCCGGGGCTGCACCCAGGACATTGTCCAGGGCTGCCCGCCGCCTCCATGCACACATGCTCACCGCTGGGCTGGTGGATGCCTGGAGGATACTCCATCCGATGTCGAAAGAGTTTACATTTTACTCCTCCGTCCATGACAGTCACTCCAGGATTGACCTGTTCCTTCTCTCTGCGGGCCTCATGGGCAAAACACTCACCTCACAGATTCTCCCTCGCACACTCTTCGATCACTCCCCGATCACGCTGGATATCGCCCTGCGCCCTGCCCTACCTCCGCATTCTAATTGGAGATTTAAATCTGACGCACTACACGATATAGTCTTCAAGGCTGACATTCTTGCAGATATCACCTCGTTTTTTGACAGCAACAAACGCCACGACACAACGGACGGGGTAAGATGGGAGGCCTTTAAAGTTTTCATTAGGGGCATGTGCATTTCTAGGGAGGCTGGGGTACTGAAGGATATTAGAAACTCTCTGCACCGTTCTGAGACCAAGCTCGGAGACCTATATCGCGAATATGCGGGCACCCCGACTCCGCCCATACTAGCGCAGATTAGAACTGAACTAGACACGTTCGAGTCCCTTGCCCATAGCGAGATAAGCTACCTCGCCCGCCCCATCGCGGCCCGGAAATACGGGGAGGGAGAGAGACCAGGCCGTGTTCTGGCCCATCTCGCCCGGGCCGAGGGTGGCAGGGCACGCATTGATAGCATCGTAGATAGCGATGGAGTGCGACACTGGTCCGACCGCCCCATTCTTGAGACCTTTGCAGAGTTCTATAAAACCCTTTATGCTCAGCAATCGGAGCACTGCCCACAAGACCTGGATGACCTCCTAGAACGCATCCCAATGTCCCTATTATCCCTGGACACCAAGGAACAACTAGAAGCTCCCTTCACCCTTGATGAGATAACTGCAGTCATCTCGGCCCTCCCTAAAGGGAAAGCCCCCGGTCCGGATGGCCTGACCGCTGAGTTCTATCAGGAGCATGTTGCTCTCCTCGCTCCACGCCTTCACAAGCTTTGGGAGGAGTCGCTGCGCCTTGCCACCCTCCCCCGGTCCCTGCGGGAGGCTGTCATTACTGTGCTTCCTAAGCCAGGCAAGCCCCCAGATGAGTGCGGATCCTATAGACCTCTATCCCTCATCAACACCGACACCAAGATCTTCGCCAAAATCATAGCTAACAGGTTCCTCCCCATCATGAAATATCTAATCCACCCTGACCAGAGCGGATTTGTGCCTGCCCGCTCAACTGCCTTAAATATTCGACGGTTGTTTAATGTCATCTCCAGAATTGATCCCCAAGCCAACGCTGTGGCCGTGACATTGGACGCCCAAAAAGCGTTCGACATGGTTTCTTGGCAATATCTGTGGGCGGTGCTCGGAAAGATGGGGATTGGCCCGTACATGCTGTCCTGTATTAAACTACTATACACTAATCCGGTAGCCAGAGTCCTGGTCAACTCCCGCTTATCGGCTCCCTTCTCCCTCCACATGGGGACGCGGCAGGGGTGCCCTTTCTCTCCCTTGTTATTTGCTATGGCCATCGAGCCCATGGCTGATAGCGTGTGAACCAACCACGTGCGTAGAGGGATTCGCCTCCGAGACACCCCCGAAATTATATCACTTTACGCAGATGACGTGCTTTTATATGTCAGAGACCCCTCAGTCCACCTCGATCCGATCATACGTGAAATCATAAAAATTGGCACATTCTCAGGCTTCACCATAAATTATTCTAAATCAGAAATCCTTCCCCTTACTCCCGCTACCCCCCAGCCTGCATGTGAATTTCCTCTCAAATGGGCGCCCAAGGGCATCAAATACCTAGGGGTCCATGTGGCCCTCTCGAAAGCCTCGTTAGTGTCTGATAACTATAGGGCTGCCGCACAGCACGCTCGTACCAGAATAGAGAGATGGCGGAACCTCCCCCTATCACTATAAGGGAGACTATCCCTAATTAAAATGATCATAGTGCCTAAACTCCTGTATGTGTTCGCTAATGTTCCTCTTTGGCCCGGGAAACAATACTTTTCGGACCTACACTCTGAGTTCGCCCGTTTTCTTTGGCACTCGGGCGCCGTGCGCAGAAAGTGGCTGCACATGACCCTCCCTTACGAGAGGGGGGCTTTGGAGCTCCTGACCTCACCCAGTACTGGACGGCGGCCCAAGCCCAACATGCTACATATTGGTACCACCACCACGAACCCCCCCTGCATGTTAAACTCGAAATCCTAGCAACCGAGGAGGTGAATGTCATGTCCCTGATCCTATTTCACTCGTATCAGACGCACGCCCCTGCCGACCCAGTGGCCTCCACTATCAAAGCATGGAGGCAGATCCTTACGCCTAATTCGGACTCCCCCCCCGTACTACAAATGGCTTCCCCTCTGGTCTTTCCCGGGCCTCACCCCCACACAGGATAAGCTCCTTATACGCCACTGGTCGGACCTGGGATACAGATCACTTTCTGACCTGTTCCCTGACAGGAAATTCATCACCCCGGAGACGTGGAGGCCCGGCCACTCCAGATCCCCACTAGAACTGCTGCAATACTTCCGCATTAGGGCGGCGTCCAGGGCCTGTGGCCTTCCTACCCGAACGAACCCCCTGAATCCCCCGAAGTCTGCTATATAGCCAATTCCGCTGGTTGTAGGGGTATCCTATCCTACTTATACAAAATGTTGATGGCACGGGCTGCTGAACCTCCCCACACTATCCGGATGCCTGGAGCCGGGACCTGGGATTAGACATCACAGATGATATGTGGTCCAAAATGTGCATGCACACCCGCAAGGTTTCCCTTAACACTTGAGTTAGGTGTATCCAATACAAGCTGCTCAACCGCCTGTACTACACCCCTCATGCGATTGGAAAATTTGCCCGAGAGCAATCGCACGCATGTCAGAGATGTAGGGCTAGCGACGCGGACCACGCGCACATGTCCTGGTCGTGCAGGGCACTAGCCCCGTACTGGAGCGCGGTGCTCGATGCCCTCACTGAAATTGTGGGGTTCTGTGTAGATCCTGAACCCCTGCCACTCCTGTTTGGGCTCTGGGAGCGGACTGAAGCGAAACGGGTAGCCAAGTTTTTGAATGTGGCGGCGAGTGTGGCCAAGAAATGCATTCTGCAGTGCTGGAAGCGCAGGTCCCCTCCCTCTCTGGAGATGTGGCTCAAGGCCCTCACCTGGACACAATCCTGTGAAGAGGACTATGTTAAAATGCTGCCTAGTAATGCTCGCCCTAAATACATTTGGACGGAGTTTTGTAGTTACCTGAACAATAAGGTGGAGCTGGAGCTCTTGTCTCCCCTCCCTCTCCTGATCGGGGGGCTGATCTTGTTACATGAAGCACGCCTCTACCGTGGTTAACTGCTGATGGCACTGTATATGACCCTCTGTAATATTTGTACGCCATGATCCATGCTTTAATGTGAAATGTGTGTCACTGTGCTAATTTACACTGTATCGGCTGCTACTTCTTGCCAATAAAGAAAAGTTAAAAAAAAAAAAAACTAACTATGAAGAGCTCTTTGCAGGAAAACACATTATTGTTTTCGGAGATCTTCTTCAATTGACACCAGTAAAAGGTGAGCCTATTTTTAAAACATTAGGACACAAACTCTGCCGTAAAACTGTTGGCAGCATTGGAAATGTCAACCTTTGGCAACATTTCCAATACAGAGAATTAACAGAAAACATGCGGCAATCTGCAGATCTCACTTATGCCAACATCTTAAAAAGTATCAGAGTTGGTATACTTTCTAAAGAAGCAGAAGCAATATTGAAAACCCGGCACATTCATGCACTTTATGGCGATGATGCATGTGCTACAGATGTTATGGAACAATTAGCCCACAAAAATGTCAATTGTATGGCCTTAATGCCAACTCTTGCAAGCTCTTTCAAATTCAATGGAATAATGTTAAGTAAAGAAATGCAACCAATAATGGAAATTAGCGCCACAGACAAACTAGATGTACATGGTATGACACTAGCCATGTGTGACCAAGCCACAAGACTAAATAGTTTAGAAAAATCAATCTCAAACACAGTAGGCTTAGAAAAGATATTAACATTATCCTTAAATTGCTTAAATTTAAGCAAAGAGCAATGCTTAAACGTAACCTTGACGTGGACCAAGGACTAGTTAATGGAGCACTGGGTACAGTTGTTGGCTTTCAAACATACCCACGTGACAACAAAATTCAGTTTGTCAATATTCTCTTTGACAAACTTTCAGAAGTAAAAAGGATAGGACGCTCAACAGCTCGATTCCTTCTCTTCAAAGACATGTATGTACGCAGAGAACAATTTTCTCTAACTCTTGCATACGCAGTCACGATAAATCACAAGGTCTTACCCTAGACAAAGCAATGATAGATATTGGCAACACAGTCTTTAAAGAAGACATGAGCTACGTAGCACTATCACGCTTACGTACACTTGACAGCCTATTTCTAATCAACTTTGATGCAAGTAAAGTAAACGCTGATATTCCTTGCATTTTAGAATACAATAGACTTCGCTCACTATACACCCCCATCTAAACACATATTCTATTCCACAAAAAGTAAAACGTCATAAAAGAAAAATAAATCAAACAGAAATGCAACAGGATGTCACTGCAAGAAACTAATACTTCATCAAGTACCACAAGCAAAAAAGAATCAATTAGGGAAAGTAAACCAGGTACTTCTTCAAAGAAAGAAGACAAACTCCAAAAAAGCAGTCAGATACAGAACTACCTGGTCCATTTAAACTCTTAAATATAGTTGGTGTAAGTTGCTACCCAAATGTAGCAATGAAATTCTATTTCAATTACCACCAGTTGTTGACAACATTTACTTACACAGTACAGACCCATTGTGTTTGCAAATGTTAGTACTTCATAGAAACGTAACAAACAATCCTGACAACACGTATAGTGTTTATGGAATAAGACAACAATTGGACTACTGTGCTGGAATGGTGAAATTCACTATAAACCCACAGGAAGATCCACAAGAATGTCTAATGTACTTACTACAAGTACTGGAAAACAAAAATATACCTATAAATGAAATCTTCCAGATTTCATACATGTGGAAACATACATGCACTCTCTGCAACACTGTGACACAAGAACAAATCCCCAATGAACGCTTCGTATATATATATCAATACCTAATTGTGAATCCATTCCATTTCAGCAACTTGTACAAAATGGAAACCATGGTAGATTATGTTCTACCTGCAATTCAGATAATCGCTCCACGTTAGTAATACCAACACATAGTAAATACGTAATACTAATGCTTCTACGTTACAATGCAGATGGTACCAAAAACAACTGCAAGCTGACTGGATTCACACATGGTCAAATATCACTTGGTAAGAAAACCTTCACAACAATAGGCATAATCTACCATGCAGGAGCCACAACCAATTCAGGGCACTACACTGCATATAGAAAAAAGAAATGTGGATGGTTTGAATGTAATGATAGTACCATTACTCTAAAGCAGAGATTACCAGCAAATCTTACAAACGCTTATTTAATGTTCTTAAAACCAAAATTTGATAACTAAACTGAAGTTAAACCTTAAGTAAACTTGTAGTAAAAAAATATAAACTGTTAGAATATTCCAAAAGCTATCTAACTGCCCAAAGATTTGATTGACAACAACTAAACAGATATATGAATACCACTAAATTAGAGCAAGAAATAGACAGTTAGAATACGCCAATTGGTATCTAACTGTCCCAAAATGTAACAATATCCAAACCGATAAATCAATACCATTAAAATATATCAAAAAATAGACAGTTAGAATATGCCTACTGATCTAACTGCTCTAAAATTTTACAATATCCAAACAAATAATATGTTACTGCTCCAAAAAATTGCAACAAGCCAATGTATAAAGCATTAGCCAGAAACAACAAGCAAACACTGAAAACAAACAAACTGTAGCATAACAGAAAACGTTTTTTTTTTTATCCAATATGGATTTTTTTTTCTCCCACAGACCCATTGATTTTAGCAACGAACACAGAAACTGAGCAAATTGCACAGTACTCTGGTTTGTAATCTACTAAATATGAGGGACACAAAAAATGTTGATTATTCAATGTAATACGTCATTACAAAATACTAATACTAAGATGCTATTTTCTTTTATCACAGAAATGAACAAGAAATACATGTACTCCAGTTACTAAACCAAACAGTAAGTATATTATACACTCTATGCCCTGGCCACAACCATCGCAGCATATCACACCCATAGTATCTTATAACTTTGTTCCTTATAAATTTGTTTTTGACCCAAAGTTATAAGCAACTATAAGTGTGATATGCTGCGGTGGTTGTGGCCAGGGCATAGAGTGTTGGGTGCATGGCCAAATGGCCATGCACCCAACACTCTATGCCCTGGCCACAACCACCGCAGCATATCACACCCATAGAGTCAAATATATCAACTATGGCCTATGGAAACTTTTAATGTCCGCGGACATTATGAGTGTTCTTAGAACACTTTCAACTTGCCAGCGAACAATACGGACAGCGTCTTCAGGACACCCCCTACAAACATTTCAGGGCAACGCGAGAGTTCTTAGAACACTTTCAACTTGACAACGAACAATACAGACAGCATCCTCAGAACACCCCCATTTTCTTTATTTACGAACATTTCAAGACACCGCGAGAGTTCTTAGAACACTTTCAACTTGACAACAAACAATACGGACAGCGTCCTCAGAACACCCCCATTTTGTTTATTTACGAACATTTCCGGACACCGCGATTGTTCTTAAAACACATTCAACTTGACAACGAACAATACGGACAGCGTCCTCAGAACACCCCCATTTTGTTTATTTACGAACATTTCAGGACAGCGCGAGAGTTCTTAGAACACAGAACACCCCCATTTTCTTTATTTACGAACATTTCAGGACACCGCGAGAGTTCTTAGAACACTTTCAACTTGACAACGAACAATACTGACAGCGTCCTCAGAACACCCCCATTTTGTTTATTTGCGAACATTTCAGGACACCGCGAGAGTTCTTAGAACACTTTCAGCTTGACAACGAACAATACAGACAGCGTCCTCAGAACACCCCCATTTTGTTTATTTACGAACATTTCAGGACACCGCGAGAGTTCTTAGAACACTTTCAGCTTGACAACGAACAATACAGACAGCGTCCTCAGAACACCCCCATTTTGTTTCTTTACGAACATTTCCGGACACTGCGAGTGTTCTTAGAACATTTTCAGCTTGCTTGCGAACAAAACGTACACATATTGAGTCCTAAGAACATCCCCCATTCAGTTTATTTAGAACATTTCAGAACACCCGTGATGTTCGCAGACAAATCAAACACAACAGGAACGTCTACCACATAAAAAACACAACTTTCAACCTATCTCATACTCTCCCACCCTCCCCAAACACTCCTAGACACCAACACACTCTACTAAATACAAATTCACCTCGCTGTCTGCGAATCCAAGATGGCGGGCGCTACTGAAAATCTGACGCGCTTCACGCTCCACACCGTCCAATCAGCGAACACGTCGCCTGTCCGCGGACACCACGCAAACTGATTGGCCAATCAGAACACTGTCCACGGAGCGAACAGGGAAATGTGTCCGCGGACCGAACACAGATATCACTAATTTTTTATGACCTACTTTTTGGTCATTTTTTAAAAAACTACTGGATGGATTTTCACCAAATCTGCAAAAGCACGTTTTCGGGATCAAGCCGCTACTCCTGGTCCAAATTTGGTGAAAATCCGTCCAGCGGTTTGGGCTGTAGGCGCGAGCAAAGTTTTTTCCCCATTCAGTCTATGGGGAAAAAAAAAGTTTTGGGACCCCCCTATAACTTTGCCTCCCCCCCGTGGACGAATCCTCACCAAACTTTGCAAAAGAAATTTAGAGTGGGCCATATATTTTTTTTGCAAATTTTGGTGAGGATTCGTCCAGGGGGAGCAAAGTTATAAGCTGTCCAAAAAGTGCTGTTCCTATGGAAACACCAACTTAACCATAAATACATGGCCACTTCCGTGGCCATGTAATATATATATATAGCACCACCCTGCCACAACCTGACCGTGGCACCTCACTGCCACCCCCTAAATTCAAACACCTGGAACCCAGGGTCCACCCTGCTACCCATGAATGTATATGCAACAACCCACCCTGCCACCACCTGACAACAGCAACTGACTACTACAAACTAACAGCAGCACCTCACTGCACACCTGAAAAATCCCAAAACATATATCCCAGGACCCACCCGGGCAGCCTGGAATATATATATGTGCGCAGCACCTCACTGCCACCACCTACCGCAGCGCCTCACTCACTTCACCAGATCAAAGAGCCCACCCGGCCACTCTGAAAATCACCAGGGGAATGCCCCCTACAAACACACAGATAACGCCACAACACAAACAGGTAGCAACAAATAAAAATGACATCCCAAAACCAGAATGCACAATACACCCCGACCAAATGTCACAGCGCAAAAAGTCCAGCGCTTATTCCGGCGCCCTCATGTCCATCTAAAGAAGAAAAAAAAACAATATAATAATAAAATGTGGTTTGGAAAAAGAAAAAAAAACAATGTTATAATACCATGCAGCAGAAATGCAATAAACCGCCCCCACGCACAAGTCCACCGTCACCTGCAGGAAAAAAAAAATAATAATTCACATAGGGTTAATACACATTGCTGAATTACCAAGGCAAAAATAATATGCCACAACATGCAACACTGGGCCACGCCATAGACCACTCACACAATCAGACGTACCATACAAGCCCTGCTAACATGACCCGAGGCCACACCACATATCCACTATAACATGCACACCGGCCTCCAACAAAAGAAAAGCAACTATAAAGTTCCGCCAAGATAAGCTCCTCCATGCCCACCACAAAATCTACCAGGTCCGGGTCAAACTACTTCAACCGCCGCAGGATTGCCCAGCACCCATCACAACAGTTCCTGGGACCGCCATCCTCCACATCACAGAAGGCACAAATGGACAAACATGCTCATTTGCTCCTGATAGATGGTACCAAATCCGTTTCGTCCTGAAGATTTTGCAGACTCCTCTTCGCCACCTTGCGCCTCCCTTCCTCCACTACAGGTCCTCCAGCGCCACCCAATTTCTCCACGCCGCCAGCTGAAACCCGCTGATCACCAGAGACTCCCTCGGAAGAAAGAAACTGCAGTGCACCACCAGTCTCACTGGCGCATGCCAACAAGTCACGTGGAGGCATACGCCCGGTAAACGGAAGCAAAGTCTTCACAACACCTAAAACCACCTCGCAACCAGTGGCAAATTCCGGACACCTGTTCTGTCCCGACAGCCCTTGAATATCCCACGTAACAGCAAGCACAGAGGCACCACCAGTCTCCATAGCACCCTGCTCACCTCCAAACCGCCTGTCCACTCTGTGCCGCCGCCCGCGGCTCCCTTGGCACACGTGTAACGCTCCTGGCAAACACCAGCTGCCGTGGTGCCTCAGGCTTCCATAGCACCCGGCACACTTCCAAACCGCCTGTCCTCTCTGTGACGCCGCCCACAGCACCCATGGCAGCCACGCCCCACTCCTGTTACAGAAACCTGGCTTCACCAGGCCCTGCACTTTCTCTAGCCCTACCGGAAGGCTATACCATTATCAGAGCTGACAGAACCTCGGGCAAAGGTGGTGGAGTGGCCTTCATTGCCAAATCCCACCTAGCTCTTAGAGCCATGCCCCACACCAGCTTCCCCTCTGCAGAGCTCCTATCAGTGAAACTAACTCTGGCACCGTCCTACACAATACTGTATCTTATCTACCGGCCCTTCGCCCTCCTTCGAGGATGACATCTTGGACCTCCTCTCCACTCATGCCAAACTTGGATCCAAAACTATGCTCCTAGGAGACCTAAACCTTGGCCTCCAGGACCCTAACGACCGTCATGCCCTAGCCGTGGACAACACCATCTCTAACCTAGGCTTTATACATAGAATTACAACACCCACCCACTCCAAAGGCAGAACGCTAGACTGGTTTTCTGATCTTAACTGCTCCATTTTCTTACCCAAAAAGAACCTGTTGCCTGGTCAGATCATCACCTCTTCCTGTTCTCCATCCCTGGACCCTCTTAGCTACACTTGCACCCCCATTGCTATCCAGAAACTGTCGTGACATCACCATAGACAGCCTCCAGCCCCTCATTAGCGATATCCTTAATGAGACTAAATTCAATGACCTCGACCCTCTTAACTTGGTAGACCTCTAAAACAGCACTCTTAAATCTGCTCTAGATATTGCGGCCCCTCTCAAACTCAGGAAAGCAGAACCATTGGTTCGCCTCAATAAGTGGTTCAACCCCGAGCTAAAAAGTCTCAGAAACACAAAAAGAGCAGCAGAATCCACCTGGCGTAAAGCACCCTCCATCTCCAACAAAAATGCATTCACATCAGCATCCGCTATCTACAAAGCAGCCATCCTTACTGCTAAAAAAGACACCTACGATTCCAGAATGCCAAATCCAGTACAAAGGAACTGTTCAGCATACTAAAAGAGCTCGAATCCCCTGCACCTCCTATACAAGACTGCAACAAAAACATAGATTGGTGCACTTAAATCCAGCAAGCCCTCGCAGATAAAATCACCTTACTCCAAAACAAGATCAAAGCTAAAAAGGCAAGCCTCATGGACTCCCAGCCCTTCCTTCCTAACCCAGATAAAACATCTCACCCCTGCACCCCTTTCTCCTTCTCGCAAGTAACTCCTAAGGAAGTTGAAGACATCATAAAAAACCTAAAACCATCCCACTGCCAAGGCGATATCTGCCCTGCCACAATAATCAAGGATGGAGCAAAAACATAGCCCCATTCATCACCACCTTGATAAACTCCTCATTGGGCCTCATTACGACCCAGGCGGTAAGGGGTTTACGGCAGCGTTAACAGCGCCGACCCTTACCGCCTGAGTACGAGGTCCCTTAGCGCCATGGCGCTTTTAACATCTGCTTTTAGCAGGTGTTAAAATCCATGGCGCTAAGGGACCATGGAGTTAATTACGCCACCGTAATTTACGGTGGCGTAATTAACGCCTTCCCCACTCCCATTATGCCCTATGGGGCAAAAATGGGAATGGGGAAGGGTAAATGGGGATTGGGGACTTACCGCCCCGCCAAGGTCGGAATGGGGCGGTAAGTCCGCCAACCACCATGGCGTAAACGTAGTTTACGCCATGGTGGTAAAGTCACGGCCCAGGCGGTAACTTACCGCCTGGGTCGTAATGAGGCCCATTGTCTTCCAACCAGGTACCCAACAACCTCAAGAAAGCTTGGGTCATGCCGTTACTAAAAAGAAAAACAACCTCAATGTCATGACCACTGGGTTTCCTCTTAGAAGGGCCCCCAAGAAGTCTTGGCTGGAAGCTTACCATTCCTGGTCTAAAGGTAGGAAGAACATGGTTTGGCATTAACATTCAGGCACTTCCTCATCACCTAACATGGCCGCCAGGCTGCCTTCCCTGAATGCTGCAGCCTGGTCTAGTTTTGGCAGACCAATGAGTACTTAAGCCCCTCCTCCCTGTTGTGCTGCGCTTTGCGTCTTTTCTGCCTATGCAGTGAACGCTTACCGCGGTTCAGCATGACTAGAAATTTCACAGACCCCGTAGTTTACAGAAAACCATCATAGTGTCCTGGTTCCTTTCTTGTTCCCCTCCTCCGCAGCTCCGTAGCTTTTCAGTTTTCCTTGTACCATTGTCAGGCGCTCCTGTAGGTCTTCGCCTGTGAGGAGTTCTGGTGTTTGTTTCGTCAGAGAAGTGTCGGGAGAAGCCTTCATTCCCGCTTCCGACTTGCAGCAAGTATTGATGTTCATTTTAACGTGTTGTTTATACACATTTGCAATTTATTGTTACGAGTGTGCGGTGAAGTGTTTCCTCACAAGCGCTGGTGTTATCATAAATAACGCGCCATCTCAAGCGCGTTGGAGGTTCGCGTGCGTGAGGATATTCTAGTTGTAAAGTTGCCGGCGCACCTTTTTTCAGTGACCCTTTCGTCCTTATTGTTCTAAGCCTTTTATGTTAAACCAGTCGGCTAAGTGAGGGCTTGTTACGAGCGTTCCAAGCATCATTCCGTGCCCTTCCTGTATGGAATGTAAGTTTGTTAGTTCTGTAGATTTGGGAATAAGGGGTTTTGAGGTGAATATTTGAAGGTGAGGATAAAACGCTTCCCAATCTTATTGGGAGTTATTTAGGTATTTCGCGTTAGATTACCAGTTATTGTGACATTTTCCCTCTGGCATAGAATTTAGCACATCAAAGAGAACTTTCAGCACCTTAGGTTTTGCATATTGCATTTTTTCCTTAATTTCCAACTCAGTGCCCCCAGATAGTGGGTTGGGTTATTCCTTGCTATTCTTTTGGCCAATTTATTGCACACCATTCACAAATAGGAAGTTCCCTTCCCTTTCCATTCAAGAAGTCTCCTTTTTCAGAACATGCGCCCCTGCCCCGAAGCAGCATGGAGAGCACACTAAAACCTAAGCTGAGGTGAGGAGGGTAACTTTAGTAAAGGAAGGAGTTCGATTGGAAGTAGAAGATAAACACTTATGCAAGAATAGAATTCATTATTGACAAGCCCCCTTGTATTTTCCATAGATTCCAGGTCTCATAGAAGAATAATGTATTGGTGAGAGAGCAATGCACCCTAAGAAGAATTTTAGTTTCTTCAGGAGTGGTGTTCCCACAGAGCCCAAATGCAAAGCCTTGTGGAAAAGTGCTCTGCCTGGACATTATGGGAACTCCTGAGGTAGATCAGTTAACCCAACTTTTGGGAGAACTAAGGGCCGAAGTCCATGCAGCTCGGACTGAAACCAGTGCTCTTAGAAGAGAATTGGGTGTTAATAGAGAGCGTACAGAAGAACTGGCTCATCAACTATTACAGAACCAAGTGGGACAGGTGCCTTTACCCCAACGTAATTCCCAGGCTTCCTCCTCCACATTGCCCCCGATTCCTGTCCAAGTGGTCATTCCGGGGAATATTCCTTTGGCGCCTCCGGGGCGTTTTATAGGGGACCCTAAAAGGTTTGCTGTATTCTTAAATCAGTGCAGATTGCATTTTTTGTGCAGACCTGGAGTGTTCCCTACTGACCAATCAAAAGTTGCATTTGTGTTGTCTTATCTGGGTGGATACGCGGCTGATTGGTCCATTCCCCTGGTTAATAGGGATGATCCAGTGTTGCAGAACTTTGCAGAATTCCAGCGAGAGTTAGAAAAACGATTTGCTCGTCACACTCAAGGACAGGCGTAGGGACAACGAGCTGCTGTCACTCAAGCAGGGCAATCAGGAGTTACTTGCATACGTGGCTACCTTTTTAATAGGCTGGTGGCAGAAACTTATTGGCCCACGGAAAAGAGAACAACGTTATTTTGTCGTGGTTTGCGCAGTGAGTTGAAAGATGTATTGGCCCAAGTTGTGAATCCGCCTGAAAATATCACAGAATTTATAGACCTCACTGTACAGTTGGATCATCGTTTGCAGGACCGAAGAAATGATCGAGCTTGTCAAGACAATCAAGCCTTTGTGGTTCGCTCAAGAGAACCACTGTTGAAATCAGGAGGAGATACTCATCCTGAACCCATGCAGCTGGAGGAGATCTGAGGTCCAATCTCCCAAGCCGAGAGAGAGAAAAGACGTCAACAGCAGTTGTGCTTATACTGTGGCAAGGCCGGTCACTTTTTGAAAGATTGTCCTGTAAAACCGGCTAGGAAACCCTTGGGAGGAGTTAACCAGGATAAGAAGGATCGGATGGCGGAAAACTCCAGTGCCCGCCAAGTCTAGAGGTCAGCTTGTCGAGCATGAAAAAGGTTACAGTGACCTCACACTTCATGTTTCCTATTGTCCTGTTTAGTCCTGAGACCCCCACTAAAAGGCATGCTCTAACTGCATACATTGACCGTGGGGCCATTGGCAATTACATGGATATACAGCTGGCTAGCAGATTGGAACTCTCTTTACGGGAAAAGTTTGAAGCTGATAATGTTTCCGGGGTGGATGGCACTCCATTGGTGTCACGTCCCGTCACGCAGTGCACAAACATTCTCATCATGCTTTGCCAGGAAGGACACAGGGAGAGGATCTCTTTTGACCTTATTCGAGCCCCACAATTCCAGATCATCTTGGGAATAAACTGGTTGGAGACGCATAACCCCTTAATCGATTGGTGTTCCCGAACTATAACGTTTGCCTCAAGTTGTCAGAGCGCATGTGTGTCAACAGAAGATTCAGTAATAATGAGACAGCCTGAGCCCACTTCTACAGTTACTTTAGGTCTCGTAGGTTCGTTGCCATGAGAGTATCGGAAATTCCAGGATATCTTTCAAGAGGAAAAACAAGCCGAAGTTTTGCCCCCACACAGACCTTATGATTGTCAAATTGATATCACTCCCGGAGCTCAGCTTCCATGCAGTAGAATTTATGCACTCACCGAAAAAGAAAATGTCCATTTGAGGTCCTATCTGGATCAGTACCTGGCTAATGGGTTTATCCGGCCCTCCAAATCACCGGCAGCCTCTTCACTCTTTTTTGTGCCCAAGAAAGAAGGCGAATTGAGGACCTGCATTGATTACCGAGCATTGAATCAAGTCACTGTGAAGAATCGTTATCCTCTTCCCCTCATCTCGACCTTGCTGGATCAGGTGAAACAGGCACGGATATTCAGCAAGCTCGACCTCCGAGGTGCCTATCATCTTATTCGAATTAAGAAGGGAGACGAGTGGAAAACCGCATTTCGAACGCGGTTTGGGCTCTTCGAGTACCAAGTAATGCCCTTTGGGCTTTGCAACGCTCCAGCAGCCTTTCAGTCCTTCATGAATGACATTTCAGAGAATTGCTGGACATCTGTGTGGTTGTTTATGTAGATGACATTCTAATCTTCTCCGCAAATCCTTCAGATCATGTAAGGCATGTGACTTCTGCTCTTCAAAAACTCAAGGACAACTCTTTGTATGTCAAGTTAGAGAAATGTCATTTCCATGTTCCTGAAGTGGAGTTTTTGGGGTTCATTCTGTCTGCACATGGAATCAAGATGGATAACGGAAGGTTGATGCCATTCTTACCTGGCCTGCGCTGACTTCTGGCAAGGGAATTCAAAGTTTTCCTGGATTTGCAAATTTTTACCCGCAATTCGTCTCTGATTTTTCTCGTTTGGTTCATCCCATCACATCATTGCTCAGAAAATTTGATTGGACTAAGGAGGCAGATGAGGCCTTCAAAAAATTAAAGGAGTGTTTTACAGCTGCACCCTTTCTCCAACATCTGCAACCCGACTTTCCTTTTGTGGTGGAGACGGAAGCCTCAAATGTCGCCATGGGTGCTGTTTTGTCTCAGCATAATCCCCGACACCCAAGAACTGCACTCAGTGGCATTTTGATCAAAACAATTCTCCTCTGCAGAATTGAACTATACTATCACTGATAAAGAGCTATTGGCTATAAAGTGTGCACTTAAAGAATGGAGAGATCACCTGCTAGGAGCAAGACACACTGTAACTATCTTCACCGACCATCGAAACTTGCAATATCTATGCTCTGCGAAGGCACAATCCACTAGACAGTTGCGATGGGCCCCCTTTTTTGCAGAATATGACGTTATCATCACTTTCAGACCAGGGGTGCGTAATTGAAAGGCCGATGCCCTATCCCGTATTGGAAAAGGGGAAGAAGCTTATGTGCCTGTAAATCCTGTGGAGATCATTTCCGGAGCAAAGGTACTCCGAGTTCTAGATACTACAGATTCGACCTTTGAAGAACTGAGAAATGAGATTCTGACTAGCATCTTTAAGGAGGATCTGATAAAATGAGAGTCAAAGTGAGAATGTTTTTCGGTACAAGATGGATTACCTTTTTATCAGGGAAGTTTGTACTTGCCTACGCCTAAACTGCAAGCTCAAGTGGTTGCAAACTATCATGGAGCCCTGTTGGAAGGTCATCCGGGAATCACCAAGACTTTGGAAAAGGTGAAGAGATCATACTGGTGGTCAACTTGGCGTAAAGATGTCATTCAATTTCTGAAAACATGTGGCAATTGTGCCCAAAATAAAACTCAAAAAAGAAAACCTGCTGGTCTTCTCCTACCATTAAGTGTGCCACCTGCTCCTTGGCATACTGTTTCTATGGACTTCATTACGGATTTACCTAATTGTGAAGGGTTTGATACCATCTTGGTAGTGGTGGACCTGTTCTCAAAAATGGCGCATTTTGTAGCCTTAAAAGGATTGCCTTCAGCAGCAGTCCTGGCAAAAACCTTTTTGGAGAACATAGTGAAACTGCATGGTTTTCCTTCAATAGTAGTTTCAGATCGAGGAAGCCAATTCGTCTCTAAATTCTGGGGGAAATGTTGCGAGTTGGCAAAAATAGATGTGCGGTTGTCCACCAGCCATCATCCCCAGACTGATGGACAAACGGAGGGAACTAATCAAACCCTAGAACAGTATCTTAGATGCATGCTACATCAACTTGAAGAAACCTGGCTGAATGTTTTGTGGATTTCAGAATATGCCTATAATAATTCTGTCCATGCCTCCACTGGCCTTAGTCCTTTTTACACCTTGCACGGCCGACACCCACGCACATCGGCTTTTGACCCACCAGACCCCTTGGAGATGCCAGCAGTAAAATCTCTGCACGCAAAAATTACTGCAGCCGTGGATCAAGCACAAGAACAATTGTCCTTGGCTAAAGAGTCTCAGAAGAAATTTGCAGATAACAAGAGATGTGATGCTCCAAATTACCAGGTGGGGGATTTGGTGTGGTTAGCCACTAGGAATCTGGCCTTGAAATGGTCACGAAAATTCCTTCCACGATTTCTGGGGCCATTTGCCATTGAAAAAATAATCAATCCAGTCGCCATGGAACTAGCACTTCCAAGAACAATGAAAATCCACTCTGTATTTCATGTTTCACTTCTGAAACCAGTTCATCCTAACACTCGAATCCAAGATGCTCCAGCTCCTGTGGAAGTAGAAAATGATCAACTCGAGTATGAATTCAAGGCCATCTTGGACTCTAAGATTGTGTGCAATAAACTATTCTATTTGGTGGATTGGAAGGGGTACGATCCTCAGTATAGAACATGGGAACCCCTAGAAAACATTCATGCCCCCAGATTGCTAAAGGTCTTTCATCGCAATAACCCGTGCACACCCGGGAAGCGGAGCTCCAGTTTAGGAGGGGTTTTGGGGGGGAATACTGTCATGACCACTCGGTTTCCCCTTAGAAGTGCCCCCATGAAGTTTTAGCTGGAAGCTTACCATTCCTGGTCTAAGGTTAGGAAGAAAATGGTTAGGCATTAACATTCAGGCACTTCCTCATCACCTAACATGGCCGCCAGGCTGCCTTCCCTGAATGCTGCAGCTTGGTCTAGTTTTGGCAGCCCAATGAGTACTTAAGCCCCTCCTCCCTGTTGTGCTGCGCTTTGCGTCTTTTCTGCCTATGCAGTGGACGCTTACCGCGGTTCAGCGTGACTAGAAATTTCACAGACCCTGTAGTTTGCAGAAAACCATCATAGTGTCCAGGTTCCTTTCTTGATCCCCTCCTCTGCAGCTCCGTAGCTTTTCTGTTTTCCTTGTACCGTTGTCAGGCGCTCCTGTAGTTCTTCGCCTGTGAGGAGTTCTGGTGTTTGTTTCGTCAGAGAAGTGTCAGGAGAAGCCTTCATTCCCGCGTCCGACTCACAGCAAGTATTGCTGTTCATTTTAACGTGTTGTTTATACGCATTTGCAATTTATTGTTACAAGTGTACAGTGAAGTGTTTCCTCACAAGTGCTGGTGTTATCATAAGTAACGCACGCCATCTCAAGCGCATTGGAGGTTCGCGTGCGTGAGGAGATTCTAGTTGTAAAGTTGCCGGCGCACCTTTTTTCAGTGACCCTTTAGTCCTTATTGTTCTAAGCCTTTTATTTTAAACCAGTCGGCTAAGTGGGGGTTTGCAAGTAGCATAGAATTCATTATTGACAAGCCCCCTTGTATTTTCCATAGATTCCAGGTCTCATAGAAGAATAATGTATAGGTGAGAGAGCAACGCACCCTAAGAAGAGTTATAGTTTCTTCAGGAGTGGTGTTCCCGCAGAGCCCAAGGTAAGCATTACACTCGACCCTAATGTCCCCACTAACCTAGGCCCATCACCACCATCCCGTTCCTTCTAATAATTCTGAATCGTGTAGCCTATCTGCAAATCCAGAAACACTTACAGGAGAACGACCTCCTAGGACTTAGACAATCTGGTTTCAGACCCAGATGTCACAACCCTTGCCCAAAACCCCCTCCGGCAAACCCATTGGCCAGGTGGAGTCAGGACTCGGGCCTCTAGAGCCTGGCATCCTCTTCAAAAGCCCTCATGTGGCCAGTCCTGGTGCCTATGGCGCCAGGCTCATACACCATGAAAAACTATGTGCCTCGGAACTACTTTATTGTATTGTCAGCCAACATGGAGGCATCCACATAGCTTGGTTCCTAAGAACCAAGCTATGCGGTCTAGTGTTTTGTGTGTGGTAGCCTAGGGACTACTTTACCTGGACTATTTCGTTGGGGCTATTTAAACCACACCCGAGCAAGACAACATACTTTGCGTTACTTTGCAGCTTGCAACGTGACGCTCACCGTGTCCAGCTATTCCCTCGAACCTCGGAGAAGCAGAATCTGGAAGGAGACAAAAGGAACATCATTAGCAGCAGCATGTTACCTGCAGTCTTCATCTTTAAACACTCACAGCTACTGAGAACAGCTTACTCGAATCTGCACGCCTCCCGGAGAGAACGACCTGAAAGAGGAAGATAGAGGCAACATTAAAGAAAGCAGTAAAGACATTTACAAATTACGAACTGCTCAAAAGGCTTACCTGGCTGGTCGCCTCTCGGCTGGCGCCACTCTGGACATTCCACTCGCACTGAAGAACACCACGACCTATAAGGAAGGAAAACACAGGTTAGCAAAGGCAAGACTTTGCAGTGCTGCGCATAGCGCTTACTTACTGCATCATAGCGCTATTAATGCACCATCATTTACCAGCGGGGCTCAACCAAGCCAGTTCGCCGCGCTGAAGCTCTGCATACCTAAGAGAGAAAAAAAGAGACATTTTAAACAAAGAAAGGCATGCAGGATAGCAACAAGACTAAAGAACAGCAATAAGACCTACCTGAACAATATCAAACGGGCCGGCGTCAGTGACGTAACTGGACAGCACTCGTCCATGAAAGACAACGCGCCCCTGGAAAGAAGGCAGGATGGAGAGCACGCCTAATTCTACCACAAGTTGAGGAGAGGGCACCAGAGGGACTGAAATCATACGGGGGTGGAGGGAGGATACTTACCCCAGTCAGTCAGTCTTGAACACAGTCCTCCTGTATTTTTAGGTATTTTTAGGCAGAACCTTCCCCGCAGACCACATCAGGGCAAAGCTGAGAAGCATACCAGCAAGTAACCCGGCTGGGTGGCGTCCCTGTGGATAGCAGGTGAGCGTAACACCAGACATGGAACTGAGACAGCCCTCTTAGATCTAAAGATCCGAATTGACGAGGCGAAGGACAAAGACAAGCTAGCAATCCTCTTACTACTTGACGTATCTGCAGCCTTTGACCTCGTTGACCACCAAATTCTCACTAAACACCTTACCGCAGCAGCAGCATTCTCCACTGATGCATCCAATTGGGTTCAATGCTTCTTATCTAACCGGACCACCAGAGTCTTCTCTCCCTTGGCCTCAGCAGACCAGACTCCGATATTGTGTGGTGTCCCTCGGGGATCGTGTTTGTGACCCACATTATACAGTATTTTCACGAAGCTACTCTTCGACCGTCTGGACAACTTGGGTGCCGTCTAGACCAACTATGCAGACGACACTCAAGTCCTTATCCCTCTCACTGGCTGTTAGACCACGACTCCAAACTGCTTAACAACATCTATCTTGAAATCCAAGCCTGGATGGCCACCAACGGCCTCTGCCTCTATGATGATAAGACCAAGTTAAATATTGTGGGTACTCGGACACGTCTGAATAAACTAGATACTAGATACTCTTCTTTCATCATTGATGGCAATATAATCAACGTATCCAAAGAGATACAAAACACTTGGGGTATACCTCGACTCAACTCTCTCTCTTAAAAAACAGGTCAGTAGTGTTGCGTCCTCCACGGCCGACACTAATAAACTGATCTACAGCTGCAAATCTTACCTATCCACAAGCAGTTGCTTAATGTTGGCTAAAGCACATGCTCGATCCAAAATTGATTATTGCAACACGCTCTTCCTTTGCTCCTTGGAACACAACCTAGACAAACTCCAGGTACTCCAGAATAACTCACTGAGAGCAGCACTTAGTCTTCTGAGATCATGCCACATTTCCACTCACAGATATAACGCCAATTGGCTACCCATCCGAGACAGAATCACTCTACGCACCCTGGCCATGATGCACAAATGCCTCACAAACTCAGCCCCGAAATACCTGGCAGACAAAATCTGCATACACCAACCCACACGTGCTACCAGATCATCGCACTTCCACAACCTAGTGGTTCCAAGATACAATCTAAAAACCGCAGGAGGAGCAAGCTTCCCAGTTCAAGCTGCCAAATGATGGAACTCCATCCCCACCCCCCACAGACAGAAAGCCTCCTTCCTTACTTTTAAAGCCAGTATAAAAAACTGTCTGATAGCAAGCCTCCTCAGTAAGATGTATTCACTAGGCTAGCCAATTCACCATCTATGCCTCGGCTCAGCCTCCTGCGCAGTTTACCACTGCACATTATCTCCTGTATCTCACTATCTGACCCACCTGTAACCAGGGTCCTTTGTTGATGGTAATCTATTTGCCTATCTATGTCTGTAAGTTTTTCAAGCGCCCAGTTACCTCTGGGTTCGGTGCGCGATACAAATAATAATCAAATCCAAATCCAAATACCCCTGATGGCGAGGTGCCTTCAATCGCAACAACACCCCGGGTCACGTCCATATTGCCTGGTAACTCTGTGCTCCCGTACACAGCTCCCTCGCAGGACATGCGCCTCTCCATGAGTGCGCTCCGCCAAGTAGTTGCCGCACCAACACGCAGCAGGCCTCCCGCCACCGGAGGCCTCCACTGGAGCGTAAATACTGACCAGTCCTGCTCCTGGCGCTGCCCACCGCAATCCTCGCTGCTCAGACATGGTAGCGGTTCACAACCAGGAATAGTCTTTCGTCAGTGCCCCCCGGCCCGCTGACACCCCCTTTTCCACCTTAAGTGTCGGACAAGATACAGGTGGGCTGGCACCACACAACGGGACGTGAATGAACGGAGGGCGGTATCTTGATTTGCTGCCCCCTCCGGCGACAGAAAATCCTTGTTGCCAAATGAAGTAACGGGGTTCATGAAGGATTACTGACACACAGGTAAACTGTTACTTCGGTGGTTATAGTTTAACACGTAAAATGAACCATGATCAATGTACCGGCACCCCCCACCAAGCCAGCTATCTCCAACCATCACTTTCGGAACCCCCGGTACCAACATTCTCCAGCAGTGACATCACACATCCGCACCCTCACTCATAACGCACCCATACCTGTATTTACAAACATCTAATTACAACAGACTGCACAATTCTGGACTTTGTAAATCCCGAGTAACATTCCCTTGGGATCAGATCAGATGGGTGTTGCTTCAACACTCGAGAACTCTTAGCAGGACCAATGCCCTTAAGGGCACTGACTCCATTTTCATTTGGATAAATGTGACATCTTAATGAGTGGCTACTACAGAGCCGGTTTCGGTGTCACCAGCCAAGACATTTTAGAACCTTCCCCACCATGGACTGTTTTTTCACCTTTCAAGATAAGTAACAGGTATGCAGGTCTGTGTCTGTTGCCCTACGTTTAGGTCTGTGTTCTTAGGAATTGCAGGTCAACTTATTTACATCATAGGAAATGGTTGAAAGTGTTGGGAGCCTGAGAAAAAAACTACACTTGCCCCTGAGACACCTGAGAGGGATTTACAGCATCTGAGAGCCAAGACAGCCAGGATTCCTGTATTTTCCAGCGTCGAACCTCTGCAAGCCGTGATTCAAGCCCATTCCACTGCATCAAACCAGCAGGACACTCTGAAGCTGCTCTCACCCGATATTTGAATTGCTGAACTGCACATTCAAACCAGTTCCCCACCACACCATGCTGCTGCCTTCGAAACCGCTGCTCGCTCTGCCAGCATCTTCCCTACCGATCTTCATTTTCTGTCGAACTGACCCTGATGGACCAATGAACCCTCAATATCGGACGCCACATTGAACTGCCCAGCCCGAACTGCGCATCCAGTCACCAGCATTTTCACTGTAAAACTGACAGTCCAACTGGCCCTGGTGGCCCTCACAATATTCACTTCCTTGAGCGCCTCATTGAACCGACCATGTAGAGCAGCACATCCAGTCAACGGCTTCTTCGCAATCAAACTGCCCCTGGTGTCCCTCACACCCTGCCCTTTTTCAAACATCGTTTCGAGCCGCAACAAGCTCCTGTTTGACCTCTGTTCCACACAGCTCTCCATCTAGAACAATGCAACAGCCGCATTTGAGCCACTTTGAACTGCACAAGCAGCATTGAGAAGCCTGGTTTGCCTTTGTCGAACCGCCAAGAAGATACTATTTACCCATAACTGCCCCCCACCCCGCCCCCGGGCCATTTGTGGGCCCTAGATCAGGTTATGTCACTTGTGCATCTTTTCCATCAAGGACATATCCTTTCTAAAAAGGACATTTGTAGTTATTGAATGACCTTTCATCCCTGTACTGTGGCCAAGAGTGCTGCATTCTTTCTATTCTTGAATATTCTCTGTTCTTTCCACAAGGATGTGGTTTGTACAGTGTTTTTCTATTTCTGATTTACAAAACGTTTTTCAATGGGATTTACCCATTGCAAAAAATGTAAATCATGCCCTCTCTCTTCCAAGTGTGCAATGAGACAAGTAGTCATACCTCCCTTTGCCCCTTTCCTCCACTCCCACTGCAAGTCAGGTTTCCTTCTGTTGTGTCAATATCCACAGTACTGGTAGCCCCACAATGACAGCAATGGGTAGGGCAGGGGAACAGAAGACTGGGCCTCATTACAAGTCTGGCGGTAACCCTGCCGGTGCTCCTGGTCGGTTGCCACCGGACTTGCAATATTTACCGTTGCCTTGTTTGCCGGTAACATCGGGTGATTACAACCCCAGAGTTCCGGGATGTCAGGCACCGGCAAATGGTAAATCACCATTCCCATTTGAGTCCGACAGGACTACGACAGGACCAGGGAAGCACCTGCACCGTTAATAACAGTGCTGGTGCTTCATGAAACTCTGTGGGCGGGTGCCATTCCGCCCACGAGGTCTGACTCTAGCGGACGGGACGGCACCCGCCCGCGAGTCGTACTGTGCCAGTAGGTTTGCCAGCACCGTTGTTACCAGACCGGCGCAGTTGTAATGAGGCCCACTATCTCTGGAGAGCAGTGACAAGCTATCACCACTGCAATGTGCTGACCAAAAGTAAATGCGGTTTGTGAATACCAGAAACACATGAAAGCTGATGTGATGAGGAAAGGAAAGAAGTGTTTGTTGCACTGCTGGATAACAATGAACATTTTAGAGGCATGGAAAGTCTTGAATTTGATGGCCTGCCCACGTAAAACATGCAGATAATGCAGCCACTGGGAAGACCAAGAAGACCAAAGGCTTTGGACATGCTGTTGGTTTCAGTGGAAGGGAAACTGGAGGTCTTCCCTAAGTGCCTGACAAGAGTCGGGCAGAGCATGATGAATACATTTACATACTTTAAACTGTAACTGTGAGGGATACAGTTATATGCCAAAGACCACGATATTATCTCCTGAAAGCTGTTAAGAAATGGTGAATATTCATAGTCAGGGGGTTCTTGTAAACATGGAAAAGGGTGATCTGATATTGCTGATCCAGTGGTTGCGTGATAAGAATGCTCTAGGTGGTTCTGAGTGTTAGTGGAGTTGTGTAGCTGAGGGGTCTGACCTAAGCAACAGAAGACGACACAACAGGTTGAAGTACTGAGGGTAACCCTTTGGTATCTACCAGAAATAGGAAAATAATATACAAGAGTAGCAGAATGCTGGTGTTGCTTCGCAGAAGTCATTAAATGTTTCAAAAGATGAGGCATTGATGGAGATATGAAAGAAGTTCCTGGCTGTGTGGCTACAGACCACAGTTTTGTAGCCAGCATGCTTAGAAGTTACTCATGAAACACTGTGCATTGTCCACCCAAAGGAAAACATGGCCAAACATTTTTAGCTGCTGCTAAAATGGATGAATCCTAAATGATGGGGACAATCAATGAATTGTTTAATGAGGAGAGCTTTCATTTGCATTGAAATGTCCGCTCTCTTTGGTTTATTCATTGTCGCTTGTTTGAGGAACCGTTATTGGAAGGTTGGGATGGCCACCAAGAGGGTACACATTGTCAGATATTGTTGATCTGTTTCTCCCTCTCACTCACAAAATATGTCCTCACTTGACACAGGCATAGACTACTCTGGAATGTGGGAGTGGTTTTACCTTTTAAACATTTTTGAAGTTTTGATCCCGCTCTGCGGGAGAGCCATAAACAAGACAGCAACTGTTCTCTGTGTGGCCTAAAGATCTTAAGAGTCAGAATAGAGAGCACCTCAAGCTATTATCCAGTCTCAAAGTGTCCTTTATTCATCTCTCATGTTTATCACCACTGCCACTGTTACCAGTGTCACCACCACAACCTTGCCTCACTTGCTAGCAAACTTGCTAGTACCAGACAATAAATCATCATCCTCTGAATTTGTCATCTGTCCACCCCACTGTTGTGAGTGTTGGAACACATGTGTCTTGTCATAGTCTATTGGGATCTGGTGCTGATACCGTTTTACCTTCTGAATGTCAGCCCCCAATTGACTTGGAGTGCTGGAACAAGAAAATATCACCCCTGTGGGTCTCCTGAATCTGGGGATAGATGGCCACAGGACTTACTACCCCCTTATTTAGGAAGCCCATATATCCCCTATTGGCAAACATCCCATAGTGACATTTCGTTGCCAAAGACCTTAGACAATTTGTTCGTTCTAGCAGGTTTTGTGGAGTTCTGATGCACCTTTAGAATTTGATTTGCCATTTCTTGTTTACATCGGCTTCTTGAGTACGCGTTGAGGGCAAGACTGTAAATGTTTTTGGCATACGTGACTGTATGAACGGGTTAAGTCTGGTAAGCACAATGGACTGCTCATAGAGGAAGCATGTCGTAATTGTGGCAGTGGTGGCTCTGCCCCAGGGCGCAAGTTTAGAAGTTCTCATATGACACAGGGACTGAAAGTGGATATCCAGAAAGAGCTAGACCTATGCCTCTTAGCATGAAACATGAGACCGGAAGTTATCGTAGAACGCGGGAACCAATACTGGATATCGAGAAAGAACTAAATACTAATGAGAATGCATTGTGTTTATGTGAGGTGGGATGCTTCGGCCTGAAGTCCTAGTGATGTTTTAAACTTCTGTTATCTGTCAATAGCTTCTTGATACCCCTTTGGTTTGAAAGTGCATTCTTCAAATGCACCTGTTATATTTTAGAGAGTGTTCTTAGGTTTCAAATTGTTCAGCTAACCATTGACCTATACAGGTGAGCGGTCTGGAGGGCAGGGTAGGTTAGTGTCGTCTGTTCCTGATACATGTAGGTTTCTTGGCTTGTCTCTGTCAAACCCTGAGATTGATGTGTGAGGTTGGTTTCTCTGAAAATTCTGGTGGCGCAGACTCTGACCTCTTACAGATCGTGGGGGTACTGACGAGGCAGCTCAACCTATGAAACCGCCCAGCATACATTGACAGAGGTAGGTATTCCTACTTAAAAACTTCAGTAGAGTTGTCAGGAGGAGGCTGGCTTAACTGTAAGTGGTGTGCTTGCATGGCCACCAAGCAGGGCCAATGGTTTTCACTATTATAAATCACAATTTGCTCTCCCCCCAGGGTTATGCCAGTACTACTTTGAGGTTGTGGTTTGATATGATATGATATGATCGTTTATGTATATAGCGCCTATACACAATGTGTTTCAAAGTCATTTTGTTCTGGTAATTGTGGAAACCTAGTTAATTGGAATCCTGTAGGGTCAGGTATGCCTGTTCTGGCCTGATAATGGCCTGGCGAACTACTGGTAAACTGGTCTAGTTTGTTTATTTTGGTCTGGCAAAGGGATTCATAGACCCTCTGGTAAACTATTCTGGTGTATAATGTTAATAAATCTCATGTAACAGGAATGGAGCAGGGTAGCTCACCGTACATGGGGCCAATCCTTTTCGGGACCACTCAGCAATATCTCTATATTTGATTCCCTCCGCTTAGAAAGTGGTGTTGCAGTATGACTGGAACTGAGGCGAGTGAATCCTGAACTTGTTGCTCCAAAATGAGGAACAGTCATAGGCACTGGTCAAAGAAGGTGCCCACACCACCAAAAGGTGTGCCTGCTCACTATAAGGTCAATAATTATGTTATTGTCACGTGTGAGTACATCAAGACATGTCATCTCTTGAGGCGAAAAGACAAACCCAGTTCTTGCTTGAAGAAACCTTCCATTTGTAGAATTTATACACATTAAAGCATGGTTCTGAATCGAAGAAAGTGAAAATAGGTGCAAAACAATGGAGGCAAGTGCCATGAGGTTTGTGGAAGCTTCAGAGTGACAGAATACATTTTAAAAAGGGGGATTGAAAGATATGAATAAAACATTGCAAGGTTAAATTACAGATCTAAGGAATCCGGGGGGGGGGGGGGTGATCATCAATTGATTTGTGACAGTCCATGTCCCGTGGACTTCAGGTGTTGAGAAACCTGAGCATAGATTTCCCTCATATCTAGGAGGAGCCTACGTGTTTTATTGAGGAACTGAAATGTTTATCAAATACTTTAATTCTTCCTCGGTTGACATGAACCAGCTCATGGGGATGGTTATGCCTCCAGAGATCAGGCACACCCAATGGCCAGTGACGGATCCTGGAGTAAAATATCTATTTGATCAGGCATGAAATGGAATCATAGCTTCGATCCCTGGAGTGTGTCCAAGAAAGACAGACTGAGGAACAAGGGAAGTAACTGCCACCAAAACAGGGTAGAGTCCATAGCCATCAACTTGGACCATTTGAAACTAGTGTTCACTTAGCAGTCAGGTATCAGAAAACCAGGCAAAACGGCTCATGAGGTGATAGCTAACACCTTTGTCTCTGGGCTACACCCTAATTCCAAGCCCATTTGAGGCGACTTGTTTTGGGTGGCTGAATAAGCCTTTATCGGAACTAGTGACAATTGCATATCACTGGGTAGCATGCCAGGAACAAAGGAGGTAAATATCGAGAACAAATGTATGGCAGTTTCAGAATTTACATGGCGAGGTGCCCTCGGTTGGGATCAGAGGTGGATTTGGGGCAGAGGAAGAGGATAGGAAGTACCAAATGGAAACCCACCGGGACAGCCTGGGTAGTATATAGATCCAAGTTCTTGCAACTTGCAAGTAGCTGATACACTAAAAGAGGGAGTGTCTGTACAGGTTTCAACGTAACAGTCCACCTCCCCCATCCAATGGGAAAAGAAAGCGATCCCGTACCTGGGAGTGCAGATCCCCGCAAACCCGAAAGACGCATATAAAGTAAACTTCCCTCCTCTCTTCAAAGAGCTTGAAAGGGACCTGGAACGCTGGTCAGCACAGGAAATCTTCCTGATGCGACGCATTATAGCCTGCAAAATGAACCTCCTCCCCAGACTTCTCTATGTGAGTGCTTCTCTACCCGTCGCAATCCCTCTCCCGGCAATACGCAAACTACAAAGGAAAATGCTTCAGTTCATTTTGAGGGACTGAAATGCTAGGATCTCGCAGAACACAATGATAGGGGATCCCAAATTAGGCGGGCTTGGTGTCCCCAACTTAAGAAACTACCTAGCGGCAGTGCAACTAGCCCAATCTCACGCCTGGATGTTGACCGACAACCCTCCTAAATGGGTAGAAGTGGAACAGTCACGGCTCCCCCTGCCGCTGTGGTTTCTACCACATATGGAGCCCCTGCATCGCCGTTGATGGGACAAGTTACTAGCCTCTACCGCCCAAACCCTTCATCTGTGGGACTGGGCCTTGAGGTGTAAGGGGGTCCCGAGTGGTCTGTGCCATTCCGCCCCGGTTTTCCACAACCCAGCATTCTCCCCAGCTACTCGCCCCTGAAATTTTTAAAACTGGACTGTGGGAGGCCTGACAACTCTGAGACAGCTCTTCATGGGGACAAGCCCCATACTTTCGAACAGTGCAAGGAAGCTTTCCACCTCCTGGAGACAAATTCTCCTGCATTCAGCTCCGACACTGGAACACCCAGCCCCACACTCGTATCAGTGTTGCCATCCTACCTGAGGGATACTAAGGATTGTCTTCAACATATTACTAATACACCTTGGGAAGAAGGGTTGATTCTGGCCACACTTAATGTGGTTTCTTTATACACCTCGATCAACCACACTGTTGGTGTTAATGCATGCAAATATTATTTGAGCACTCGCTCTCTTAATTATCTTGGACATAGTTCTATGATTTTGGATATGCTTTTGTTTTGTTTACAAAACAATGTTTTTCTCTTTGAGGGGTCCTTTTTTCGGCAGGTCAGAGGGACTGCCATGGGAAGTACCTTTGCACCATCTTATGCCAACCTCACGATGGGGTGGTGGGAAGCTACTTTTCTGTCTGATTTGCTCTCATCTTGCTTTCCAACACAGATTGTTTCTTGGTGGCGGTATATCGATGATGTGTTTATTATTTGGAAGGGTTCGGAAAATGAGTGGTTATCTTTTGTCAAAAGCACCAATGACAATAAGGTGAACCTTTGCTTTACTGAATGTCACAACTATTCTGAGATTGTCTATTTGGACGTTATTGTTATACTGGACAGTACAGGTTTCCATACGGCACTTCACAAAAAACCTACAAATACCAGCCTGCCACTTCATGCCAACAGCTGTCATCCTCTGGCATGTAAGAAATCCATTCCATATGGTGGATTTATCCGGTATCGCCGTAACTGTACCAATATTACTTACTTTGATGATCATTGTGCACTTACAGCTGCAGATTTAGTGAGACAAGGGTATAACAAGAAAACCATCGAAATGGCTTATATACGAGCACATGGAATGTCCAGAGACAAATTGCTGTATGATACCACTCCCAAAGCAATCATTAATGATGAACCTAGATTGATCATTACGTTTGACACTGCTTCTAACAATATTTGGAAAATAATTGAAAAACATTGGTATGTTCTCACTCTAGACAATGATCTTAGGCCTATTCTGGCCAATCGTCCTACCCTGACATACAAACGTGTGCCCTCCTGAGAGATAAACTAGTGTCCAGTTTTTTATCCCCAGGTGGCAAAAATGTGTCATCTACGACCTGGCTCCCTGCCTCCCCTATCGGGTTTACAAAATGCATGAAGTGCAAAGTTTGTGCACATGCCGCTGCACAGAAATCATTCATACATCCAGTTACGAAAATTCAGCAGAAGATAAAATTCCCGATCAACTGTGATACCACCTTTGTTGTATATGTGCTCTCATGCCCATGCATGAGATGGTACATTGGGAGTACCACATGCAAATTGAAGCTGAGAATTCTACAACATTTCAGAGCTATCAAGAACTCTGATCCGGCGTACCCAATGGCCAAACATTTCAAACTGGAACATGATAATGATTTTAGATTGTTAACTTTCTTTGCAGTGGCTCATGTGCCTGCTCACCCCAGGGGTGGGGACCGGGTTTTGAAATTGAGACAACTCGAAACCAGATTTATTCTGGGTTTCGACACCAAGCATCCAAAGGGTCACAATGTAGATGAGGAGCTATATACTTTTCTGGGCACTTAGGCTTTTATCCCTGGCATCCTTTGACCATTTTGGATTTGTTTCCTTTCTCTGTTGTTCCTTGTTCTTTGTTTTTTGATTTTGTTCCTTTACAGTTTCTTTAGTTCTGGGATGATTTATTTATTTTCTTCATCCTTTTAAATTTCTGCTGTTTCTATTTTGATTTGGCTATGTACTCTGCAATTTATGGGGATGGATTTGCACATATTTTTGTTCTCATTTTGGGTCTTATTTGCAGTCTTTTTATTCCTCTTTTCTCTTTAGGTTGATGCCTATTGTGTTGTCCTTCTGCCTTTCGCAGTTGGCTTTGCTTATCTCAGCCTTTTATCCATCTAATGTTATTATTGGCCTATTTTATTATTGTGTGTATTTTTTTATATTACCAAATAGGATAGTCCTTGCTGCTTTTTGCACTTGCACTTTAGTATGGCTTCGCCACCATGAGGCTCTACGGACACATTGTTGTCTTGCTGCTATGTATGCACTTTATTTGGGAATATTACCTGCACTTGCACTTTGTACAACACATAACATTTGCCTTTGCTTTGTAACACAATGGCGTCCACCACTGCCTGTGTCAGAAGCTGTGGCTGGATGGTCAAATTAGATCTTTGGGCGTTGAATCTTTGGCTTTTATATATGATCAGGCACCCGAATCTTACTATTAATATCTGCGGTTTTTTAATCTTTTGCTACAACTGTTTTTAAATATGTGTGTTGATTTCAGCTATGTTATATTTAGGATTTGCTGTTTGTTGCATGTTGGGTGTATTATTGCATTACCCTCTATGATGATGATTTTACCGTCATCTTTGCACTTGCACTTTAGCTCCATGTCCTCTCTATATTACACAGTTGCACTGTTGTTGTTAGCAGCCGTAATGTATTTCATGTACATCTTTATGATTTTGGGTATGCCTTATCCGAGGTCTGATGTCTCCCTTATTATCTATTGTTAACCAAGGTGTATCAATCACCTACTTAGGGTATTGGATTTTATTCTGTGCATGTTTAGTGTAATGTATGAAATTTTGTCACATCGGGCCTCAGACCAGCTATGTTCAATGACTGTGAACATACCTTGTATATTAGGATTCATGCGGGAGTTGTTGATCCAAAACTCCAGGTAGAATCTGACCAGCATTGTGCACTGTGCGTTTAGTCTGATTTTATTATTTGTTGTTTTGGCATTCAACACTGGTCTGCCCTAGCTCGCTTGTGTATCCATTAACATCTTTCCATGCACTTTCACCCCTTTCCATCATGGCCGCTTGTATTCCCATCCACAGCCATGACGTGCTATATCAACTGACAGAGTAATAGGACTGCATTCTACTATGTGCATTTCAACCAGTCTTTCCTTTCTCCCCATACGTGATCAAGCGGTCGGTGTAGCGCGAAACGCGTTGTCTGCAGGTCGCACACCGCAGCGTCCTGCCTCCTGCCTCTGTTTGTCTGTGTTTTTGCTGCACATTGTACCATATGTTTGTGTGTACAAGAATATTTTTCTTTTTTTTAACATTAAAGGTATCCGTAATTACAATACGATGTGCTTTTTGTGTTTAAACCCGGATTTTCGGAGTTTGCAATTTATGCCTGGCCGCCGGGAGTGCGGTTCATTATTCCTCCTTCTTGTTCAATATATATATATATATATATATATATATATATGTATATATCACTAACAAAAAACATTGTTAAAGGGACGTTATGCTTAAGTTGCGTTTTTTGTTAGTTAATTTAATATGTTTTTAGTAGGGCACTTTAACCTTAACGTTTCTTTAGGCTAGTTGTTTCAATAAAGGGGAAATGTTTGTAGTAGCGCAACTTAGCCATAACGTCCCTTTTAACAACGTTTTTTAATTGAATTTCATAGGTTTTTAGGAGTGCAACTTAACCATAATGTCCGTTTTAACAAGGTTTTTCCAGTGATATTGATAGGTGTTTAGTAGGGCACTGTGAGCAGAAGCTTCCTGTAGCACTTTTCAGTAAAGGCTATACATTTTTAGTAGCGCAACTTAACAATAATGTCCCTTTAACAATGTTTTTTGTTGGTGAATTTCATAGGTTTCTAGCTGGGCACTGTAACGGAAACGTTGCTTAAGCATAGTGTTTGAAGTAAAAGTGATATGTTTGTAGTACTCCACCTTCACAATAACGTCCCTTTAGCAATATTTTTTATTAGTTATTTGCATGTGCTTTTAGTAGGACATTGTAACCGGAACGTTGCTTTAGTATACTGTTCTTTGTCAAGGTAATATGTATTTGGTACCCCAATTAAACCATAATGTCCTGTTAAAAACGTTTTGTCACTGATAGCGTGGCTGCCTTCCTCACAAACCTTTGGAAAGGCCAAATTGGCCTCTGTATCTATCCATTTGTGCTATCCCTTCCCTTGCCTAATAGTGTCGGTGCATCTTAGAAAGGTGTGCATGTTGAGTGTTGGTGACACTGAGATTGCTGTTTCTTTTTGTGTTAACATAGCATGGTGAATGTGTGCCGGACAATGCTAGCCGACATAGCTGCAGGTAAGTAATGTAGAGGTTTCCTATGCACACTGCACGTGGCTGGCGTATGTGCAATCACAATGCAGGAATCCGTAGGACTGCAGTACTAGCCACATGGCCGCATGTCGTAAAGCTCTTTTAATACTTGTGGGAGCGCACGTCTATCCGTTTTAGAACTATGTCCATGCTTAGGGCATCTTGTGAGTGCTGGTAAGAGCTCCTCTGCCGCCAGCCCTACAGATTGATATGGTATGCTACCGAATTTCAACTACTGGTCACGACTACGTGGGTTGCTCTGCAAACCTACCCATTTGTCGCTGCACCATGCCTGCCTGTATGAGGCCCACTGGAAAACAAGGAACAGCAACCTCGAGTGTACAGTGGGCGTGCTAAATGTCACAATAGTTTGATGAATGTGCTGCTGGCCTTTTCATGGCCCGTAAAATAGACACACCGTCTCTGCACTGAGCACTATGCCGGAAAGTTTCAAGGGTTCCCCTGCCGGTCATAGTTTAGTTTATTTATAGAGCGCACCGAGCCCTTTGGCAAATGGGCGCTAAACTTGCATGTTGCGATAATACACACATTTATTTGGAATAACAACAATGAGTGCAGAATTTACAGGCATCAATTAAATAAATAGTAAAATAGCACAGATTTAAAATATACAAGCAGAGGAAAAAGGAAAAAAAGAACATTTACAATGTACAGGTGTGTGCAGGGCGATCTATGTCGGGCAGGCTAGGCGTTAGATAAAGTATCTTGCTGTTGGAGCCATGATTTGGTCTTTTTCCGGAATAGGTGGTAGGAGGGTTCCTCTCTTAATGCAAGGGGGAGGGCATTCCATTTTCTGGCTGCGAGGACAGGGAAACTAGCTCCACCTGCACATTGTAGCCTAAATCTGGGTATGTTGACACTGTACCTTAAGGCAGTTCTGGTGGGCCGTGATGACGTGTAACGAGAGATAGTGTTGGCCAAGTAGATAGGTGCCTGGTTGGAGAGGCATTTGTGCGTAAGCGACAAAGTTTTGAAGGCTATTCTTTGGTTTATGTTGAGCCATTTTAATGATAGTCTGGTTGCATAAATGTGTTGATTTCTTGGGATATTTAACACTACTTGTATAGCATTATTTTGCAGAAGTTGCATTTATTGATGTTTTGTTGTGATGTGCCCAGGTATAGTGCATTACAGTAGTCTAGCTTAGAAAGCACTAAGGCTCTGGCTATTGTGGTGCAGTTCGCTGGGGATAGGTAGGGTCGGCACGCTGTGATAAGCTTGCAAGTGTAGGCGGATGAAGAGGCCAATGCATTTGTTTGTCTAGTCGGGTTTAGTGCAGAGTCGATGTAGATTCCTAGTGTTTTCACCACATTAGCGACTTTAATGATGTTGCCGTCAATGTTGAATGAGGAGAATGACACGTCTACATTTTTCAGGTTGGCAGGCGAGCCCAGAAGGAGCAACTCTGTTTTATCATCATTAAGACAGAGCCCATGCTTCGCCTTCCAAGCTTGTATGATAAGATAAATGTTGTTGAGGGTTCCGCTGTCTACAGTATAATCACCAGATATGGGGACGAGTATCTGGGTGTCGTCCGCATTGTTGGTGTAGGTGACTGTTCTGACTTGAGTGTCGTGTAGACCTTTGAGACCTCCGTCCCCAAGTGACGCACAGGGGAACCAAAAGAAACCCGCTGTGCGACCTTTGGGGCCACAGGTGGGAGATGTTACTTCCCGGATCCACGGAACCTCAGGAACACCGATGCTGCTGCAAAAAGAACGAGGTTAAGTACCAGGCAATTACAATATATCACAAGAACCAAAGGATCTGAATAGTCTTACCTATCCGGTGTTTGGAAAACCCAGGAAACCTAGGAGGGAGGTTCGAGACTCAGATGAGGCAGTCCCTGGAAAAGAGGACCGCAGGCAAGCGTGGATACAGGATAAGCCACCTGTAGAGCTGAAGGCAAAGCTTGAATCCCAGAAGGGAAATGGCGTAGAAGTTCAACAAAGTACCAAGGGATGATCCGAAGACAAATGAGGGTCGATCCAGAAATCCAGCAATAGGTAAGCAGTTCCAAGCAAAGGTACAAAAGGGTAATCCGAAGGAGTCCAAATGAGAGTTCCAAGATCAAGATAAACCAGTAGTGTAAACAAGATGTAGCGCCAAAAAGGGTCTGAAGACAGCTGAGAAGCAATGAGTGTTCCGTGCATCAAGCCTTATATACTGTGCGCTTCGGGGTCATGTGACGTCCACCAAGGTCACGTGGGAAACGCCGCTCTGAATCACGTGAGCAAGTGAACGATCGGTGTGGAGGTGTTCCGCCGCCCCTTCTGCTGTATGCACTCCATGGCAACTGCCAGTGCAGGAAGGGCTGCAATCGAGCCCATAAATCGTACCTGGTACGGAGCTTTCGGTCCTTTGGGTAAACCGAATCACATGAGCCTCGAACCCTGGAGGGAGTCGTGTGGGAACCCGAGGAAGGTGTTGGAGAAATGTGAGCAGTGTTCTGGTGTGCAGTTGGTCGGTGTGCAGAGGATCGCCTAACAGTGACACCCAGATAGTCAAGTTCATCAAAGAGTGGCTTGCTGAATACATTGTAGAGAGTAGGGGACACACAAGAACCATGTGATACCCCACAGGTGATGGGGTCGGTATAGCAGAGGCAGAGGGTTAGAAGACCCTCATAGATCTTATGTTGAGGAAGGATTCAATTCAGGCATTCGCTTGGTCTGAGAAGAGCGCAGCTGATGAAAGGTGTTTGCATAGAATTTTATGGTTCACCAAATGAAAAGCTGCTGAATGGTCCAGTAGGAGAAGCAAGGCTAACTTGCCTTTGTCTTTCATGGCCTGGATTTGGATCTTGAGGTTGATAAGGGCGGTTTCGGTTCTGTTTCTAGGTCTAAACACAGATTGCCTCGGTCCTAGTAAATTATTGGATTCAAGGTGTTGTTGTATCTGCAGGTATGCAGCTCGGTCAAGTATTTTTAATAAGAATGGAACCGTCGTAATGGGTCTGGAATTGGCTGGGTTGTTAGGGTCTAGAGAGGGGTTTTTTTTAAGTGGGAGTACCCAGGTATCTTTCAAGTTATTAGGTACTATGCTATATTTGAAAGAAGCATTAGTGACTGACGTGATAAAGGCTGCTAATTCCTGAGCAGCTTCCTTGACGAGGGGGGTGCGACATGCGTCACCCTGACAATTAGATGGTTTAAGATTCAGAATAATGGTTTCAACCTCTTTGATGGAAATTGGTGAGAAGTTGAATTGAGGTTGTATGTTATTGATTGATGAGTTAGATTTCAGAGTGGGGTCAGTATTAGAAATAAGGGATTTCTTCATTACTATTTGTTTTTGTAATATGGTGATTTTTTCTTGGAGAGCATTCTGTATATCGGTACACCACTGGGTGTCTTTGATACACGTGCCAGGGGTGGGGGTGGAGCTGGAGATTCTAACTCCTTTAGGATGTTAAAGAGTTCTTTCGTGTTGGACTCCGCTTTGCAGATACAGTCATTGTAGTTATCTTTCTTAGATTGGATTATGGCTATTTTGTAGTTGAAGGAGGCTGCTGCAAAGTTGACTTTGTTTTCGGAGGAGGGAGTATTTTACCATAGGGCTTCCGATGATCTTTTAGTTTTTCTAAGCGCCTTAAGATGGGGGGGTGTACCAAGTGTTGAGGTGGGTGCGTGGTTTGGCTTTGCGTAGTTTCATGGGTGCTAATGTATTCATCGCCTTAAGAATTGTGTAATAATATAAATCAACTAGGGCTGTAGGGTCATCAATGGTCGTAGTGGGATTGATAATTGGCCTCAATAATGGGATGAGCTTATCTAAGGTGAGCTTTCGTTTGTTCCTAGTCATCATGGCTGGTGCTTGGAGAATTTGGGGAGTTGGAGATAATATTTAACTGCAGGTGTGACATTTTGTAATGAGTCTGTGAAATGGCAAAGCTGGTGCGGCTTCGTCACTAACATGATAGTCCATGTCGCAGAATTTCAGACAGTAAATAATAGCACTGGTGGTTAGAACAGTACTATAGCTGCATGTGTCGCGCTTAATAAATATCTTCCTTCTGCACGTACTTAAGTTGCATTTCTCCTGGCTGAAAGCATTGTTGTATTTCACAATTCATTCATCTCCGTTCATGCTAGTCCTACGGCTAATGGCGTACCATGAACTGTCCACCATGAACTTTCCATACCACACGTGACGAGAACAGCAATGCAGGCCTAATGGGCCAGTTGGCAGGGCACTGAAAATCGTGTTACATGTTGTGCAATTTTCCCTCCACAATGAACAACAATAATATCGTTGTGAACGCGTGTCACCAAAGTCTCACACAGACAAACCAAAATCAATCACTTCATTGTAGGTACTCCATATGCGTACAAATCCACATGATACAATCCACAATGAGCTCCCACTGGACTCTGTTTTCCATTCACTGTGAAGTAATGTATGTAGAACTCCCCCAAAAGGCATACGCTGTGGCTCCAGCAACACACAGCCGTAAGTGCACCCTCTGCATTTTGCTCAACAAATATACTGTGTACCACAGTCTGTGCATGCACTCCACACCCAGAAACCTTATTGACCAATCCCGTGTCCTCCACATGCCCAAATGTATGGAAGCCATGTGCAAAAGGGGCGTATGTCACACGTGCAACCCTGCAACTGTCGCGATGTCCGCTAACTGTTCCAAGTGCGTGCGCGCGGGAGTAGGGGAATAAATGTCAACCAGGGTAGGGGATGTCGTTTGTAGTGATGGCTCTCAAAAGAGCCGTTTTGTATTTTTTGGGTGGTTTTTATAAGTGTTTTTGTTTGTTGTACTTCGCCTCACATTACAATAGCGTCTTCAGTACAGCCTGTATATTGGAAAACAAAATGTCATTGCCACAGGGCGACAATGAAATGCCATTTCCATTGATACCGTGCACATATCGATAACCAATGTTGTCATTCTCACAGGAGTACATCCCAGCTGCACGCAAGAAGTTTCACATGCTTCTGTTGATTGAGACGCCTTCCGACCTATGGCTGCCAGCAACATTAATTGGAATAGTTGTATACTGGACTTGGTGGTATACATGAGAAAAGCACCTTCGCATTGGGAAAAATGTGCTTCACTGCTTTCATCATCTTTGAGTTGACGGTACACACTTGAACAAGCTATGGAACCCAAAAGCAATGCTCCTTAGTGCAGGACCACAACGTGTACAGTAGCGAAATGGCCACACATCGACATTCTGCAAGCAAATGGTCGAAATTACATACAGCGACAGTGCACCACAAAGCGTCCACTTCCTCCAAATTCAAATTGCCATTAAAGCCTCTTTCCACGGCATACTGGAGCAGATCTAGCACAAAGGGATCACCCACTATGAAAACTGCATCTCGCCATCCCTGCCATCCTCACTACACAGAGTAATGAAACAAAATATGGCTGCCCTTTCCTGTGACGCACACTCTGACCACCTGATTGGGCAATTTGCACAGTCGCATTTCCATTGGCCAGCATGGTGAGAAACGCAGATTGTGGCACGTGCGCTCTCCATGTAACACTAGCAGTTTTGTACAACAGTCCCTTGCGTATACACTACACCCAGAAACATTGTTGCGCAATCCCTCAGCCTGCACAGTCCCATTTCCATGGCCACCAGCCTGAAAATCCCCAGATGAGGCTTTTGTGCTGCATGCGTGCGTGGGGGAAGAAATGTCAACTAGGGTAAGGGCTTTTGTTTGTAGGAGTGACTCTGAAAAGAGCTGTTGTGTGTTTGTTTTTTTTTTGTATTCATTTTTTTTTATCTGCTTCCACACAAAGAGCGCATTTTCGGTTTCATACAGTTGTGCGTTTTCTTTTCGTCCTCAGCATCTGACAGGAACCTTTTGAGTGCATCTTGGAGATAAGCAAACAAAACAGCATTACCAATGGATGACATCGAAATGCCATTTCATTGGAATAACTCTGCATTTGCAGAACTAATGATGTCATTATAAAAACTAAAAAGCATGTCACGAGTGGACATAAAATCAGACATGCTTCTGTTAATCGGACACCTTCCAGCTTCTGGCTGGGTATAACAGCCAGTATGAGTGGTCTATACTGTTGTTGGTGGTATGGCAGACAAAACCACCTGGGCAGTGGGAAAAAGCCTCTTCACTGCATTCATCAGCCTCTTGAGTCAACAGACCAAATGTAAACAAGACACGTAACCCAATTGCAACCCGCCACAGTGCATGAAGACAACATGCACAGTAGTGGAACTGGCCAGTTCTCTGTAAAGTGCATGTATATCGGCTAAACTGAGGTCATCAACAGCGTACCACAATGCGTCCACTGCTTCCAAACTGAAATTGCCATGAAAGTTTATTTCCTGGGCATACTTGTGCATATCTATCACAAAGGCATCACCCAAGGTCAACACAATGTGTTTCTCCATGTCAGCCAGCTTCACTACGCAGAGAAATGAATCCAAGTATTATCGCCCCTTCCTGTGACCCACACCATCAGTACCTAATTGGATAATCCTCACAGTGCCATTTCCATTGGCCAGCATGGTGAAAAGCACAGATTGTGGCATGTGCCCTTCCCAAAGTATTGTGAGGGCCGTGCCTCAGTAAAGCATGATCACTCCTTCTTCCCTTTCCACTATCCTCTTCCCACCACGCCCTTATTGGGTATTGTTAAGTAGTCACACACGTATCCACCAATGCTATTCAAGACGTCAGCATCTATCACTGTGTGTTCTCCACACTACGTCATATGTACTGTTACAAAATCAGCCTGCAAGTGTGCTGTTATTGGAAAACACGTCCACGACCAGTGAAAAGTTCATTCAAACAGTGCACGATTTGTGCATGCACATTCATCCACACAAGCACCCATCACCACAAAAGAAAGCTATGAACATTGTTTTGGCAGTATGTTTACAACTCAGTTATAAGTGCCGCTGCGCACGATATCTGCCTCTAAGCGTCCATTACGTGTTTGAAAAGCATACCGATTTCCCTCCCATCTCCTACTATGAAGTGGCAATTTAATGGTATTTGCTTGCAACGTTTTCATTTACCGATATCATACAGTGTATTAGCGAAACAGGAACTCTCTTCTTTCCTTCCGACAATGCTACAAAATGTTTTCCACACTAACCCACCTCCTACATAAATCGTAAAAAGCTGGCACCAAAGCCATCACTGAATGTATCTTACCAACCTAAAGTCAGCTCCCAAAAGGTCAGAGTGTGCACGGTTGTGGTTCTTTGTACGCTGCCATATTGCCACAGCCTCTTTTTAAATCTGCCAGCTTCCACTCTCCGCCCTCAGCAACTCATTCATAAGAGGACTGCGCAACTTGTCCTTGGCCTGAACGCCAGGGATAGTATCTCGGCTGGAGCTCCCAGTGGCTGCAAAGAATAAAATGAAAGCCATATGCATTATGCAGAAGGCCTTCTGGTCCTTGGGACCTCAATACCTTGCACTCTCACTTCCTAAATATCTGCTTGCTCCAGCTCTTCCCTCATCCGCCTCCAACTCCCTCAGGGTCAGTTGCTTTTGCAGGCAACCAGATGGCGGTAGATGTCTTTCTTCTGCTGGGGCCTGCCTCTGGAACAGGCTCTCTGCCTCCCTGGAACTTGACGAGAGGGTCTGGAAGCACCTCAAAACCTTTCCATGTGCTTCTTCTTTTTCCCCTTCTCTCCCCTGCTCACTTCCTGCCTACACATGATTGTACAGTGGTTTCCTACCCACCCCGTAATCTGTGCCCCAGGCCACCTCCCTCCCGACAGTTCCACCCCTGCACTGGATTTTTGCCAACCCCGCACTTGGGGACTGTTTTCTGCAACCTTAGCAGTCCAGCCACCACTTGATGTCTACACTTATCCTTCCACTTGCCAGCACCGGCCGTAGTTGCACGTATTGCTATTTTTTGTTGTTCCCATGTATTCCACTTTGCCCTCCCCCTTCCCATTCGCTTGCACACTCTGTGTTACCTGGCCTAGTGGGATCAATGTCTGTGTTGCCTCTGTTCCGCCTCCCTTTCCTCGTCGTGCCTTCACACACTTGTTTGTAGGCGCCGTACAAATGCCACACAATACCATACCACACCACATCATATCATATGATATACGCACTGCATTAATAACAACAGAATGACTGCCACATACCTTGTAGACTTCACAAAATGGTCTTTCCACTGTAATTCATGTACTACAAATGTCGGAAAAGTGATCCCACAAAACCAGCACGGAATGTATGTTAGCAACGTTAAGCAAGTGTGTGGAGTGCATGCATGCAAACAGGATGCCGGCCCCTTACCTTGCACACTTTCACCATAGCCTCCTACATTTCTCTGTACAAACATACCTTTTGCCACAGTGTTTATGTACACACCACAACCAGCAACCACATTGCGCAATGGCTTAGCCTCTACAGTGCCAGTGCCATAGCTGCCATCCTGTAAAGAGCCGGATGTGGCACGTCTAATCGTCAAAGTACAGCGGAATCAGCAGAGTTACCATGCTAGGAGGGGAAGTGGGCAGGGGAGGAATTTAAAACCGGGTAGGGGATTGTGTCTTTAGTATTGTCTCTAAAGCACTTTTTGGGGGGTGGGGTTGTTACGCTCACCTGGTATCCACAGGGACGCCACCGAGCCGGGTTACTCGCTGGTATGCTTCTCAGCTTTGCCCTGATGTGGTCTGCGGGGAAGGTTCTGCCTGAAAATACAGGAGGACTGTGTTCAAGACTGACCGACTGGGGTAAGTATCCTCCCTCCACCCCCGTATGATTTCAGTCCCTCTGGCGCCCTTTCCTCGCCTTGTGGTAGAATTAGGCGTGCTCTCCGTCCTGCCTTCTTTGCAGGGGCGCGTTGTCTTTCATGGGCGAGTGCGGTCCAGCTACTTCACTGACGCCGGTCCGTTTGATATTGTTCAGGTAGGTCTTATTGCTGTTCTTTAGTTTTGTTGCTATCCTGCATGCCTTTCTTTGTTTAAAATATCTCTTTTTTCTCCCTTAGGTATGCAGAGCTTCCGTGCGGCGAACTGGCTTGGTTGAGCCCCGCTGGTAAATGATGGTGCATCAAGAGCGCTATGATGCGGTAAGTAAGCGCTATGCGCAGCGCTGCAAAGTCTTACCTTTGCTAACCTGTGTTTTCCTTCCTTGTAGGTGGCGATGTTCTTCAGCGCGAGTGGAATGTCTGGAGTGGTGCCAGCCGAGAGGCGACCAGCCAGGTAAGCCTTTTGAGCAGTTCGTAATTTGTAAATGTCTCTACTGCTTTCTTTAATGTTGCCTCTATCTCCCTCTTTCAGGTTGTTCTTTCCGAAAGAGCTGTGAGTGTTTAAAGATGAAGACTGCAGGTAGGATGCTGCTGCTAATGATGTTCCTTTTGGCTCCTTGCAGGTTCTGCTTCTCCGAGGTTCGAGGGAATAGCTGGACACGGTGAGCGTCACGTTGCAAGCTGGAAAGTAACGCAAAGCGTGTTGTCTCGGGTGTGGTTTAAATAGCCCCAACAAAATAGTCCAGGTAAAGTAGTCCCTAGGCTACCATACCCAAAACACTAGACCGCATAGCTTGGTTCTTAGGAACCAAGCTATGTGGATGCCTCCATGTTGGCTGACAATACAATAAAGTAGTTTCCAAGACTGGCCCCATGAGGGCTTTTGAAGAGGATGCCAGGCTCTAGAGGCCCGAGTCCTGACTCCACCTGGCCAATGGGTTAGTCAGAGGGGGTTTTGGGTGAGGGTCGTGACAGCTTTGTCATGTTTTTGTTATGTACGTGCGTGCATACATTTTTTTTGTTTTCTCTCTTGCTGACTCTGCTTCTCCTCCTGACATTTCTCTCAACTGAAGATGAATGCTTCTCTTACATTTCTACAGGATTCTACAGGATTCTCTGCAACGCTTTGTGCAGAGTGTCAAACAAAAAACCGTTGCCAATGGAGGTAAAAAAAATACCATTTCCTTGTAACCACTGGAAATCTTGCTGGTTATTAATACTTTCATAGTTGGTGCAGAACATCCCAGCACTGTTATGTTATGTTATTTCGCATTTATACAGCGCCTTATGTACCATTGGTATGATCTCAAGGCACTGGTAGGTTGAACGCGCTCGGGAACCGTAGTTCAAGTCAGTAGAGAGAGAGAGAGAGAGAGAGAGAGTCAAAAGGTGCGTGTGAGCACCGGATATGTGTGCAGCAGGTGTGGTATTCGTATGATAGCTGCTTCTTAGCGGTAGGCATGGTGGTTGGGAGATCATGAGTATTTGTTTGTTCTGGCAGGGTGTTATCCAGACCGATTCTGGCTGCGTTAGTCCTGAGGAGAACGCCTAGGCTGGCCGGTGTGTAGCCAGCTGTGTTTAGTTCGGATAATGGGGAGTATGAGGCAGATGTTGGTATGAGAACAGCTATACAGAATGTGCCATAGTATCGCTGTGTTCTATTTGAGTGGTGGTATATAGAAGAGAGTAAGTGTGGAGATGGGATATGGTGGTTTACATTAGGTGCTTGTGATCGAGCGCACTCCAACCGTTTCATGTACTCCAACCGTTCCATGCACTCCAACCGATCCATGTACTCCAACCGTTCCATGCACTCCAATCATTTTTGTACAGTGTCCATTCGATGCTCTCTGTCTGCTCCATGCTTTCCATCCATTGCATGTACTCCCTCAGTTCTATGCACTCTATCTGTTCAATCAGTTCCTTGTATTCCATCTCATGCACTTCGTCCGATCTGCATGTTATACTCCCTCAGTTCTATGCACTCTATCTGTTCAATCAGTTCCTTGTATTCCATCTCATGCACTTCGTCCGATCTGTGCATGTTATGCCCTCATCTTCCGGTCCACCCACTTAGTCCGTTCCACCCATTTCATCCATTCTAACCACATTATCTGTTCTACAAGTATCTGTTTCGCTTGTACTGCACATAAAGTCACACATGCTTCTGTTTATCCAACATCTCCCGACCTCTGGCTGTGGACAAATTACACCGGCATGGTCCCATGCTCCTCTTGGTGTTATTGATGAGAAAATCACCTTGGCAGTGGGAAACCTCTGCATCACTGCTATCATCAACTTCTTTAGGTGCTTGAGGTGTGGGGACATGTACCCCAAATGTAGTGCTCCAAAATGCACGACCACCACATCAACAGTACCGACAGAGGCCACACATGCGCAAAGGATATCCATGCACCCGAAACCCCACTCATACACTGTACCCCAAAAAGCCTGCACTCCTTCCAACTGAAAGTCAGTATCAAAGACTCTATCCACAGCATACCTGCACAAAGGTATCACCCACTAACGTCACGCATGTCATGATCACTGCTTCCAAGGAGCCAGGACAAGCCCAACGTCCTTGGAAGCAGGCCCCTAACCCTAATCCTAGGCACCAGCCGGTCCCCACGGGAACCTTTTGGACCTTGTCCTGGCGCCGGTGGCACCAGGCTCATCTGAATCATCGGTCCGGGCACTGGAAGCGCCGGGCTCATAATATGTGTGCAGATGTTTGATGACTTACCTGCAGCAGACCATGCTGCTTACTCACCAGCCACTTAGAAGTCCTCTGTAAACAGGAACTACTTTCTTACCTGGGTGGGGCAGCTCCATTCCCTGGATTCAGCATGGGGAAAGCTTCTGGAACTGGAACTCTTTTCTTACCTAGGCGGGGCCGTGGAGGAAGACGCCTCATCACTCCAATGCTATTTAAACCACACCCGATTGATGAAACGTGCTTCGCGTTATTCTGCATCTGCAGCAGAACGCTCACCGAGTCTGTTCCAGCCTTTCTTCCTCAATCTGCAAGAATCATACTCACCATTCCTGTATCCAGTCGACAGCAGCATCTGCAGAGACAAGAAACAGCAGGTTAGCAAGGCAGTCTTAACTCGCAGTGCTTACTCACCTGGTCCATCGGCTGCGGTCATTTCTGCACGCTGTACTTTCGCCTGTGAAGACAAAAGCATTGTCATTACTTACCGGCACTCCGTGAACTCTGGAATTCTTCACGCTGCATCGCCACCTGCGGAGATAAAAGCATTGTATTTACTTACGGGCCTTCCGCGGACTCCGGCGCTGCAAACAAGCTTCTGAAAGACAAAAGAAGAGACATTAGACAGGTATTTACTTATGCCCATCGCGCTCTTCACAATAGAACGCCTGCAAATACTCCGGTGCCTCTTCAGCACGAACTACGCTGCAAGGGAAAAAAACAGCTAGAGCGCTTGCATTTTCTCACGCATTTCCAGGCGCTTTATTTCATCTTCCTCAAGAGTCCTGCAAGCAAAAGGGGAGAAAAGCATCATACGAAGTCCTGTTCAATGTTAACGTGCCTTGCACCTAAAGACTCTAAAGACTATAAAGACTAAAAAGGTGTCTGGAAACTCACCGCTCGTGCGATTAACGACGGTAAAGGTCCTCTGAGTCCAAGAGGCCTATGTTTCACCAGTGAAGGAACTGGCAACAGCGCCCTGCATCAGACGCAGATGGAGAGTCCAGCATTCACCTATCTAAGGTGAGCACGTTGACCTGGGGGCTCTACGGAGAAGCTTGGGAGAGAGAGGAAGAGAGACATTAAACAACCCAGACCATTAACCCCTATATTCTTTCACCTGCAGAAACCTCACCCTACGAGTTCGTCACACAGTGCGAAGAGGTTCGACCCCAGAAGCCCATCGAGTCCTGCACATCATCTTTCGAGTCACAGACACCTTCCTGCCACGACCTGCGCCTCCGTGGGAATCAGGTGAGCGTTACAACGCAGCGTCTATCCATCTCTGCCAACCTCACTGCATAGAAGTTTGGGTAAATATGTCACCACCCCTTCCTGTGAACCACACCCTCGACACCTTATTGGAGAATCCCCACAGTTCCGTTTGCGAAGGCTCCATGCTCAAAAGGGCTGGATGTGGCATGTGCGCTTTCCCACCTTCAGCGTATGCCACGCCCCAGTAAAGCAGACACAATACTTCTTCCCTTTGCACTGGCATTTTTCCAACACTCGATCATTGGCTGCTGTGAAATTTTCAAACACGCATGCACCAATCACATACTGAACCTCTGCATTGCACACTATCATTTCTGTGCACCACTCCATATTTACCGTTAAACACTCTCAGTGCACATTGCCATTGCTTCCAAAGCCCCTCCACCAGAAACGTCTGCTAAAGGATGCACTATTTCAGCATCCACAAAGATCCTGAGGCGCACCCAGCACACCTTTGGCCATGCACACAACAGTCCACCTTTTCCCACACCCAGCACAACACTATGGATCCATGCATGCGCCCATGTGGGCAGCTACCATTATGCACAAACGTAACATACGTAGGTTGCAGCACTTCACCCCAACTCCCCCACACCATAAAACACCCATTCACGAAAACAGGTCGCAATTAGCAGAATCCACAAACATACCACCGCCTCCACCACCCCTACCGACAGCCATTCACAAACCACAACATTTTCACAACATTGGGCCTACTTCAACAAATCTGCACACATTATAGTAACCAAGCACATATAATCTGCACTTCAACCATAGCCTCTTCCATACTGACAGTATGCTAACAGTACACCATGTGCCCACACTGCATGACTTTTCACCGCACCATCTTGAACCACAGATCAAAAAATGTACCATATTGTAAGTGACCTCACCTGCAAAACCAAACCTACACGCATGGGAGCTGAATTCTGTTGCTCTATGGCATCTGAAATGTGCTCCACAACCATTCCTTACAGTTCACCACCCTCTATCTGATACAAAGTCAAAAATGCAATACTGCCGTGGGTGTCCTCAAGTCCTAGGCTCTTAAGTGCATGGCCTAGGGCCTATAGCCGTCATCCATCCATGGCCTTCATCCATGCACCCAATAGTCTAGGCCGTGAACACACCCACTCCAACGTAATGCCACTCTGCATGTCACCATGTAACCAACTACGACAATCCACTTACACACCACTGCTACCAGTACTTCTACCCAACCTGCGCACCCCCATGGGGCTATGCAGCAACACAATGCAGCAGTTACCATGATGTAGAAAGAAAACACTCTCTCCTGCACCCCTGTGCACTTTCATTCACATACTATGGGCGTGCCCACTTGCATTCACAAAGTATTGTGTCACTACCAACCTACCCACATTCTGTTCGCAACACTGGCCCTAATCCACCCAATCTGCACACACCACACTATGCAAGCACCACCCTCTACCGGATGCAGAGTCAGACATGCATTGCTGCGGTGGGTATGCTGAAGCCCTACGCTCTTGAGTGCATGCCCTACGGCCTTCGGCCATGCACCCAATAGTCTAATCCTTCCACAGACCCACCGCTACTTCATTCACCCATGCATGCCACCATGTGCCCAACTACTGCATTCCATCCGCAGAGCACAGCCACTCGCGCTGCTACCCAACCTATGTCATATGCAATTCACTCCCCTTCTACACTTCACCTGCCACCGCTCATCATGAAAAAAGGTTGCCGCAAACAGGTTGCGGCAGAAGATATCGGGCTGTTACGAGTTAAGCAATACAATAACAGACATACGATCATAGTTTCTCTGCCATTCTCATATCTTTGAGCCCTTTTTCTAAGAAAGCTGTTTTGATTTTACGGCAGGTGTCACCTGTTTGCATTTTGCACTCCCCTTGGGTTCTGCTACACACCCCTTGTCATCATAGTAGCATATCCAGTACGTGACTTCCCCAGTGCACCCATTTGAGTCCACTGGTGTTGCGGAGTATAAAAAAAGGCCACAGGTTGATGAGTTATTAAGCGTTTCAAAGGCTCAGGTGGACTAGTTTTCCATTGCCAGTCACCTCTTCCTAGGGGTGGGTGGAGAGTTGTTGTAGTTATCCCCTGGCCCGCTGATTGTGATGTCCTCTGAGCAGCTTGGTAGACCGTGGTTTCTTTCGTAGCCTTCTGCTTCTCCCACCCCTGCTTTACCTTGCCAGTGTGGCTTTCTTTTCTGGACTACAGATAGCAACACCCCTGCTTCCTAGAGGTGGGTGTTGCCCAGTGTTCTGCTGGAGCCTTGAAGAAGTCTGGATAATCAGTCATCAAGTTCTGACCACTCTGGGAAGAAGAGATTGTTTCATTGCATTTCTATCTCCCAACAACGTCAGCTCTGATGAAATGTGTGCGCGCTTACAGTGAAGTACCCGGTAAGCCATCCTATCGCTCCATTTCAAGGGCCTCCCTTATTCCCTAAACGGTCGTGGACTGCGTTGTGTTCTGGGCTGCGTCTGCTGCTTTTGGGCCAGAAACCCCTCTTCTACATCCCGGGCCTTGATCTTCTATTACATCCGCCCTTAAGCTTCCCAGCATTGCTCAGAGGCATTCCCTGCAACATCCAATGATACTTTCAGACTGTCTGAAATCAATATGTATGAGAACAATGTACATGTGACCCATTTCAATCAATTGCATATCGGGCGTTGCTAGGGGGGGGGCTAAGGGGGCTATAGCCCCTGATCTTTTGGTTGTAGCCCCGGATAGAATCTCAGGAGCTACAGCCAAAAGGCTAGCTAGCCCCCAGTCCCAACAGTTCCGGCATCAGCATAGCCCCGGGTCTTTTCCAGACCTAGCAACTCTGTCATTATGAGCGTATTTCACTGCCCTGTTCCATAAGTAACGCCAACCAGGTGCTTTCGTAGTTGCCATCAGATCGTAAAACATGTTCAGAACAATTGGGGATTAAACATGGCGTCTCTCTTTTTTTTTTTAGTTAATTAACACTATGTTTCCTTTGTTAGCAAAGAAAAAATCGTGTTCCTCGTGGGAAAAAACGATAAACGCCTGGATTCTCCTAACTGCCATGCAATCACGTGCTGAACACATGCCCGCAGAGGTGCGCTGTTAGCTTCACAGCGGGAGCCTATCATGTTTCATTCCCCTGTGCTGCTCCCAGCACCCCCCCCCCCCCAACCTCTGAATTATACGCAAGGGGAACGAATGTGTTGTTTACAGGGATACTGCGTATTAAGAGTACATGCCATGTATTGCCATGCTTTAAAGGACGCATCCTACAGAAAAAAATGGTTGTGAAATGAAGTAGAAGGCCTCCATGATAATAGGAATACGTTTGCGGGTGGAGCTTTTATGATAACTCAGCTAGTTAAGCGCTCGCTCCTGACATCTCGGAGACCTGCAATCTCAGCTTCGAATGCTTACAGGACCCCGTCAACCCTTCGTGTATCTCAGGTTGTTACATGTCACTGTTTGAGTTACTTCGTGTTTGGGTGCTACAAGGAAAACTATTGGGTACTAGTGAACACACTGTTCGTGATTTAAAGTGGTGCAAACACCCCCCCCCCTCGCCCCCATTATAAATATAGCAGAATTTAGAAGCAGGAGTGTAATGGGATTCCCTTGAGCATCGCATACAAATGCATAATTATTAATACAATTAAGTCCCGTGTGGCAGGAGCTATCTATTCTTGATTTCATCTGCAATCTGAAGGACTTAAGGTAAAACGGTTAGCAGCACTACTCTTTTACGCTTTTAGCTGGGCCTATACGTCAAGAGGGACGCAGGCGCTGTGGGATTCGGTTGGCTCAACACCCACACATGTCGCCCACTGCCATGCTAGTCCCTGTGGGAATTCTCAGCCGGTGCCTGGCCCTTGCTTGAGCTTAGTGAGTAGGTGGGCTCGGTGGTTCTATGGCAGGCAATCATATATTTAATTCGTCTTGAAGCTGCAGGGGATATAGAGAAGATGTGGTTAAGGATGGTGGGTTAGCTCGCAGTCAGAACCTTAAGGGATGCAGGCCGGAAGAACCCATTCCCCGTCAGCAGCCCTGCAGACTATTGCTTGTTTCCTTCATTGATTCAGGAGAACGTCCCAGGACCTGTGCTACTTCCGCCCCTGAACCTTCATCTATGGGTGGATGATCTCTCCGTTCACAAACCTGAGTGCACTGCCGTGGGAGGCTGTCTACAAAACTCTTCTAAACAGGGATTTCTATGTATGGAATCTCATACTTGCCAACATGCTGTGAGAGAAGATGTAGGATTGTTCAAGTTTAAATAATAATAATTCGCATAACAATGATCACAGGAAAATACAAAACCTGCATTGTTGGCACCATTGAAGCATTCTAAAAAACAGAACACATCACAACATGGAAAGATGTTAAAATGTTAAAAATGTATAATTCCGAATGTTAAGTTAACACCGAATTCAATTTCACAGAAGGCAGCAGCCCGGGCAATGCATATATATTTCTGCAGTGCAAGTTGAACACTAAATGAAATGGAGACTGATACCCCATCAGTGTGATAGGCAGATGCAGTGTGATGGTGTTACACTCTGCCGCTTGCCTTCACTGGTGGTTCACCTAAGGGTTGTACCGGAGAGAGTGCAGGACAGAATCACGCAGCTGTCAGGTCAGTGGATTGGTCTGAGCCCAATCTAAGTAATCACCTACCAGCCCACTGTACAGACAGACTAATTAATGTGTTGCATGCATTGTCCTGCAGCCCGCCTTAGAGTCACATAAATTACCTGGCACTGTAAAAAGCAGTAGGATCTGTCACCCAAATCTGTAGGAGGTAGTACTGCTTAAAAAGCAGTAGCCTACTGCCTAAATCTGTAGGGTTCCCAATTTACCCCAGCTCGTGAGCTGCCCCTGCACCCTGTGCATTACCACCACGGTGTGTCCCATGCACACCACTCCTCTTTTCATCATGTGAGAGCGTGCCATGCTTTACAATATCTGTGGCAAGTGGATGTCCAATTCACAGATTACATACAACAGCGATATCAAGAACACCTCTCGCCGTACACGTACACAACGTGATGCCATCCTTTTGTTTTCTGTCTGTTCCATTGCAGAAGGGGGCAACTCTCCATGGATCAGTCTTGCTCTTGCCACCAGTAGGACCCCTCCCGCCCCCATGAGGAAACACGTCTGAAGATGCTCTTGGGCTCACCCAGAAGCGGGGTGACCCAGTAGTTTATGCTGCACTGTGGAGACCAGTACTAATTTACACAGTCTATGTTGGCGGGGCAGTCTGAAAAGCGATGGAATTGAAAGCTATCCAGAGCAATTCCTTGGGATTGCAATTAGTTCAAAGCCCTCCATTCATCACTGTTTAGTGTCCTAACCTTAGCCCACCTGCTGAGAGCTCAGCAGGTGTGTATGTTACAGCCCCTAATGGTGGGAATACTGTGCGGGGTAGGACCTTACGAAATGACATTAGTATTCAGTTACTTAATATCGGAACAATAGACTCGCATGGACCACCAAACCCCCTGTGACACTGCACCGTGTATTGCATCCAGGGTACCCCGGTCTCTGCCACTGTCGGAGGGGTCATGACACGAGCTGAGACCAGCAGGAAAGCCTGAAATACCGACAATGTCGCAAGAGATTTTAAAAGAAACGGAAGGTCTTTAATGCCATATGAAAGGCCTGAAATGAACGTTGTTCTCGTCTTCTGGGCGGGTTAGATTTACATGCACCCTGTGCGAGGTGACCACGCGACCAGCGCAAACGAAATGACTAAACACCAAGCGTCGACACTTTGCCCAGCACCAGCAGAGAGTTCCTTAAAGCAGAGACGTGCATTGTCGTCTTCCCTATGGGTTCATAACTTTCAATCGAATCGTAGAACCCAAGCACGCCGTGATTGGATGCAGCGTGTTTTTCTGCCTAGACAACGAAAAGTCACAGCCCGGAGAAGGAGACCAGACATCCGACACCTGCACATCATCAGTTCCACTTTTGTAGATTTTAATGAGCGCCGTCTGCTCCAACAGCGACCAAGCCCCCAGAGTAAGATCTCGGTGTGTTATTATCTACTGAGGGGGTCCCAAGGGCTGAGCATAGCTATAATTCTCCCATTAGCTGAAAATCTGTCAGCTAGAAAGACCTGAATAACATCTCACAAAATATGTTTATCGCACAATAGAAGGTAATATGCTTAAATGCATTTAATCTTTAAAACGTAATTGCCATACACAGAAATGCAGTTTTCCTGTCATGCTGAATTTTTAAGATGCCTTAAACGGGGACCACCACGGAAACAGAGACTGGTACTCGCGCAATCAAGTTAACAATGGCCCTGACCTTAGTACAGCCATTGTAAACGTCGTACACTGCGCCTACCTGGCAGATTCCAACACCTCTTCTTTGAGCTTCTCAGTACTCCTTTCAACAAAACGTTGACTCCTTTCATGCGGGGACGTCTTGACTAAGCCAAACTAAATATTGCAAAGCAGTACTCACTCAAAAGTCTGTGCCCGAGAGTGCGACCCAGCCAGAGGTAAGAAGAAGTCTACGCCCCTGGAACAAAGTGGCTTATTAGCACATTTGGCTACATATGCCTGCGTAGCCTGCACCAATCACCATGGGTGTTGTGGCATCACCACACCCCTTCAGCAGGTGCATGTTTGCCACCGCTGCCAGATTTAATGTGATGAAGTGGTATTCCTTCATAGTAACTAACACTTAGAAAGTCTACTTACATTAACAGTGGGTTGGACGTTTATACCAGTAAACCCACCTGCTTTCAGGATGATGTGGCTCGGAAATTATAGTGAGACATTTTGCTCTGAGAGTTGCAGTAGAGGAGACAGCGAATCTGTATGGTAAAGTCTCATGAGGGTTTTGTTTAGTGAATTTTCAATATATGATAAACGTGCACGACATAAAACGCAATTTTTTAGAATGCTTGAGAATGAATCGGCGGTCTTCAAACTGGGGGTGGCCTGAAGGATGTCCATAATTGTGGGGTGGAGGGCGTGGAGGGGTAGACTCTTTGAAAAGGGATTAAGATTTCTGTTTTAAATATAAAAAAGGATTAAAGTGACTGTGTTCAATAGAAACTATAAGCAATAGAAAATCTGCTTATATTTTAAAGTTCCTGGGGCTGCCCTGGACGTCCTTTGGGTCCCCTGGAGGAAGGCGGGCAACCCGTAGTTGGAGGAGAGGGTCAGTAACTTTATTTTAATCAATGGGAGGCTCGGTAGAAAACCTTTGAATAACACTTGAATAAACAAGAGATATCATCTTAAATCCGGTGTGCGAAAGTCCAGCAGATTAAAATTCACAAGCAGGTAATTAAGTGTAGAGACCTTAACTTTGCCCTTCATTTCAGAACCCCTTCCGCTCCCCTGTCCAACAACAGCAGCAGTATCTACTCCCATCTGACCAAACAAGAACTTGAACAATCTCTGTCTGCAAATCTTGTTATCGTGGACAATTCTCAAACAGGTGACTAGATCCTATACAATGAAGGGAATGTGTTGCATATATAATCAGTTATTTATTTTGTAAGGCAGACAACCAAACAGAAACAACTATCCTCTAAAGGAAAAAGGCTTGGTGCACCTCTTTGCAAGGAAAACAAGAATTATTTTGTATATGAAAGGAAAAAGGTGACAGAGGGTGCTGTAGAACCCAACTCCCATAGAGCTCTCTGTTAGTTCAAAGCACACAGACCATTATAAAGCCAATCATCATCACTCATGATGCACACAATATACAGTATTTATCCCCACCCTCATTGGCTACCACCTATTTACATTCTACCGGTCCCCTACAGTCCCTCAGCCGATTGGTCACACGCTAATCAACTGTTGCCCCCTAACACATGGTCCCTTACTCCATCCCCTGGGGATCCCACTACCTGATTGGCAGGCTTCTCAGAATGTTACTCCCCCATGGGCCTAGTTAGATGGTATGCACCTTGCCGTTAACATGAGCTCAGTGGATACCTCTGAAGTCAAACTGGCCCTCTAGAATAATGGAGCGCTTCTCTTGATTACAGACATGTGGATGCCCCTACCATGCCTCCCCTTCGTAGGACTGAATTATTTGGCATCACCTCTTGCTCTTCGCAGTAGAATGATACTTCTCTCTTTGCTCCCCCTTATAAGCCGCTCCGGAGCGTCTCCTGGGCCTCTCGAGGACCACACTAATCAGCCTACTTCTGATGGCTTTAGGCGTTTCACTTGTCGGCATTCAAATTGGATGTTTGAATGGCCATCATTCTGGGGCGGGGCGCTAATGCTCTAAATCTAGGGTGGGCTCTTGGCAGCTGAAGACCTTTCACCAGACTCTCGCAAGCTCATCTTTCGAGATGAGCGCAGCCCTATTCATGCCTGACCATTCACATTCCTTTCTTGTTTCACAGACCTGCAACACTATACAATAGTATTTTCTTTTTCTAATAGGTCTGAAGGCCTATATGCTCTGTTCTTGTGCCTGTGCCCACAATGGGAAGATGATTAATGACTCATTGCTATGCCATACTGCTGCTTTCACCAGGGCCCACAGTATACTAGGCCTCATTTAAAAAATGGCGGTGATTCTCAGATCTGGGACCAGGGTCTATGTTCACATCCTTGTTTGTTATATTTCAGCTATTTTTACTCATGCCCGCTGCCAGGGCCTACCTTATTCCCGCTTTGCATGCTCCATCCCCCTTTTCTCGCGCACACCTTCATTTTTGCGTGCACTAATATATTTTCTACAGCCTAAATCACCTGGATGGGCATGGGAGCTGAACGTGCATCCGAACATTCCCACCCCCATCAGTCTTCATTAACTAACCCAGCTGCTTTTCCTGTCATTGTTATTCTTGGGTACCCATGCCCTACACATGTAATGCAAGATCCCTCCATCCTGTGCATACTGGTCTGGGGTACACTGGAGGAAAAGACAATCCCCATCTCCTGCTAGGTCAATCCAATGTTCTATTTCTTTTTTGGGGTCTGGTGGGGGTCATATTATGGTCCCAGAGGGATGTAAGGGTCGGTCAATCGCCACCATCCGTGGCTTGTTAGTCTTCTCTTTTTGTGTGTGCTTATGTTTTGTATTAATAGGAGCTGTAACTGCCTGCCCTTATCGAGACCATCATCATGGCACTGATTGGGAGTGTTTTTGCACAGCACCAGAGTATCATTTTGCAAGTTCAGAACATCACCAGCAGGAGTACCACGATAGAGATTTATATCTACACCACTGCGATCAGTATCTACACCACTGCTCCTAACAGTGTTGGTACCCATGAGAACCTTTTATCGAACCAATCTTCAGCTTCTACTCTTGTTTCAGTTTCAATGCCTGTCTTTAGCTTGTGGAGGGCCTCTATGATGTCTGATAGGGACCAGTTCTCTGCATCGTTTGGGGTACGTATGTGCAACATGACAATCCAATCTTTTTGTACACGCCCCCTCATGGCTGTTAGTAGATCCAGAACGTATCGATTTTGGAGGCTCATCAACCGGATGGCACGCATTTCGCTCTTGATTGAATTCAGCCCTTGTTCTGTGTCATTTTCCACCCGGATCATCTCCCACCACACAATTTGATGGCATTTGACATTGGCTGAGGCATGGACCCATGTGAGTAGGAGAGAGGCGAAGAACACTTCAATCCTGGTATACAGGTAGTATTTTTCTGTAATTGCTTTTAGCAGTTTGGAGGAGTCTTTGGATAGATAATTCAGCCACTTTTTCATTTTCTTCTGAGTGCTTCTTTCTCTTTGCTTGTGGGGTTTGGGGTGGCGATGGCTGTGGTGGGCATGGGTGCTAGTGTGAAATGGGCCTCAGGAACCACGAGGATGGCTGCATGCAAGGCCGTTAGGAAACATTTCCCTCTTTATTATGGTGGGAGATGCATGGATGCCTGCTGGCTGCACACCCAAAACATATCCATAAGAGCTGCTGTGCCTTTGCTCAAATCAGGAATGAATAACGTTATTACACTTGCTGTTGCTTCCCACCAGAACAGTCCCATGTCCTTGAAAACAAAACTCATATTAATCCGCTGCTTGCTCCTTCACTGGGGTCTCTTTTGTTTCAAACTATGTAAGTTTCGAGACATACATGGCCCATATGGTAAGACAGTTATTGTTGATGTTCCATATAATTTCTTTGCCATACAGCTCGCTACTGCCTCCTCCCATCTATTTGATACAAACAATACGTCCATTTTTAGCAGTGGGTGTGTCTTGACTCACAGGTCTTTTTCGTCCTTTGCAAATGTTTCCTCATCTTTATCCATTAGTACAACTCTTACTCCGTGCCCCTGGAACATGCTTCAAACCTGACACAATGCCAGATGAACCAAGCACTGTGCTTCTAGAGGTGGCATTTCTTGAGGTACTCAAAATAACTGTAAAATGTTCTAATGGTCATGTGTTATTTTTTCTTTGGAGTACAGTTTATAGCATTTGGCCGCAGTTTATGTTCCTACAACACATCTGCAACCTTAAGAGACTCTCCCCAGACCAATATGTTCAATGAACAACATTTTTGAGTACAGTATAAGTTAAAGCAGCTGTTTCAAATTTGCACAAAAATCTTAATACATCTTGTGGATATAACAATCAATAGTATACTATACGGTTTCTCAATAAAATATAAGACTGCACCTAAATGTCATGATGCCTACCCCCGGGCATCAGGACCAAGCCCATCAGCTCCGGAAGCAGGCATCCAGATACTTACTAAAACCCCAACAGCCCCGGTTGGGGGTTGTTTGGGTTCAGTCCTGGCGCCATAGGCGCCAGGCTCATCATGGAAATCAGTCCTGGCGCCATAGGCGCCAGGCTCATAGACTTTACTTACCTGATGCAGACCATGCTGCTAGTGAGTCCAAGCCAACGTGAGGCCTGGATGGGACTATTTTTCTACAGGGACTTTTTTTACTCGGGCGTGGTTCTAGGGAACTTCTTACCTGGAACTACTTTGGAGGCTATTTAAACCACGCCCGAACAACAGCACACGCTTTGCGTTATTCTGCATCCAGCAGCATAACGCTCACCATGCCTGCAGTCTGCATCCAGTCTTCTGCCACCTGGAAAGAACATCATTTCAGTACGCGTCACATCTCCAGCTGCAGTGCCGCGCCATACTCGCCAGTCCTCGCAGCATCTTTCGATTCAGCGCTGCCTCCATCATTTCTTCGCCGAACTCCATCACCAGGGGGACAAAAGAAAACAACAAGGTGAGCTGAGAAAACCAACAAATAAAACACTTATCATAGACTTACCTGATTACCACCGGAGGCATTATTCTATAACTCCTGCAAAAAGAGAGAAAACAACACGTTAAACACCGGCAACATTTACCGGACGGCGTCGGGTAATACAGACTCTTACCTGAGCGCCACCAACTGCCACGAGGGGTATCTTCTCACGATCTTAGTTGCAAGACAATGAAGGAAAGGGGGAACAAGAGTGAATCATCGGACATATTGAACTCTATGAACTTGATACTTACCGAACCTTGCCAGGAACCTCAGAGTCAATACTCTCCGGAACTCTCTCACGCCTTCAAACCAGTGAAGTAACTGGCATAAACGCGCCCCTGCAATCCACGCAGGATGGAGAGCTCATCATTTAAAAACATAAGGTGAGGTTCCTAAGAGGGGATATTGGAGGTGACAAGAAGGGAGAACGAGAACAGTGGGAGGGGGCTATCACTCATATCTACGGGTGGCTAAATCCCTTTCTCCACTTGCAGGAGAATACTTCTATGGATCAAGCAGACGAGATTAGGCGGGCCAGTCCAGACAGTCATCTCGGCACTATGCATCACGTTTGTGGAGACCGCAGCTGTCCAGGGTCCGATCGACGCCCCTGTGGGAACCAGGTGAGCGTAACACTAAATAATACATTTCATGGATATAAAAATCAATAGTATACTACACTGTTTCTCAATAAAATATCGTAAGACTGCGTGCATAATATTTAGATGCAGTCTTACGATATTTTATTGAGAAACCATGTAGTACACTATTGATTGTTATATCCAAGAGATGTATTAAGATTTTTGTGCAAATTTGAAATGACTGCTTTAACTCATACTGTACTAAATTAATTTTATCAAATAATTTTGTTAATAGAAACAGGTGAGAGTCTCTTAAGGTTGCAGATGTGTTGTAGGAACATAAACTGCAGCCAAAGGTCATGAGTTGTACTCGGAAGAAAAAAAATAACACATCACCATTAGAACATTTTATAGTCATTTTGAGAAAATTGAAAGTAAGGGGGATTGTTCTAGCTTCTTTTTGTTTGTAATATGGACTTCTTGGGGTACTAACATTTTGGGTACCCCGAAGCATGTGGGATGAGAGCAAACGTATCGGCTCCCATTTGATCTCTGCTTCCCCACCGAGTGCATGTGACTGTACCAAAAATTACTGAATTCTGAATGGTGCACATCAGTCAATGGGCCTCATTCCGAGATTGGAGGTAGTCATGGTGCTATTTGCGCCATGACTGCCTCCAATAACGGGTCCGGCACCGGTATGGTTCAATGGGGACTTAACGGTGTAGTCCGACCTTTGCGGGACCGGTAAGCCCCCATTGAAAAAGCCATTCCCATTGAGCCCCTATTGGGCTCAATGGGAATGGGGAAGGCGCTAATAACTGTACCGCAAATTGCGGTACCGTTATTGGCTCTGAATTCCCTTAACGGGTCCCGTCCATAACGCCTGGTCAGACCAGGCGTTAAAGGAGTGACCCGCTAAGGGAACTCGTAGTAGGGCGATAAGGGATTACCCGCACTGGTCTCCTTACCGGTGCCCGGTATCCCTTACCGCCCTTCTCGGAATGAGGCCCAATGTGTCAAATAAAAGCCTTTTATATTGGTCGTACTCTCTTTTCCTCCAACCCTCTTATCTCAAGGCTTCTATTGTCACGTGACTGTATCAGCCACCCGTGTTCTTTTTATATCTATTAGATCATGTCGAAGAACCTCACTGTGACAGTACCATATTTAAAAAGGTTATATACACTCCCCTTTGAATGCCCTAACCGTATAAACTGTGTGTCAGTACATATACATTCCTGTAAGATGTATAGCATTTAATGAATAATACTTTAAAGGGAATGCACATTCTACAATGTTGATGTTAGTTGCTTTGAATGAAATGAGGTAGATCATATACTGAGGTAGAATTTCTGCACATAACAAGAAGTAGGTACTTTATTCAGGTTAACACAAAGAATTTGGGGCAGGAGGTGCTGCATTGGGGGCCTTTTGGACAAGAGTGTTGTACCCCATGCCACAAATACTTGACCTTTACCGCAAATGGAGTAGCAGCTCACTCCATCGACAGACACAACTACGGATAAACACAGTGTCTCCTGGTTGCAGCTGTAGAGGTGGTGAGTCCGCAGTGTCTGGTGCAGTGCTGCTGTCTTCTTCTCTTCTTCTTGGTGGTATCTGCTGAGAGAGGAGCTTTATGCATCTTGTTTACTGATGTAAATTAATCTCCTAAAATGGATGCAGCCCTGTGAGCATAAGATGCACTACGTGTAGGTGAAAGGGTTGTGTGCACACATCATCCCATCACTATTTAGTGAGGGGGAGAGGTGATGGTCCTTGCAGAGCTCTGTCTTCAAACTGAATGGGCAAACTCAAATAAAAATGGGGTAAAGGGCCCTCTTTATTTGTTGTCGGGGAGCCTGTATCTAGAGGGCAATTAGTGAACTATATAGATACAAAATGGATACAAGCTACCCCTCCCTTCTCCACTGAAGGTGTTTCTGACATAGGACGAGAATACTGCTGTCAATGTCACTCTTCCTATGCTTTCCTCAGGACTGGACTTAATGCAAGTGCGGGAGTCTTCTTATATGGATATAGAAGGTCCCATTACTGTTGTGCTGTGGCTTTTCGGTGAATTGGGCTGTAATTTCTTTGGGTGCCATCTGTACACCGGTCTCTCACTCCTAATCTTCGTGATAAGATACTTTTTTGTGTTGCTCTCATGTTCTTTTGAGAATCTATGAAGAGGACGTCTGCTTCTCACTGAAATTCTCTCTCTGCAATGCGCAAACCATTGCATTAAGTCCAGTCCTGAGGAAAGCATAGGAAAAGAGACATTGACAGCAGTATTCTCGTCCTATGTCAGAAACACCAACAGTGTCGACTTGGAATATGTTTTGAATAGCAACATCACATAAAGTCACTGTTTCACTACCTCACTATAATGGTTCTAACTGTATATTGTTGAAACAGTATATGACTATTAACATGGTGCCAACTACAAATTGAAGTTCTATAACAAATTTTGTGTATGTTATAGGGTGAAGCCCTAACAGTGGGGCTTTCTTAACTACATGATGACAAATAAAATTGTTTTTTCTTTATTAAATCTGAGGGATCTGGTTTTTTGATGAAAATTACAGACCAATGTTAGGTGTCTGTTCAAGTGGAGTGGTTTTTCATACCTTCAGGTGGAGAAAGAAGGGGTAGCTTGTATCCATTTTGTATCTATATAGTTCAAACTGAATGGGGCCAATGGCAAAAAGTGGACCCATTCCTCTTGAGGGTGAGACACAATTTACACAGCTTGGCCTTTAAAAGGCCATTTATTCTCTCGACAGTGCCGTTGGCTTGAGGATGATAAATGGAGCACATCTTAAGTTTAATTCCTAAGAGAGCTGTTACCTCTTTGAACAACTAATTGAATAAGTGGGTACCAATATCTGTTTTAAGTACTTTGCACACTCCCCATCAGGAAAACACTTCTTGTACCAAACATTTGCCCACTGATTTAGTATCTGGATGTGTGCATGGACCAGTCTAAGTCCAATGGGAGAGGGGGCAGACAACAACAATTAAATAACGTTATGTGTTGCACTGTTCTCCCAAGTCAGTAAAGTTGATATGTAACTCTTGGAATGGTCCACTGGAGCGTGGTAAAATAGTTTGCAGTGTCCTCAATGTTTGCCCCATATTCTATGTGTGACAAATAATGCAGTTAGAAATACAGACGTTTCTCCAGCATGGGGTCTGGCATGGATTCACATGCTCATGAATATTCCCCGTCGTCAGGCTGGAATCCTCGGTGAAGAAAAAAATCAGTTTCAGTTTCGTTTCTGAACTGTCTTTCTACTAGTAACCAATCACTGGTCTCTGGGTCATACTGCCCCCAGCCAATGACTGCCCTCTACCTAAGCCCCTCCTCTGGCAGCCATCTTCAGATATTTACCGAACATTCAAGTGTGGGAGTCCTCGTGCTGTAGCTCTCGAGCTTTTCTGCGTTTTGCGCTTTTTCAAAGAGTTTACTCTTATATTTTCGGTCAATCGAGCCTCAAGCTCCACCGATTCTACTTCTGATCAAAGGGGACCCGTTTTCGGAATTTTCAACGCCCCTCAAGGGCATCTTTTCATCGAGTTTCCACTTCTCGGAGGATTCCAGAAGATCTTTGAGGCCTACCCCGCGTGGACATGGCCCAGGCAAAGGAAGCATGATGCCTGTTGGATCCAATCTGTTCAGGACTGCCCTGGATGTGGACTACAGAACGTCCTTTAAGGATGAGCACTCTCAGTGCCTCTACTGCCTTCACAATGACAAATCGCATGTGGAGAAGGACTGTGCGTTTTGTAAGAACATGTGTAAACAGACAATGAGGGATCATCCTACTCGACTCACCAACTGGCTGGAGGGGAAGAGCCCAGCAGCAGGTGAGAAGAGGAAGTCCGAGCGGTCTTCTAAGATCTTTGAGGGCCCCCCGGCGACAGGGGCCCAACAAAAAGCAAAGCAGTGTGAGTCTGCGGGCACCGGGAGCGCTGAACGGTCGGGCTCCTCAGCTGCCAGGCAGGGGGCATTATCACTGACGCCATCAACCACGAGCCAACGCTCTGGCTCGGCCAAGCGATCCAGTGTGGGGCACCCACGTGCATCTAGCAGCGGGTATGGACTTCCAGACCCCGGCATATCGGGAGACGGTGATGACCGACGCCTCCGTGGTGGGATGGGGGTGCACACCGGAGATCGCCACGAAAGAGGCCTCTGGCTCCCAGAGGAGAGGTCACTACACATCAATGTCCTGGAGCTCCGAGCAGTATTCTGGGCCCTCAGGTCATTCCTTCTGTCCCTCAAGGGCAAAGTGGTAAGGATCTTCACCAACAACACCACCACAATGTTCTACATCCGGAAACTGGGGGGCACCAGATCCCCAGCACTATCCAAGGAGGCACAGGATCTGTGGCACTGGGCCGTCGCCCAGGGGATGTTCCTGGTACCCTTCCATCTGGCAGGAATAAAGAACACCATCACCGACTCACTCAGCAGGGAGCTGCGCTTGTGCCACAAGTGGGAATTGCGGCAGGATCAAGTGGATCTCCTATTCCGATGACGGGGCAATCCCCAGATCGACCTATTCACGACGGCGATGAACGCCAAGTGCCGGAGGTTCTCCAACAGGTTTCCCCAGCCGGGGAGCATGGGCGATGCCTTCTCATTCCTCTGGGACGGCCTGTTACTTTATGCGTCCCCCCCGTTGCCTTTGTTGCTGCGACTCATCAGCCAACTCAGACAGTCCCGATGCAGGATGATCCTCGTTGCACCGGCGTGGTCGAGGCAGATATGGTTCCTGGACCTTCTGGACTTGTCAGCATCCCCCCCGGTCAATCTACCGACGGACGTGGATCTTCTCACCAGGGAAAGAGGCTCCATCCTCCATCACGACCCAGTATCGCTGAACCTGCAGGCCTTGCTCCTGCAGCACTAGAGCTGGGAGGGTACGATATCCCGGCGGACTGCAAGGAGGTGCTTGCAAAGGCCAGGGCGTCCTCGACTCTCAAGTGTTATGGACACAAATGGAAGAGGTTCTCTGTCTGATGCCGTGCATAGAAGATTAACCCTCTGCGGATTACGGCCTCAAGTGCTGCCGTACTTACTATCACTGGCCAAGGCGGGGCTGGCGCATGCCTTCATCAAGATTCATCTGGCGGCTATTTCCCGCTACACCAGAACTCCAGGGCGGTCGTCGCTGTGGTCTCACTGCCTTGTGAAGGAGTTCATGAAAGGACTGTTCCGATCGTTCCCGCCGGTGAAGGCTCCGGCCCTGGCGTGGGAGCTCAAAGTGGTGCTGACCAGGCTCATGGGACCGCCATTCGAGCCTCTGCATTCGGCTCTGTTGAAGTTCCTGTCGTGGAAGACAGCGTTTCTTGTGGCCATCACCTCCGTACGACGAGTGGGAGAGATCCAGGCCCTCTCTTGTAAACCTCCATACCTGACATTCCACGAGACGAGAGTGGTGCTGAGGACGCACCCCTCTTTCATGCCCAGGGTGCCGTCGAACTTCCATCTCAACGAGCCCTTGGTGTTACCCGTTTTCTTCCCGTCGCCTTCGTCGCCGGCTGAGATGACTTTGCACTCGCTGGATGTGACTAGAGCTCTGAAGTTCTACGTGGACCGCACAAAGAGTTTTTGGAAGACGTCACAGCTGTTTGTGAACTTTGGACCTGTGAACCAAGGGAAGGCCCTATCAAAGGCTTCCATTTCGAGATGGCTCTCCGGCTGTATCATGCACTGTCACCGGTTGGCAAGCCCGGCTGTCCGAGAGTCCATCCGACCAAAGCGATCGCTGCTAGCACGGCGTTCCTGTCTGATGTGCCCCTGCTGGACACCTGCAGGGCTGCTACGTGGAGGTCGACGCACACCTTCACGAGATTCTATTGCGTCGACCGGGATTCCAGGGAGGAGTCCAGAGTCGGCCAGGCAGTGCTGCGCAACCTATTCGCCCGAAGGTGAGCCTGGTGAGGAGGTAAGAGATGCTTAATGTTGAGTTGTTGAAATGCTTAATGTTGAGCCTTGCCACCTCCTGTGGTTGTGCATGTGTGTACTGCTATGTATTCTTACCTGTTGTTCTCCATCATGGGTCTGGCATGGATTCACATGCAAACCAGCACCCCCCCCCCGCCTACCCCTCTGCGGCTCTTCTCTTGGTTTTACTGCCACTTTACGTGCTACCAAATCTGAAGATGGCTGCCAGAGGAGGGGCTTAGGTAGAGGGCAGTCATTGGCTGGGGGCAGTATGACCCAGAGACCAGTGATTGGTTACTAGTAGAAAGACAGTTCAGAAACAAAACTGAAACTGATTTTTTTCTTTACCGAGGATTCCCAGTCTGACGACGGGGAATATTCATGAGCATGTGAATCCATGCCAGACCCATGCTGGAGAACAACAGTTACAGGTAAGTAACTTGTTCCTTACCAATTCCTGGATGTTAGGCACAAACCAATCCTCTTGTATGTCCACAGTGATATGCTGCTTTGATACATGTGAGTGGTAATGCAATTGTTCAAAAGTGACCATCACCAGCTTCTGTGGCCTTACTACATTACCTGTGAAGACCTACCTCTGTATCCGGTCAGTGGGACATTTTCCCCCATTACTATCTCAGACATGATGAATACGTTGTCCTCCCTATACCCCTCGCAATGCCTGGAAAATGTGATTCCCCCTAATCCCATCCTGGAACATAAAGAAATGTTTGCGCCTTTCCTTGTCATATTTGTCAACTCCTCCTTCGACCAGCAACCAAGTCCTGGACGCTATAAAAAAAGGTCACTGTCACACCTTTGGTTAAGAAACCTAGCCCTGATCCTAAAGAACCAAGCACTCTTGGTCCCATTACAAATTGCAATTTTTTGCAAAAAATACTGGACAAAAGCGCTACCTCAAAACTCTAGTCTTTGAAGAAAACATCATCCTTCACTGTAGACAATTTGGCTTTCGTTCGCACTACAGCACAGAGACCGCACTCTTAGACCTCCAATCCCATATGTTGGCCATCACAGATAAAGGCAATGCTGGCCTATTCTTACTAATGGACTTATCACCGGCCTTTGGCCTTTTAGACCATGACTGCCTGCTCCACATACGTGGAGAAATAGGACTGTGTAGCAGGGATACCATCAAATGGGCAGAGTCCTTTCTCTTGCAGTGCACATTCAGAGTCTGCTGGGGAGATGCATCTTCACTGTCTGCACCCATAACCTGTGGTGTTCCTCAGGGAGCCTGTATGTCCCCACTTCTTTTTAACTTGTAAAACATGCCATTATGCAACCTCTTGTATAACCTCCGTGTTTTTTTTCGAATTATGCTGATGAATTACAGTTAGTCCTTGAGTGCTCCGGAGATTACGATCTTGACGCATCCACTTTGCAAACCTCATATGATCACATTGAGGCGTGGATGGACTCAAACTGGATGTCCCTCAACAGCAATAAAAGGGAGTTGCTGGCATTTGGCATAGCACATGCAAGCTCCAAACTTGATCCTAGGTACCTGTCTTTCTACATGCACGCCTGCTGCATTAAGATTCTAGGTTTCCATCTAGATTCCCTACTAAACGCTGATGCACACGTAAACCAGACTGTGATAAAGTTCTGCTGCTACCTCCAACTACTGAAAAACGTATGTTGCTCGTGCAATTATTTTGTCCAGGCTGGACTGCGGGAATGCCCACCTGATCGGCGCCCACAAAAAAAAACATGCAGGCAATGCAGGTAACACAAAACAATGCAGTACACATTGTCAAGGAAAAATCCAGAAGAGACCATATCTTGCACTATTGACAAGACCTCCACTGGCTCCCTATCACTGCCTGACTACAATTCAAGACAGCAACTCTTGTCTATGAAGCCTTATGTGGTAACCTTCCAATCTCCATTAAAACACTTGTGTCTATCTACAAACCCCCAAGGAGCTTACGTTCTACACTCGCCTGGGTCAGAAATCCCAACTTCAAATGTGCTGACAGCCTGGGAAGATCATTCACTGTGCAGGCTGCCAACATTTGGAACTCTGTTCCATCAGATCTAAGGCCATTTAAATAATCTAAAAAATTCTGTCGACAACTGAAAACCCTGCTGTTCCACTGAGACCCTACACCGCCCTTTGTTAGGCCCAACTGTATCTATTCTACGTCCCGTTTATTACTGTTGCACCTTGTGTTTTTGTTAGGGCCCCGATGCCTGTGGATTTTTGGCGCCATATGAATAAATAATAAATAAATAATTGTTCACACCCTCTCTTTTGCCATAGCAACTTTTCTGCTTGGGGTGCCTCTCCTTGTAATTCAATTATTTGGTTAAATGGTAATGCAGTATACAGGACCTCTAATTGTAACTGCGTGTTGGCTATTTCTGGGTATGCTAAGCTATCTGGCACTCTGAGATAGGTAGCTATTTTAGGTAGCTATTTGCTTAATCTACTGTTTGGTTACTGAGAGAAAGTGGATCAGTGTTGTTAGTATGCGTGGCACAATTGGAAACAGTGACCAGTGTAGGCCGCGAGAGAGCCTGAATCAGTCTATCTACCAGTGCGGCTTCGGAACCCCCTCCTTTTCCATCATGAGCGTCCTGAATGAATGGTGGTGGTAAGATATGCTGAATCAGAATAAGTCATAAAGCGACATCCCTGGGATGCTGCCAGCGCCTGCATGGGCAATCACTCCAGTGCCAATACCTCATACTCACCATCTGCTAGGGGGACCATCGCTGCACCTGTGTGCCTTTTACCTGACACATGGTCAGTGATCACTGAACCATCAACGAAGAACATTTCTCCATCTTCAAGAGCACAGTCCCTTGCTTTTGGTATGTCATCATCAGGGCCTTCATATGTTGCACAGTCATGCACATCATCATGTCAGCGATTGGTTCAGTTATGAATGTAGCCACGTTCACTGTCTTGCAAGTAACAATATGGATGGATGGGCTGGACAGTATGACCTTGTATGTTGAAGCCCTTTGTGTTGTCAATGTAGATTTGGACCTCTCTAGGATGGCAAATGCTGTGTGTTCTACAACCAATGTTACTGAGTATCACATTGTGAAGGTGGCTGATTGTTCAGTGGTGAAGGCTGCTGCTGCCAGAGCCTGTTTACAAGGGAAATGACTCTGAATTACTGAGTCCAGCATGCCACTATACTATGCCAAAAGTTTGTGGCCCATAGTGCTTTTGTGCATTTGAACTGCTGTCATCATCTGCCCATCTGAGTGTGAGAACAAATAGAATTCTTGTGTATAGTCAGGTTTTGCTAGAACTGGGGCCATATCAATGACGTATTTGAGCTACTGGGAGCTTGCAAGCATTTCTTCAGTCCATGTGATGGTGCTTTTTTTCTTGTGGGCCTCCTTGAGTGCATGTAATAATAGCCATGTGTATGTTGTGTAATCAAATGTCCAGGCTCTGCAGTAATTGCATAATACTAGGAATGTATGCATGTCCTTTAATGTGACTGGGTGGGGCGTGCTGCGCACTCAGGCCGTACTTTCTTGTCATCAAGGAAATCAGTTGGCCTAAATATAATACTTCCTGTTCACCATACTGCATTTTCGCTCTGTCTTCTTTGTATCCTTTGTCAGCAAGCAATATCAACAACACTGCTGCTCGCTGGCACTACACACCAACACATCAACGTATTGAATGATGGTACTTGGCACATGTATGTTGCCTAAATCTGCGTGCGGTACCCTGTTAAAGATACTGGGGGGACTCACAGTACCCTTGTGGGAGCTTTGTGTGTTGGAATCGCATATTGCAGTATGTAAACAAGGTAAGGTAATGAAAATCAGGGTGCAACAGGATGGAAAAGAACGTGTTTTTCAAATCAATTACTGCAAAGTGGGTGACTGTGGTGGCTATGTTAAATAATATTGTTGCAGAGTTGGGTCAATGGCAAATTTGTCCTGTACTCTACTGTTCAGAGTGCGTAAATCCTGAATCATTCTCCAACTTGATAACTTTGATTTTTTGACAGGGTATATAGCCGTGTTGCAGGGGGAGTTTGATGGTACAATGATTCCTTGATGTAATAGGGCTGCAATGGTGTCATGTATTCCGTCCTCTGCCTCTTTGGACAACAGGTACTGTTTAACTCTGGGCAATACTGCACCTGGTTTGAGTGTAATGTGTACTGGAGTGACACTTCGTAAGAGCCCTACGTCGTGAGGGTTATTTGTCCCCGAATCGTCGGGTACCTGCATCAAATCTATTTGGGCAAAAGGCGGGACTTCTCCTTCTGCTAGCAAGGGACATGAGAAGGGTTGATATTGCACCTCTATCTCGCATGGGACACAAACTGGCAATATTATTTCCCCATCATTGTCCATGTCTTCAAACAACTCGCTGTCTTTTACCCCCCTGAGTGGCTGTGCTGGGTCGATATGCAAAACGGTGCACCATCCTCCCGCCTTGGCATCTGTGCCAATCAGCACAATCTTGTTCTCTGCCACCACCACACTTCTAAATTGTGTGTTATAATGGTCCCTGCAATATGCTCCTGGGGCGGGGCTGTTCTGAACAAAAACTCACAGGGTAATGTCCAAGACCGGTTAGCCACATTTGGCACTGCATTCTGTAATACTGTAGCTCCCTATGTAAATATATCTAGGTGCACTGGTGTTCCCCTGGTTGTTGCTTCATTCCCTAATGCACGAAGAATTAATATTGGCCTTACATAGCATATGTCTGGGGTGGAACACACTACCCCCCTCCGTGAACAAGATGGTCATATTCAATGTACTCAACACGTCTCTGCCCAACAAATTTACAGGGGACGCACTGAAAATTAAATGGGGCTCATACTACCCTGTTAGCTACCGTGATAAGCAGTTTGTCTGTGAATGTAACCAGTTATATTGCCCCAGAGAACCCCTGCATGTCCATTACCTCACCTGATAAAGGGAAATGCTCCTCCCTAATGCATGATTTTGTTGCATAAAGACAAACTGGGCCTCATTATGAGCATGGCGGTCTGGAAACTACGGTACCGGTAAGCATGCCAGTACCGTTGTTCCCGGACCGCCATACTACAAGCTGTGCTCGCAAGCGCCTGTCAGCCCGCCAGGTCTGACATGGCGAGCAGAGCAGCACCCGCGAGCACAGCATGTCAGATGCACCGGCACCATTCTGAATGGTGCCCGTGCATCCAAGCTCCCCATTCCCATTCAGCCCATGGGGCCGAATGGGGATGGGGAGTCCCTTATTGCTGGCACCCGCGAATGGGCAATTACTGGGTCCGCCGAACTCGGCACGACCTGGTTCTTGCCCATTCGCGGGTGCCGGTAAAAATTCAACTCCAGCGGCAGCTGTGCCTGTTGCCAGCACGGCTACCGCTGGAGTTGTAATGAGGCCCACTGTTTGCTTCCTATCTTCACGCCCACCAATGGTTCCTCTTCTGGGTTGGCAGGGATGGACCGGATTGGGCACGCTAAAGTTATCTATGGGCTGTCCTTACCTGGATAAGTGTTGGTCCCCTGAAAGACGGGATTTTCCCCCACCACACTGGCCCCCTAATAGTTTGTTACTGTGCTATGAGGCACTGCATTGTTGTTAGGTACTTGAGGGGGTGTATTAGATACGCTGGTACACTGTTACTTGCAGCTGTGGGAACTGTGTTGGGGGAGCATGTGGGGCCATAGCCGGTAGTGCGCCGTATGGAGTATTTGGGAGTGCTTCAACATAGCGCTGTGGATACAGTGATGGGGTGCCTAGCGCATATGGAAGCATTTGCTGCTTGTATGCAGCCTCTTTTTGCTCCTACACGACTGTGAAAAGTGACCCATTCTCCTGCATGTCCAACACTGCATCCTCTCCACCTCCCTTGGGCATGTTTCCCCAAAACCACCTCTGCCTCCCTTGGACCCTGCAAAGCCTCCTCCTTGGCACTGTGCTTCATACCCACTGTTCCAGTCGTATCTACCAATCCACGCGGAGGCTGCTGCTTATACCTCTCCCACAATCACCTTCTGCTCCAACTGCCCTTCTTGTGTCACAGCTACTACTGCTCCCCCACTGACAGTTTTGCCAGCTTCTTTTACACTAATTTCGCTCCCTCCATTTGCACCTTCTGTGCCATTTCCATTGCCTTCTCTTTCAATCGTTTACAATGGTGCACTATTATAGAATGCATTTCCACCGACCACTTTGCTTCAGTCCCTACCACTTTATTGAGTGCTTTCTGTAATTTATTAGGGAGTTCATTGTTGACCATAAAGTAGAAAAATGCTTGACTGATACCATGGGTCCCCCGTTTCTGCCCTCCACATCTCTTGTATCTGTAAAATATGCTGGGTTGGGTCCTCGTTGTCCTGCATTGTTTGTTGCATTATTGACGAAAGGTCATTCATGTCAGGGTATGCACTCCGCAGCACCAACCACATTCGGGCACTGCAATCATTAAATTAACTCCATCATGACTGTCATCCCCTATCTGTAACCCGGGGTACCCTACTTTGGCCCCCATATGATCGGCCTGATCACCTAACACTGTGGCGAACAAGCTCTTCATGTCGCCCACAGCCAGGGTAATGCCTACTGTCTGTTTATCAAACACTTCAATCCACTTTCCCATCCCCGCAGGGAGGGCCGGTAGTTCCTTTTATTAAGATATTTCCATCCATGTGTGGCCAGCGTACATATTGTGCCCTTCCGCGCCCTTTGTGTAACTACAGGAACTAAGCCCCCACCATCTTCACTACTTGCTTTTTCCCAATCTGCTTTCCGTTCATGACCGCCATGCACCCATGGTGGGTCCTCCACCTAGGCCCCCATAAGCTCTCCACCCGCAGCAAGATCATGGGTGGTGGTTCTGTGTCCCCCAAATCATCCACTGTGTCCCACTCTTCCTCTTCTGCACCTGTATTGGTGTCCTACTGAACCAACCCATAATCCAAACTTCCTGCCTGCGGCCTTACCCCCATGCATATTGTCAGACTGCCATGCAGTTTTTTCCTTCTCCACATTGTGAGAAACCAAAGAGGGTGTCTCACCTGCTAGCCCTCGGGGACTTGTCATCCAGGTGGCCAGGACATGGCCATCGCTTTTGGATCCAGTTCCTGGGGGTGGACCAGTGCCGGAGGATCACCTGGGTGAGGGATCTTTAGGGAGTGGGGGTGAGACAGCCGATGGTGAGACGCGTTATTCCCTCCTTTTCTGTTCATCCTCCCCATCCTATTTTGTAGGATTTTCCAAAGTCCCACCCCTCTTTTTACACAAATACTGGGCAGAGGAAGAGGGTGACTGAGAGTAACCAGACTAACGCTCTCCCATCGTACTGGACATGTCCTGTTAATTGGGTCAGGCAAAGTCAGGCTTTTTACACTAAGTGCATACACCTGATACCAGTTAGCTCTCCTCACACGAATCAAAGGCAACACCCACAGACACACTCTGAGCAAGGCGGAACACGTGTACGAGCATTACACATATATAATTTCCCCTATCTTTTTCGGTGAAATATATTCGGTGAAATCTCGGTAGGGGAAATGGTATTTGAAGAAATCTATGGTAATGCGAAGGCACACCTACTGAATCAGGGCAACGGACCAAGGGATGAGAGCAGCGGGCCGAAAACCCCAAGGGTTCCCTACTGGAGGTCGTTGCCTCCGGCAGACCGCGAAAAACACGTGGAGAAGCCCAGATCCCGCAAGTGAAGATTGCATTGTCTTTCCAGGATGCCAGCGACCCTCCCGGGTGAACAGCAGAGTTGGGGAGGTGAGGCCAAGCCTGTGGTACTAACCTTGACTCGTGAATTGGAAATAGCAAAACAAGAAAGAAGCTCACACAGCCGGTGAGTTGGGAAGCGACCTAAGAGATCAGTGTGTGTTAGAGCGAATGGAGTAGCAACATTATATCACAAGTGAAGGCTGCACGCCTGTCGGTGAGACGCAAAGAAAGGCAGACCTGTGAATGAACTTTGAAGTAAAAGGCAGCTGTGAGATCAGTGATACTAAGTGACGGAGTGGTCCGGTGAAAGGAAGTAGCCCATTCCAAAGTCTCTGTGAAAGGTACATTGTTTGAAGTTATAAAGCGAACAAACATCAAGAGTGAATTAAGCAAGAGTGAATGTGAATATTGATGTCGAAATGGTCCTGTAGTGGTTTGTAACGAAAGCCACGCACATTCGAAAGTCTTCGACATCTGAAAGGGGTCCAAGCCCGATTGAGGGAGACCCGAAGTACAATACGCTTGGGGAAGGGAGACCCCCCGGCAAGTTTGTGTTGATCTGTGATAAGCTTGGGGAAGGGACCCCCCACCCCGGCAAGTTTGTGTTGAACTGTGACGAGAGGGGTCTGAGCCCAATAGAGGGGGACCTTTGTGAACTTCACATTGGAATACAATTTTGAAAGTCAAGAAAGAGACTTTAATGTGGAAGGCCAGATGGGCCTCAATTCACGATTTGGAACTGCTTAGAGTGTTAGAACCAGAGCCAGAGTGTGTCATCCTGCCTACAAGGACAGCCTTACTCTGTGAGGCTTAACGCGAGGAGGAGAGCTGGTTTAACTACCTTCATTCTTTTGAACACTGATTTTTCCTTTGCATACATTTCTCCTTTTTACACAAGAGCCAGGGCAGACATTAGGTTTTTGTTAGTATGGGCCATTTTTATTTGACGGACGTCACTAGGACTGTTTTTTGTTTATCGTTTGATGGTCGAGACTACTCCCATCTTAGTTATAAGGCAAAATAGGAGTTTTCCGACCCCAACATTTTCAATAAAGGTTTTACAAATTGTATCCATTGCGTCGGTGTCATACTTGTGATACCATGCCTTCCCTACAACATGCACATCTTTAAACGCTGAAATGTCAATTTTGAAAAAAAGTCCCCTGCTATCCATTCATCTGTTCCAGTAGGTGCTCGCTGCCCATCCCCTTGATCTAGCCTAAGTATTGCTAGCTCGTCTTCTTTACTTGTTAATGCTTCTTCTAACTCTTTCTGCAGCCTCCTGTCTAAGTCCCTATGCTCCTGAGCTCGAGGGGCTGCAGACGCTACAGGATTTGGGAGATTCGGGTACTGGGCCAAAAAGAAAGGAGGAGGAGGAGGAGCAGTGGCAGGCAGCAGGATGTAGGTGGGAATTGTGTACCCTGATGCTGCGAGTGTGGGATAACATCCCACTGGGGGAGGTTGTGTTGCTTGTGTGGTATTTGGTGGGAAGCGGTGCACCTGATCACTCGGTGCAGTGGGCATGGTTTGGGCCAGGACACACGATAGAGGTGGTCTGCATGCTGTCTTCACAGGGTCATGGGGGACATCTTCTAAATCCTCCACCATCTTTCAAAGCTCCAACACCGCCTTTCTATTCTTTAACGTCTTCCCCTTATATTTTGCTACTCGCGCCTTGAAACACTTGTGTATAGGCGCGTTACAAATACCATATCATATCATATCATATGGCTCATAGCGTCCTTGTTATTTATCCCCTGTTCTGGCCATGGCCATGGCTTATACATGATCCCTCTGGTCTCAGCCACCGATTCTTTGTGATATTTAAGTATCCTTCCCTATACAGCAGAAGAGCAGTGCACATATACTCCAATGGTGTCGTCGGCTCCATTTTAGCTGCCCCAACTCAGATGATGTTACGTACTTTGTTTACTCAGGCTCCGATCCAGCAGTGCCTTGCTGTCCCGTTACCCCTTCCCCAATACCCTACCCTTCCCTTCATCAAACTTTACACACGTGCAACTCACCACTATATCCCATACACCCTCACCCAAATCATCCACACCCTTACTTCACTACACTCCAATATAGAAATATATACAACAAATCTGGACCCTTCCTCAGTCCACACCTCCACAATTACAACAACAATAAAAAACGTAAAATACTCCTTCTCGTCCTCTTGCCCCCTTTATATCAGGCGGAGGGCTCCCAGACTCACTCATTACACAGGGTCTCTACCCATGTTCCTCTTTGTCATACAGTGCTGTCTTCTCCCCCAAATTGGATAGTATTCAGTTACTCCTTTTATCCTCGTAACTCCATATAATAAAAATCAAAAGAATATATAGTGCCACGTGGTCTTCCCACTCTAGAATCACGTCACTCTCAACACACTGCCACTCTTCCCCAATACTATCACACCCACATTGTTTTCTCCTGCAAAAGGTGCACCTACATCTATGTGCTCTCCTGAGTTGCTCCGTCATGGGGTCCCATCAACAGCATGCACAATCCAGGAGTGGTGCCCCGCTCCAAAGAGAATTCAGGCAACACAGACCCTGTAAACCTCCCCAATCTGTTCACAGGAGACTGGTCACTGCAGGTGGGCATGGACCCTCTGCATGTGCGGCCAGGAATCCTGCATCACCTGGCTGAGTCTGGGATCATGTCAGCGTCACCAAATTTGTATGGCACACAGAGAGACAGAGATTAGCCAGCACCCGCAGTGGATGAATCATTTCAAAACTTCTTGGCTTGGGCCCTTACGTGCTCCGTGCTACTGCGTTACACCCGGCACATGCGTCATAATTGGCCTGACAACCAGATGCCCGTCCTTCAAGCCTGATCACTTTAAGAAACTATTGCATTTCGTGCTCACGGCATACGCATCGTGAGCCGCTTCAGATGGGCCCCCACTCTCTTTGTGGGTATATTTGACCCATATTCTCGAGATTTTTGCAGACACAGAGACGACTTGTCAGTACACAGTGGATAGTGCCCGGGCGACTGAACTAATTGACCAGGTGAACCTTGCCATAGAACTTACTATCCATGCCGCCAATGTGCCGCTAGATGTAATTAAATCATTTTCTGAGACGGATGAAATTTTGCACCGACTCCATCACACCCGACCCAGTGGAATCAAATCCATGATGTCTCATCTATACCATACACAAGCTTCACTATGAAGAAATCCTATGTCCTGAAGATGGCCACTACACTTGTTTCCGAATGGACACCTGAGAAAATGTCCAATCTGGTTTTTGGCCGAAACATGTCGACATTTTATATCTCTAACAGCGTCTAAATATAGTCGCCATAGTTGAAAGTTGTTTATGTGAAAGTAGGATTTATTAATGTTCCACTTTTTCTATTGTATTTTCTTACTGTTCAGACACATGTCTTTTGTGTTTTTTGTGATGCACTGATATATGAATAGGTTCTGTTTGTACTATTTATTATTAAAGTGATATATATTTTTCTTTACTTGGGTTGTTGAATATGCCTTCTATGAGTCTCATTGTAATGTCTACCTTGGTAATATCCATATGGATATCATATGGTTATGTTAAGTTGTATGTGAAGATAATCGATCAATCTCTACTATCCTTAGGGTCGCAGTAGTGAGGGATATTCAATTCTCTGTGCTTTATGCACCACTTTGTTCCTACACAGAGAGACAGACAGAGCAAAAACAATTGTCTAAGGAAAAAGGCTAGGTGGACCTCTTTGTAAGGAAAACAAGATTTATTTTGTAATCAAAAAGGAAACAGGTGATATAGGGTGCCATAAAACCCAACTGCCACAGAGTTCTCTGTTGGTTCACAGCACACAGGTCATTATAAGGCCAATCATTGTCACTTGTGACACACACAGTATACAGTGTTTCCAATGCTTGTTAATCTGCTTAGAATCACATGCTGTGCATATAGTACGACATCCATTGGTCACCACAGAGTATTGCATCTTGTCTTTTGAGAATCGAAAGGGGACGTCGACATGGGCGTGCCTGTAACACTATCCCTACAGGATGTGTAGTGTACCCAGAATCCCTCACGCATCAAGGTCCCTCAGATTGTTTTTTTCCGCCCAGCATACTGGTCGCCTTAAGCGGAGCTCGTCAGAGACATTGCCAATTGTCCCTTTGGCCTTTGGTCGAATAGTTTATATAAATACTTGAGATCACCCTAACCGTCCTTCATTTCGACGGCTGTTCCAGATCTCCTCCGAAACCTCCAAGAACTTCGACGGACGGTGATCCAGTCGGCGCTGCCGACCATGTGGCCGGGCCTTCCAGCCGGCCTACACAGTAGGGAGAGCGGGGTTGGGGTGGACATTTCTGTACAATCTGAGAATGCCTTTCCCTTTCCTCCCTCTTTCCTCTTTGGTCTCGTCACTTTACCTATCCTCAGGTATGGAGAGGACTCCATTTAGGTTTTGCCCCATTTGCAAAGGCAAATTTCCTTGGAGAGATAAGCATCGACGGTATAACCGTTGGTTGCCCCTCGATCACAACAAAGTCCTCCTCCATCCTAAAACAGGAGCGCTGAGTCAATTGGTGGGTGGCCTACGGGATGTCGAAGGCCGAGTCATCTCCCGCTGCCGCAACCACCCATTGTGACGACGGCAATAGTGACGAACATACCTCCGAACCAGAGGTCGTTGACCTTTCGACGGAGTGCTCCCGCCCCGCATCATTTGTCCCCGGCCCGCCAGGCATAGCTCAGGCACTGCTATGGGGAATATACAACCGGGCGACAAAGACGAACATTTGCAAACACTAGGAACACAACCCCCAGTCAGTCTTCGAAAGAATTAAAGAAGTCCTCAGTTCCAACGGGTACACTGGCAGTTCCTGCCATACCCGCCGACCGTCAAGATCGGCAGCCCTCCCCGCAGCCGCATATGCGCCTAACGACTGGGCCTTCGAAAACAATGGGCGCTACTTCTAATATTCCAAGTTCTGTCGAGACACATCGCGAGAAGGCGTCCGTCGATGACAAGGCCCTGGCTCCACTGAAGAAGGCGTCTGCCGAAGGCAAGACCCCGGTTCCGCCGAAGTAGGCACCCGCCGAAGACAAGGCCCCGGCTCCGCCAAAGAAGATGTATTCCGGAGACAAATCCCTGGCTCTGCCAAAAACTTCACAATCGCAGGCCGAGGCTAAGCACCTCCCGTCTGCGGAGGACGTTGCCGAAAGCATAGCGAGAATTGTTTCGGCCGACACTCATAGGCGGCAGTCAAGGGATTCACCGAGGCCTACAGAAAAGGCCAAAGATCCGTCGAAATCCAAAGATAGCCTTATGGGGAATACCGACACCCTCCGCCAAGCCGAGGGAGAAGCACAAGGATACGCCACCTCTGTCGGTCTCCCGGAAGGAGTTTTTGGAGGGCGAGGAAGGTATTTTTTTGACGTTGAGACAAAAATCTCGATGTTTGATGGCAGAGGATCGTTTACAGGAGCCGTTTCCACCTCTAGACCACTCTGGGTCTTCTGTTCGGACTAGGGAAAAGTTTGAAAGTTGTATGGAGAGGCTTGACAGGTTTGTTACCCGTTCAGAGCAACCCGCCCCAAGTAGACCACTGGAAGATTGCCCTTTTGACCCTGTAGCAAAATTCCCAAGACGCTTTGACCCCTCTCAGGAAGAGGATGTGTACACCTATCACCTCACTGAGGAAGAGATTCCTGCAGACACTCAGGATGAGGATCATTTCATCAATCCTGAGGACATGCATGATCTGATAGAGGTGTGGGGGTGACCCTCAGCCTTGGCAGTCTCTAAATCCTTCACCGGATCCTCAGAGGTCACTCCACTCCAGACTCCCAAGTTACAAGAAGGCCTACAGGAGGTTCCCAAACCACTACGGACTCGTCTCCTGGCCACGGCAACCAAGGGCAGACAAGTAAACCAGAGTGTACTCAAGAACACTTTGGATTCCTCTAAAACAGCGGGTCGATCTTTGGCTCAGGGCACACTCCTAAAGAAACACACGTGGCTAAGAAATTTTGGGTTCAAGCCAGAGACGCAAGCGTCACTTATAAATAAACCCTTGGAAGAATCCGACTTGTTTGGAAGAATGGTCGACGAGGCCCTTGAGACCGCAAAAAAGGAGCACGATACCCTGAAGACGCTAGACCAAATTACACAAAGACCCTCCACAAGACGAAGATCTGGGTCCAGATGCCTTTTTCGTGGCCATCGCTTCCCTCAACAACAGTACAACTTGGGAAACAATTGGTCCTCTCCACAGGAAACCAGCGGATACACCACCACGTATCCCCAGAGGGGTAAGCGTCGTGGGAAAGGAAGTGGCCAGAACTCTACCCCCAGAGGCTCCCCAGCCTCAGGTTCAAAATGACCCGAAGTTTCGGGTCCCCTCCCATGCCTCCCCGGTCGGGGACCGGTTAACATCATTCCTTCAGCTATGGGAGGGGATAATTACAGACCACTGGGTGCTAAAGACCGTGGCCCACGGGTACTGTATAGAGTTCAGCCGGTCCCCAACGTTCAGACCTCCACGCGCAAGATGACTGACACCAGTCCATCTGCATATCCTTCTTCAGGAAGACGAGACACTACAAGAAAAAGGAGCCATAGAGGTCGTACCTCTGTCACAGGTAAAGAAAGGTATTTATTCAGTGTACTTCCTTGTACCCAAAAAGGATCTCACCACGCGCCCTCTATTAGATCTGCGCCCAGCGAACAAATTTGTAAAGCCACAAATGTTCTGCATGGTCACTCTGCAGGAAGTAATTCCCCTGCTCTCACAGGGGGATTACATGGCAACACCATGACAACACTGGACATGAAAGATGCATACTTTCATATTTCAATGTTGCCGGCGCACATAAAATATCTCAGATTTATGATACAAGACCAGCACTATCAGTTCAAGGTACTACCCTTCAGCATAGCATCCGCACCAAGGGTATTTACAAAGGTACTAGCGGTGGCAGCAGCACACCTGCGCAGGCAATCCATCCTGGTCTATCCTTGCCTCGACGAATGGCTCATAACAGGGTCTCTAACGAAACCTGTCTGCCAAATACCCAAAGAATGATCTTTTATTCAGTGTGGGATTCTCTATCAACGAGAAAAAATCCAGCCTAGACTCCAGTCAGGTGAAGCAGTTCCTAGGGGCTCTAATTCGGACAAAGGACGACCTCGTCTTCCCCTCCCACGACAGGGTCCAAAACATGTTGTTTCAAATCCCTCAATATGTAGCCAGTCGAGAGGTGACGGTACGCAAAGCTATGCAACTGTTAGGAATGATGGCATCATGTATTTACTTGGTTCCTCACTCACGCTTGCACATGCGTCCAATGCAGGAGTGGCTCAAAAGTCAGTGGTGTCAGGCCAGCGGACAACGGGACGATCTAGTGGTCATCTCGCCAGCCCTTGTTCTCTCACTGCGGTGGTGGTCCAGGGGACAAGCTCTTGAAGGGGAAATACTTCACCACCCCCGCAGTGGAGGCCACTCTAACTACATACGCATCTCTCACAGGGTGGGGAGCTCACCTGCTTCAACAAACAGCGCACAGAGTTTGGTCGTCAGACATAGAATCCAACCACATAAACCTGTTGGAACTATTAGCAGTGTTCAAAGCACGAAAAGCTTTCCAGACACAACTGCAGGGAAAGACTGTCCTGATCCTCACAGACAGCACCACGGCTATGTACTATCTAAACAAACAGGGGGGCACTCACTCTCCAGGGCTATCCAAGCTGTCCCAGAACATTTGGAAGTGGGCTCTCAAACAAAACATGTTCCTATTGTCACAATATGTTCCAGGGGAACTCAATCTTCTGGCAGACGTACTCAGCAGAGACTTCCCACTACCAATGGAGTACGAATGGCAATTTCACGAAGACATCGTCTCCAACATTTTCTCAGAATGGGGACATTGACCTTAGCGGCCTGGCTCCTGAAGTCATAGAGTTTGGGCACCTGCGGCTCCCTCAGAGATGTATGGACATACTCAGGGAGGCAAGAAAACCTAACACTTGATATTGGTATTCCAGTAAGTGGAAATCGGTTTGTCATCTGGTGCAACTTGACGAGCATCAACCCTGTTAACTGCTCTTCCACACACATTGTTTTGTACTTGACTCATTTACTTGACTCAGGCCTGGTCTTTAATTCTCTGAAGGTTCACTTAGCTGCGCTTTCAGCCTACACTACATCACAACAGAAAGTGTTGTGGTGGAAAATACGTTATTAAGTCTTTCATGGAGGGAGTGAAGAGAATTCACCCTCCCATTTCTAACCCAGCTCCCGGATGGGACCTAAACGTGGTGTTAACTAGACTTATGGGGCCTCCTTTCGAGCCCATGCATAGAGCGAGTCTTAAAGATCTCACCTAGAAGACTGCCTTTTTAATAGCTATTACCTCCATTAGGAGAGTAAGTGAACTACACGCGCTCTCAGTCTTAGACCCCTTAGTAACAGTTCACAGAGATAAGGTGGTTCTACGCACTCACCCTAGGTTTTCACCTAAATTAATTTCTAAGTTCCATGTGAACCAATCCATAGAACCACCAGTGATTTTTCAAAACTCTTCAAGCATGGGAGAAAGAAGCCTGTACACACTTGATGTACGCAGAGCAGTCATGTTTTACATGCAAAGAACTCGACCACTAAGAAAAACGAATCTGTTTTTTCATTTCAGTGGCAGCAGGTAGGGAAGGAGATCTGGTCTCCAAATCCACTATCTATAGGTGGATTGTCAAATGCATCACACTCTGTTACACTCTTGCTAAGAGAGAGCTGCCCTTAAAGCCTAGAGCACATTCTACTCGAGGCACTGGGGCTTCCATAGCATTCATTGCAAATGTTCCCCTTGAGTCCATGTGCAAAGCGGCAACCTGGAGTTCTGTACCCACCTGTACCCACCTTTACAAAACACTATTGCCTAGACACTCACTCTAGGTCTGATTCTCAGGTGTGACAGGCAGTGCTAAGACATTTTATCACTACTGTTCCTTCTCACAACCCACCTCCAACTCCGGATACTGCTCGCTAGTCTATGCACAGAATGTGATTCTAAGCAGATTAACAAGCATCAGAAGACATGCATTACTTACAGTAAAAGCATTTCTGATGATTGTATCTGCTTAGAATCACATGCGCCCACCCTTCCTCCCCGTTCGGATGGAAGGAACATATACGTCCTACTACTTTCTCTCTTTTCTGTACTGACCCACGATAGTCATAAGGCTCCCTCACGCCAGAAAAAATACAATCGGAGGCACCTCGACGCATGAGGGTTTCTGGGTGCCCTACACGTCACGTAGGGATAGTGTTACAGGCACGCCTATGTCGACGTCCCCTTTCGATTCTCGAAAGACAAGATGCAATACTCCGCAGTGACCACTGGATGTCGGACTATATGCACAGCATGTGAATCCAAGCAGATAGAATCATCAGAAATGCTTTTACGGTGAGTAATGCATGTTTTATCCACCACCCTCTTTGGCTCCCACCTATATACATAGTACCAGCCCCCGACAGTCCTTCAGCCAATTGGTCACACTCTAATCTACCCTTGCCCCTAACATGTGGTCTCTTACTCCACCCCCTGGGTTTCCCGCTACCTGATTGGCAGGCTTTTCAGAATGTTCCCCTCCTCATGGGCCTAGTCACATGGTCGTTGACATGACCTCAGTGGATCCCTCCAAGTTCAAACTGGCCCTCTAGAACAATGGAGCGCTTCTCTGGATCCCAGACATGCTTGTGCCCCCACCATGCCTCCCTGTCCTGGGACTGAATTTGTTGGCATCATCATTTGCTCCTTGTAGTACAAATTGCGGGATGCTACACTCTGAGCTCCCCCCTTATCAGCTGCCCCTCCCCAGAGTTTCTCCTGGGCCTCTCGAGGACCACACTAATCAGCCCAATTCTGATAGATTTAGGGTTTTTGCTTGTGTGCACCTGACAATTCAAATAGGATGTCCATCATTCCGGGGTGCGCTAATGCTCTAAACCTAGGCCGGGCCTCTTAGCAGCTGAAGACCTTTACCCTGGCTCTCACAAGCTTGTCCAGTCATATTCCTTTCTGGTTTTGCAGACCTACAACACAATAGAATTGTATTTTTTGTCTACCAGGTCTGAAGGCCTCTATGCTCGGTTCCCCTACTAGGCTTGGGATGGGAAGATGGTTTAAAACGAATTTCCATGCCATGCTGCTGCATTCACCAGGGCCCACCATGTACTAGCCCTCACTTCAAATATGGCGGTGCTTCAGTATTGCTCGCCGCTGGGACCAGGGTCTACGTTCACATCCTTGTCCATTATATTTCAACTATTGTCACTCATGCCCATGCCGGGGCCTCCCTATATTTCCCTAACTGCTACCCAATACTATATTGGTTATTTTCGCTTTGCATGCCCCCCCCCCTTTAGCCATGCACATTCATTTTTTCGTGCACTAATATATTTTCTGCAGTCTAAATCGATTAGGTGGGCATGGAAGCAGGACGTGCATCCCAACAATTTCCATAAGCCTTGCAGTCTGCATCTTTGGCCGCCACATATCCTTACACCCATTACATGTCGATTCCCATGCATATGCAAGTAATTGATTAAACAGTAATTAATTAGCTTCAATAGGAACCCACGCTGTAAATATCCTCCCCGTCCATGCCTCCCAGTAAAATTACCTTCTAACTTTAACTAAAACAGGAATTTCCCTCCAAATGGTTGAATATTGTTTCATCCCGACCAGATGTAAAACAAGATGCTTACGTGTTTGCAAACTCCTCAACACCATTAGGGAGCTCTGTATAAATAGCGACAGCCCCTCAGAGGTGAAACGCCATCTTTAGCAAAGCGGATATGCATTATCCCTGTCACGTAAACACGAGGTTATGGAGCTAGCACTCCTGCAGATTATGAAACCAGATTCTTCTTTGATCTTTTTGCTGAGGACTAGCCCCCCATTTATGTATTTAATGAGGAGTTGGGGCAAAGTGCTCTTTTTTAAACGCTTTGTATGTCCACAAGATGCTGCGTTTAGAAATCTACTGTTTGTGTTGATTCTCAAATGTAGCTACTTGCTGTTTGCTACCTCCACTGATTGTAAGTTGTGTGCACCACTGTCTGAGCTAAATACCTTGAACCCTCTCATGTTCTCCTATCCCACTGGTGGTTTATCAACTGATCTAAAGTATAGACCCCCCCCTTTTGCCCAATCTCTGAATCTTCCACTGTTTAATGCAGGGGAGAATCCAGGATTCTCCATGCCTAGAGTAAGCGACAAGGAATAGGAAAGTGGCTGACTTATATTTCTGAATGGCTTATTTCCATTATTTCCATTATTAGATGGTGGTCTACCTAGGGGCGAGAAGGTTACTTTCTCCATGCCCACCACTCTGTCACAACCAATACACATGTTTCACTGGGGTATTTAGGAACCCGACTCCTCCATGTTGAGTTATGCTTTTGATATATCAGTGTCTGACCATTCAAAGATAGCGCAGAACTAGTCTTGCACTGTGTATCTTTTAGGACTCTCAAGCCCCCTCTGGGCGTCCATATGAGCATGACCCACTCATGGACTCGATTTCTCTTATAACTCTACACGAAATTCAACATGCACTTTTGAATCTGGCACACTGTCAAGGGAATGTTTTTGATGAGGAGAGATTGAACTGCACAGTAAGGTAGTCTAGGAAGGAAATGTATCTTTAAATAGTTGACCCTCCATAACCAGAATATTTAAAGAGTAAAAAGTGATGTCACTTCTTCCGAAGGGGAGCCCTTTTCCATGAAGCCAGCGAGGTGAGGCTTCTACCTTATAGTCCCCCTGGGGGTGTATAATGAAAGAGGAACTCATAGGGAGGGAGCCCGCCCTACTCCCCTGTAGGGAGACGGATGTCTACCTACGGGGTAGCATACCAAGTCACATCACACTCCAACCTCCCGTAGCCCCTTTGTCTGATTAGAATCTTTACTTTAACTCTAAGACTGTCTATTGCTGAAAAGCAGAACCTCTTAAGACAATGGTGGGTACTAGGACGAGGAGGCCCGGTGAAGATCCAAGGATTACACAGGGAAAATAGAAAGGGGTCAGTAATGCGGGGCAGGCAACTGTTTTAGGATTTATCAGTATATGCCATTTTATTAAAGAAAATATATTCAAAAATGCTTCAATATCCCTACTCTGCTGAGGAATTCCCTGCCTAACCAAAGCTAAGGGAACACACTTCAACACAGGGTATCTAGCCCTCACACTAAGTTACAAATAAACAAAGAAAATAATCCCAAGGCTGATGTGCCTGAAACACTGCCAAGATTAAAATATACATTTCCATCTAGGTTTGCATATTGCAAAATCATTAGTTTTGTCAGAAGATTCTATCTCTTGAACCATTCCAGACTCTATGCTAAAATGCTAAACGGAGCCTAAGAATTAAATCTGGCTTCAATCATAAAGATAAAACAGGGACAGTTAAGAAATATACCTCCATCACCTTTTGTGGTAACATGGGCAGCGGGAAGTCTATGGTCTTAAGAGGGGTGCAAAGGTAAATCAGCAGTGGGCCAAACAACACAGGCTCACAGTCCAAAATAATGGGAATATCCAATCAAGTGTAAAGGTACAGTCCCCCAAATTAATCCAGGGAAATAGTAAGAAAGTAATCAAAAATGGAGTGCACGACTTGCAAGAAAAAACGGCTCTTTTTTCACAAAATACACAGAGGCGTAGCCACGATTGTCTAATATATGGATCCTGAAGCTAATGTAGTTGGGCCCAGCACAGTGACATTAGCATCTGTCAATGCCCACACAGTGCTGTTTAGTAGGCATTTACACATTTTGGCGGGCTCTGCCCGCTCAGGCCCTGCCCTGTCTACACCTCTGAAAATACAGCTGGGAGGATTAGACCGCTCTGTGGAACTGAACTGATGGTCAACCCAGCACGCCTCTTCCAGGCTACAATATTTAAGGTGGAAATCTGCAGAATTACCATATTCTACAATATATTTGTTACAATCCAAACATGTTTCATTGCCTATTTGTCATTGAGCCCCTAAAGAACACTATACATTGAACAATCTGATTGGGGGTTTTCCTTTTCTTGTGACAATTAAAATACCCCCAAACATGACATAATGTTTATAAACTGTAGAAAGTGCTGCATTGCCACTGGTTGGCACACTTCATAATATAGTTGATAACAAAGCTCTGTCCTAATTGGGCAATGACACCTGAGACAGCTCGGGCTGTAGAATCCCGCTGAGACGGATCAATGATATTGTGAGTGGAAATCAGTGAGGTCAAAACTTTGTTGCATCCCCTGGAAAAACGCAATCCCTTCCCCATGATTGACCATTTGGCCTTCCTCCCCTTGCACCTGCAACTCCTGTCCTGAGACATGCTGCCAACTCTGGATGTGTCCTTCTAGTTATCTATTCAAAATGAATAGCTGTATGAAAAAACGTATGAGCGGCCCTGCTGCTGGAAATTAATTTCTTCTATTTATCCATTTCAACATTTCACATTTATCTCCGGGCCCAATGCCCCGCTTTCGGTTGGTGCGCTATGCTCACATCCTAATTTTTCAATTTGGCAATGCTACTGTGCAGGCTTTCTTGTGTGTCTCGCTGTGTCCTTCACAACCATTATGTATTCATTTGGCCATTGTCTGGGAAGGCACCTATTGCCTGAGAACTTTCGCCCCCTTGCAACAATTAACTGAACACTGTTTGGCATCCCTTTCCCATTCTGACATTGGCTGCTTGCAACCTCCTGTCCAACAGCAAAATTGAATTTCAATTAAATGACCACAGTTCCAAAATGCGACGTAGCATCCTAGGATGGCAAGATCTGCAGCCTATAACAATGGTGTGCTTTAATATGTTGAATCTCTTGCTTAATACAAATAACACCTATACTTACTAAAACTCAATCTACACGTTCCAACTAAATCCAAACTACTTAACTTCATCTAATAATATAAGTGCAATAAAACAAATAAAATATAATAAAAGTGGTTTGCTGCACATGCGTTTTTCTGAGCAGCATGCAGCCTAAAAACTCCTTGAAGTGTTGCACAACATCATCTACTCTAAATACAATTTCACACTAAAAGCACCATGTGGCATCTACGTCACCACCAGAGATCTAATCCCTTGCTTAAAGAGTTTGCTTATTTTATACTTGCACACACCGTTAGGACGTTGGATTTGCATGTATACACAAGGTTGTATAAAAATGTATATGCTTTAATTAAACACACCACATGTAATAGAACACATAGAAAATACTGTACACATCCCATTCCGAAGTGGTGATGTTTGGGGCATTGATGTGCATGTCGATGAGGTGGCCGTTCAAGGGCTAGCTGGGCTGAGCCACCATGGTTATACCCCCTGGTCAGAGTCGGCGTGTGATCAGGTCTTGGCATCGAGCAGTCGATTCAGGACTAGCAGGTGACGGGCTTAGCTAGGGCTCGAGACAACGTCAAGCTGGTTCTAAGTGCGAGCAATAGTTTGACTTGCTGGAAGAGTGCAAATGCCAGCTCTGGCACCTTCCCTCTCGTTCACCTTGCCATAAACACAGACTGACTGGTTTCGTTGAACACAGAGATTTGGCTGGTCTGGCCCTCCAGCTGCTATGAAGCCCACTTGGGGGGACTTGAGGACAGGATGGTTCCGTTCAGGGTCTGCACAGAGTGATGGGTCCTGGCCAACAGCAAAGGTCACTCCGGATGTGCCCTGGGAGTGGGTAGGCAGTAGACCTTCCTTCCGCCTTGGACGGCTCCTTCATCACCTCAGGATGAGGGCTTCGGAAAGCACAACTTTCCTAAAGGAAGTTCAATGAGTTCTTCTCAGGTTAATCTTCATGTTTTAAGAGGATCTGAGAGATTCTAAAGAAGGGGTGGGAGACCCCTTCTTCTAAAAGCAAAAGTCCCCAGATGATTGGAGTAAAGCTAACCTGACTTAGTGGTTCAATCCCTGTTCTTGAACGTAGTAGATTGTGCCCTTCTGATGTCACGCCAAAGTGCTTTGCTCCAGAGGAAGAGGAGGGGACAGGAAAGAGAAAGTGAGACAGAGAGAAACATGATGGTGGATGTCTCCTTCTATTCACTAGAGCTTCCTGCCTACTGTAATCACCCTCCCACTAAGAAAAAAGGGCCTTAGAGATGGTGCACCCTGATGTGAAGCTACTGCTTTTGAATGGATGTGATCTTTTGAGGCCCGGGCCCAGGACCAATACCTCTGGTGAAGGGTGTCACCTGCCCTCACAAAGAGATAAAAGAAGAGTACCGGTCCTCCATGTTCCTGTCCTGCCATTTGCCGGTATCCACCCGGCTGACCAGAATACACATCACCTTCCACAGCAGAGCTGACTCACAGGAGCAAACACATGTGCGATACCAATTGGGATGTGGGCATGATCATAAGTAGTACCATGCGCCATGTCTAATCTTTGGCATAGCTTTATTTTGAGTTTACCGTGCCACCAGCATGGGTTACTTATGGTCATCGTAGTTTTGGTACAGGGGCGTATATCTTAAATGCTGCCCCTGTATGACAGAAACCTGGCTTTTGCTACAGCTGTCAAGTGGTCGTCTTCTGGCCTTTCAATCTGCTCTATGCCATGACCAGAGCAAGTGCTGCAGATCAGGGTACTGATGGAGCACATCCTTTTGGCATGGAGTTGACAAAAAAGGCAATCTGGTTGGCAGATAACCCTTTTGGAGATGGGATTACCTTTATCATTTTATGTATTAACAAACATTAAAAAATCCAGGGCTTTTCACCCTTGCCAGATGGCAATTCTTCACACTGTGTACATTCTAAAATGAGGGTACTAGGATCTGTGATGCTCTGGAGGTGCAACAGGCGACCAGTCAGCGAAACTGAGCAGAGTTGGGAAGGATAAAGGAGGAGGGAAGCAGGGGAGAAGAGAAAGGAGGTTAGCAGGGGAGAGGGAGAGAGAAGGAGGAAGAGAAGAGGGAGGTCTTAAGGAGTTTCAGAACTTGAGGAGGCCTGGCTCAAGACAGAGGGAGGCAGGGAGCCTGTTCCAGAGGGAGACACCTGCAGAGGATCAAGACCTACCCCCAAATCTGTTAGGAGAAACGGCTCATGCGCAGAGAGTTGGAGGCCGAGCAGAGGACTCTAGAAGGAGAGAATTTAGGAAGAGAGCATTGTAGATAGTGCAGGCCCTGGCCTCAGAAGGCCTTGTGGACTATGCAGTGGGACTTGAACTTGATCCTTGCAGCCACGGGGAGCCAGTGGAGGGATTTCAGCGCCGGAGAGATGCGGTCCCAGGGCTTGAGGCCAGGGATAAGTCTCGCGGTTCTGTTCTGGATAAGTTAAAGAGGTTGGAGAGTAGAAGTAGGAAGATTGAGAAGGAGACCGTTGCAGTAGTCCATTCTAGAGCGTACTAGGGCTCTGGAGACCGTGAGCCTCTGGGTGAAAGTGAGAAAAGGTAGAATACCTCTGAGGAGGTGCAGGTGGTAGTGGGACTTTTTAGAGATTTCGAGATGTGAGAAGAGAAGGAGAGAGTGGAGTCGAAGATGACCCCCACATTTTTTGCCTCACTGGTGGGTGAGGTTGCAGGACCCATGGAGGCTGTCCAGAGTGAAAGCAGAAGCAGGGGTCCCAATGAGGACGATCGCTGTCTTACTGGCATTAAAGCAGAGATCATTTGCAGCACACCAGGACTGAATTGTAGACAGACAGTCAGGGATGAGCATGGAGGAGGAAGAGGTTGAGGGTAGCCTGAAAAAGAGCTGTGTGTCATTCGCATAACACTGAAAGTTGGAGGTGAAGGCAGACATCCTGTGGGCCAAAGGGGACATGTAGACATTGAAGAACCAGGGGGATAGAATGGATCCCTGGGGAACACCACAAGTAGAGAGAGTGATAGCGGAGAGAAAGGACCCAAGTTCCACCTGGAAGGGATGATCTGAGAAAAAGGACACTAGCCAAGCCAGGGCCTGCTCTCTGAGGCCCAGGCTATCACGTAGACGGGAGATCAGGATGTTGTGGTTTACCGTATCAATAGCAGAAGAGAGGTCTAGAGGATGAGGACAGAGGGAGAGTTAGTCAAGTATTGAGAGCAGGTCTTCACAGGTATTCAGAAGAGCAATTTCCATGCCTCTGGATGCTCTAAAGCCAGACTGATGGTCATGGAGACAGCCAGCAGTTTCGGTGTTAAGAGAGCCAACTTCTCATTCCAAGATGGCTGCCGGCACTGAGTAGCTGTGCCGACGGCGCTCCCTGGACCCGTCCGTTTGTAAGGTGCCCACCACCCACTTCACGGACATTGTTTAAGCATCCAGTGGACCCCTGTGGCCATTGAGGAGGGAGGAGAGCCCCGGTGGGGAGTGATGCCCGGGGGAAGCTGAGGAGTGACAGCTGCGCCGGGACCTGTGAGGCGAGGAGGAGTGGCGGAGCTTGCGGCACCGGGCCCGCCCGTGAGAGTCGTAAGGTGTACGGAGAGACGCGAGTCTGGGGAGATCCCTCGCCGCACCCGAGGGAGTAGCCAGTGTCCCGTCCTGCGGTGAGCAGCATTGCGGAAAGCTTTTGGAGGAGGAGAGCTGCCGGCGCCCGGCAACGTGGGACGCTGCGGCCGGGGACGGCCTCTTCTTGTGGCGGATCCCCGGGCTGCGGGATCCAGCGCCCCGGCCCCCCCTGGAGGAGGTGGCCTGTGGCGGATCCCCGGGCTGCGGGGCCCGGCGCCCCGGCCCCCCCTGGAGGAAGCGGCCTGTGAGTGGAGGCGGACTGGGAGGACGGAGTCTGCGGCGGGCCCGGTGGAGGGGATTCTGAAGTTGGAAGCCGGACATCGTAGAGGTGGGTGATCGGGTGCGGCGTGGAGAGGAGCCTTATCTCCGGGGCTTTCCGCAGCGTAGGAGGTGGCCGGTGGCGGAGGACTGGACCTCGCCGACCCGAGAGAAGCAGTTGGACATCGGCTTGCCCTGCCCGATCCGTATTGTAGGAGAATTGGAGACTTGCTTCCCCCTGCCCCTCGGAGGTGACAAGGGGTCCCCGGGGGGGTTTCGGTCTTCCAGTCCCTGGAAGAGGGGGGAAGCATCCACAGGCCTCTGGGGATAACACGGGTACCCTCCAGGCCATGTGGTCGGTGCAGAATTCGAGGGAAGGGTCCGAGGCACTGGGGGGTGCATCAGGGGAGGAACCTGCGCCAAGGTGAGCTGAGGATTTGGCAAATATGCCCAGACACGAGTTCATTGGAGAGCTACATACCTTGCAAGCCAATCTAGCTAAGACTTTCGAAGAACAGTTTCAGTTAATGCGCACAGACCTGAACGAAGCCGTGGGGGAGTTGAAGCAAGAGATGCGACAACTGGGGGAGAGGATTGATATCCTGGAGAAAGGCCTCCAAGAAGTAGATAAAGACAAATAGTGAAGCTATAGAGAGGCTGGATGTTGCCACCAGGAACCTCCAGCTCCAAGTAGAAGACCTGGAAAACAGGTGCCGTAGGGGCAACCTACGGGTTAAAATGCTGCCTGAATCTGTCCCTGATAAGACTCTGAAGGCGACACTCCAGGGTATCTTTGCGGACATCTTGCGTGAGGGCAGCCCAGAGATGGTGGAGCTGGATCGTGTGCATAGAACTGGACGGTTGGCCAAAGGCCAGATGGTGAGGCCAAGGGTTGTCCTGGCCACATTTACTCGGTATGCCCAGAAAGAGGCGGTGCTCAGAGCGGCAAGACTACGAGAACCGATTAAGTTAGAGGGCCAGCAGATCGCTCTCTTCCAGGACCTGGCGAGCAGTACACTCCTAAAGAGGCGACAAATTGGCCCGGTGGTGAAGGTCCTTAATTAGAAAGCGATTCGATATAGGTGGACCTTTCCTTTTGGCTTGCTCTTTGAATGGGAGGGATCCCAGAGGCGTATTACATCCCTCCTAGAGGGGCTGCTCTTCTACACGTTGAGATGGAGGATCCACCCCTGGCGCAGACCCCCCGGGCCCGAGTAGTCACTCGGGCCCCAGGCCCTGGGATTGGACGACGGTACGAGAGAAGAGGAAAAGGGGACCCAGAGGACACGGTCGGCGGAATGAGGGAACACCCTGTGAAGCTAGAAGCGGCTCCCCGGGGCAGTCTTGATCTGACACGGGCTGATAGGGGTGGTGGGCCTCTTTAGGGAGTATAAGTTCTTAGAGGTCATAGGGGGCACAACCATGTTGGAAGCAGAAAGGGCAAAGATGCCCGAGGTTAGAAGGTGGTGTGGGCGGGAAGGTATTAGCCTTCACGGGGGTGAGGGGGGTGGGAAAGGGTTTTTTGGGGGGATTGTGGGGGGGCGGCGACGAGCTAAACTTGGAAGGGCGACGGGGTGTGGCACTCCCACTCATCTGTGATTCTCCTCTACTGGGGGTTCCCTTAAGTTGTTAACACATAATGTGAGGGGGTTGAATACCCCTCTTAAAAGGAAAAAGCTGGAGCACTTCACTCAAAAGGAGAAGCCAGATATTATGGGTCTTCAGGAGACGCACTTGCTCCATAAGGACCAGGGCAGGTTGAAATTGCGAGGTTTTGACCAGATCTTGCACGCCTCGGCACCCTGTAAGGCAAGGGGGGTAGCCCTGGCGATTAGGAACACGGCAGACTTCAAGTCCTGCGAGGTCCTTAGGGATAAGGAAGGGAGGTATATTGTAGGAAAAGGGAAGTGCCAGGGGGTCCCTTTGACGATAGCCGTAGTGTATGCTCCCAATTCGGGCCAGAAACCCTTTTTGCAACGGGTTTTGAATTTGTTGGAAGAGCACTTGTGGGGTCATATTGTCCTTCTGGGGGACCTTAACTCAGCTTGGGATAAGAAAAAGGATAGGACAGGAGGCAAGGGGGAAGGGGGAGGAGCGGTAATGTCAGCGGACTTGAAGGAAAGAGTCAGCAGATTGGGGCTAAGGAACGCCTGGAGGGAGCTAAGGGGGGACGAGGAGGGGCACACATTCCTGTCGGGCGTCCACGGTTCCCAATCAAGAATTGATTACATATGGGTCTCGGTTGCTTTAGTTGGAGCCATTCGGGAGGTATGCACGGGGCTGATAGGGATTGCAGATCACAAAGTAGTCTCTCTGGAGTTGGATGTGGGTCGGAGGAGAAGGGGGATTTGGGGCTGGAAACTCCCAGGGGCCATCTTGAGGGATCCAGTAATCAGAAAAGGCGTTGAAGAGAAGATTGGGTTCTTTTTTGACACCAACAAGAAGGGGGATACTGGGGAGGACACGAGGTGGGACGCCTTTAAAGCCACCCTCAGGGGGGAATTGATAGCGATATCAGCCCACCGTGAGAAGCAATTGCAAGCTTTGGAATCGCAATTAGAAGCAGAAGTGGAGGTGGCTAGGCAGGCGGCGGGGGGCACCCCCTCGAGGAGGGTAATGCGGGCATATAGGAAGGCGGTTGGGAAGCTGGAACTCCTACGTAGTGGTGGGCCTTATTATCTGTGCGACAACAATATTATGCAATAGAACTGGCTCCCTTCTTGCGCGTTTGCTTAGAGGTAAAAGGACGAGGAATGCGATAACAGCTTTGAGGATGGCCACGGGGGAACGGGTCACGGACCATGGGGGGGGTTCAGGAGGCCTTTGCTGAGTACTACGAGTCGCTCTACACCTCCCAACATTCTCCGGCTGACAGGCAGGAGGACTTCCTCCAAAAAATCCAGTTGGCGGAAATTAGCAGGAAGACGAGTGAAGCCCTAAATCGTGAAATCACTGAGGAGGAAGTGCGGCAGGTGATAAGAGCTCTCCCACTGGGCAAAGCCCCAGGCCCGGACGGCTATACAGCTGCTTTCTACAAGCTGATCAGTGCGCAGTTGATCCCGCATCTCACCTCGTGTTTAACTCATTCCGCCTGACTAGCAGAATTACACCTTCCATGGAAGAGGATAAGGTTACCCTAATCCTGAAACCAAATATAAATCCAGAAGAGAGAGCCTCTTATCGTCCTATAGCGTTGATTAACCTTGACGCCAAGATCTATACCAAGATATTGGCCAACAGGCTTGACTCCATCCTCCCGGATCTGATACATCCCGATCAGGCCGGGTTTATTAGGGGCCGACAAACCGCGGACAACATTCGTCGAGTGGCCCATATAATTGAAAAAGTGCAGAAGACGCACACCCCCGCGGTCCTGGTGGCCTTAGATGCGGACAAGGCCTTCGACCGCGTGGAGTGGTCATTTCTCTTCAGGGTAATGGAGAAGATGGGCTTTGGGGAGGGCGTTCTGTCGATGGTCAAGGCTAACTATCAGGCGCCCTCTATTAGAGTGATGGTGAACGGGATTGCCTCCAGAAAGATACCCTAGCAGAGGGGGACAAAGCAAGGCTGCCCACTTTCCCCTATATTGTATGCGATCTATTTGGAGCCGCTGCTTCAGGCTTTTCGGGAGACTGGGGAAGTTCGGGGTGTCCCTTTCGGAGGAGAGCAACATAAGGTAGCAGCCTTTGCCGACGATATGCTGCTCATGCTCACGGCTCCATGGGATTCACTACAGGCGAGTGTGGCCCTCTTGGAGACATTTGGGGTGGCTTCGGGGCTAAAAATTAACACCACAAAATCGGAGGTTCTGAGCTTAACACTTGGAGCAGCAGAGAGGGAGAACCTGAGAGCGAATACTAGCTTCCTGTGGAGCCCGAGTGGGATTCGGTACATGGGAGTGAGAATCGCGGCGACATTGGCGGGTTGGTTTTCGGCAAATTTTCCCCCGCCACTTAAAGCAATTAAGAGGGATTTTCAAAGGTGGAGGGATCTAATAGTGTCTTGCATAGGGCGGACAGCCGGAGTTAAAATGGTCACACTCCCGCTGCTTTTGTATCTTTTCCAAGCAGTCCCGCAGCCAGTCCCGGCGAGGTACTTTAGGGAGTTGGGAACGCTAACTAAGGGTTTCATTTGGGAGGGGAAAAGACCTAGGGTGGGTGTCAGACTTTTGATGGCCCGAAGGGCGGGGGAGGTCTTGCATTGTCGAATTTCCAGCAATATTTCGAGGCAACACAGCTTCGAATCATCAGGGAATGGCTGAAGGGGGAGGAAGGGACGCAGGACAAATTATGGGTGCGGATGGACAGGGCCGTAGCGCATTGCAACTTGGCAGAAGTATTGTGGCTCCCGAAACCGCATAGGCCTCAGCACCTATACGAGAGCTCCATAACTAAACTAATGGCAGATGTCTGGGACAGGTTGGCGAGCTCTGAGGGGATCACCACATTTCCGTCTCCCTTCACCCCCATCTTTGGTAATGGGGATTTCTCACCGGGTTTGGAGAGGGGAGCCTTCACGAAGTGGCAGGAGGGCGGATGTCGGAAATTATGCGATATGTTTGCTGGAGGGGAACTGTTATCATTTTATGACTGTAAGAGGCTCTTTGCAGTTCAGGAAGGAGAGAGATTAAGGTATGCTCAGATACGCCATTGGGTACTACATCCTGGGGTCAAGAAGGCGGCCACAAGGGAACCAACATCCTTTGAAAAATTTCTGCTCACTAATGATGGGGCGAGGGGCCTCATCTCCAATATCTATAAGATTCTGGATGGCTCTAGGGCGGGGGTCCAATGGGCCTACATGCGGGAATGGGAGCAGATTCTGGGATGTGAGGTTAGTAGGTTGGACTGGGAAAAGCTGTGGAGGAGGATTCCTAAACTGGTCAAAGCTTCCCACCTGCAAGAGGCATGGTACAAGATTATGTTTGGGTGGCATTACACCCCGGCCCGTCTCCATAGAATTTACCCTACAGTGTCGGGGCTCTGCTGGAGGGGCTGTGGGAAGGTGGGCTCCGCGGAGCATGTCTGGTGGAAATGTCAAAAAATTGTATTGTTTTGGGACGAAGTACGGGAGGCTCAGGAGCAAGCCTTCGGGCGGGAAGACAAAAGGACCCCAGCGCAAATCCTGCTGGGCGTACGGGAGGGAGTGGAGGCAGGAGAACCTAGAGGAAGGGAAAAAGCTAAAGTTATAATGACTCTTGCCGCAATGCTGTTAATAGCCCAGAGATGGAAGGGCCCGGAGGTCCCCACGATTCAAGACTGGTTCAGAAAGATGTGGGAGATAGTGGCCCTGGAATGGGCGATTTACGCAATGGACAATAAGATCCAGCGCTTTGCTGCAGATTGGGGGGAATTATTGATAGTTCTTAAAGACGATTTTAAGGTGATGTGGTGCCCACAACGATTGAGACTGTTGGATTTGCACTGACTGTAGAATTTTTGCTCGTGTGGAAGATGGTTGAAAGGGTCAAGCTTGTTGCCGGTGGGGAAGTGGGGGGTGGGGGAGGGGGGAGGGAATGTTTACTTGTTATCTTGTGAAAATCAATAAAAAGAGTTTTCAAAAAAAAAAAAAGAGAGCCAACTTCTCCAAGAGTTTGCCCAGGAAAGGAGTGACAGAGATCTGGCGATAGTTTGCCGGAATGGAAGGGTCAGCAGAGGGTTTTATGAGCAGCAGTGGGTGCACAAGAGATTGATTGAGAGAAGTGGGGAAAACTCCAGTGGCGAAAGAGAGGTTGCAGAGGTCTGCCAAGGCCGAAGCAAGAGAGTCAATGCTGTCCTTGATAGTTTTGGAGGGGCAGGGGTCCACATGTTTGTAAGAGGCTTTCATAGACTGGACTTGTCTGGAAACCTCCTCAGGTGTGACTGGAGAGGGAGGAGTGAACAGGGGGAGCGGTGGGGGTGGCTCAGCGGGGTCTAAGAGATGATGGTCCATGAGTGGGTGTGGAGGAGAAAGAGGACAGGATGTCCTGTGTTTTGGCAGTGAAGTGTGCAGCCAGTGCCGTGCAAAGGGCCTGGGGTGGGTGAAGTAGAGGATGAGGCTGCAGTAGTGTTGGCCAGTGCCTTGCAGAATTTTAAAAGTTTAGCCGTGTTGTTGGACCCATAATATGAAAGATACGTTTCAAAGAAAGCACAAATTAAAGCAAAGTAAAGAAGAGATGAAGAGGGCGATTATAAGGGAGCTTTGAGAAATGTTAACATCACTTTCCATTGAACATTTTGCATAAACCAGTAGACTGGTGTGTGAGGAACCTGAGGTCGTCCTCACTTCTTTTCCACATGCATCCTCCTCTGCGGTGGCCAGGGAAATGTCCTTGCTCTTGGATCCTGAACCTGGGGTTGGAGATGCCAGGGAGGATCACCTGGGTTAAGGAGACGTCACAATCCATCCATGGCGGGTATGGGACTGCTGGAGGGCGTACTGAGAGTCCCATCAAGTTTGTATTAGAACTTGAAGCAGCGGTCTGGTCTTGCAACATGGCCGCCACTAACACTATAACTGTTCACTGCGTTTTCGAACCGGTGTGTTGCAACTCTGCGCATACCAATGCTACGTGTGTGGAGAACAGTCCTCCGTTCTCCCTTTCCTATCACCCTTGCCTGCATGACCCACCCTTAGTTCTTTCCGCTGCTGTACGTACTCTGTGTGTTTCCGCATCCAGCGCATCTGTCTTACCTTCCACCTGGTTTCTCCACGCATTTCACGGCTCCCTCTCTCTGTGCGGAGCTGGCTTTCGGCTTGCGCTGGATTTTCGTACTTGGGGCAGACTCTCGTAGTATTCTATTTGCTTCCCTCCTGGAAATCTGCTGGAAGCCAGTCCTTACGGAATTGGACAATACAACACCATCAAGGAAGGAGACCTTCACGCGGCTACAACAACCGCCACAATTTTCTACAGCAACCACTACAGTCAACTCCAGGGTTTTTCTCCTCTGCTTTTCCCTGGTTCGGGGTGGGCTCCCTAGAGTCCCTACTGCTGGGCAGAATGCCTTTTAGGCAAAGTGGCCTCCAGTGGAGCCCGTCCCTATCTCTTCAAGAAAAAAGGAAAGACAACAAAGAAGAGATCTACCACGACTTGGAGAGAAGGGAAGGTGGAGTCATCCTCTGAAGACCAATCTGAAGACATCACAGAAACCTCAGGTGAGGAGTGGGCTAATGAAAGGGGTATTGCTTCGGGTGTTAACCCAGCAGAGTGTGAGAAGCAAGGGGAGTGGGCAGGAGACATCCTTAGGTGAGACATGGTATCCCCCATTTCCCTTCAATGAGTCCTCTGTCACTCAAGCCTTTATAGGCTATTGCCAATCCTTATCCTTATCCTGTTTTTTTCCCAAGAAACACCAGTTTGGTACTGGGACAAGGAAGAGACCAACTAGAGCAACACATACTCACTTTATTAAAACACACACATAGAGACATCAGTTGGGTACTGAGACAATGAGGAGGCCAGGAAAAGTACTGCAGGACTACTGTTTCGACAGTGAACAGTCTAGTCTTTTTTGGACCAATCATGGTGGGTGGAACTTTAAAAGCAGGAAGTACTGTGGAAAGGGATTCAGCAGAGGAAGCAGGACTGCTGGACGAAAGGTGACCTCTCCGGAAAAGCGGTCTGGTAAGCGGAGCCCTATAGACCATTTGAAAGATGCAGAGTGTATGCAGCAGGAAGCGAAGCTGAAGGACACTAGAGACCAGTTATGGACCATGAGAGGGAAACTGGCGTAACCCAGCGAAGCGGTTAGTCGAATCCTGAGCTGCAGGAGAAGCATCGCTGGGTGAGCAAAGCCACAGAGAGCCACTGGGAGACTAAGCGAGTGTAAGTGATTTTCAACCCGGCACTCCACCTAAGTCAATGCCTAGCATGTGATGCACAGTTGGAACCCTTAATTATATATATTGTTGTCTATGAGTTCTTTTATTTCTGAATGATGTACCCTTATATCATGCCCCTCTCTTTGAATCCCCCCCTGGTCTCAATGAACCCGGAAGCAGGCAGTTTTGCAAAGTTAAAAGATTTATTTTGAGAATTTGAACAATATATATATATCACACTTTTATGAATTTGAACAATATCTAGATATCACACTAGTAATATTTATACAATGATCAGCATTGGGTGATATCACAACAATCAAAAATCTCTTTAATCAGAATGAGTATGGATAAGAAAAATAATGCAGCCTAGAATAATACTTGATATGGATAGGAAAACAATGCAGCATAGAATAATACTTGATAGGGATTCAATCAAATGCAATGTCACGTTTTCCCCCTGTACACTACTCAATTCCCAATATGCAATATAGAGGTGGAAGGAGAGAACACAGGAATAAACACTCAACAAATACAGTTTCAATCCCAGTTCCCCCTAGCAAGCATAGAGAAACAGGAATGATTTCAAAACAGTTAAAATGCTTTTGAATGTGGCTTGGAATGAATGGGAAAATGCTAAAAATGGATTTAAATCACTAAATTGGATTTAATACTAGTGGGAGCTGCTTTGGATAGTTCAAGCTAAACACTAGCAATGATGATTGGATAACTAGCAGATTGAAAATTGAATTCTGAGTTCAGATGCAAAGAATAGCTGTTTTACACGTGTTGAAATTGAGCCAAATGCAAATCCGTGGAAAACTTTTCAGCGCACGAGAAACGCGATTACAGAAAATCTACAAGGAGGTCTGTTTGAAAGCTGAGGATGTTATCTTCAATTTGACACTTATATTTCGTTTCTAGCATGTACGGTATGGAAGTTACAGAGGTTTTAGTAGAGTTCGATTTTATTTTTTCAGAAAGAGTCAAGATTTTCAAATGAAAGATGCACTTTACAAACAGATATTCCTTACACTAAGGAGGCTATGAAGATGCAAGATACCCAACGGACAGCCACCAGAACAGGGGCGCCTCTGCTCTGACTTTTGCCCGTCAAGACACTTGTCTTTCTCCAGCAAATATATTAGCGCAAAGGTGAATTTATCACTACAATTAACAAAGGACTACATGGATGAGGGAAAGATTCAGAAAAACAAAAGAGATTCTACAATGCAGTTCTGGATATGATAGAATGGTTTTGGATAGGATTACTTAAGGATAAGAGATTGGCTATGAATTCTATGCTATAGATATTCGCTACTATGGTTTGGAATAGGCCCGTCAAAGATCTGCTCAAAGGGTTTGGATTGGAATTCTGCTAGCCCACCGGACAGGATCCAGGCACCCGGTTCTGCACTCAGCATGGCACTCTGGTCTCTGCACGGTCTCTGGACTGGATCTGACGGGTTGGTTCTGGGTTACAGCTGTCTGGTTACAGCTCTGCTCTACTGGTTGGGATCTCTGGATTCTAGCAAGAGTTCTTGGCAAGAAGCAGAAACAGCACAGCCAGGCTGTTAAATTTTTGGTGTGCCCCATGGAAGTCTGGGGTAAAATCAGGTTTCAAGATTTTAAAGGCCAAGCTGAGAAGGGTTCAGCTTTAGAATTGGACCTTCTGCTTTCAGAGTTCTGGAGTCTTGGATCTGGGTTCCTCCTGCAGAGTGCTTCACCGACAATCAGTTGATGGGTGAATGTGTGTGTCTCTAGGTCATAAACAGTCCCTATTTATGTATTTCCCAAAGAGGTGGGTAGGCTAAATTATACTAAGCACACCCTCTATGAATCCTATTGGTTAAAGTGTTTCCCCTCTCCTGATTTGAAAAGGAAATCTAGTGTCATAGTGATGCTGCATTTTACAACCAAGGGAGTACCTCCCCCTGGTTTCCGTACAGTAAATCTATTTTCCACATAAATCATATTTACAATATCACCAACTTGCTGATAATACGTATTCACATTACAGATTTAGTAGGGCACGTATCTGTCCGAGTTCCATTTTAGTGAGAGCTTTGGTTAAAAATTGACCGTTTTTCACGCTTTTGGTGGGGTACCCAGTGCCAGATCTGTCCACATTTTTCTCCATACATGCGCATGACATCTGGGCATAATCCTGTAAACTTTCACATTCCTAGCATTATCACAATTGCTACAACATCCAAATTTTGGTTGTCCTGTCTCTGAACATCGCAGTCCAGAATAGTTTCAAACGGTGAACAGCCTTTTCATATTAACAACCTATAAATTGCAGATTTTAACCAGTTGTACACAGTTTTCTATGAGTCTTTTTCCAAAAAGATATTTTCTACAGTTTCAGATATACAAATCTGTCTGGTCCCGCCTCCATGGTTTGCTGGGTCCAGAGCACTCCCATGCTCCCTTCCTGCTGGCAGTTGATTTCTGTTGACAGTTGAATCTGCATATCTTTTCAATCAAGGGAGTCGTTTGTCTCTCCTCAGAGCAACAGGCCAAAATCTCCTCCCACCTCCATTAACATCTCAATGACAGTTCCTGAGCAGAGAGCAGGGGGAAGATGCCTTTGTTTGGTGCAAACTGTGGAATGTGCCTTTGAAGTACTATGGCTAACATTAGTTCACTTTTAAAACCACTTGTTTAAAATTGTCTTTTCTAAATAAACTTACATTTTCAACAAATATACCCCCAGATCTCATAATTCCAGTCTTTTTCAAACATAGAGATTGAATTGTATCAACCTATATTGCTTTTGATGGCAACTCTCTTCTTTTCCACAATTTGATTTTAAGACATAAGTTTTAAACTGCTAGTATAAGTAAATGACAGCTTTGACACTGGTGAGCGGCGGTACTGCACCCATATCTGACAGATTTTTCCAGGCAAGCACCTTTTTGAATGTGGATTTTCTTGTGATGAAATATGCTTCTCGACATTGTGCTTAGGTGAATTCTTTAAATAAAGTGATGTTTAACACCCAACAAGGATGTTGGATCTTTTCTGATGTTTTGGGAACCATAATTTTGCACTTTCCACAGCCAAGGAAAAACAGATTTTAAAGCACTTCTGGGTTTTCCTGGCAATGCAGCTCTGCCTTTTTAGGTAATTCCATTTCACTCTGTGGGCAGCCCAATGACAGGTTTTGGTAGTGTGGTCTCCGGTTCCACCACTGACACAGGCAAATGGATTGGCGGCCTATTTTTCAGGTTTCCCTGTGCACTTCTCAGAGATTTTTAGCGCACATCAGGCTTTTTGCCGCCATTCTGTTGTTTCTGATGAAAGCAGCACACAGTGATGTTGCAAGGTAGAGCCTAGTGGGTCAGAACATCCCACACGAGTCGCTGCACAGAAAAGACAGTGCTTGTGGTGGCAGGAGACCTCGAGGGCAAGCCATAAGCTCTGAATGGTGATTCTACCAAGCAGGGGGAAGCATTGGGTTGGCAGGCGAGCACGCAAAGTGAACAATGAACATTGATTTGAATGAAAGCAAGGATTTCTTTGAATACCGATTGGAGTGAAAGCAAGTTAAAGCAATTTTGAATACTGATCTGGGTGAAAGAAAGTTTGGGAGACTTCCTGATATAAGGAACTGTATGATATGAGAAAACAGGCATTGGCAAGAGCCAGAAGAAATATTGATGAACAAGCATTGCCAAAAACCAAGAGAATTTAAGGAACTGTATAGTATAAGAAAACAAGCATTGGCAAGAACCAGTAGAATATAAGCAAGTGAAATAAGTGCATGGTGGCAAACCAAGCCACAATACAATGTCAAGAGGGTGTGATATATGTGAATTAATCAAGCACCACTGTCAAGCTGAAGCAGTGGCCACATGTTGATGGAAAAGAAGCAGATAAGGTGTATCAGTTGCGTGACCTGTATTGGGAGGACCATGTGGTCTGACAACTGTGCCTAGACTTAGTGCACCCCTATATGGAAAAGCCACTAAAAGCACCCAAAAGAAGCTTGTGTTCGAATTGAAAGGGACTTTTATGTGATTTGAAGTCAAGGAACTGACCTGCTAATATGAAATGGTGAAAGATAACCATATCAGAAGAACCGGGTAGTGTCCCAAGGTTTTGTGTTGTTTTTGAAAGCTGAGAGATTGGACCTCTTGAGGAAGGGAACCCCTGTGCCTTGTAAACTATCTTGAACTGGGGAAGGGAAAGCTGGTTAAAAGCCAGGAGCAGGAGCTGGAAGAAGCTCTGAACTCTTATTTGAACACTACCTATTGTGATGCTGCCATCCCACCAAATTGTATACATTTAGAAGTGAGGGCAAGTATAGGTTTTTGACACACTGACCACAAAAGTGATGGGTGGAAGGTTTCGAATTAATCTAAACCACTGGCAATTGCTCTGGGCAACCTTCCACACCACCGTTTTTTAGCCCGTCTGCGCAATTGCAAAAGGGGACCAGCCATGTGCAAATCAGTCAGCAGCTGCCGCCACCGAAGGTAGCAGCCCAGCCCGAACTGCTAGGCCAGGTCCCCTCTGCACAGAAAACCAAGCAACTCCAGACATGTTTCGGACAAACATTTTCATGGACTTTCTGACAGAGACTATCCTTAGTTTTCTTTAGATAGGGAAATCCCACCTTAGCATAGGGCAAGTTAGGCCTGCATTTTTAGTTATGAAAAGTTTATAGACCACACTTTGATCTGTTGTCTTTGTCTGCTTCGTGATGCCTTCACAAATGGTGTCAGGGGTGGGAGGCGGCTCAACTGATACAAATTGGGAAAACCTTAAGGTTTGAGTAGTTAAATCCTAAAGCATCAGACCCCTCAGTAGCCACAGGCTCTATTGGGTTTGATATTTGTAGCAGTAGGGAAGAAATAATTCCCCCAAGTGAAAGTAGACTAATACCCACTGAACTGATTCTGAACCAAATACCTACATTCGATTGGTTCCTAAGTCAGAGTTAGCATGGCGGTTTGGAATTGATGTGTTAGCAGGAGTTATAGATCCAGAGTACAGGGGTGATATCGAAGTGTTATTACATAATAATGGAAATGACCCCTTCCAGATCCGTCAGGGGTTAACATTGTACAAGGGGTGCTCGAGAGAGTAGTGTTCTCTAGGGTGAAGGAAGAGGACGGGAAAGAAGTAACAGATCAAGTTACCAGAGGTTTCTGGGAGGCTGATACACCTGACACCTCTCAGAAACCCGAACCCAGAGAGGTTAGGGAAGCAGAAACAGAAACTTTTCCCGACCTAGCCATTGGCCAAGGGAAGGGCCCAATGTTGGCTGAAGCTTTCTTCCTAATTATAGCTGAACAACACTGTCTCTCTCTACCGTAGACCTTAGAAAAGGCTATTGGCAGGTTCCATTGTATGGTCCTGACAAAGAGAAAACTGCTTTTGCCACACCCCTAGGTCAATTTGGACTACATGCTCCCCCCCCAACATTCCAACGGTTGATGGAGAAGATCTTACAACCCTACTCTGATTTCTGCTGGGCTTACAAGAACGATATTATAATACACAGTAAGACTTGGGAAGATCATGTCTATCACCTCTATACAGTCACACAAGTCTTGAGACAAGCTGGGTTAACCGCTAATCCTAAAAAGTGTAAATTGGCTTAATCTGCAGTCAAATATTTAGGAATTTTCATGGGGAATGGCACAGTACAGCCCCTACAGGAAAAGGTAAAAGCAGTCCTTGATACCCCTAAATCAAGAACAAAGAAAGATCTTAGGGCTTTTTTAGGACTGATCAGATATGATCACTGATTCATCCCCAATTTGTTAAGTAATACCGCAAGACTCTCAGACAAATTGAAAAATGGTGAACCCCAAAATATCAGGTGAATGAGGAAGATCAGAAATGTTATACCACACTGAAAGAACCCATTTGTCAGAGCTCCAATTTAAAAGTAGCCAATTTCTCAAAAGAGTTAATCCTGCAAACGGATGCCTTTTTAACTGGACTAGGAGCTGTCCTCTGCCAAGATCATGAAGGCCTGGAACATACCATACTATACATCAGTAGAAAATTATTCTCCAGAGAAAGCAATTATCCAGTTATAGAACTTGAGGCCCTTGCCATCAAATGTACCATTATCCATCTGAAATAGTATTTGTTGGGGTGCAAATTCAGACTTGTTACGGATCATCCTCATCTAGATAACCCAAGTAAAAGAGACGAACATGAGTCATGCAGTGGTTCTTGGATCTTTAAGTGTATAATAAGAAAAGTAAATCCCTGTGGGACTGTAAACAGTTAATACACTTCAGTTGTGACAGCACAATGCATATTGTTTGATCCAGGACCGAGGAAAAGTCACTGTAGCTCTTAGTTAAAGTCATGAGGACTGTGAGGAGCCAGGAATGAGAGACAGAGACAGAGAACTCATTATTATTGTCACAAACCTTTTCAAAGTAAAAGGGCGTTGGAAAATGCCTCACTATCCCTACTCTAGGTGGTATTTCTAACTAAGGGTATCTCCTGTGTCAAGATGGCCAAAGCAAAAACGTCCTGTGTTTGAAATCCTATTCTAGCCCTCACATTCTAAAAGTAACTCTAAGGCAGTGGTCTTCAAACTTTTTTGGCCTGGGCCCCCCCCTGAGCAAAGTTTGGGCATGCCGGCCCCCCCCCAAAAGTGCCAGATGGACAGTATGTAGAAATCGCTATGAACATTTGCATGCCGTCACTGCACCCTACTCCCAGTACAGACCCTGGGCTCTCCCCACCCTACTCCCATCACTATCCCAGTGCTGCCGCCCATCTTTCTCCCACCACAGTCCCATAACACAAGCATGCACACATCCATACACATTTAAATAAAGAATAAATCGCCATAAACGTACCTTCTGAAGGGGCCTGCACGTGGTTGCTAAAATGCCCCGCTCCAGGTTGCTCTGCCCGTATGTGCGAGGAGGCGCAGGAGCACCCCCCTCGAACATACATACATGCAGTGCCCCAGCCAGCATTTCCAATGAGCTATGCAAGGCTGGCGAAGCAAAACACCCCCAGCCTTGCATGGCTCACTGATCATATGCGGCTGGGGAAATGAACTGTCAAAGGCAAACAGTGTTTCCCTTTGACAGCTCAGCCTGCCCAGGAGCACTCCCTCAGCTGGAAAAAGCAGTTGAGGGAGTGCTCAGTGTTTCACTGAGCTGGCTTCTCGGCTCCTCCATAATGGGTGAGGTGGCCAGTGGGTGGACACCCCTTCACCCATTATGGATGAGCCGGCCGGCTTGGACTGCCCTATAGGGTAAAAGGGCAATGAGTGTACCAAAAATGCAAAATGCTAAAGTAGGAAAGTCAAAATGGGCCACTTTTTTGGCCAATGTGGCCCAGTTTGAGGAGTTACTTCGCTATGCAGCTAGTAGTTTTGAACACTGTTGCTAAATAAATATTCTTTAAATATCACAATTTGTTTACATTTGAACAAAAAACAACCCCTTGGGTACTATTCAAACAGTCTGAAATGTGCCCCTTCCCATTTCCTCCAATCTAAAAAAAAAAGAAATTATAATTTTTTTTTTTACATTTCATGCTGGGCTCTGGCGCTCCCACCTGGGATACAGCAGCACCCCTCTCGGGGGGTGCGCCCCACAGTTTGACAACAGACAGACTCTGCTCTAAGGTGTAAAGGGTAATGTCTTTGGCCTTGGAAGTGCACAACGGATCAAGTTCAAAAGAAAGGTGTAACTCAAACACAAATGTTCCCAACAGATAGTATTCCCGGTTCCAGGGAATGGCTCCCTTCCCCAGGTTTCTCTTCACCAATAATTATAATTATAATTGTTCTTTTATAACGCGCTTAATACCGGGGACCAGTTTCTAAGTGTGAGCCCCCGGGATTTGACTCTGTGTTGCTATGCAATGTCTTGCTTCCAAGAAAAACCTGTTGCCCCTGAGCTATCCTCCGGGCCTACGATAGATCAACAAGACAATCAAGTTCAGATAGCCCAAGAGGATATCCCCTTCTTCTTGGTGTATCAATCCACTTCAAGAAAGAATGTCTCCCTTCCGAGGTTTTTTCAAACATTCACAATCCTAAGGGTATGAGTCTTCCTTGGAATTCTTTATTCAGCAAAACAACTTGAAAGCAAAACAACACAGACGTGGGGTCCAGCCTTGCAGGAAACCTGGTATACGCCCTGCCAGGACTTTCTACACTTAACGCAATTTGACTCACATACATATATTTTCCTGGTATACTTTTCTGCCAGGCTTCTTCCATGGGGTTCACTGCTTACATTTGCAAACTTGACTTTGCCTGGTCACTCTCCTGCCAGGACTTTCTCATGTGATTCACTTTTACACACTTGCAAACTTGACAGTTCTTATTTCTTACATTCACTTCTGGTATTCTTCCTTTTCAAATACTGGATCTCAAATCCCTTTCCTTCACTTTGCTGGCTCTTTTCTTTCCTTGATAGCGTTGCCGAAGTGCCCCTCAGCTTCCCTTCCTAGGACTTAACGGCTTTTCTTGTCTCTCTTCGTTCTGCTCGTGGTAAACATGAAGCAGCTCTCTGGCATCCTGTCTCCACTTCACAGGTTCACCGGTTTCACCTAGCGACTCCCACGTCCTTCGCAGCTCCCATTTTGCTGTTGAATTCCTCTCCATGTCCGGACAGTGTTGGAACTGCCTTTCCGCTTCCAGAGGCTGTCAGGAAGCATTGCCTTCCCTTTTTGCTACAGTCCCAGCACAGCAAACCTGCTTCTGCAGTCCTTCCTCTGCTGACTTCCCAAGCTTTTACGGTTCCATGGTTTCCTCTGCGGCTCAGCAGTCCATCGGTTGGCACCGAAAGGATGAGGCTCGCTCTGACAGCGTCTCCCTGTTTCATGATGGTTTGGAGTTTTAAATGTTCCGGCACCTATCATGCGCTTGCAACCACTAGAGCGCATGCTGGGCTTCTCGGCTTCCTTGATCTTCATTGCTCCATTCAGCCTCTTTGTCCCAGTGTTTCCATACAGATGGGAATAATAGGCAGTTTTTGGTATTTCATTCCCAGAATACTGACAAATGTTATTAGCAGGTTTTATGGTTAATTGAAGCGGTCTATCACAGTATGCCATAGAGGCATGAGGAATTGAGGGGATATCCCTAAAAGGGAAAGGGGTATATTTGTTTTCATCTGATGATGCTGGAGCATCCCCTTGAGGGTTGCCTCCCCCCTTGTGATCCTCCCTCATATAGCCGCCCCAAGGGTCAGGATCAGGTAGCGGCTGCCATCCCCAGACCACATGGAAAGAGGCTACCTCTTGGAAAGAAGTGGTGACATCATCGGATTCATCACAGAAAATTGTAACCAATGTCATCCCGTATGTTAGTAAACCCACCCACTTGACGGCTAGGATGGCCACTAAGAAAGCAACTTGGTTTGACAATGAATGCAAAACAGTGAAGCTACATTTGCTAAATTGCATTATGGACACAACTGCCAATGATAAAAGGCTGTTTGATTTGCATGCAGCAACTATAAACAGAAAAGAAAGATAAATATAATAAAACCGATTATTTAAATATGTCCTCCTTACAGGCAAAACACTTGAATCATAGAGGAAGGCAGATACAATAGCAATATAAAAAAAGGAGGGGGAAACCAACAATCAAAGTTTTGACCAATACCGTTACTGGATATTCGCAAGGGTATTACTTGAACATTTTAGCGATTGGGTCCTCACAAATAGTAGGATTAGCCATCTTCAAGTAGGATTAAAATCTGGGGTTAGTACAATTGACCAAATGTTTAGATTTGATCTTATATTGAAATATGTTGCTTTACACAACAAGAAGCTTTATGTGGCATTTGCTGATTTACAGAAAGAATTTGATGAAGTTCTAGGAATCAAATTGTGGCACAATCTGTTTGGGATGGGGGTTCCCATACCTAATGCTTTCAGATCTTTATATTCTGACATTGAGGCTATAGTACGATGGAGTATTGGGGGGGAACCACGCAACTATTTGCAGTACAGAATGGTGTGAGTCATGGCTGTCTCCTTGAACCCACTCTATTTAAGCTGTACATTAATGGTATTATTGAAACCCTGATGACCCACTGGGCAGATGCTCTATCCATGGCGAAAACCAAATATCCAGTCCTGTTTTTTGCTGACAACGCTGCTTTTTGATATTGATATTGATATGTTATTTCTATCGCACTCATACACAAGTGTTTCAGTGCGCGACAAGCCAAGGGAATGGGAACAGGGGAGAACAAAAACAACGATCTTACTAGGCCCAATGACATTGAGAACGCGTAAGTGCATGGGAGAGGGGGAGGGGGAGGGGGAGAAGTGCATGGAAGAAGGGAGAAAAGGAGAGTGCGGAGCGAGGAGCAAAAACATAAATAAATAATACATTAATAAATTAAAAGGCAACAAACGGTGGTAGTGCAGCCAGCAAGTGGCAAGTGCTGGGTTTAAGGCAGCAAGCTGGGTAGGTCTGATAAGTGCAGGAAGAAAAAGGGGGGGACTGTATTGGTACAGATACAGACCCCAGTGCAAGGGGTGGCCCGGAGGCAGTGCGTGAGGGTGGCAGGGTGAGCAGGTACCTGGGCACAGAGGACAGAGGATGGCCAAGGTGCACAGTGCCAGGAGAGAACAGATCAGAAGGGGAGAGGGGGGGCGAAGGCAGAAGCAAAGAGGAAGGTCTTGAGGTGCTTCCGGAACCGGAGATGGTTCTCCTCAAGTTTTAGAGTGGCAGTGAGGCTGTTCCAGAGGGAGGCCCCAGCTGAAGACAGAGATCTACACCCAGCTCTTTTCTTTGAGAAACGACTGACCCTGAGGGAGTTAGAGGTAGAGGAGTGCAGAGCTCGAGATGGGAGGTATTTGCGGAGGGATAGCTGAAGGTATGTTGGACCTAGGCCCCAGAAAGCCTTGTGGACAATGCAGATGGTTTTGAATTTAATCCTTACATCCACTGGGAGCCAATGGAAAGATTTGAGAGCTGGAGAGATACGATCCCAGGGCTTGAGGCCAAGGACAAGTCTTGCAGTCCTGTTCTGGATAAGTTGCAAAGGGCAGAGAGTAGAGGCAGGTAGATTAAGAAAGAGGCTGTTGCAATAGTCCAACCTAGAGAGAAACAGAGCTTGGGAGACAGTGAGCTTCTGGGGGAAGGAGTACCTCTGAGGAGGTGCAGTAGGACGTTTGACTTTTTTGATACATCAGCGATGTGGGCGGAGAAGGAAAGTGTGGAATCAAAGCTGACACTGAGGTTCTTGGCCTCGCAGGTGGGGATAGGAGGAGGGCCAAGGGAGGCCGGCCAGTGAGTGAGTGGAAAGGAAGGTGATGGTGTGCCGATGAGGAGGATCTCCGTCTTGCTGGCATTCAGACAGAAATCGTTGGTGGCACACCAATCTTGAATGGCAGTTAGGCAGTCAGTGATGAGAGAGGTGGAGGAGGTGGCCGAGGGCAGCATAATGTGTTGAGTGTCGTCCGCGTAGCACTGGAAGTTGGAGCAGAAAATGGCAATACAGTGAGCGAGAGTTGCCATGTATTGGTTGAAAAGCCAGGGCGAGAGGTTAGACCCCTGGGCAACACCACAGATGGAGACGAAGATAGATGATAGGAAGGACTCAAGTTGGACCTGGGAGGGTCGATCAGAGATGAAACAGGTCAGCCAGACCACAGCCTGATCCGTGATACCCAGGTTATCACAGAGGCCCTCATTACGACCTTGGCGGAGGACCATGGCGCTATTTGCACCATGGTCCATGGCGCAAAGCTGCCAACTCCGCCATGGGGGTTGGCGGACTTACCGCCCCATTCCGAGGTTGGCGGGGCGGTAAGTCCCCAATCCCCATTTACCCTTCCCCATTCCCATTTCTGGCCCCATAGGGCATAATGGGAGTGGGGAAGGCGTTAATTACGCCACCGTAAATTACGGTGGCGTAATTAACAACAAGGTCCCTTAGCGCCATGGATTTTAACGCCTGCTAAAAGCAGGCGTTAAAATCACCATGGCGCTATGGGAACTCGTACTCAGGCGGTAAGGTGCGCCATGGTTTACGCCGGCGTAAACCCCTTACCGCCTGGGTCCTAATGAGGGCCAGAGACAGTTGAGCATGGTGGTATGGTTGACCGTGTCTTTGGTGTCTTTGATCTTGAAGGTTTACTAAAGAAACAGCTTGACCTATTTTCTGCTTCCTGTAAAAGCCAAGGCTTGCTTATCAACTGGACCAAAACCAAATATATTTTCTTTAAATCACTCTTTCTTTAAGCCTAGATGGCAATCCTACAGACCATGTGTCTATCTTCGACTACCTCAGAGTCAGGATTGCTGAGAGAGCCACTTGAACACAACATTTAGATAAATTCAATCTTACCCTATCTAAATATAGTCTGGCAAAGGGCTTATTTATAAAATCATATGGTATTGGCGTGCTAAGACCTGCCCTGAACGCATATAAATGACTAACTCAACAGGCAGTGATTATTTTGGGGAAGAAATCTGTGGACACATTAATATCAAACCATTAGAGGTGTCTGAAAATAGATTCGTGAAAAGTGTTTTCAACTTACTTATTAATGCTCCCTCTATAACGCTTCATGGGGAAATGGGTCTTCCTTATATCAGCAATGAAGTCGCCATTAAGCCACTACTCTTTTGAGTTTACCTCTGGTCTACACCATCACTCGCAATATTTAGGGATGCAATGGAAGATGTCTTAGCACAGAATAGAGGGAGCACTTTACTTGGTTTAAATGTAAAAAGCCTATTGTATGCCTTGGGCTGTTCTAGAATAGGAGTTCACCTATCTGAGATAGATTCTCACACTAAGAACCATCTACTGACAGAAGTCATGCAAAAAAATCTTGCAAGTATTCAATCACGGCACCTGAACTCGAGATCCCTTAGCGAATACTAGGATTGTAAATTATCTTTTTTTTTTTTTATAACTGTTTATTGAGTTTGAACAACACAACATAGAAAAACAAACATGGATCATCGGCATACATAGGATAAAGGCAGCATAGCATTAATAACAGTTAGAAGAGGCCCATAAGGCCGAGGACCATAAGAAAATAACAAAACAAGGCAGGTAACCAATTCTAACAGTGATATTGATCTATCCCCACCAGCGGATCTCAGTGAGCATCTAACCATTTACCCCATATTTTTTCAAATTTACGGGGGCAGCCCCGTGCATTATAAATCTGGCGCTCTGAAGCTGCGCACCTGTCCAGCTCGTTACTCCAACGGTTCAGGCACAGTGGGTCAGCAGATCCCCAATTAGCTGCAATAAGTCTTTTGCCTGCCCCCAACGCAATTGCCAGAAACATTTTCTCATATTTTGACAGGTCTACTTCACCCCAGATGCCTAAGAGTACCATTTTGGGATCCCTGGGGATTGGTGTTGCCAGGGCGGCAGAGATTGTACTAATACAGTCCTCCCAGAAGGCCTGTAACACCCGACAGTCCCATATCATATGGTAGAAGGTGGCAGGTTCATTTTTGCATCGACGGCATGTCCCGTCTTCTAGTCCACCCCATCTGGCCATTACAGCACGTGAGTGGTATGAGCGATGGAGGATTCTCAACTGTATTAGCCTAAGCTTGGATTCTATACCAATTTCTCTAGGAGACATTAATGCATCAACCCAATCTTCAGGTTCAAGGTGACCTACGTCCCTTTCCCACTTTGCTTTGAGCCCGTCTAGCTGTGTAGCCCCGAAGGAGTTAAGGGCCTGGTAAAGAGTTGAGGTGACCTTAGAGGAGATGCATTGCGGGAGGATATTGGTCTCGATGGGGGAGCAGGGGGGTATGATTGTCGTGTCAGGGAATTGGGTGCGGATAGCGTGGGCTAGTTGCGCGTGCCGAAACCGGTCAATGGGTGCCAGGTCGAATTGTTCTCGGATGGTCTCAAAGCCCAGGAGGCGACCCCCTTGTATCACCTGTGCTAGTGTGTGTATTCCTTTTGCATGCCAGTGACCAAAGGAGCCCATTCTCACTATTTCCGGGAGGAGCGCATTGTGCCATATGGGTTGTGATAGCGCTGGCTGTCCTTTCCAGCCGATTAGTTTGTGTGCGTCTCGCCAGGCGCAACGTATATGGTGGGTCATTTTGGGCAGCGCCGGGAGTTGGTCATGGGTGGCATACAGGATTTGCAGCGGTGTTAATGGGGCCATGATCTCCAGTTCGATACAGATGTGTGGCAATGTGGGGTCTGCGTGCATCCAGTCGTTTACCACTCCTATCTGTGTCGCAAGGTAATAGGTGCGTATGCAGGGTAAACCGATGCCTCCCTCCCATACTGATCGCTGGAGCGTGTCAAGGGCGATCCGGGATTGTTTCCCACCCCATAGCAGTGTGTGTAGGTACTTGTCAATGAGTGCGAAGGTTTCTCGGGGGATGAGGAATGGGGCGTTCTGAAGAACATACAACAGCCTGGGGGGTGATTGCCAATGGGGGGTGTCTCTGGTGAACCGCTCAATTACTGATTGTAGATTAAGTCGGGGATACTCCTCGAGCGTCGGGTCAAGCCATATACCCAGGTATTTAAATTCCTTAGTAGAGACATGGTATGGGCAGGTCTCCGGGATCGCAGACTCGCCCCCCTGAATCAGGAAGAAGATGGTTTTGGCATCATTAACCTTTAGGCCCGCAAAATTCTGATATTCCCTGAGAATGAGGGAGACAGCCGGGCATGAGATGCACGGGTTACTGAGGTATATTAGAAGGTAATCCGCATAGAGCGAAAGGCGGTCCTCTCCCCCTTCCGGCCAAACGAAACCAGTCCAGTTGGTATTGGCTCTAAGCTCAATTGCTAGTGGTTCAAGGGCCAGGAGGAAGAGGAGTGGGGATAGCGGGCACCCCTGCCTCGTGCCCCTACCCAAGGGAAATGATTTGGAAGACCTGCCATTCACCCTCACCGTGGCCTCCGGGGATGCATAAAGAAGTTTTACCCATGATATAAATGTCTGTCCCAGGTTCATCCTAGCCATAATCGCCCACAGAGCTTCCCACCCCACAGAGTCAAACGCCTTTTCAAAGTCCACCGCCAGGAGGGCGAGTGTGGCTGGTATTTCTTTTGCTCTGCTCAGCGCCAATTGGACTCTACGTAAGTTCATTCGAGTTGATTTATTGGGCATGAATCCACATTGGTCCGGGTGAACAAGGGTCTCAATCACCTGCAGTAGTCTATTGGCAAGTGTTCTGCCGAGGACCTTGGCCTCGCCGTTGATCAGGGATATCGGGCGGTAGGAGGCACATTCCTCCGGGGGTTTTCTAGGCTTGTGTATGACTACTATGCATGTCTTCCTGAGGTCTGGGGGGAGTGCTCCTAGCTCTCTGCTGCGTAGGAACATGCGGTGCATGTGGGTAGATAGTGTGCCACCGAGGCATTTCCACGTTTCCGTTGGGAACCCATTGGGGCCCAGAGTTTTCCCGGATTGTAGCTGTGCCAGCGCCTCTTGCACCTAGCTGTCGGTGATGTCAGCATTCAGGAGATCTGATTGGTGCTGTGGGAGTATCGGAATCTCGATTTGATTCGGTCGAGCTAGCGTGAGGGTTCAACTGGCGGGTTCTCAGTGGGTGGGGTGTAGAGATTTTTGTAGTAGTCGACGAATGCCTCGACAATGTCAGAGTCTTCTGACAGCAGTTTTCCATCTGGAGATTTAATGGCCCGTACATGTCCCCTGCTTTGTTCGCGTCTCTCTAACCAGGCCAGAGTCTTGTTAGCTTTGTCGCCCCGTTCATATATTTGGCTTCGGACTAATTGGTGGGCAGTTCGTGCATTATCTAGAGATAGGTTGCTAAGGGCGTCTTGCGCCGTGATCATCGCCTCTTTTGCTTCTTGGGTGCCGTGTACTGGGACTTGCAGTTCACACTCCAGGACTCGTGCTTCTGCTTCTCTGACCTTCTGGACTTGACGTTGTTGATAGGCGGAAACCGCTGAGATAGCTTCCCCCCGGAGGACCGTCTTGTACGCCTCCCAGATCAAGTTCGGGCAGTCCACTGAGCCTTCATTGAGTTCGAAATATTCCAATGTCCTTTTTTGAAGCTCCTCAGCGATTTCAGGGAGGCGGAGATGGTATGCGTTTAGGCGCCAGTTACGGTCTGGGTGACGGCAGGAGTTTTTCATGGTTTGGAGGAGCGGAGAGTGGTCCGAAATTCCTCTTGCAAGGAATTCAGCGTCGAGAAGCCTGTGATTTATGTTGCGGGGGATAAAGGCATAATCGATCCTGGAGAACGATTTGTGGACGCCCGAATAGAAGGAAAAGCCAGCCTCGTTGTTATGAAGCGAACGCCATGTGTCCGTCAGTCCCAAGGCCTCGGCGAACGCGGCGAGCGGTGTGGAGGTGGGGCGGGTTCCAGATCTCCTATAGGATCTGTCGACTGTGGTGTCCATTACTTCATTAAAGTCCCCCCCAATCACCCAAGTATCAGCCTCTTCTTCCAGGAGCAAGCTCTGTAGTTCGGAGAGTAGTTCTTTCGCCAGCGTGGGGGGGCATAGATTGCTGCCAGGCCCCATTTCTCGCCCCAGATATCAGCTAGCAACAGTACATATCGGCCTCGGGGGTCGGTCCTGATCTTCCTTACCTGGAGGGGAACTCGTTTGTGAACGAGTATCATCGTGCCCCTGGCACCTTTTGTGAATCCGGTATGGTAGGTATGCGAATAATTGGATCTTTTGAAAAAGTTGGCGTTTGTGCCTATCAAGTGTGTTTCGTTTAGGAGGGCAATGTCTGGCGAGTGTCGGTTTAGGTACTGGAGCACCAATCTTCGCTTTATGCTGGAGCCGAGGTCGTTGACGTTCCAGGACAGTATGGTTACCTTGTTTGGAATTCAATCTATCTGCGTGAGTCTTCTTGTTGGGACATCTGGAAGGATCAGTGGCAATTGCGCTTTTTCTGTGGACATATGGCGGTTTTCTTCCATGGGAGACATCTGAGGGTTGCCTTGCATTGAGGTGCCTGCTGACTGGCTGATAATGGCGTCCACGGTCCTGGCCAAAAACAGTGTTTGCTTTCCTTGCCTACGTTTGTCGGCTTCAAGCCTTCTTGTCCCAGGGTTCCTTAGGTCCCCAAAACGCCCCCCACCCTGTACTTCCCCCCCAACTGGGAGCACCTGTCGCCCAAACATTAAACTTATATCTTGGTAAACTTCCTCGGGATAACCCTGACTGCGATAACGCCTGCGCTGCTTTAAGAGCGGCAGCCGCTAAGTGAGCGCTTCCATGTTAATACGTTGCAGATTAGTCCCCCCCACTGCGTGGGCCTTACCCCTTTTCTGTGGGGGTCCCTGTCATGTCGTTGTCTGCATTGGCCGGAGATCGAGGGGGCGAGAGCCGCTCGGGCCGGGTGTTAGGCAGAAACCTGTGCAGTTCCCTCTGGGACCACTGCAAAAGATTTAAGACTACAGGTGTTTGGCAGTAAACCCACTTGGTAGCAGTCTGTACCACACAGATTCACTTGGTAGCTGTGGCTGAGCAGTCAGACTTCCCTCAAGAAGAGTTAGGCAGCATACAGAGTATTCACAATAGGTCAAAAGAACACAGTAGAACAAGTAAACACTGACCAGAGCTTGGTGTAAAAGAGATATAATTATTTATTTAAAACCACATCTAGTAAAACACACAGGCACTAATGTTAAGCAGTTCAAAAACACGGTCACTAAAAGATATACACTCCCTTAAAAGAATATTAGACAAGTCTTAAGTAAAGCCCCACTTATTTTCAGACAGCGGTGAACGCTTAACGCAGATGGCACTCTAATAATTCGTTTTAAAAAGGGAGAGAAAAGCAGAGTATAATTTGAAACAGATCCCAACACTTTCACAAGAACACAACAAGAGAGGAAGGCAAAGTAAAACCGTGAAGTTAGAGTTCAGAAGGCCAGATCCACTTTAAGAGGATCAGAACGAAATGTGTCCAAGGTCACACGGTTGAAGTGCACAAAAGTCTTGAAAAGGTTGAGAAAGAGTTGGACCAAAAGAAAGGGACCAGTTAGTTGGTCAAGGTGGCCAGCCCAGTCCAGAAGGTTAAGGTAAGGGATTATTATTACCTTGTAGCAATCTTTAGAAAGGGAGGCCTGGCGGACACGGTACCTTAAAGTGGTGAGAATACTCCAGCAGGGGCAGTTGTTCCTGGCAGCGGATGCAAGTCGGTGCTTCGTCCGGGGGAAGAGAGGATCTCGTCGGGGAGGAAGACAAGAGTCCGTTGCACTGCCAGGGAAGAAACCAGCCGCGCAGTTCTCAGGTAAAAGGAGCAGTCCTTTTATTCGCGGTCCAGTGGTAAGTGGCTATCCGGTTGCCGGGGTGCTTGGCATGGGCAATTCGACCACAAGACGTCCTGGGATGCGAGGAAAAGAAGGTAAACTGGTTGTGCCCACCAGTCAGGGGAAGAAGCCTCTCCAGCCGGGAGATCTTCTATGTCGTCGGGAAGTGGTGAGTCGGTTTCGCAGGGCTCCACCAGTGGTGTTGTCGTGGTAGGTCGGCTCAGCTTCTCCCTCGTTGGATTCTCAGGTCCTGTGGTGACTTCTGAAGTTCCAGTCCCCAAAGCCCTGCTTTTATGCAGCGCACCCCCATTCACTCAGCCTAGCTGTCAATCAAACATGCTAAGTGGTGAGCCGGCCGGCTCACCACTTGGGCCAATCACACAAGTGTGTGACTTGCGTTACCAAGGTAACTCAGTCCAGGGTGCCTAAATCCCCTCACACACCCCCTGTGATACCCAGACAGAGTGGCACCACTTTTGGAGGCTTCTGTGGAGAAGCCCGCCAAAAAGTGGAACAAAGGGCTCGACTTAGGTTGGAGTCACAGAAGAGAACACAAACGCCATTTTAGAATCGAGTCCTGGCAAAAAATACCAACCGGCAAATTATTTTTAAATAAATAAACCGGCGGTATGTTCGAGGCTATGAGAATTAAATAATTAAAGTTGGTAGCCTCGAACAATGGGAAAATCCCATTGGGATATATTCGCGGTCGAATATAAAAAGTAGTATCCACTGCCACCAGCCAAAACTCGATCAGGGGGGACGGAGATGTGCCCCTTCGACTAACAGACCCCGGGGCAATCGAATTGCCCCCGACCAGTATGTCCACAATATGATGGTTTGTACCGGTTTCTGTTAATAATTTGGGACTAGTAAAGCCAATGGTGACTTTACATGCCCTGGGAGACAGTAGTCAGTCCCAGGTATGGAGTCTATGGTGGGGTGTCACTATGACACCCCTGTGTCACTGCATGGAGGGTGCTGTGTAACACACATAGTAAAAACACATGAGACCCTATGGAGTAAAGGACCCCATAGCCCATAAAACACATAAACAGTCAAAGGAACACCATAAATCATGTCCAAGAGTGGGAGAAAAAGAGTCTCACTCTTGGCAGGAGAACAAAACAAACTCCAGAAATCCAGCAAAGCTGCTGGGGGACTCACTAGGTTAGGAAATTCAGCCTAAAGAGAGAATTCTCCCTAACACCGGGGCCTCTGTGTGGATGGGCCCGGTGGTGTACGCCTCGTTCTGGAATCTGTAAGAACTTGGGTTTCCAGCCAGTCCCATGCTTCTTTGGGAGTGTAAAATAGATGAGTGGTGCCCTCATAGTGGACTTTGAGCGGTGCCAGGAAAAATAAAGCATATTTGATAGAAAGCGACTGAAGTTTCTTCTTGACCGAGTCAAAAGATTGGCGGGCCTTTTGGACTTCCTTGGTGTAGTCGGGGTAGAACCCGACCCTATAGCCGTTGTATGTAATCGGGCCGGAGGCCCTTGCCATTTGTAGGATCGCATCTCCATCACTGTAGTTCAGCAGGCGTGCGATTATCGTTCTAGGCGGGGCGCCTGGGGTAGGTGGGCCGGTGGGGACTCTGTGCGCCCTTTCTATGGAGAAGAATTTGGATAGTTTTTTGGGGGCGAAGACATGAGTTAGCCAATCCTCCAGGAACAGTTCAGTGCTGGGGCCTTCCTCCTTCTCCGGTATTCCGAGGATCCTGAGGTTATTGCGCCGTGCTCACCCTTCGCTGCCCTCAGCACGGTATTCCAGTTGGGCAATTTTTGTAAATTATCTTTGATCTTTGAGCCCTATCTGGATCAGATTAAACCTGCATTGGCTCGTACATTATTTTTTAAGTTAGGATAGGTATTTTATAGCTAGCGACTTGTACTTATAAATAGGGTACGACTACTATTGATTTGTGTCCTTTTTGACTAGATAAGAGAGTGACAGACCTTCATTTTATCCTGATTTGCCCTATGTATGATCATTTGAGGAGTTCATTGTTAAAACCCAGATTAATTAAAGCTGGAATACATAACCCATTGGAGTTCAACACATGGGAAGAAGAATCCATCAGCAAGTTATTACATATATTAAAGCACAAAACGTTTTTAGGTGCCTTTTAATCTTAATCTGTTTTTCTGCGACAAATTAGAAGATGCATATTTTTTAAACCCCAACCCATTCCACAATCTCTTACATTAGATTAAGCAAGCAGGTAGGTATTAAAGGGCATGACAGCATGGGGTGTTCCTTATACAATGCCACAGTGTGCCACCAGTCTGCACCAAATTCTGCAGGACCCGCTGCACATTACTGGCTCCATGACATTTGGACACCCCATTCCTTTCCCCGGGTTTCAGCACCTTCACACATGAGACAGTTGACTGAAATTGGCGAGACATCAATGTGGTCGTAGACGGACCCGACAAAGCTCTTTTTAAGCGTCTCGACGTGAGAAACAAAACTCAAAGGCTCGAAAACCACGTTTCAAGGCCCGAAGAAGCACCGTTTACAAGATATTGGTATCACAACGCACCGTAAGGGTGAGGTGACAGGTGGGGAGAGTGCACAGAAGCTCCTAGTATGCTACAGCACTCCAACTCTCGCCTCCCCACCGTCTCTGCTCTGGGGTATGTCAGCCAGCCACATTCTCAGTGCAGTTTACTTCAGAGTGCAAAGTTTTTTTTTAAGTTTTTCTTTTTAATTAAAGTCCATTAGTTTAATTACATATAAACTTTAAGCACATTACAAAAATGATAAAAAGATGATGCATAAAATTAAGCACTGAAATATCAATTAAGTAATAACTTAAAAGTACAATAACTTGTAATGTAGGAGAATCAAAATGTACACAAATGATACATACTTTCAATTCATTTGATTTATGACAATAATAGCTTAGGTGCGCAGTCATAATATCTAAAAAAAAGTCGAATGTCATAATCTCGAGAAAAAAAAACGCCGGAAAAAAAAGTCGAAAATTTCTTATTTTATTTACATTTATTTTTTGCCTCTAGCATGTAATAAAAAACATTAAAAAAAAAATGCGACTTTTTTTTTCCACGTTTCTTTTTGGAGATTTTGACTTTCGATTTTTTGGTTTTCGATGTTATGACTATAAACCAATAGCTTATACACATAGAAAACATTATAAAACATTTGTAGAACTTAAAGCCCTATTCCAAATTTCATAGCCGTCAAATTAATTACTACTGACTGGGCCCCCATTAACGTGGACCAAAATTGGTCTTCTCGAATGCTTTCAATTACACTTACAAAGTGACCATAACCCCTTGTATAAAACTCAAACAAGGCTGTGCATGATGTCAAGATATGTCGAGCAGTCTCGATCTCTTGTTTACAACATCTACATGAGTCATCAAGTGATAAGCGACTCGGAAAAGCGACCTACAGGATCATTGATTTTCAACAATTGATCAGTGTGTTCTGTCTGTCAATAGAACCTGTGCTGTGTAGGGGTACTTTTTGCTAGTAAGTAATAAAATGCCTGCTACCATACGTCAAAAGGATATTGCAAGTCTCATAGGCATTTCCTGATCTTGTAAAGGAACTCAAACTTTGGCCTAATTCCTCTATTTGGTCAATGAACCACTTTTTGACTTGCAATATCCCTATAACATACAGTAGGAGGTACTTGCTGGGAAATCCACATATGCAGTTAAATTAGAAAACGTTTTAGTTAGGAGTGTGCTTCGTAGTGTGTTTCACACATGCTTTGTACCAGTACAAAGCATGTGTTTATAAAGTACATATAAAGCACCATGTTGTCACAGCTCCGTGACCAGCATCTATAGAACCTGTAATTTCTGGTCACGGGTGCAGTGTGCAGAGGTTCCAGGTCCCAAGATTGTCTGTTACTGGTGGTAGCAAGCTGAGAGGTTGCTGCTCAAGACACTCTTATTTAATAAAGGGTTTTGCTACTTACCCTCTGCCTTCTGAAGAATCTTTCTTAACAACTGTCGACGAGTTGGTTGGGGGAAGCAACCTCTGGCTGTTCTGCAGCTTCCCGATGTTCCCCTTCGCGTTGGCGCAGAGCATCTCATAAGGAGCCCAGGTCCAGTTCTAGCTGACAGTGTGCATCTGTCGGAGATGTTCGTGACCTGCGCCCCTTGTGTTGGGTGACTGCGGACATGTGGAGGTGCACAAGGATTTAGTGCACCAGAGCGTGTGGCAGACGCCTTTTGCATGCATATTTTGAGGAGGTGAGCGCGCCCGCCTTCCCAGCGTTCCATGCTGCACGTCGCCACTGAACGGAGGTGGTAGAGGAGGCTGTGACATACTCTCGGGTGGTTAGAGGAAGCCAGCCAATAGCGTGAATAAGCATGCAGCCATTTTGGCGGCTAATCCACATGGCACTAATCCGCATTACCCCGCTGCATCATATTCATCTGGGTACATTGGGATTAAAACTGTGTCCTGTATTTTGCCGCTCTTCTTCATCCCAGTAGTCTGTGTGGGTACTTAAGTGTAGTGCACATTAACAATTTGGATGTGTGTCCCACATTAACAGTTTGGTTTGGGATCTGCATCCCATATGCTGCCTGATTAGCCCTCATACTGTGTAGCTGAGTGCCAGCAACAGTCTATTGTTTTCTCCTGTTCTTCTGAAGACTACCTTATCTCATGGAAAATGTGCCAGGCCTGTGTTTTTCTTGCCATAACCTGTTAAGCCCAAAGTACAATGGGCAGATTGGAGGGACGGATTCACAAAATATGTTCTGGCTGTGGTTGGCACTAATCTCATCGCAGGAGATGCTGTTGATGTGGAAGTGGCAGTCACTTGACTAATGACAAGGAGTGTGTATCCATGCATATTATTTGTCGTGATTGTGGTAGTAGAGGGCATCTGGCCTGATGCTGCAAGAATTTTAAAGCTTGTGGACAGATACAGGACGTATATGAGGAGGAAGATTGAGATGATTATGAGGAATGGGAAGAGAAGTCTTCCATTCTATTCAAGCAGTGTAAGGAAAAGTGAAAAGGAAGAAGCCATATGCACTGGTTTCTATAAATAGGATGCAAATACCCATGTTGAGTGATAGTGCGGCAGAGCTCTCTCGTAAGCGTACAAGTATGGAAGGATGAATTCAAGTGTTGCCTTCTAGAGGAGCCGGAGATCAGAGCAAATGCTTATGGAGATGTTCTCATTAATATAACAGGCGAGTTTGCAACTGAATTACTATTCAAAAGGAGAGGAGTGACTGGTGTGGGGTACATAGCAAGAAAAGGAGAACTACTTTCATGCGGTTATCAAGCAGAATTAGCCATCAAGTTGGATCCCCGTCACCCAGAACAAGTTTCGACAGTTCAGGGGAACGAGAAAATAAACAATGGTCTTGAGGTATTGTCTTGGTTTCCGGAGATTTTTTAAAAGAAACTGGGTTGCCTTAGAGGCTTTGTTCATCGCATAAGACTCAAGCATGGGGTGGTACCAGTGTCAGCAAAAGTGAGGATGGTATCTTTGGCATTGCGTAAAGAAGTGGAGGTGGAGATTAAAAGAATGGAAAAGGAATGGATCATTGAAAAAGTTGAGGCCTCCGAATGGGTCAGCCCAATGGAACTGTAAGACTGTGTATTGACTTCAGAAAGTTGAATGGCAATGTGGTGGCTGAGAAATTTCAGCTTCCCAGAATAGATGACTTACTGGCAGGAGTGGCTGGTGAACAAGTGTTCTCTATTCTAGATTTCAGAGCAGCATACCATCAATATGAACTTCATGAGGATTCCATGGATTTGATGTCATTTATAACATCTATTGGATTATTTAGGTGCAGAAGGATGCCGTTCATGCTTGTCTCAGCAGCAAGTGTATTTTAAAATGTCATGCATAAGTTGTTGGAGAATGAAATGGGAGTGTTGCTCTATCAAGATTATGTGCTGGTGTATGGTGCATCAATGGAGGAACATGATGGTCAGTTAAAAAGGGTGCTTCAGATTTTGAAGGAAGCAGGCTTGAAAATAGTCATGGAAAAAAAGTACTTTCAGAGCCCACAAAGTTACATATCTTGGACATGAGGTTACGGGCAGGGTCTCAAACCGAAACTTGGCACAGTGGAGGCGATTGGGAAAATGTCTGAGCCCAAAAGTAAGAGTGATGTGGCATTGTTTTTAAGGTTGGTAGAATTCTACAGCAAGCTTGTGGAAGGACTTGTAGCCATGACTAAAAACATGAGGAGGCTTACAAAAAAAGGTGTAGTGTTTGATTGGAACGATGAGTGTGCAAAGGAATTTGAGGGAGTCAAATGTTGTGTAATTCAGGCCACATTCTGGTTAGTTTTGTGCAAGGACGGAAGACAGTGATTCACACTGATGCAAGCGATTGTGGTGTTGGTGCAGTGCTTATGCAAGAGAATGATGGAGGACTGTAGACCATTGCATTTGCGTCGAGAATACTCAAGGAGACAGAAAGAAGATATTCTGTGGTATAATGGAAGATGTTAGCCTGTGTGAGGTCAATCAACAAAATCTGGATGCATGTGTGGGGATGAGAATTCAAAGTCAGGACAGATCATAAACCTCTTGTTAGTATTTTCAACAGAAGTGGCTTGAAAGGGATTTCAAGGAGAATAATGAAATGGGTGAGCAGTTTACAGGGCTTGCAATAATAGGAATAATGTTATAGCTGATGCGTTATTTAGGTCAGCGGTTGTATATCCCCTTGTGGGGGAAGTGGATACTGAAATTCAAGAGGACATTGTAGGAATCTGTCAAGTGCATGAGAACATCAAGCAGAAGGAATGGGATGAAGCATGTTGAAGAGATGCAATTTATCAAGTTGTGCTGGAGTTGGTACAGATGAATACCAACGTCTGTGGTGATGGGAAGGTTAAGGATTACGGGTGAGTATGGGATGCATTGTGTTGTCGAGGTGGTTATTTGTGCAGTGTACATCGGTTGGTGGTTCCTGAGGAGATGAGGAATGCAGTTATGAACTTGGGACATAGGGGACATTTGGGTCGGGCAAGGGTAAAATGCAAATGAAAGCTGATTTTTGGTGTTCCAGTGTGGATAAAGAGCTGGAATGTATGGTGAAGGATTGCACAGAATGTGTGGAAGGTGACAAGACTTCAGGTGTGTAAACCGCTCATGAAGGTGTGTGAGTCTCCCAAGGTTCTGTGGGATGAGATGGCACTGGATTTGTTGGATACATTTAACATTAAGGGGGCCAGAGATACGTTTTTATTGGTAGTCATGGACATGCTATCCAAACGGCCTGAAGCCTGTGTTTTGAAAGATGTGAGTTCAGGTAGCATATCCAGGTTTCTGGAACTGTTATTTTGGTGAGAAGGCTTCCCATGTAAGTGTCTATCGGATAATGGTCTGCAGTTGGTGTCAAGAGAATTCAAAGCTTTCTTCGAGTGGTATGGAAATGAACAGGTGACAACGGCCTTGTACCATTCTCAAGGGAATGGATGCATAGAAACATTTTATTGCAGAATCATGAATTCCATAAGAACTGCAGTGGCCACCAGTGGGGATTGGATCATGGCAGTTATGGAAAGGACATTTCAATATAAGCTGGCTCCACACGTGGTGACAGGCGTGGCACCCTTTGAGTTGTTCTGGGGCAGGAAGCCCAATACGCATTTTTGTCCAGGTTGGATGGGCAGATTAAGGTGTGAGGGTGTTGCTGTGGACTGGGTACGAGAAAGGTTGCATGTGAATGGGGAAAGGGGAAAGGAGAGATTGGATGAGAAGAATTTTTTTTAGGAATGTCAATGTGAGACCACACAATGTTATCAAATTGCAATTGCCGGTCAAGGTGAAATAAGGAGAATCAAGATTTTCTAAGGAGATGAAAGTTGCCAAGGATTCGGGTGTGTCCGTCATGGTCAAAGGTGGAGGAGTTTGGAGCAAATAAGGGATGGTGTTTGCCTGGAGAGGGAATGTGGGTTGTGTTTGGTGGAAGGAAGGGAGGTGTTAGGAATGTGCTTCATAGTGTGCTTCACACATGCTTTGTACAAGTGCATATAAAGTACTGTGTTGTCACAGCTCAATAACAAGCATCCAAACAACCTGGAACCTCTAGTGGAGGGTGGAGTTTGCAGAGAGGTTCCAGGTTCCACGATTGTCTGTCACTGGTGATGGCGAGCTGAGAGGTCGCTGCTCAAGACCCTCTTACTTAATAAAAGGTTTTGCTACTTACCCACTGCCTCCTGAAGAATTCTTCTTAACAGTTTTCATAGATGCATAATCTACACTAGTACTACCTATCCAGTGGCGATTTAATCTGATTGAGGGGAGTGGCGTAGGACAAAGCTCTCCTTTTCACAGCCCTCCAGTTGCCAAGTTTCTTCCATTATTAGTATAATGAAAAGCACAATAAAATGAGAAAAAACATTGTACCAAATATGTCCTCAAACCCCTTGTTGTTGGAAATTCATGTCAATTGTGGAATGATGTCCTCTGCATCAGTGTCAGTTGTAATGATTTATGGGATCACGGCACTTCTCCCCAAAGGGAAGCCCCTACCTGTGAGGCTAGGGAGGTGAGCCCATGACGCAGCATTTCCCATAGAGGTTGGGTGGAAAGCGGGATGTCACAGGGAGAGACTCCCCTCATGGGGACAAGATTGCCTGTTGCGTGATGGAACTCCCTAACCCTCCTGTCTATGAAATCCATAAAGTCTGCTGAGAACCAATCTGAAAGCACTACTGTATGCTATTGCAGTACTCCTTCCTTTCTTCCTGTAAATATTGATACCACCAAGATCAGGAAGACTAAAATGGATATACAGTTGCTATCAAGTCACCTTCCAAGAGTACTGATGGAGTTATACAAACTACTCCTTAGACAAGTACAGAAGGTACTGGGAAGAGGTGGCCTCAAGGAGGCATGAAGAATACCCAATATGAACAAACAAAGGACTGTGACACTCCGCTGGGGGGGAACAAGCTGAAGGAAATAAAAATAGGGAAAGAATCCAATGATATGATCTTGCGTAGCTTGGCAAGCGAAGCATGCGTGAAGCCAGGCAGATCCTCGAAGTTGAAACCTGGGAGCAAGGAGCTAAATCAGGGAAACAAACCTCCAGTAGGCAGGACACCGACAGTAGATTGTAGTATAATATGATATGATATGGCATTTGTAACGCGCCTATACACAAGTGTTTCTTGTCTTTTTCATGCCAACCCAGGCCTGACTGGAAGCCAACTGATGGTGGCGTGACCTTGAAGAGGTGGACTGAGCGGTCCATTAACTGGGCAGATACCGTCTGGCCAGGGACCCCGCAGAGCCAAAGCACGACAGCAGGGTGTGGAAAGAGAAGCAGAGAGAACGTCTCTTTGGAACGCATCGACCCGACACCCCAGGAAAATCTGCCGATGTGGCTCCAACAAAGACGAGGTAACAGGAGTTACGGGAGGCCTAGTAGGAGATTGTGGAAAGGTACTGCAGCTAAAGAAGACATCGAGAGTACTCTCCCTTGTCTCAGTAACTGTATCAAGAATATTAAATGGGAAGAAAGCCTCAGGAGAAATCTCCCTCATCTCCAGAGTTGGGATAGAAGTATCAAGTGTGAGGATTACACTACTAGTGTTCTTCCTCGTATCAGTCGTGTCAAAGAGACTGAGAGAGAAGAATATATTGGGAGTACTCTCCCTCAAGACTCTATCATCAAAGGAGATATTCAGGCCATGAGACCCATCTTCTTTGTCAGAGTGTAAGAAGAGATCACGGACACTAGGAGGGGAAAGAAAGAAGAGGAATAGCTGTGTGCTGGAAACAACAGGAGTGTTTGACTTTTACACAAACCCTAAGAGAAGCCTGGAAAGAAGTGCAAAAGTTGATCAAATCTGTTGCAGGAAAGTATCCAAAGTTAGCCAACGGCTAACCAACTGAACTAGGAGAAGGGAGTCATTCTTCTGGTTCTTTCACCTATAATCGTTGAATCAGAAACTAAGGTACTATTTTACTAAACAGAAGCTTGGAGACTGACCAAGTTGACCAGGAGGAGATGGCAGTTGTTGAACTGTGGGAACAGGAAAAGGGAGACATTCTCCTGGTATTCTCTACAAGTGCAGAACTTGAACTATTATCAGAGACTAATAGAAATACACCCATAGGGCTGATGCCATTGCACCAGGAAAAGGAAGTAATTCTCCTGGAGCCATGTATGTTAATGTCTTTTGTTAGTGGTAGGGTTAGAGTAGGTTTGTTTTGGACAGAGGAAGGGCATTTTTTCAGTTTGACAACCACCCTGACGACGAGCACCCACGTTCTTCTTTAGTTAGGTAGGGGAAACCCGTTATAGATTGGGGAAGATAACCTTTTTCTTTATTATTTAAATAAAGATTGTTGTAAACATGCCACCCCTTTGACTGACTCCTGACTCCAGCCCGTCACACAGGTTAAGAGCTTTGGTTGTAAGGTATTTGGAAGCCAACACTTTGATTTCTTCTTTGTACACAACATATGGGTGACTTTGCAGATACAGAGCTGTTCTAGTGATTCCAATATTCCTCCATTATGTTGCAGTAGACTCTCACTTGCTGGCTATTCCCCTTATGAATAATCTGTGGTCCCTTGCTGCACTCAGCTGGTCCATACCATGGTTGCTCCTACAACTGGGGATACTGATGTCAAAACAAGAGAGCCTATTTGAGTATTTTCATGTATCATTTTTAAAATAGATGGGGGCACAAACAACACTTCAAAAAAAGGACACCTACATCCAAATTATTCTTCAAAGCCAATTGTATAATAGCTCAGTTAATCCCCCTAAATTGTGATATAGCATACTGTAGCAATAACATTCTAGAGCAATGTGAGTTGTAGTATTATTGCTTTGAAAAATAGGCTCATAAAATCTACCATCTCCCTCACATTCGCGAATAGGTTTTATGATGCACAGTTACCATTTAAGAATAAAAAGGAACTATAGCACACAGGCTGATCATTTTGCAAATGATCCATGCATGTGCTGACTTGTAAAAACCATATGGAATTCCAAAAAGAAAAGTTATTTGTGGAATTTGTAGCATATAGATAACATGTTAAACATGAAAAGACTCGGGTTTTGCAATAAATTCATGCTTGTGCTGACTTGTGAAGACATTTTAGAAAAGTAATATATATGGAAAATATGGCATGTAGATGGCATGTTGATATAATCATAAAAATACATTCAGCTCGTGTTCCTGGTTGAGGCCAAGTTGTAAACAGACTGTTCAGATACCTACCATATTGCTTTCTTGAAAATCAGACTAATGTGCACAGTGGTTTGGGTGAAAGAACGCTTGCAAATGTCCCCTTCTAGTATACTATTCAGCTTTACATACATTAGGCTCACAATCACGCCTTAACTTTTACAATGGAGCTAATGACTTTAGATGTATTAATATGCAACTGCAAACATTATAATTATTACACCAGCTAAGGTAATCCATCATTCTATGCGAAGCTCATAGTTTTATGTATTCCTCGTGGTTTCTAACAACCTGAACTAATACCAGTTTCCCTTTTTCTTGTTTTCCTCCCCCCTTTTTCCTTTCCCTCGGATGGTTTCACAAATTTTAAATGGTTTGTTTTACTATAACCCAAAAAATATATGTGTGACTATGCCATTATTTGGACTGAAGTATCATAACACATATGCGCCCTGAAGACGACCCTAGAGGGTTGAAACACGTGTTGGCGATTTGTAATGTTTCTTTAAAACATGTTTCTTGGCGACTAGCAATGTTTCTTTAAAACATGTTTCTTTATGACCAGCGATTCATTTATGGAAATAGCTCATGATATACGCAAACAGAGTACCACTCCAGTTGACGACTAACTACTTGTTGGGTACTAAAAGTTGTTAATTTGTTTCTGTTCTATTCAAATTGAAGTACAGGGATAACCCAATAACACACAGAGAGGTTTTGAATCCCTAATAAACTCAGTTTTTTGGCACCCTTATGACCAAATTTTAATTTTGTATTTGGAAGTGAGCGCGAAATGTGAGGATACATTGCCAGACATTCACTTTGTTTTAGGGGACAGTGAGAAGTCACCTACCTTTCCTCACTACTGCTGCACACTTCATTATATTGATTGCTCATCTACATTGCAGAATGATTTGCGCACACCCAGCATAACAATTTTTCTCACATATCACTCTTATGGTTACAAATCTAAAAACCTCCAAAAAGCAGTTTAAAAAGCAGAAGGAATATCAAGAGACTTCTTACTAACAGATAAACCAAAAGTGAAAAACAAGATGACCACAGTAAACTTTATCACAACATGTAGTACATATGCTCAGATTACCAGGGGGTTTTTAAGAAAACATTGGAACATTTTACAAATGGATCAGAATGTAAGCAAACACCTGAATGAAGTACCATCATTGGTATACAGGAAAGCACCATCTATACAATATATGATTAGTCCTAGCTTTTTGAATCCACACCAACCAACAGATTTGTGCATGATGTAAAGAAATGCAGAGGGCAGACAGTTTCAAAGAGGTAAAAGGGATGCACTCTGTATACTGACTGGAGAGTAGTCAGTATGCAACAGTTTAAGGTATCTTGGCTTCAACACAAAGGTGTAAAAGGCTCTTAAAATGTCTCTAGGGACCTTCTGGAAAGGACCAGGGGGACAGAACTACAAGGTACCTTTTGCTGTAAGTGTTCTTGGTGCTCAACATGGTCTTGTAGGCTTTAGGGCATTTTGCAGGCTTCTGCAACAGAGTTTGAGACAGGAGTCAGATGCAGGTATTAGGTGGCAAGACGGTTCGGCGAGCGAATCTGGAAGAACAGCTGCAGGCTGGTTTACAGGGCGACTCGGGGTCAGAATAGTTGACTCAGTGCTAATCGGCTGTTCTGAAGCACTGGCTGAGATGACCTGTGATTCTTTCAGAGACTGCAGCTTGAAAACAGTCAGCATTGCACTCATTTGCGGATTGAGGAACTTGACTGGCTCTCAAATGTCCTTTAAGGTTCATGGTGGTAGATGCTTGTCAAGGCTTCTTCAATGGGCTTGTGTCGTCCTTTAAGGCGGACGTCCCAAAGCTAAGGCGTGTGATGCAGGCAGCTCCTTGTGCTTTGTTCCTGGTTCAGAGACCTTCTGGTACTTCCTGTCTAGGGAGTTTGTTGCAAAAGTCTAGCAGGGCACGCTGTGTGCTGGCTAGGTACCGGTACTGGAGTGATTAGAGGTCTTCATAGGTCTTTTCTCCCTCAGTTCCCTGGGAAAAGTTTATGAGTGGGATCTTGATTCCCTCTTTGGATATCCTGGCTTTCCTTCACTGGCGGAAGTTGTAAGGCAGACTGTACCTTCAGCCAGGGTCCAAGGTTAAATTATTCTTTCTTACTTTCTGTGAAGTCTTCAGATGATCTGCCAAAAGAGGGTCTCCGCCCTCTTTTAAAGCCAAGTGGGCCTCAGTGATTGGTGTAGGCTAAGCCTACCTTAGTGAACCAATCCTGGGGTCCCTGCCAACAAGCTTCTGTATGTGTGAGGTCAAAACCAGAGTGCTTTGCAACAGGAATGGTAAAGGGGTGGAAATAGGAACAAGGTGTGCCCCAGAACTAATATGGCAGAACCCTTCTCTCAACAGAAAGAGCTCTGGGCTCATTCCTTTGTGCTTCTATGTCCCATCCATCTTCCTGTCTGTTGTGTACAAAGAGTCTCTCTGGTTAATGGTCCTCCCTTTGTGGTTACTGTTAAAGCGGCAAGTCTCCCTTGAAGCTGCTGAGAGCCCAGTCTCTCTGGCTCCTACAAACCACATTCTCATTCCTTATGAATGGGGTCCCCCTAGCGGGGTGGCCTACTGTAAACAACAGACCCAGACATGACAATTCACTGCCCTCGATACTGAAAGGCGGGAACTGGCTTTAGGTTGACATAGCTACATATGAAAGGTTGTTGGGTTTGCTGCCTCCTTTGCTATCCTCTACAGCCAGGTCCTGTGTTGTACCCCTGTTGGTATGATAATCGCTGACACCAGCTTCAGGGCCTGACAAAAGAGCAGGGCAGGTGGGCCTCCCCCTTCCTTGGGATGACATTGAGCCCTCCTTGGTTGTCACATTCCCACTAAATATGACAGGGGCGGACTGTGCCTGTAGGCGGTGTCCAGACCGGAGTACACAGGGCCTATGCTTTTGCTGTGGTGTGAGCATAGGAAAATGTGTGCGGATTAGCCCCAGACATTTTCCTAAGGTTGTCTACCATCATTCCATTTAATTAAAACTTTCAAAAAGCCCAGGTGCGCGCGTGCCAACCATGCTGATGGTTGAATTTCTCTCAAACCTATTAATCTTATTCTCACAAGGGTAGTAGAGTTGTTTAATTTGAACTAAGAAGTGAAATGTCCATTCAGCTAAGTGTGCCTTTAACCTCACCCTTTCTATATGCAAATTCAGTAACCACAATGAAGTTTTAAGCCAAAGCGCTTCCTTCCGTGGACCTCTGTCTCCAATTTAATCCACCTACATCCCCTTGCTTTGACATAGCCTATGGCACAACTGATCAAATTCCCCAATAGGACTGATGGCTTTAATTGTGTCCCACACTGTTGTCAGACTTCTCACAGGAGTACAGTTTTCAGCAAAGAAACAGGTAAAGGCCCAGAGATTTCCCTCCTGACAGATTCATAATTAAAGCATCTCTTAAACACCATGGAGGCTTCATAGGGGGACAAACCGATCTACCCTCAGGGAGAAAATGATGGGGGAATAATCAGAGAGGATCCTCAATCCGTTTTCCACTCCTGAGTGGAAAGGAATCTAGGATGAAGACATCAAAATGCATCTGTAATTCACTTCTTCGGGATTGAGAAAGGTCCATGTTTCAATTAGACCAAGCTCCATCAAGACCCTTATGATTGCTTTTGCTCTTCTGAAGTCTGCCGGTGTACGGGCACAGCATTTGTCTTTCAATTGGTCAAGAACAGCATTGAAATATCACCTATAATTGTATCATTGGCAGGCAACACAGCTATCCTGGGATTGGGATCCAAGAAATTATCTTCCTGTTTCTCATTTGTAAAATAGAGTGAAACCAAGGTAACAAGATGGCCAAATAAGAAACCCTTGACCAGAAGAAATCTGCCATTTGTGTCTTTGAGGATCTCCTGCTTGGAAAAGGGAATGGCCCTGGCTGAGAGGATGGCCACTCCTTTTCTGTTCTTGCCACTTGAGGTGAAGCTTTGAAGGGGAAATCCTCTACAGTGCAAGGGATTCCGATCACAAAGGCAAAGGTTAGTCTGCTGAAACATGGCAACACTGGCATCCAGACACTGCATACAAGACAGAATACTATTGCACTTCATCAGAGAATTCAGACGTGGATGGTCAGGCAGACCATGGACATTTCAGACATATTTAATGGTTAATGTATTAATGTCTCTATACTGAGTCACAAATGCCCTACAGGGAACACAAAAGCATCCCTCAAATCCTGAAGCATCTCACCCCAATTATCTGCCACGTGACAAATTTGCAAAAAGCCAACATTAATTAATTGAATAATTCATCTTTTATAACGTGCTTAATACCAGATACCAGTCTCTAAGCACGGGACCAGCGTTTAAACCTGTGTTGCTCTGCATTGTCTTGCTTCCAAGACAATTGCGTTGCCCCTGAGCTATCGTCCTGGTACCACATTATACCTCAGCGGTTTGACCATCAAAAAAGATCAAAATGTCTAAATTTAGAAGCCTTGATTAGTCCTGTCCAGAATACCATTCTGAAAAGACTTTGGGTAAAACTAACCCCAGCATTTGCCAACTTCCCAACATCCCTAACAGAAAACCCATCTAAATTTGTATTAGATGTCCCATGATCAGGAACCCACCCATTTCCCATAGAGGCTTCACACCCTAGCAGGTGATCCATCACCATTCCTGGGGAACCTCCTACCCAGTACAGAACACTTCATTACTAAATCTATTTCCTACCTTACCACACAGACACAGGATATTAGAGAGAAGAGTTCTTACATGACAAATCTAAGTCAATATGGAAGACAAGTAAGGCAACAGTGTTGTAAAATCCTCAGTCTCTGCAAACAGAATTAAATCAGGTGACAGTGGACCCATCCTCCTTTGAATTGGCCCTATCTCCACAGAGTTTCTTCCGTTGGGTTTTTCCCTGCCCGTTTATTCTGCCTAGCCAAGCCCATGTCCATCCTTGATGGTTGTGACCAGGATCCGACTTCTTCCTTGAAGGTGAAGAGAACCCCTCTGACTGCTGAGATTGGTTCAGATAGAGTAGAGGTTCTGCTTCTTTCAAGTTGGCTGAGCGATCATTGTTGGAGGCTAGGAAGGAGCATGGAACACCCCAGAAATATTGCATGCTATGGTCTGGTAGCCAGGGGATAACCTCAGAAATAGCTTTGCATTTGTACAGTGTTTCTGAGGCGAGGTCCTAGAGAAGTTTAATATTACCAGTTTTAATTTGGATCTAGTGTGTTTTCCATGCAGCACTCAAGATCCATTTCTTGATTTGGTAAAAATTAACTTGTGTGAGAACATCATGGATTAAGCCTTTCTCTTGCTGGAACAAAGAAACCCTGTGGGTTGTAGCTAGAATTCTTTCAACATTGTACATAAGTGCAAGTATTCCTAGAAACAGATCTGGGATAAAGGCTTCCAAATCCGCTTCTTGTCCATGTTTAGCACCCTCCTTAACTGAATGTTATTACATCTACAAGGTTTCCATCATCTCCTTGTTTAGATTGTAAGAATAAAACTGCTCTTTTCCAAAGAGTTACCTTTCAGAAATTTGCTAAACTAAATTTTGCTTACAGTTTGTGTTCTCCAAATCATCAAACTGTATTACCTTCTTGTCAGGAGATGTTACTTTTAAGGTAAATTCAGTTACATTACCTTCAATCTCCTGTTACAGGGTAACTTGAGATCCAATTTTGTGGTTGGTTCATCCAACAGTGAGCCATCTTGTGGTGATTCATTAACCTGGGCAATGTTGAATATCTATTTTTTTTCCTGGGTTTATCTTGGGCAGCCATCATAAAAAGAATGTTACTAAGTACTTTTGCCTTTTTGGCCATTGAAATATAGATTGGTAAGATTCTAGAGCGCTCAAAAGATGACGACTCCAGGCAAAAGCGGAGCGTCTAGAGCTGCGCCATTCAGATTGCTGTGACCCCTCTATAGATAAGACCCTTATTCTATTTCAGGAATATGAAGTTATACCAATGTTATTTTTCAGAATAGTGGAACACAATTCTAATGTAAGCAAGAACTCTATAAGACTTTTCAGAAAGGCGGTAAGCAGTTCAAGGTAAGCTGAACCTAATGTTACGCATTTAGAATGGCAGCATACTATTCAAGGTGAGTAAAACCCTATTGGTAATATAGTGTTACACGTATTACCTGATTTTCCACTGGTGTGCCAAAGTCAAATTCGAGTGTCCTTCCACTGCTGTGCCAAAGTCAAATCCGATTGTCTTTCCATTGCTGTGCCAAAGTTGATCTAAATGGTTTTTGGGGGTAGGAAAGGTGTTGCACTTAGATGGTTTCTTGGGGTAGGAAATGCATTGCACTTAGTTGCTCTTTGGGGACAGGAAATGAGATGCATTTGGGTGTATTTTTGGGGTAGGAAATGTGTTGCACTTGGTTTCTGGGGGTAGGAAGTGAGTTGCTCTTGGATGGATTTTGGGGGTGGGCTCTGAATTGCACTTAGATGGATTGTTGGGGGCGGCAAGTGTGTTGCACCTAGATGGATTTCAGGAGGTGGGGTAGGAATGGTGTTGCACTCTTTGGCATGTACATTCAGGCAGATGTTTAGATTGATGTCCTGTCCCCAGCACGCTGAAGATCATTGGGAGAACCGGGCCAACACACCTAAAGCCCTTTGGGGACAGATTGTAAATTGCACCAAGAAGATGTATTAGGAGAGCCACTCCTTTGCTTAAAGATCCATCAGGATAGCTTGCCACTGCTCCCGGCCTTGGTACTGAACCTGATAGTTTGATATTAGCCAGCTTACAATACCTGTAAGGACAGCCATGGGGTGGTAGCTATATATGTGGAAAGCCTGCCATTGCAACTAGAAGAAAGCACAGGCAGGTTAACACATGTGGTACACTTAAAACAAATTCACTTACAATTTTAACCACGCCCATGATGCTCAAAGATATATGATGGTATCCCTCCATTGCACCTATAAATGCTTAAGCACAGCTTGCAAAATGTACAAGCCCACTAACATTGGTGAATAGATTTTATGAAGGGTGAATACCATTTGCATGGTACTCAACCTTGCTTGCGAGTATGGGGATGTTTGAAACTTTTACTTGACATTTAGTGTAAACCAACTTTGGTTGCAGTAGCTGGCAAATAAAATTTTCACTGTGCATGGCTGGCCTGTTGGGTGGCAGCAGTGCACCAAATCTGAAGTGTACTTATGGTAACATTTTACATAAAAAACAGGTAAACATTTTGTCATCCGTCACCATGGGGCGAGTTCATTTCTTTTAGGTCGAGTATGTACACTAAGGAACTCGCCCTCCAGGTCTAGTGGGATTTTTACAAATGTGCAAGGTTTGTTAAGGTACCGATTGGAACGCACAGTGGTTGCATGCAACTTTCCTTGATATTGCGCTTTATAGCCTTTAAACCAAAAAAGGAGACATTTGTCCTCCTAACATTATTAAAGAATGCGCTGGCTCACTGGCCCCTCTCTTAACAGCGTTCATTAAAGCCTCATTTGCAACAGGTACTGTCCCTCCCAGCCTCAAAGAAGGATGGGTGCGCCCATTACTAAAAAAAGCCTCCCTGGATCCTACTTCTCCTAACAACTACCAACCAATCGCCACCGTCCCGTTTCTCCTAAAAATCCTGGATAAGCCGTCTCACAACCAGATTCAACACTTCCTTAAATCTAACTCCATCCTTGGTAAAAGGCAATCAAGATTCTGAAAATGCCATGGCACAGAAACCGTACTTCTAGACCTTAAAACCAAATAACAGAAATTATGGACAGAGGTAAGCCAGCTCTCCTACTTCTGGATCGGTCTGCCTCCTTTGATCTTGTGGTTCACAAGATTCTTACCTCTCATCTCCCTCATGCAGCACAATTTTCCAAAGAAGCCTCCTCGTGGATTACTTTCTTCCTAGAAGGAAGAGCCATGGAGGTTTTCTCAAACCAGGCAAGTGCAGCTCCCACCACCTTCCACTGCGGAGTCCCTCAGGGCTCATGCACAGATCCTACTCTTTACAACCTGTTCACTAAGCCACTCTTCAACAAATTGGACACCCTGAGCATAGCATACACAAACTATGCCGACGATACGCAGGTCCTCCTACCTCCCTCAGGCTCTTATGACCAAGACGCTGCAGCCCTCCATCAGAACTACGACACTATCCAAGCCTGGATGGCGACAAATGGGTTATGTCTTAATGGAGATAAAACCGAGAGTATCCCTATTGGCCCCAAAGAAACGTTATCCAATCTAGGTAAAGAATATAGTAACTTCACAATCGATAACTCCATCATCCCTGTCTCCTCTTAAGTTTAGACACTAGGGGTGTACCTAGGTGCCACACTGTCGATGACCCAACAAGTTAGTGCCATCGCTGTCGTCTCTGCCCACGCCACCAAGCTAATAAATGCAGTAAAACTCTTCCTATCCAAACAGAACTGCTTTTCAATAGCTACAACCACCATTGGGGCTAACGTAGTTTATTGTAATATTCTTTTTGCAGGCACTTCAGCAAAAAATCTAAATGGACTCCAAGTCATACAAAATAAGGCCCTCAGAGCAGCACTAAACATTCCTAAAAGAGACCACATCGCGCAGGCCAGGCGAGCTACTCACTCGCTACCCGTTAAGGAACGGATCACCTTCAAGACCCTTACCCTTATGCACAAATGCTTAACATGCACTGCACCACCCTACTTATCAGAGACAATCGCCAGAGCCACCTCCTCACGTCCTAAAAGAAATTGCCACACCAACCCACTGCATATCCCTCCCATCAAAAGGGCCAAAGCGGGTGGGATTGGTTTCCCTCATATAGCACCAAAACTATGGAATGCCCTACCCAACACACTCAGAGCTGAGACCTCCCTCCCTGCCTTCCGGAAAATGCTAAAAACCATTCTCTTCAACTAACTCAGCCTTTTCTGACCTTATCCTTCCCCATCTTTCCCCTCTTGTACTCTGTATGCAACCAATAATGTATTTATTTTCTGTACGTAAATAGGAATGTAATATGTAACTAAGCATGCTGTCTTGTAACAGCGCCACAATGCCTTTGGGCTGTTGCACGCTTTATAAATGGTAATAAATAGCCTGCTTTGGTTAGCATTTGTAGAACGTGGAAAAAATGCTGCAAGCCGATAAAGTCTGTTGTGCTCAGAGAATCCCATTAGCCTAGTTTCCATGATAGCTTGTCTGTCCCACCTGGAAAATGTTCTAGGAGAACCAGTTTATTGCACTTGGTGGACTTAACAGTAGTTTCCCTTACGTCTACCAAGTAAAAAAGACTGGTTGTCCTAGAACATCTTCTACGACGTCTATAGTGCCTAGAAAATTCTACGAAGGTAGCTGGCTTTTTCTTCCTCACAGAAGATCAGATGACACAGCAACACCAAAGACAAGCTCAATCTGAGCTTAAGGTATATATAAACGCACCACTTCTGTGAACATCTGCCGCAGGCACGGCTATCCATCCACGCACTCTAGAATGCAGCTATGACTAGGACAAATTCGGTCTAGATGGTCACATACACCAGACTTGCCTCAGCACCTCTGCCATTAGTATACAGCGACAACCTACGACAAAATCGGTCTAGCCGGGCCCATATTGAGTCTCCGGCAATTGCGCTCTGTCATGACCTCCTTCAGCACTCACCGACTTGCCTGATCTCTTGCGTTGCTTACTGGAGCCTAGCCAGCCCTCCTAAATCCAAATCCTGGCCAAATGCACACACACATATTAAGCCTCCTCTTAGAACTTTCCGATTCCTGGACTTCAGTCCCGAGGGTGTTCTTATCTCAAAGTGCATTGAGGCCATACAAATGGGAAAAGGCTCTATATATAAATGACTACTACAACACAATACAAAACAATACAAATGAAGAAGAGCAGGCATCTTTGATAATTGGACTTTTACAGCACTAAGGGGCATCCAAGTCTGCCCTCGTTCCAGCACAGATAGTCCGAATGAGGGTCCTATTGGTCAACAACCAGATTGCGAGTTCAGGTCTAAAGGAAGCCTTGCTCCTAATATCACTTCCTCCATGTGACTGTGCCTTTAGATGTCTGTAAGATTTGGTGTACAGATTGCTGTCTGTGCCACTTCAAAGTCCCACTCACATCCACTGTGGATAGTCGGGTGCAAATGTTGAGTTTTATGTGAGACTTTTTCCGACAGGTCGGGCCATATGAGTTGTACCCCAGACCCATAATATGTACCCTTACCCCTTCCAAAGGAGCTGCAGAGCCCTCATCTCTGTAGACCCCGGGCCAGCCCCCTCTATGATATCACAGGTGCTCCAAAAACAACATAATCAGGTTTTCTTGCCCCCCCACCACTACAGCCACCAGAGTAGCATGCCACCCAGTGTCCTGCTTTCACTCCCAGAAGAGATCAGGCCATGCAGGAATCAGTGCCCCAGAGCATCATCTTTGGAAGCGCAGCCACAGGGAAGTTCTCGAATCATGCTGTAGAAGGATCTCCAAGGCTGGGGCAGGGGAGTCACTGGTCCCCTGATTTTCTGAGGCCCCAGTACATCTTCAAAGTCCCATTACAGGGTCGGGAAACACCCTGCAAAAAGCAGAAGAGGCCGAGGCCGGTGGAGCCAGTGGATTATACTTTATCAACGGTTCTTGGACTTTGTGCAACCAACTGCCACATACTAAACACAATGCCTGGTGGTACAGTTTAAGCCCTCTTTTGATTTGCAACAGATCCTGGGACTCTAATCAACTTTTCCATGTCACACACTTACAAAGATCAAGATCGTTTTATTGCATATTTTGTAATTGCTCGGCAGTAAGTATGAAACATACTCCTACATCCCATCCCCTTTCCTCCATATTTTTGGGACATTCCGTCCATGGCGGTGGGACCGGAGCACATTTGAGGCATCAAAAATATTTTGTTGTCCTTCCTTTAGTTTTACGCATATCACCTTTCAGTCCTTTTCTCTGCGCGGTTGGGGTCAGATGCACTTGCATCGTAGGGAATTTTTCTTTTTTGTTCCCTTGTCCTTCATCTTCCTGCTCCGGGTCCACAGTCTTCTTTCCTCTGTGTATGCCGGAGCATCTGGGATTTGTGTCCTATTCATGCGAACATTGTTTTGCGATGGTCATAGCTGCATAGCCCTATTCTCTCTGTCTGGAGTGCTTGAGCCCGCAGCACCGGTGGGAATCTTGCTTCTACTGCGACTCCATCTCCGTCCGGGCACTCCAGACTAGGCTCACCAGGTGGGAGGAGATGTTCCAACAGCTTCCTCCTCCACATTTACAGCAGTTCGACAAAAAAAGGAAGCATCCAGTAAGTTCCTTCCTTTTTAGGGCACCCTGGCCAGGGAACTCCTTCACAGGGTATTCTGGTTCCAGGAGGGGCCCAAGTGGCTCTGGTACCAGGGTTCTCCCTGAGGTGTCCCGAAAAGGATCTAACCTGGATTCCGGAGTGTGCTCCGAGGCCCCCTGTTAAGGGGCGCAGGACCGGTATATTCATCCGAGGTTCCCCATCTGGGGACTAAGGTTAAGCCCAACAAGGGCCTCCTTCAAGGGCTCTGACTACAGGGGATGACCCTAAGCCTTCCCACAAACAATCTTGTGGTCGAACCGATCCTGCTGAGGGGTCAAAGAATGAGGGCAAATGCCCCAAGTCTTCAAGTACCGGCCCTGCCGAGGTTCCCTCACCAAAGGCTAATTCTTCCACTGAATCAAAAGGTGCTCAAAGGCACTCTAGATATGCTGATACTGACTCTAGTGAGGTTCCCTGTCACAAGGCTAAAATGTACAAAAATGCCCTGGAAACCCCTGTGGTTACATTGGCCTCACTGACACCTGTGACGCAGATCACCTCAGGCGGGGACAAGGAGGTTCGTTCCCTGTGGTCTGAGGCAGCCATTTTGACAAGCTCTTTCACACCAACGTTCTCAACGGCTGTTGCAGAGGGTCCTATTTTTGGAGCTGAGCAGTATTTTCCATGGAATGTGGACAATAGGAATCCATTCTGCCCTCCAATGGATTGGCGTGCTTGGTTTCCGCTGCCACACACACTCTTGCTTCCTCCTGCGTCCACTCCCTTAGTTTATGTGGATCCAGTTGGTGGAGGGCCATCTTGGCAACCAGCCTCTTCACAGTCCTGAGGGTATGCCCCTCCAGAGTGGCCTCTTCCCACTCCTGTGCCCAGACCTTCCTCTGAGGACGCGTTCTTTGGCAAATTTCAGGACCTAATGCACTCTGACCTCGATGAAGGCATACTTTAAGGGTCTATTCAAAGAAATGTATCCTAAGCCTCTCGAGCCACAGCTTGCTCCTACTACCCCTCAGCTGGTTTAGGTAGTGCTGCCCCCTCCTCTTCCGGTGGGGCCCGCTCCTCTTCTGGTGGGGCCCCCTCCTCCACTGCCCCAGTGCCTCCACTTTCACCAGTGCTTAAGACGCCGGTTGCGCAGACAAGTATGCCCACGGGGTCCGAGGTACCACATGCTGTGGATCAGTTTTCTGTTCCCGCCATAATTGATGAGGACAAAGCAGACCAGAATAGTGAAAACCCGCCCCACTCTGTCAGAGCCTTTCATGACTGGGTCGTGGATATGATGGCGTTACTAGATATTCCGATACCTGAGCCTCCGACTCCACAAGAAGGTGTACTTTAAGGAGCCTTAACTCTTATGACACAGGAGCGCTGGGACCTGTTCCTTCAAAAGGATGTGCTAGCTGAATCCCACAAGGTCTGGGAAAAACCCCATCCTGGGCAGCATGTAAATAGGAAAATTGATGCTTGCTACAAACTACACTTGTCAGAAGACATACCCTTGACTGCATGTCCCCTCCCCTAATCAACAGTGGTGGCAGCAGTTACGCTCTAGTCTAAGCTGTCCTCAACATCCCCTACGGCTGCCTGTGAGTTCCTGTCCAAAAAGGATAAACTTCTCGACTGTATTTTCTAATTCTGCTCTTCAGCTGTGCCCGGCCAATACCAAAGTCATCCTTGCAGCAGCAAATCTCAACTGTGGAAGGAGATTTCTGCATTTCAGGAATGTATCCTTCAGGACAGGCTGGAAGACTTTAAAAAGGGCTTATCCGATGCAAGAGTGCTGGCTCAGGATATGCTGGTGGTCGCAGGCCATCGTGTAGACACTTCTGCTCGGGGCCTTATGGTTTGAGTAGACATCTCCCGCCAAGCATGGTTGCATGCTACAACGTTCTCAAAGGAGGTTCAGGACAAAGTACTTGATCTTTCCTTAGAAGTAAAAAAGGCAAGCACGCACACAGCTAAATCTTTGTTGGTCCTTGCCAAATTCCCAGCTAAAGCGGCCTATACGCACAGAGGTTGGGGACCCAGACAAGGTCCTTCTCAGGTTTCAGAGGGTTCCAGGAGCTTCGATCACACCGGGCAGAAGGTCCCTTTTGTGAGCCTTGACGCAAGCATCAAAGGCAAGTGGCCGGTTTTTCTCTCGGTCATCAACCAGGTGGTCTTGCCACTAATAAACCATCCAAATAATGTTTTTCATCGGTCTCAAAAGACTCCGGTGGGAGGACGTATATCATCTCATCGAAGGTGTGGCAGACCATCTCCTTAGACCGGTGGGTTTTGCCTGTCGCCCAAGTCTGCTTTCGCTTACCTCTACCTCATACCCCACCCTCTCACCCTCCTCTTCAGCAGACTGGGTCGCCTTCCCTCAGAGCCATAGTACAGAAACTTCTGGACATCAGAGCGGTAGAACCTGTTCCCTTGTAGGAGCAAGGGGAGTCCTATTACTCCTTACTGTTTACAGTGCCCACACCCAACCAAGCTGCCCTTCGCACTATCCTTGACCTCTCCAACTTCAATCTTTTCCTATCCCAAGAGAAATTCAAGATGATTACGCAGAGTCAGATAAGGTCCTTTCTCCGGAAGGTCGATTGGCTCAGTGTGGTAGATCTTCAAGACGCTTACATGCACATCCTGATCTGGGGCCCACATCGAAATACCTTTGGTTTTCTGTGGGAACAGAACACTTCCAGTATTGAGTGATGCCATTTGGTCTCAGCTCGGCACCGCATGTCTTTACGAAGATGATGGCAGTCATTGCAGTGTTCCTCAGACTGCAGGTAGTTCATGTCTATCCATATTTGGATGATTGGCTTCTGCGGAGTCGTTGCCCATGGGCTGCAACGGCCAGTATTCGGTCAATCCTCCAGCTCCTGTTCCAACTGGGGCTGTCGGTAAACTGGCGAAAACCATCTTTGACGGTTTCTCAAGATCTGATTGTTCTAGGTTTCCGGTGGGATACTGTCGTTGCCAGAGTGTTCCTACCATAGGACAGAATTGCAGATCGGTCGACCACATGCAAGCTTTTCCTCAAGTCCTCCCGCATGTCAGCCTGGTGGTAGCAGAGACTCCTGGGGTTGATGGCTTCATGTGTGTTAGCCCTACCCCTTGCAAGACCGAAAATGAGGTGTTCTTCAGGGTGGCTGGTCCTAGGCTGTGGACCCGGACTCCAAAATTATTCTGATTCCATCCTCCATGATGGCAGATCTTCAATGGAGGTCGTTCGACAGCAACCTTTCAGTGAGAACCTCCTTCCAGGCGTCCTGCCCACAGGTTATGGTTACAACAGACTCCTCCTTCCTAGGGTGGGGAGCGACGCTGCATCACCTCGAGGTGTACGATCTGTAGACGCCTCAGGACAGAATGTCTTATATACATTACCTAGAACTCTTGCCAGTTATTTGGCATTGAAAGCTTTCCAGCCCTCTATCATCAACAGTGGTGCGAATTCGTACAGACAATTCTGTAGCAATGTTCTACATCAAAAAGCAGGGGGGCACCAGGGCTATTTGGAATTGGCAGTCCAGCACAATCTCTGGCTACAGGCTGTACATATTCTGGGTCAGAACAATGTGCCGCCAGTCTGTGGCGAGTGGAAAATGAACAGCAATGTTCTTATCAAGCTTTTCCAGCAATGGGGTTCTCCAGCGGTGGGCCTCTTTGCGACAGCAACAAACAGGAAACTGCCACTTTACACTTCCAGGTACAGTCTCAGAGCATTTCCTTGGAGGAGGCCCTTGAGATTCCTTGGGACAACATAAAGGCTTATAAATTCCCACCTTTGCCGTTGATTCATCGGTCGCTCTGGAAACTCAGGAGTGCTTCCAACTGCACTCTATTCATAGCTGCTTGGTGGCCAGCCACGTTCAGGTTTTCAGAACTCCAGCACCTATCGATATGCAATCTGATCAGGCGCAGATTCCCGACCTCCTCCACCAGAGCAATCACCAGGTGTGGCACCCCTCCCCACAATCTTTCAGCTTGGCAGCCTGGTACCTGAGTTTAGGTCCTTAGCACAGTTTAACCTTTCAGAGGATAATATGCGCATAATTCAGGCGTCACGTAAGCACATAAGCCTTCTACGAGGGCTCAGTACAAAAGTAAATGGCTTTATTTTTGTCATTGGTGTCTAGATAAACAGCTTGATCCTCGACAGACTTCTATTGACTGTGTCTAATGTTTTATATCAGACTTTGCGGCCTCTGGCAGCCACGTTTTATCGTCTAGGGCGTATCTATCAGCCATTGCAGCTTATCTGTCTTCAGACAGTTGCTCTTTTTCACTGGCAACCCCAGTAATCAAGAGGCATTTCGCAGGTGGTCTTCACCTCTTTCCTCCAGTCAGGCCTCCTCACCTGAAATGGGGTCTGAATGTGGTTCTCACTGCTTTGTGTCATAAGCCATTTCAACCAATGGCCACTGCCGAGCTCAAGTTTCTGTCTTGGAAAGTGGCCTTCTTGATTGCGTTAACATATACCAGAAGAATAAGTGAGCTTCAAGCTCTCTATCGAACATCTGTTCCTAACTTTCCACAAGGATATGGTTGTGCTTTGCACTCATCCTTCTTTCCTTCCATAAATTGTCTTGGAGTTCTACATTCAATCAATATCCTTACCGGTTTTTATTTCCGAACCCGGTCTCGGATGCAGAGAGGGTTCTACATAACCTAGATGTCAGACGAGCTCCGAGGTTTTACCTCGACAGAACAAGCTAAATTAGAAGTTCTTCACAACTCTGTGTTACTTTCGGTGACCCAAAAGTGATACCGGCTTCGAGAGCGTCCATCTCACGCTGTGTCGCTTCATGCATTTCAGAGGCTTATACAATTTAAGGCCTTCAGCCCCCAAAGGGTGTTCATGCACATTTGGTCTGTGGCAAAGTGACCACTGTTGCCTTACACAAATATGTCCCTTGGGCAGTGCTTTAAGTGGGGTAAGAAATTGAGGGGGGGCCCTCGTTTGGGGGCGTGGCTTCCATCGTGGGAGTGGCCTAAAAGTGCACAAATCATAGTAAGGTGCGCAAACAAATATATAAATGTATTTGAGCATTTATATATTTGTTTGCGTACTACTATGGTTTGTGACTTTTCAAGCCTTCTTTTATATACATAGCAATGTTACATATTTCTATGTTTATAAAAGGTGGCTTGTAAGTGCACAAAGCATAGTAAATTACGCACACTTGTGTGCTTATCTTACTATGGTCTGTGTACTTTTCAAGCTGCCTTTTATAAAAATAGACATTTGTAACATATGTCTATGTTTATAAAAGACTGCTTGAAAAGTAGGCATCTTTTATAAAGCGTTGAGGACGGACAAAACCCAGGGTGGCTTTGTCCGTCGACAAAGCTTTATAAAAGATGCCTTGAATTGTGTACGATTCAAGCAGTCTGTTATAAACATAGACATATTTCTACGTTTATAAAAGATGGCTTAAACGTACACAGTTGAAGGCATCTTTTATAAAGCCTTGCCAAAGGAGAAAGGCGCCTCGAGCTCAGTGATCTCTGCTCTGAGCAGAGATCACAGACCCTGAGGCGTCTTTCACCCTCTGCGAACCCGCGGGCTCCGTGATCTAATCTGCATATTTGATCATGGAGCCCGCGGGTTCGCTGAGGGTCAGTGACCTGGCGAGGGAAAACTAAAGGACTCTAGCTTCCTCTGATGGCCCCTCAGATGAGGGGTCATCAGAGAAAGTTACAGTGACTGACGGAAGTGCCAGCCAGGCACAGCAACGGTGTGCCTGGCTGGCACTTCTGTCAGCTTGCCTGACATTAAAGTGGTGGGCGCATCTCCCGTCGCGGCTGCGGCCGCGGCTGGATAATGCGTCCTGCCATGGCGTGATGAGGTCGGGGGGCCCCGGCAGGGCCCCGGCTCAGCCCCACTTTTTGGAGACTGCCGGGGCCCGGCCCCGGCAGGCCCCGGCCCACTTAAAGCACTGCCCTTGGGAGTCCATAGCCAAGGTTGCTATGTGGGCTTCTCCTTTGGGTTTTTGCAGACACTATTGTATTGACCTGAGCTCCGAGGCTGATCCCAGTTTGGCCAAGCAGTTCTAAAGAACCTGTTTGACTAAGGGAAGTTTTCATCCTCCCGTTTCTTTGGTCAGTGCTCGGGAATCTCCCAAAAGTATGAAGGAAAGTGGACGGGATGTAGGAGTATCACGAAGTTGCTCATCGTAGTGAATACCTTACTCCTAGTCCATAGTCCCCTTTCCACAATAAGCCTGTCCGTCGCCCCCTCTAATACATATCCTCTATTTTGCTAATGCTCCTTCGACTTTGGTGATAGAAAAGGACTGAAGGGTGAGGCGCATGGTGGAGCTCAGGAAGGCGGGGTTATGGTCACCTGTGGTGACCCTGAGTAAAAATAAAAGTAGGACAACAAATTATTTTTGATGCTTCAAAAGTGCTCCGGTCCCGTCCTGATGGACAGAATGTCCTAAAAGTATGGAGGAAAGGGCACTATGGACTAGGAGTAAGGTAGTCACTACGGTGAGTAACTTTGTTATACCTGCATCTATGTGTATTGACCACAGCCTGACCGCCCAACTTTGTGCACTTCTCTGATCACCTGTCCCGTTTTCTTGCTTAGCAAGAGCACCAATAGCCTCTCTCCTGAACAACCTACTTTATGTGCACAACAAAACTGCTAGCCACAACTTACTGTCCGATTGCCACTCCAGCAGGAAAAGGAAGCTCTTTTTCATGCCATTTGGCAGGTTATAGAGGCTGCCCATCCCACTGCCAAAAGGGCTAGTTAACGGATTTGTGCTGCCCAGTGAGAAGTGACACCTTTGTCCACCTTTCCAAAGAAGCCAGATTTTACAATTTGTAGTGCTACAATGCCACCACAGGCAACCATCTGCTGGTATCCTCCCAGGCAGCGGCCTACAATTGGCTTATTCGGGCACCAGCCATGTGTGCTAATGGTATCAACAGTGATTAAACATGAAGTTACCCATGAAGGGTGGAGTGGTGACAATTGCAGAACCATTCATTTAAAATGCCTCTGTTCCGTGGCGTGAAAAAGTGGAATGGAAGGGTGCTTGTACAGATTACAATAGTTATCTGAAATTTAAGGACATTTTCATAGATTGGTGCCAGCTGCCATTCAACCTGCGAGAAAGGGTTTCTGGAGTCTCGGGAGCATAGCTCAGGGGCAACGCGCTCGTCTTGGAAGCTAGACGACACGGAGCACCACAAGGTCGATCCCCGGGTCCGAGCTTAGAAACTTCTGGTTATTAAGCGCATTATAAATAACCTATCAGATCATATAATGTCAGACGGTGTTTGATGTGTAAAAGCACAGCATCCTATCCGAAAATGACATGGGAAGCAGGGTGCGAGAAATTGCCCAACAGATACAGTAGGCTAACATGTTAGGTTTGATGATCATATTTATTGACATGTTTTTCTTCTCCGGATGCATAAAACATTTGCGATTGCATACATTCTGGTTACATTCTATTTGTTAGACTTTTAAAATATTAAGGCCACTAAGGAAGCCCTTGATTCCCCACTTCTGAGGCGGTAACAAAGAACACGTACACAGCTGGAAGGCTATCAGAGAATACCTCACCAGTGTTCTCACTCAGCACTCCACATCCAAATGGTTCACCTGTTCTGCTAAGAATGTATGTTTAAGGAGGAATTGCATATGCTTGTTTTCTTAACGCTAAACTGTCATTCTAATGCCAGTTTACATATTTCATATTGATAAGTCTCAGAGCCTAGCCGGAGACTAGGCCAATAGCTGTGTCTTAATGCTAACAATTAGCCACCTGGCACCAGGCTTGTTTTTAGAATCAATGTTCATTTTTGGTATATCAAATGCCTTTGTATTTGGTCTCTGCAATTTACATTTGCATTAAAAACATTGTTTCATTATTACAGTGGCGAAAAGAAATTAAGTTTAAGTGATGGTTCAAGTTGCTATGGGGTCAGGAAGAATATGGAAAATGTAACGTAATGAGTAACGTAATGTAACGTAACAGACTATAAAAATAGAAACTGATTTTTGGTGTATAAAATATGCCCTTGACTTGAACTGGATATGTCACACACCATAGCATAGCCTTTAAACAAAGTGTGCGCAGCAAATAAGTTCGTTGACAGTGTGCTATAGGGCTTCTGTATATAAAAATGTCTCTTACAGTTTTTATTGTACATCCGGCTCCCGATGCGTGGAGTATAACAAAATAAGAGTTCATCTTTCTGTTGAATTTTTACAAAAGTATCCAAAACGCTGGCGAACGGCCCTTGAAGACTGCATTGTAATCCGTTCAGAACTCCGAGACGTCTGTGTTTTTCTGTAGCCAGTCACAAATGTTGCTGTTCATTTTATCGAACCATTTCGTGTTCGTCCCGTCCCTCGCGTTTTGCAACACCTCCATGGCGGACTGTTTGTCGTCATTATCGCTCATTGTGGTGTTAATAAACAGCTCTATCTAAATGGAAACATACATGTTTATTGTTAGATATAGACACTGATGTATTACAGAAGTCACATGCAATTTGGTTGTCCAATTCGGGGGCATAAATGAATATTTGCTTTTTCTAAACCATAACTACTGTTTGGATTTTTATAATTTGAAAACTGTATTTTAGGGGGCACATACACTCTGCGCGCGCTGCATTAACACAAATTATATTTACACATTTGATTTACAAAATTATGTCTCCACTTGTTTGTGCCAATGATGTATGGAAGTGGAGTAAAACACTGCATTGTGTGGTTGGGTGAATTTACAAAGGTGAATCGGCCTGTGTAAATGCCTTTCACAGGCAGGCTCAGGCCACATGGAAAAGGGGTTGCGCACCTAGTGTAGACTAGAGCATCTATTCCAGCATGACTAGTTAGGACAGCAAGTCTAAATTCTAGTAAGCCCAGTTAGCAGGATAAGATCAGATTCCATTTTGCCCAGTCTACCCAATAAAATCAGATGTCACAGACCTGGTCAGTGAAGCAAGGGCAGATTACATCATGCCCAATTCATCCAGCAACACCAAGTGCACGAAGCTCAGCTAGGACAGGTTCCATGATGCCCAATTAGCACAGTAAGGGCCTCATTATGAGTTTGACTTCCCGGTGCCACCGGGAGATTCCTAGTCTGGCGGCCTGGGATGTCAGGTGCCGGTAAAACGTAAGTCTCCATTTCCATAGGACTCTAGGGGAGTGGGGACACGGAAGCACCGTCACTGTTGCTTCCGTGACCGGTCTGCATACTGTGGCTGATGCGCCCGGCCTGGTCAGAGCTGTCAGGCACATCGGCTCCGGCATGCAGACTCGTAGTTTGCCGGTCTGGAAACAAGGGTACTGATGAGCTTACTGGCACCCTTGTTTCCGGATTGTAAGAAAAATTGGGCGGAACCCTCTTTTTTAGTAAGGGGGCCTGACTCTAGAGGGTTAGGAGGTATACTGGAACAAGGAGAGATAGTCATTGGCTAGGTGTGACTCGAGGTCACCACGCATTTGCAGCGGGGCCAGGAGACTGCTGGCTCCAAAAGAGGACCATCACCGTGGATTACAGTAGAAAGCAAAGATTTATTTAAACTGACAGAAAGACATTTATACAAAGCGTGCCGTAGCACGTTGAATATGCATGGTCAAGTTTTTTGTGGTCTGCATATTTGGTGGGTTAGTAGACAGAGTGACAAAATATTTAATTTCTTGTATTGTTTAACAGTAACAATACATTAACTTAAACAAGTCACATCTATGTCTAGGGTAGCCAATGACTCTATCTCTCCTTGTTCCAGTATACCCTTGTTTCAGGACCAGCAAACGTATAATGAGGCCCTAAGACTTGTTTCCAGTATGCCCAATTAGCACAGTGAATTTAAATTTCAGTTTGTCCAGCTACCACTGCAAACCCTCGACTTTAAAGGCCTATTATTAATCCCCTTAAAGCAACAATTATGTCCTGTTGCCATAGACATTTTGGATTCTATTTTGCCCAGTTGACTGAGGCTAGATTTCAGCATGGTCAGTTAGTACAGTGATTTCAATTTCAAGTTTGCCTAGTTAGTATATTAAGAAATTGTTGCACATGCCAAATTGCACAATAAGGTCAGAAGTGCCAGACTCCATAATGCCCTTTTACTGCTATACAGCCAGATGCCATTATTCCTTGTTAGCACAGTAAAGCCAGATTACATAATGATCAGTTTTCACAGCAGGGGCATATTAGAGTGTGCTTGTTAGCACCATCAATTCCAATTCCATTGTTCCAAGTTAGCAGTGCAAGTCTGGCAGTAGCATTGGGGAATTCATGCCGGGTTTCGGAGGGTCTTGGCACTGTTGTTGAAAACTGTCTGAAGGCTCCATTCTGTGAAGTTCTTATGCTGGATTGTGTCATTGGACAAAGAGTCAGCTGACATATAACTTTGTGTCTACCCATGTCAGCCATGGTTAAAAGCCACGATGGAAAAGCGTTAAAGCATTCGTATTTAGCAACATGCAAGCCGCAAGATTTGTTTTTGTTAAGTTAAAGTACAGTGCATTAGAGCTTTATTTTTCAATAGTCCGGGCGGAGAGCCAGCATCATTGAGACAGGCACACCACAGGCCTCTTGTATTAACAAAGGCTGTTCCCTCCTATATAGGTTTTTTCTAGCACAAGAGCCAAGGTCCAAGCAGAATAGAGAACAGGAGATAAGAAGGCACTGCGGAAAACTACAAATCTCTGCCCTAGATGTATTTTTTGCCCGCAAACACTTTTGTTGGACAAATTCCTAGCGCTGAATGACGAAAGCTAATATTTACACAAGAAAGGTGCTGTTCGCTGACACTTTTATTGGACAGATTCCAAGTGTTGGATGACATTTACCTTGATAATTGCTTCCCCAAAAATAAATGTGTTTCACCAATATTTTTGTTTAGAAAGATTTTCAGTGCTGGATGAACTTTGGGGATGGGAGGCATGGAATAGGAACGGCGCAAAAAGTATAAAATAGAATAAGCTCAGGCCCTGCACAGAGCTGTTTGGGGAGGCGGAGCTAGCAGGAAGACCAGGAGGCAGATGCCGATGGCTGGAAGGAGAGATGGAGCAGAGGCTTTCCATTTGGGAGGGGCCAACTCCAACTCTTCTCTTATACTGGATTTTAAGGCTAGCAATTTATTTTATTTTTATTTATTTATTGCATTTGTTTTACGCCAAAACCCTTGGGTGTCACGGCGTAGATCACATACATCATTTTGAGCTTATACAGTTACAAAAATGCTAGGGTGTCTTGGTTGCTTCTGGGGTATGTGCATAACAAAAGAGCACACGATACAAAAATCATTTACCTTACATACAGTTACATGAGTTAGATGAGTGGAGGGGGCAAGTGGGATAGGATAGGATGGTTAGTATTTGTTAAATAGCCAGGTTTTTAATAATTTCTCAAACTTTGGGAGGGAGGTTTCATTGCTAAGGTGGCTGGGGCAAGAGTTCCAGATGTGGTGAGCTGCTATTGGGAAGCTGGTGTTACCTGCTCGGGAGGTTGTGAAGCGAGGGATGTGGAGATATGTGTTGGCGCTGGATCTAAGTGTTCTGGTGGAGGTTTTGCGTGAAATGCTGTGGCTGAGGTAGGGGGGGCGTGGTCTATAATGCATTTGTGGGTGATGGTGAGGGTTTTGTGGAGAATTCTGGCTTGCACTGGAAGCCAATGGGCATCCCTTCTGTGCTTGCTGGGATATGTGTTCTATTCTGTTTATACCTCGAGCTGCTCTAGGAGCTTTGTTTTGGAGGAGTTGTAGTTTGTTTAGGTTCTTTTTTGAGGTGCCTAATAGTAGGACGTTACAGTAGTTTATTTTTGTCAGAATGAGGGCTCTGGCTAATGTAAGGCAGTTATTGGTGGAAAGGAGGGGTCTGCTAAGCGTGTTGACTTTTGCCGTGCATGCTGTGGAGGAGGCGAGTGCGCTGATGTGATTATTCATGGTGAGGCTGGAATCAATGTGAACTCCTAAGGTTTTGACTTTACGGGAGATGGGGATGGGGTGCCATCTATCATTATAGACGAGTAGTCAGGATGGAGTTTGCTGAGTCTGGCTGTGGAGCCAGACACAGCAAGCTGAATTTTGGCTATTATGAAGCATTTTGTGTCTCTAGAGGACTCTGCCTATTGATGTGTTTAGCAGAAACTGGATTCTCTTTGAGTTGCTTGGGAAACAACCTAGTTTTCTCCCCCAAGGCAGATCAGCTCACCACCTAAGGGCAGACACCTTATTCTGGATTGCCTATATGCTGGCACCATTAATCCCAATTGACATTTCATTCTTATTTTAAGCATTTTATCCTATGTTTTATGAAAAGATCATGCAGCAATAATCCGTGTCTTTTAAATATTTTGGGGATTTTTTCATGTTTCTGTTATTGTTTGCTTGAATTGTGGATAATCCCAGGCATCCAACCTTCTCCAGCCCTCTCAACTCCCTACCTTCTGCAGTCCTTTTACCCTTCAGGTGATATCACATTGAGGAAGGTATTGAGGTATTGTTTGAGGCAAATGTTTCTAGGAGATTGCTTATCATAATTTGATGAGTCAGGTGTGAGAATGCCCATCATGATTTGGTAAGGCAGTTGAGAAATTGCCTATCATGGTTTGGCGAGGCAGGTGTGAAATTGCATATCATGATTGGGTGAGGCAGGTGCTAGATTGCCTACCATGTTTAGAACATTGGTCTTTAATAGATTATGTGCTTAGCTGATGAACAATGTGGTTTTCATAAAGGAGTGGGAATTATGGAGAAAGTCCTTAACCTCAGGTTAATTCTTGATAAATCTGCCCTTGGTTTTGGGTGCCCTATTTATCTCAGTTTTATGGACCTAGGTTGAGCTATCGATCAAGTCAATCAAGAAAATTATGAGAAACGTTATCCGCACTAGCCTTATCTAAGATATTACTTTCGATATTAGTGGCTCTTCATGAGAATTTAACAGCCAGGGTATGTCTCAATCAATTAGGACTTTTCTTTAGCTATCACTTTGTGACGAAAGGTTAGACAGGGCTGCGTACTAGTTCCTTTGTTATTAAACTTTTATATTAAGTTATTACTTGATGAGCTTCGAGAGCTTACATCTGATACACCAAAAATTTCGGGATAAGAGATCTACACACTGGCATATGCCGATGATGTAGTGCTAATAGCCTTAGCCCATTCTTCAAGATCACTGCAGTTGTTAGTGAGTGGGTTTGAGGAGTTTATGGCCGCAAGGGATCTTGTTGGTCCCTTGAAAGGCAGACCACCCCCAATTGTAGCAGGGGGTAATACATTTTAGTGGGTTGATGCATTCCCTTATTTGGGAATTATTTTTAGAAACATACTACAATGGGGTATCCAGGTATCTGACTGTGCCACAAAAATGGCTCAAGCTATTGGAGCCTTCTTGCTGTTTAACAAGAGTTTCAGCTGGAGTACCTTGGACACAATTGTGCCTATTACTCTAGAAAAATCTGTCCCAGTGGTTAGTTATGTTGCAGATGTGTGGCCATATATTATAGTGGCTATAATACAAAGTAGGGAAAATAATTTCTTGCATTGTCTGTTTGGGGTGTCAAAAGGTGCACCTTCTTATTTATTGCATGTGGATGCCAGTGTGGGATATATTGCAGACTTTATCAATCTGAAGCTGTCGAAATTCTAGGTTAAACTCTAGACTAGGTGTGAACAGCACTTGATTATTGTGCATTGTAGTCCCTGGCTGCAATATCTGGGATGTCAACTTGTTGCACTTTGCTTTAGTAACTTATGTTTTATACCTTCTTTGGCAGCCTCATTATATTCGAAGACTCTTTCTTCTGAATGTTTTAATGTTAAATCTTACAATCGATATATTCAAAAGTGTGCCAAGCGATCAGTAAAACACTATTATGATAATGAGTTGGATCATCCTATGAATAATTATTGTAGATGGTTCCATGAGCTTCATAAGAGGGCTGTCCTGTTTAATTTTAGGGCAGATTGTCTTCTTTTGGCTTCTGTAGTTTCTATCTGAAATTTCAATAGACATCTTAATCACCTGTTGATTTGTGTGTGTAATGCTACTACAGTGGATGATTTGACACACAAGAGAATGCAGTTGAATGCTTCTCCCGGAGCAATCACCAAAGTGCTGGAGATCATAAGAGCTTGTGGAAATCCAGCAGTTCCATAGGGTGCTGAGCTTTGGGGAGATACAAATCTTAATATTTTGGATAGTAAAGAATTGGTTATCTTAAAGAAACTCTTTACATTACCGATAAGTACTCCACCCTTATCCTAATGATTGGATTTGGAGATAAATGGTTTAACATTCAAAGCTAAGCTTAAACCTTTGGTTTACTGTCATAAAATCGTCAACATCAAGTTAGCTGAAAACATACAGATTAGGTTTGGAAGATGTTCTTCGACAAAATGGAGCTAGCAATCTCTCATGGGTGAGAGATACATTTGCGATTTAGATGCTACCTTCAATATTCTAGCTGGTATGTTTTCAAATGATCTACTCCAAATATCCAGACCCCAAATCATCCAGAAGTACACCGGCCGGTATTATGGAAATGCTTTATCTGTGATCCGTACCAGAGGCCTGGTTGTAAGATATTGCGATTTCACCATATACTATGGCCTTGAGAGATACCTTGTTTTTATAGAGGAGGTGGATGCAAAAATGGTGTGATATGCTATTATGTGCCATTTATGAAGCACCTGTACACAAGTGTTTCTAGGCGCAAGAAGACGAGGAGGGGGAAACAAAGGCAGGACAAAATAACCATCTTACTCGGCCTTGTGTCAGTCAGATCCTGCAAGTGCGGGGAAGACGCAGGGAAGAAGTGCCAGGGGGTAGGGGAAGGTGGAAGTGCAGTTAACTCACAAGTGCAGCCAGCGGGTGGCTCATACGTGCAGAGAGAAGGGACTGTAGGATTGTAGATACAGACCCTTACGTGCTGGGGAGCCCTGAGGCAGTGCAAGGGCAACTGGACATGCAGAAGTCTGGGCCCGAGTTCAGATGGTGACCAGGTGACCAGTGCGCTGAGCAGTTGGGTGCATCAGCAGGGGAGAGGAAGAGAGAAAGCGGAAGCGCAAAGGAAGGTGCTGAGTTGCTTCCAGACTTGGAGGTGGTTTTGCTCAAGTTTGAGTGAGGCACAAAGGCTGTTCCAGAGGGAGGCCGCAGCCAAGGAGATAGTTCTGCCCCCAACTCTCTGCTTGTAGAAGCATCTGACCCTCAGAGAGTTGGAGGTGGATGACCAGAAAGCCTGCCTGGGTATCTTACCATTACCTAACTTTACTAAGAAATGGATTGCCGACAACTCAGATAAGGACAGAAGATGTCCTATTGAGTCATACAATCTTCTACACTTCCTAGTATTCTGCTCATTATGCATGAAGCTAAGGAAAACATGGCCATTCACTATCTATGTGAATTAGAACATTACAACACCACAAGAGGCCATGTCCTGCTGCTTGTGTAATCAAACTGATTCAACATTATGGACACAATGTCAATATTGAAAAAGAGTTTGGTGGTTGAGGAGAAAAGCTTTTCGGATCTAGATTGAAAACTAATATCCATATTCTTTTAAAGTTTTTCTATTTCTGTCAACTCATGTTTTTCTTTTAATGTATTTTGCTGATTTTAAACAATGAATTGTGGTCTATGTATGCAGATTTTACATTGGCTTCTCTAGCTTCTAGCTGAGATTTTAGTAGACATCTTAATCACCCGTTGACTTGTATGTGTGATGCTACTACAGTGGATGATTTGAAACACTTTATTTTTGTGCCCAATCCTTAAACATCTTAGAAGAAAATATCTAGTAAGAACACCAAGGGCCAGTCATTTTAGGACCACTGTTGATGCTAAGAAGTATTTATGTTCCCTTCCTGAGAAGAATGTTGCTTATGCTGTTGCGTATATTGTTTCATTGAAAAATCATTATGTTTACCTAAATTAGTCAATTACTGACTGCCTGACTAAAAAAGTTAATTAGGGTGGGTCTTTGGAACCTGCTTCCTTCGTTAATTTTTCTTTATTGGTTTATTGTTTCTATCAAAGAGTTGATTGTACTTTTATAATTTGTGAATGAGCCAGTGGTATGACATGCCCAGATTGAGATGGCCATCTTGATAAGTGGGGCCAGGGATGTGATCTGGAGTGCTGCCGGCTGCATTACTGGTTTCCATGCTGTGCCTGCAATGGTGATCTGAGGCTGAAGGTCCAGCTTAAGTGTGTGTGTCTGTGGCATTGTTCTGGATTTCAAATTGACTTTTGATTGGGGCCTTCATTGAGGCTCAGTGTTGGAAGGCAATGCTGAAAGAAGGTGCCTATTCCAAAACGTCTGGCATAATTACATATTTTGATTTCTTCAGGCATGAATGTGGAGATTCCTCCTGATCTAAAGCAGCCTTTCCTGGACACTTGCTTCCTTCAACATGGTTTGAGAATTATATCAAGGGCTGGTGATAGAATGGTGGCACATCACAACTCTCTTAACCTCCATGGCTCATGCCACATTCCTCACTACTTTATTGATGTTCAGCTGGTCTGTGAGGCTTGGTTTTCAGTCCTAGTGAGTTTTTGTCCGGAGCCTTTTCCTCAAAGTGAATCCAACCCTTTGGGCACTTTTCAACTATTTGGTGTTTAAGTGGTTGCATGGTTGGCTCAACAGATGGACGCTTCCCATAGATGGCCATGAAGAAAAGTGGACTCCTTGTGTGCCCTGATCCTGACAATGCAGTCTCCTGTTGTCTAAGAAAGGGTTCTTGATTCTGGCATTTTTTCAATAGATGCCAATTTGACAGTTCCTCTGCTACAGTGGAAATTTCATATTAGTTTTATTGACTTCAGAATGGTCAACTTTCCTCTATTCTTTATTTAGCTCTTCTAGGTTTCATGAACAGGTCTGAGTTAAATGTATAATTTGTACTTGGTTTATTTTTCTATGTGTCTCAGGTAGGAGTGCATTCTTATTTGTCACGCTACTTCCCTGCTTGTTTGGCTTGGAAGATCCATTGTCCCTTCATCTTCTCCAGAACATAACAGATATTAAACCTGTCTGATTCTTTGAGATTTTCCAACTATGCCTCCAAGACCCTCCACTGACCTCTGCTCAATTAGTGCTTCATTGTTGGTCTACCCAACCAAGCCTTATCTTCTCTTATTGTTCTAGCTAAAACGGGTTAGATTCTTCGTCCGAATTTTTGGAGGCATCCCTTCCCTCGTCAATATGAAAATCCTATGCTCCCTAAAGATCAATTTCCTGCATAGTTATTTTGGTATATGTCTGGTATCTAATTCCTGGATTCCATATTGTCAATTATCTAATTTAAATTAGTGTGAAACATGATTTTGAACTTGTGGTGTAGTTTGTTCTGTAGTTCTGCTTTAATTTGAGCTCTTTGGTGACTTCTTAATTTCTTCCCCTAACCATTGCAGTAATTATTTTCAAATGTTGTTTTTGTGGATGCACTTGTTTTGTAGACACCCTGTGAGATGTGTGTTTAGTTCTTTCTACTTCTAGTAGATGTTTGTATAGCTGGATGTTTGTCCATCGTTAAGTTTAAGGATTGCTAACTGTTTGGTATTAAGGAATTACATCAGTATTGCTGCAGTTCGTTGTTCTCTGTCTCACCCTTAGTTTGTACCTTCACTACCATTTCCATATTACGGTCTTTCGCCTATCACATTCAAGGGGATATAGAAATTGGTAATTTGGCATACACTCAACTGTTTCTATCCTTTGCTTCCTTTTCTTTTGAAATTCATCACACTCTCTCGGCTTGTTTAGTTGCTATTAAATCCTGGATGTCTTCCCACTTTCTTACTCTTAATGCTGGGAAGATTGAAGTACTGTTATTTCCTGCTAACACTCTTCCTCCCCACCTTCTTTCATTGTTAGGGAGAATTTGCTGTTTAGGCTGAATTTCCTAACCTAGTGAGTCCCCCAGCAGCTTTGCTGGATTTCTGGAGTTTGTTTTTTTCTCCTGCCAAGAGTGAGACTCTTTTTTCCCACTCTTGGACATGATTTGTGGTGTTCCTTTGAATGTTAATGTGTTTTATGGGCTATGGGGTCTTTTACTCCATAGGGTCTCATATGTTTTTTTCTATGTGTGTTACACCGCACCCTCCGTGCAGTACCACTGGGGTGTCATAGTGACCCCCCACCATAGACTCCATACCCTGGGACTGACTACTGTCTCCCAGGGTATGTAAAGTCACCATTGGCTTTACTAGTCCCAAATTACTAACAGAACCAGTACAAACCATCATATTGTGGACGTACTGGTAGGGGCAATTCGATTGCCCCTGCGTCCGTTGTTCGAGGGGGTACTGTCCCATCCCCCCTCATTGAGTTTTGGCTGGTGGCAGTGGATACTACTTTTTATATTCAACCGCGAATATATCTCTATGGGATGTTCCCATTGTTCGAGGTTAATACTTTTTTAACATAGCCTCTAACATACCGCCGGTTTATTTATATATACCAACCGGTGAATATTAATTCACCGGTTGGTATTTTCTGACAGAACTCGGTTTTAAAATGGCGTTTGTGTTCGCCTCTGTAACTCCAAACCAAAGGTCGAGCCCTTTGTTCCACTTTTGGCAGGCTTCTACACAGAAGCCCTCCAAAGTGGTGCCACTCTGTCTGGGTACCACAGGGGGAGGGGGTTTAGGCACCCTGGAATGAGTTGCCTTGGCAACTCAAGTCGCACTCTTGTGTGATTGGCCCAAGTGGTGAGGCGGCCGGCTCACCACTTAGCATGTTTGATTGACAGCTAGGCTGAATGAATGGGGGTTTCTTGCATAAAAGCAGGGCTTTTGGGACTGGAACTTCAGAAGTCGCCACAGGACCTGAAAATCTGACGAGGGAGAAGCTGAGCCGACCTGCTACGAGGACACCACCGGTGGAGCCCTGCTGAACCGACTCACCACTTCCCGGCGACAGAGGAGATCTCCCGGCTGGAGAGTCTTCTTCCCTTGACTGGTGGGCACAACCAGTTTACCTTCTTTGCTCGCATCCCAGGACGTCTTATGGTCGAATTGCCTCTGCCAAGCACCCCGGCAACCGGATAGCCACATACCACTGGACCGCAAATAAAAGGACCGCTCTTTTTAGTTGAGAACTCCGCGGCTGGTTTCTTCCCTGGCATTGCAACGGCCTCCTGTTTTCCTCCACGACGAGATCCTCTCTTCCCCCGGACGAAGCACCGACTTGCACCCGCTGCCGGGAACAGCTGCCCCCTCTGGAGCGTTCTCACCATTTTTAAGGTACCGTGTCCGCCAGGCCTCCCTTTCTAAAGATTGCTACAAGGTAACAATAATCCCTTAACCTTTTGGACTGGGCTGGCCGCCTTGACCATCCAACTGGTCCCTTTCTATTGGTCCAACTCTTTCTGAAACCCTTGCAAGACTTTTGGGCTCTTTCAACTGTGTGACCTTGGACACATTTCGTCCGGAGCCTCTTAAAGTGGGTCCGGCCTTGTTAACTTTGACTTTACGGTTTTAATCTGCCTTCTTCTCCTACAGTGTTCTCCCGAAAGTGTTGGGATCTGTTTCTATCTTTACTCTGCCTTTCTCTCCCTTTTTAACCAATTGATTAGAGTGCCATCTTCATTAAGCGTTCACCGCTGTCTGAAAATAAGTGTTGCTTTATTTAAGACTTGTCTAATAATCATTGAAGGGAGTGTATATCTTTTAGTGACCATGTTCTTGAACTGCTTAAAATTGGTGCCAGTGTGTTTAACTAGATGTGTTTTTTTTAAATAAATAATTATATCTCTTTTACACCAAGCTCTGGTCAGTGTTTGCTTGTGCTACTGTATCGCTGGACCTATTTTGTATACTCTATATAATGTCTAACTCTTCTTGAGGGAAGTCTGACTGCTCAGCCACAGCTACCAGGTAAATCTGGGTGGTACAGACTGCTACCAATTGGGTTTACTGCCAACCACCTGTAGTCTTAAATCTTTTGCAGTGGTCCCAGAGGGAACTGCACAGGTTTCTGCCTAACATTCATATCTTATCCTCCTTCTAAGTTCCCAATCTTATTTACAGCTCGTAATCTCAAATTTCTTTCTCTCATCACATTTCTCTAACCTCTCGCTCTTGTCGTTTTCATTTTCACAAAATCCGTAGTGTCTCACATTTCAAGCATCTAAACTCTTTATCTCCTCTTTAATCTTTTCTACTGCTCTACTGCTCTATTTGGGCTCTCTAAGTCTCTTCTTGCTCCTCTTAGATCAGTATTTAATTCTTCTGTTTGTCTACTGTGTCTTCTCACTTATCGGGGTTCTATTTCTTCCTCTCTTGCAACACTCGGCTGGCTGCCCTTTCACTCCCAAATTAACTGTCTTGTTTTCAAGTCGTTCCATAGTCTTGCCCCTGGCTATCATGATGCACTAATATCTTTTTACATTCCCTCTCCCTCTCTTTGGTCTTCTTCTCAGTTCTGCCTTGTGGCCCCTTGTCCTCCCTGTGCTCAGTCTCATTTTCGATCTTTTGAAATTCTTGCTCCCCCTTCACTGGAATGCTCTTCCACTTTCTCATTGTTCTTGCTCTGTCTACTCTCGTTTCCATGGTTCTTTAAAATCTCATTTACTTTCACATTACTGAGTGATTGTTTCCTGGACTTAACTGCTTATTCAATTTTCTAGTACTGTTTCTCATTTTTATGTTCAGCGCTTTGGCTTAAGGCGCATAATAAAAGACAAATAAAATACAAAACACATATACTCTTTACTATGCACTTTTCAGCATTTTTTTAAATGTCATTAGCGCAACTGTGCCTTTTGCTTTAACTTTGAATTGGGTTGTCATTCCAAACAGTTGTTGGGTTGTTCACTGCTTGATCATTCGTTTTGAGGAACCTAGAGGCAAGTAGAAGTCCTTTTTCTCTGCATCTGTCTACCCAGCTTGGCACTCTTGCCTCTCATCATGTTACATCCTTTGAACCTTTACAAACATTGCTAGATTTTAGGTGTATTTACGGTTGTGCAGGGGGTTCAACTCTGTGAACGCTAAACACCATTGGCTGTTTACTCTCATATTTTACTGAGCGGGCCAGTGCCGTTGCTCCCCAACAGCACTCTTCATAACTATGCTTTTACAACCATCATACTCCTTGACTCCGTTTATGGTATGGGAATGCTAAGTACAATGTCGAGTTCAGCTTCCCCCCTGCCAATATCCGATGGCATGTGTTGTTGGTTGTTTCTGTACAGGGTTCCCATCTCTGATGCCCCGGGGACCAGCGCGCAAGTACTACAGGACAATTTGTTTTGTCTTGGGTACTAAATAAGTGGTTAAAAATCCATGGGATGAAGTACCTCAATTGTATGTTTGATGGATATTGCAAGACACAAAGGAGTTCACTGGCAATGTAGGGGGCATGACTCCCAAAGGCAGGGAGTTACTTTATAAAGTCAAAGAAATTCAATGTGACTTGCAATATTATTTAAACTTTGGAGGTTTATTATTCGTTTCAATGCATTTGATTGTGGACGGGTCAGTAGAAGTAAAGCTCCTTGGTTTCAGAAAGGGGTAACTTTGTGACACAGGATATTAGCAAAGACACTAGTGTTGTTTACCTGATGACTTTTTAATTTCCTTGATACATTTGTTTCTCTGGGACGTGACATTTAAAGTGGCTTACATAAAATGTGAAGTCAAATGACTCCTGCCACGAGATGTGTGCTTGTGAAATCTAGCCTTGTTTGTAGTAGTAGCATGTGTTGTTGCTGAGCTGCACTGTTCCTCTCCAGCACTGCCGACTGCTTGAAGGAAATTAAGCTCCTTGGTGCAAATGCAGCTAGAGGACTTTGGTCTCCCTGTGGGTGTTTCGTCAGGGCAGGCTGCACTTGCATTGTGCAGCAAATGTTCTACCTCTACAACTATGTCAAAGAGGCGCAGCCAGATGGAAAGGAAGTTAATGCAGCGCTTCCTTTCAGGTTACAGGGAGCAATAAATGAAGGTTGCAGCTGGTCCAGTGAGTGGGCGGACTATGTGATGCTCTGCACTGAATATTCCCTTAAACAGCAGGCGTGTTTGTTTGAGGGTTTGGATGTCGCGTGGGAGGGGGCGTGGCGATGCCGTTTGTGGGGAGCCGGGTCAGGGCAGCAGGGAACACTACTTCTTTGCATACACTACGACCGATGCGGTGACGTCACCAGCCACTTGTTAAAAGTTGATACATACAGCCGTTGGCATCATTTTCTCATTGCATGCATCACAATTGCATACAGGGACAACACATTTTTCTCTGCATTATAACAATAGTACTAGTGGAGTACCAACATGGTGGTTGAAACATCGGTGAATTACAGGAGACTAAAAAACGTGCTATACAATTGCGGAACTGGCAGCGTTCTGTGATCTCAAATGAGACTAATGAGATGTGTATGCATCGAGCCTGTCCCAGTTACGCATCTCATTTCAGCATGGAGATAGATGCAAGAAGAAGCGGCGCCAGACATCGGAATGGCCAGCTCTTTGGCGTGGCATTTACATACCTCTTGGACTTGGATTTCTGTTACCGCCCGTGCGCCCATCGCGGATATGACCACGTCATACAACGTCTTGTATGTCCCATTTCTGAAAGTGAAAACAAAGCATAGAGCATCACACACTCTTTTTTCATGCAACAGTCAGAAGTAAAGTTGTGACTCGCTTGAATGACGAATTTACTGGACTAATCAATGTGGAAAAGACGGCTGACAGTCTCATGTTAAACAACAGAATAAGCTCGTGTACTATGCATTTGTGAAATGGGAGACTACGGCCTTTGCAATGTGGGCCATTAACTTTTGGAAATATTTTCTTTGCTGCTTGCAAACGTGGTCTTTGTACCTAATCAGTTAAATGCATTACTGCAGACATACACTTATTTCCAATATTGTCATCCCATTACAACTATTTTCACTGAATCAATGTTTTTACCTGCTAAACCTCTTACTGCATAGGTCAAAATACAGTGATTTAATGAATGCAAGTAAATTGGCATTTAACATTAATCAGAGCAAGAAGTGGGGAGCTGGTGCAGGCTCGAGCCTGGTTAGAGACAAAGGAAGAGGGTGGTGGGGTAATGCAATGGATTACTAATGGGGTTCTAGGATGAAGAAACGATAGGTGGGGGTCAATGCAATGGATTACTAATGACGTACTGGGATGAGGAATAGGTAGGTGGGGTAATACAATAGATTACTAATGAGGTATTTAGACGAGCAAAAGAGAGGTGGGGGTAAATAGAGAATTAGAATAAGGTGGGGCATGGTGTGCTGGACAAGATGGCGTAGGTGGCGGTAATGAAACAGATTACTAATAAGGCATTGGGATGAGGAATAGGAAGGTGGAGTAATGCATCACATTCCTAATGGGGTTCTGGGATGAAGAAGAGGGAGGCATGTTAATGTCATGGATTACTCTTGGAGTACTGTGAAGAGGACGAGGGAGGAAGCATAATACAATAGATCACTAATGGGGTACTCTGATGAGGAAGAAGAGGGAGGTCGGATAATGGAATGAACTGTTAATGGGGTGCTGGGCTCTGGGAAGGAAAGAATGAGGTGGGTGTAATGGAGTATTAAGGCAAGGAAGAGAGAGATGGGGTAATGGGTCACATCTAGGAGGAATATGGTGGCAATAATGCAATAGATTTCTAATTGGGGTACTTGGATAAGGAAGAGGGAGGCTGGGTAATGCAACAGATTGCAAATGGGGTACCTGGAATAGTTATAGTGAGGAGGGGTAATGCAACAGATTACTAATGGGGTACTGGGAGAAGGAGGAAAGAGTCAGGTAATGGAGTACTTGTACAAGGAAGAAAGAGGTGGCGATAAAGTAACAGATTACAAATGGGGTACTGGGACAGAGGAAGGAGGAGATGAAGTTGGTAGAGTACTGGGATGAGAAAATGGGACTATTGAGTCAGGGTAGTGTAACAGATTACTAATGGGATTCTGGCATGAGGAAGAGGGAGGTGGCAGTAATGGATTACTGTTGGGGTACTGGGATGAGGAAGAGGACGTCAGGCCAATGGAGTACTGGGAGGAGGAGGAGGAGAAGAGAGTTAGAGGTAATGGAGTACTGGGTCGAGGATGAGGGAGTTGGGGGTAATGTAATGGATTTTATAAATGTTACTTGGATGAGGAAGAAGGAGGTGGTGGTAATGGTAGGATTGCCAATGTAGTGCTGGGACAAGGACTCGGGAGTTTGGGATCAATGCAATGGATTTTGAATGGGGTACTAGGATGAAGAATAGGGAGGTGAGGGTAATGGAGTACTGGAAGCAGGAAGAGAAAGGTGATGTAATAGGGAGCATTGTGATGAGGAAGAGGTAGGTGACAGTAATGCAATAGAGTTTTAATTGGGGTACTTGGATATGGAAGATGCAGGCTGGAATGTATAATAGATTATTAATCAGTATAATGGGACGAAGAAGAGGAAGGTGGTGGTAAGTTTGTGAATTGCTCATTGAGTAGTGGGACAAGGAGGCGAGAGGCAGGTGATGGAATACTGGTACAAGGAGGAGAGCGGTAGCGATAATGTATTGCCCCGAAAATGGGGTACTGGGACAAGGAAGAAGAAGGTGAGGTTAGTGGAGTACTGAGGTGAGAAAATGGGAGTCAGGCTAATGTAACATAGTCCTAACATGATTCTGGCAAGAAGAGGAAGCAGTCAGTAATGTAAAGGATAGGTTTGTTCTGAGAGTGAACTCTAAGAAATACCTGGGCACCCCTAGGGATAAGTCCCCAGAACAATTTACGAACCTATTCTTCTAAAAGAAGTGTGATCAATGTGTTTATTTTACATACAAAATAGTGAGATTCAGATAGAAAATGTGTGTAAACGTTTGCAGTCAAATTCTGATTTCATTGTACTGCAATGTGTGCATGAATTGTTCACAATGAACTCATAATTGTTGAATACAGTGAATTTCTACAAACAGGTTAAAGCTTTTGTAAAGTGAATTTTGACAGATTATAATCTCTGCAGCAATTCCGGCAGATAGCCAGGGTGTATGATGATTGACATTTCTGCTGTCACTACACTTTTTGGGGTTTAACCCTTCATCAGGTAGGTACATCTTGGGCCTCATTACAGGTCTGGTCGTAACCCTGCGGTGCTACTAGCGGGTTGCCACCGGACCCGTAAAAAATGACTGGCGCCTGACTTCCCGGTGCCACCGGGCTATTCCAAGTCCGGTGGCCGGGAAGTCAGATGCCGGTAATTTTGTTAGTCCCCATTCCCATGGAGTCTGTTACTCCATGGGAATGGGGATACAGGAAAACCGGTGGTGCTCCTGTGAAAACTCTGCAGGCTGGTGCCGTTCCACCCGGTAGGTCTGACCCTGGCGGGCGGGATGGCACCCGCCCGCAGAGTTGTAGTGTGCCAGTCCGGAAACAACAGTGCCGATAGGTTTACCGGCCCTGTTGTTTCCGGACTGGCACATTTGTAATGAGGCCCCTTGTCTTCCTAAAAACATAGCATGAATTCAGCACTGTAATTCATAATCCTCTATTGCTCATAATGTACACTTATTGGGGTATACTCATTTGTGGCCACTAACCTGGTTGAGTTGTGGGTATTTTCATGTACACATTGTAGTCCAATTAAGTCAGAATTTGACTGTAAATGTTTATTTACACAAATTGTCTTTATCTCAATCTCACAATTTTTTATGTAAAATAAACAGAGGTGGGTGTTGCAGAGGAACATCCGTTACAAAGGGTACCGCATGGAAGGGACAGGGGAGATACTGCTCAAGTACAAGCGAATCACACAGATATCACAAAGGTGATGAATAGAGGGAGGGATCAGAGAACTTCAGATTTTGCAGACATGCTTACACAAACTTTCATGATGGCAACAATATGGCGGCTGTTGCCAGACAACATAATGAGGGTGGTGGAAGGGAAGGTGGATGTGGAGAAAAAGTTAAGGTTCACACAGGGTGGGGGCACATTCCGAATGAAGCTGATGACGCGTGGCTGATGGTGAGAAAAGCAGTGATGGTGAGGGAGTGCACGGAGTGTGCGGATGGAGAACACACAGAGGGGCAGGAGTGTGAGGTGCAAGCACCAGCGCCTGTGTGGATTGGGATGAGTGACGCAGAGCACTGTGGGGGGTGGCTGTATGTATTTCCGAGAAAGGGGAGGAGGGAGGAAACACAGGCTGGTCGGGTACTGGGGCAGGCAACTGTGTGAAACAGAGGGGAGGGTGGACATGCTGGAAAAAAGTGGTGCGATTTGGCAAAGAGGTTCCCTGAGGGAGAAATAGGCATGTTGTCCCAATGGCTGTAGTGATGGCCGCTACTAAGAGTACCACCCACATTCCGACACACAAACAGGGTCCTGACAGCATGGGGCAGACATACCCAGCCAGAAGGGCAGGAAATAAACAGGATTTCGGAAGGACAGGAGACTGTGCAGTGTGCACCTTATAAGGGGCAGTGAACATGACCAAAATGCCAGTGGAAGGGGTAGTGTTAGGCAAACTAGATGAATGCATGTCAGAGACTGTCAAAACGCAACCAGATGTTTTCAGGGTATGTGCACCAGAGAAGTACATTGACAGGCCCATATAAACAGAAGGTGGTCAGCGGCAGCATGACTCTATAGTGTTTGGGAGAGAAAAGAGCACAGTATGGTGAATACCAATTGGTGGTTTTGACTCTAAGAAGCAAGAAGATGACTACACCTGAATGAGAGTGGCCCGTGACACCTGACAATTACCTACAGCCACAGATAATGGCATCCATAGAAGATAAAGAGCGGCATGTGCGGAGGGCCCACAGCTTGAAGTGCCGAAGATTATCCTACAAAATGGCAAAAAGGAGAGTCAAAGGAAATGTGAGCAACTCCTGGCGGACCCGAAAGGGGAGGATGAAGAAATGATGCAATATATCAACGCCGAGAAAAAGCAAGAGAATGGGTATCGGTGCCTGATAGAGATGGCTTGGTGGCCCACAGCCAAAGAGGGCTGGCAGGAGCACATGGACAATTGTGTGACTCGTTGGAAGAAAAAACAGAAAGAGGAGCCAATGAATGAGCTGTTCAAATAGATAGATGGTAAAGGCACACAGTGGGACGATTGGCTGTTGTTTGGTCTCCATGGCATTTGAGTGGGAATGCGGTCTGCAACCAGGTATTCATCATGCAAGATGATACTTGTGAGAAATATGCCAAGCACTGACAAGTTTGTCAGTGACAGGTACTAGAGCCTGACTATGTACTGGCTAGTAAGACAAACATTGACTTGGACAGTGCACACGAACATAACAGACACATGAAGGAGGTAGTATAGGGATGCTCAGAGATAGAAAGGAAGGCACATGTAGTTATGACGGTTTTCGTTGTTTTAAATGCACCTTAGATAATGGTTGATGATGATAGTGGGGAGTGGTTATGCAGTGCAATGCAGGAATGAATGCCTTTGCCTTGTTTTGATAATGTTTTCTAGTTTTTTGCTTCCTTATTGAGAATGTATATATCAGAATAGTTGTATTGCTGTGTGCTTTATGTAGAAGTAGTGCGAGACGTTGGACAGTGATTATAGTGGTTCATAGATAAAATGAGAATAGAAAGAAATTGGGCATGCTACCAACTCTGATACTGCATTTTCTTTTGATTTCTTTGAGGCACATTGGATGCAGTAAGACTGGCCTACAGCTGAAACACCCATGCCAAACCAGAGTGCAGAGCAGAACTGAGTTGTGCAATGTGCGATGCCTCAGCCTGCCCAGTCCAGTGCAAGCCCCTCCTGAGAAGTACACAGCTAACAACACTGCTGGCTCTAATCCCAAGGCCAGAGGCTACCTCGCAGATATGACAGTGAAAGCCTTTTGCAACTGCAGGCTAGTCTCCGAAATGGACCTGACATGCATTATACAAGCTGTTTTATGGGTGGAGTCGAGAATGGATTTAGCCACTCCGTTTCTATATCAGGATGAGTCAGGCCTGGGTGGGGGTTAAGACTAGTGAGCATCCCTCCCGTGCACCCGTGTGTTTGCATTACAGGCCATGTCTCTGTACATTTGGTCTCCTGTGTATTATTTGTGTCTGAGTGACTTGAGTGCCTGAGGTGTTGTGGGGGAGCAGGACAAGCCTATAACGGGTACATCCTGGCTTCCTAAAAACATAACCTGAATTCAGAACTGTAATTAATAATCTTTTACTTCTCATAAAGTACACTTACTAGGATATATTAATTTGTGGCCCACTAACCTGGTTGAAATATGGATGTTTTGTTGTACACAATGTATTCCAGTGAAATCACAATATGACGGCAAATGTTTATTTACACAAATTGTCTTCATCTGAATCTCACATTTTCTATGCGAAATAAACACATTGATCATACTTCTTTTCGAAGCAATGTTTTGTAAATTGTTTTGGGGATTAATCCCTAGGAGTGCCCAGGCATTTATTAGACTTCACTCTCAGAACAAAATTATCTTGTTAGCATCAGTGTCAACTTAGCCAGGGACACTTACCTGGGGCACCAGAAATACCAATTACACCAAGTTTATTTATTTATTTTATTTGTATAGCGCATAACATGGACGTTCATTTTGCATGCTGCCTAATGTTGAAGTTGTAATTATGGGATACTCCTCGCATTTTTATGCTCGAACACCAGGACGACTGCTGTGCGTGTTACCTAATGTCGTTGCTTCCTAAGCAGATCTGCCTGTTGCACTACCAAGGCCGACAACGGGCACAGCTCGCTACCCTGAGAGAGTGTGGATTGGGCATTCAATGCACACCCTCTCGCTCAGGGCAAAGCAGGGTCCTCACTGGACAACAGACGGCACATCCTGTAGCCAAACCGTTTGGCCATGCGCGGTCACCTAGCAACGCTAATGCTAGGGCTAGACTGCCATGGCAACGAGAACGCCTCACTGCGTTCATAGTAACCACGCCCACCCTTGGAGAGGATTGGGAAAGTGAATACTCTCATGCTCTTGCAGCGTTTCATCAGTACATTTAGCGCGCCGTTGGACTACAGAACAGCATGCTCTGACGCCACCACCCGGCCACTTTGCAGCTTTAACCAGAGTTGGCATTTTGTTTCCAGCACACTAGGTAGTGTGTTTTTTTGCTGTTTATGCCCTCTACCTCCCGAACATCGGGCTTTGATGTGCTAGCATGCATGACACGTGCAACATTTGCAGAACTGGACGCCCAGTTAATGTGACTTGGGTCTCCATGTCGTTCCACATAACGCAGCACTCCGGTTTGTGGTTTTTTGCAACAGGAATGCCCGACATTTAATAATTTGATCGGCCACATGGTTGCATGCAGACACAGGGCAATAAAGACCCTCACGAAGAGAGGGACCCCGTCTGCCATCTCCTGAACCAGACATATCTGGACATTGTGTAAGTGCCACAGAGGCTATGCCCACCCCCCAGTTCATTTACCCTTTGCCTTTTTTGCACTTCATATCACATCAGACTACCTGCAGCCTTAACGTATCAATCCTTATACATTCTTCACACATTCTTATTGTGTTTCTCCTCTCTCTCCCTCCATCCCCTCCCCTATTTCCCCTTTGTGTGTACGCCTTTGCCCCACCACCCCGCCCGCCTTGCATTTCTTTCTGATTTTCAGTGCCCTGTAGCATTTGAGGCTGCTTAAGCCCACTCAATAACAGCAGACCGTTCCTGCTTGAGCAGCCAGGACTACTGACAAGCATTTTGCCAGGCCCATCAATCTGCCTCTGCCACTGGGGCAGAGACCAGCTTTGAAATCTAGGGTTCATTTACCCCCCTGGTAAGACTCGTCTGCTGTTGAATGGGGTTTTCTTCTGATTGCCTGACCTTTTTCCATATGCAACAAAATCCACAAAAACAGCTTCCTCCCTTCAAGCTATAAGGTTGTTCTCAATATCCAACTGACACTTTCATAAACACCTACTCAACATACATTTAGGTGAGGATACATGGATTAAAAAAATATACATATTTTAATGTTTATAAAACACAATCAATAATAAACAAACATTTAAAAATCTAAACAAAACGCACTGGTCTAAGTCTTGTGAAAAAACCCATTTCATTCTGGTATATACGCATAACAAAAGAAACAATTTGATATTGTCAATCAATGAAAACAATTTGTTCAAGCAGTTAATCATGTTCCTTTCTAAGACTCCCTTTTTGAGGAGGGTAAGTGTTTCCAGCACATTATTTATTTGACTCATGCCCATTTTTCATTTCCACCCATACACAACCCACTAATTTGTTTTTTCTTTAATTATTTTTCTCATATACGCTCTGCAGGATCCTATAATCACGCCCTGAAGAAGGTGGCTTCTTTTCCTTCTCGTGCCACCGAAACGCGACAGCACAAGGGAACAGTTGTGGCTTACACATCTACGCCCACCTTCATCATCTGTGGACTTTTGTCCCGAACTTTGTTTAACGCCTAACATTTAAGCACATAGTATGAGGAAGTGTTTTGACCTGTAGCTATTTAGTAGGCAATGTTTATGCTTCTGAGTTGTTTTTCAAGAAAATGTTAATGACAGCTGGATAAGGAAATGGAATGTAATCACACAAGTGAACCTTCCAGCTCTCTAACTGCTGAACTACTTTGTCCATCTTGATAATAGATGCTTGATTCTCTATGCCTTTAAACTTCACAGAACTCTCTACTTTCTGACTTTCTGACTTTCTGAACTCTTTAGAGACCAATTCCTTGACCAATCACGACCTCCTTAGCACTGGGTTTTGTCTATCCATTTACACACACTGGTCTTCTTTTACTTTTTCTCCATGATTTAACTGTGGCTCTCCCACACTATTGTCTTATTCCAATATTTTTAGGTAATGACAAATGTATTACTACTCTGAATTGAACATGTGTATAGCATGTAATGAATGACTTCTGTTTATATGTCAAATCTAATTTCTTTGGAAAAATAATAATTCCCTTTTTTTGTTTTACCCATGATTGTGTATGCGTGATTTCTGGCAAATGAATATTTCTTTAATAGGATTTAGATCACCATCCTTTACTCACAGTTTGATACCAATGAAGTGTGCTTAAATTTAGTGCATTGGTATCAACAACGTGGCAGCAGTTGCTTTTCTCTTTAGCTAGCGTGTTACATGGGCCCGGGGGCATAAATGCGCTTAGACAGAGACATACAACAAAAACAAATAAAACAGATACCGAATCAGTTCAAAGGACAATGGCACCAGGTCTAGAAGGACAGATCGGTTTTCAGCATACACTCGAAAGAAGCAAGCAATGAACATGTTCTCAGATCCAATGGAAAAGCATTCAAAATTTTGGGTGAAGCATACGGAAATGATCTCTTAGCCACGTAAGAAAGTCTGGTCCACGGTATTTCCAAGAGGCAGATGTTGTTGGACATCAGTGCTCTGCGGACCAGAAACAGTTAGATGCTTTTGGTTAGATACCTCAGCGCCTGCCCAAATAGTCATCCGTGCATAATGAAATGCACACAAAAGCAATCGTAATACAGACAGAAAGCCAATATAGGGCTCTCCTGGCTGCAGTGATATGGTCAGATCTCTAATCCCCCAACAATGCGGACACGATTGTTTTGGATAACCTGCAAGCAAGCTAGTTAATTTCTAGAAATGCCAAGCAGTAGACTTGAACAATAGTCCCATTTTGCCCCTATGACGGCACATGCGACAGTTGCACAATTAGAAGTACTAAGAAATGGGCACAGCTGGGCAAGCAGCTTTAGATGATACGAAGTGCTGGAAACGAGGATATTAACTTGGGCCTTCACGGTGAGCTCTTTGTCCAATGTGACTCCCAACATCTTGACCTTCGACTGAGTAAGAATACTACAGCCTGCAACTCTAAATAGTCGATATTCTCGACTAAGCTTGCGTAGATTTGAGGTGGTGCCCCGAACCATGAGTTCCGTTTTTGAGTCATTGAGTGAGAGCTTGTTAGTTCACATCCAAATTTGGAATTGGTCATAGGTAGAGTTCAGTGTAGTGGAGTCGGTCGCATAGTTCCCTGTAAGGAGGACAAGGCACTGTGTGTCGTCTGCATACTTAGCATATATAATGCCTGCTTCATTCAACTGTTCAAACAGAGGGATCATAAAGATGTTGAAAAGAGTGGGCGACATGCAGGAGCCTTGTGGAACTCCACAGGTAACAGTGAACTCATCTGCCAGAGCACCCTTAAAGAAAACCCTGGCCCTACGATCAGCCAGAAAGGATTTCAACCACTCAGTGTCTCTTGAGGAAAATTGGGCTGTGCTACGAAGTCTCTCTGCCAGTATGGAATGATCCACCAGATCAAATGCGGCAGAGAGATCAAGCAGCACAAGCATAGCAGTATTCCCTCTCTCAAAAAATCTTAAACATTTTGGTTTTTAGTTCAAGGAGGGTAGTTTTGTTGCTATGAGCACGTCTAAAACTGGATTGTTTGTGGCCTAAAATGTCATGTTCAGCAAGGAACTCCTCTATTTGTAAGTGAGCCACTTTACCCCGAATTTCGAGCAGATAGGGAACATTTGTAATGGGCTGGTAATTGCCTGGCACACTAGGGTCCAAGGATGGTTTTTAATCAGGGGAGAAATCCAGGCCTGTTTAATATCACTTGGGGCACAATTTTCCCCGAAAGAGGCTTTCACTAAATTTGGTTATGAGCGGAACTATTTGCGGGGCACACGCCTTCCCTGTGAGGGCAGGACAGATGTCCCCATTACAGTTTTTTGGCTTTAGCTTTCTTAAGATTTAGGTAAGGTCCTGCTCCCATATTGGATGAAAATTCAGGGCATGCCATGTTGATGTTTAATGCCACAATATCAGGTCCTTTGTTGCCTGTGTTGTCTTCACCGGCAGCATTAGACTAGAGTTTTTTTAATTTATCCAGTAGTGCATTTTGAATGGTTGTGCACCATTTAGTGTCTTTAGTTATCTGTGATGGAGGAGAGCAAGGGTCCTCAAGCAGAGGCTGCACCTGAAATACGTTGTTCGTTTGAAGTTATTTGCTTTGGATATGGCTGATTTATGTGCCTAACTGCATGGGTGTAGATGATATCCTCAGTGGATTTGGTTTCTTCCCACTGCTTTAAAGTCTTTTTATTTTCTTTCAGGTTGTATATATCTGCACAGTACCTCTTTTTATCTGGCAACCTTTTCAGCATATGTGATTTTACAGGGGCCACACTGATAACCGCTCTTTCCAGTGTTTGCCGATATGCAACTCCTAATTCCTCTGCAGAGTGCAAATTGGGCAGGTTGTCAATAGTAGGTGAAATGAATGGTGCCAGGGCAGAGGGTGTGAGCTTGCACAGGTTTCTGTATGAAACCCAGCACTTCTCTTGTACAATATTAGTGGGAGGTGGTTTGGACATGTTCCATTCTAAGAGATGGTGGTCAGACCATGGACATTGATTGATGTTATGCGAAAGCACCCAGTCTAAAATCCCCCCTTTGTTGTGAGTAGGCTGGGAGATATATTGGTTGAAACCTAGGTCAAGTAGCGTGGTCTTAACCATCACGGACATGGCATCTGAGTCATCCATAAAGCCAAGATGAAATCATCCAAAATGAGAGTTCTTACTCTAGCTTTCAGAGTAGAAGATATCAAATCATTGCGATGTGTCAAAAAGTCAGGCATGCTATGTGGTGGTCTATATAGCAGAAATATATTAATTGTAGAAATGGGGCTACTCTCGAATTTGGGCCACAACACTTTGCATTCTGAGACTGAGACGTTCTCCATTTTGCAAATTCGTAATGCTTGGTCATAGAGTAACGCCATTTCACCACCTTTGGCATTTGTGTGATCTGCTCTTAGACTATTAAAGTCTGCAGGAACCGCCATCGCAATAGCTGGTCCGATGGCATCATGTAACCATGATTTTGTAATAGCACATACGGCAATTGTATTTGTGGTGATGTGTTCAGCTACTTCAGTAGAATGTTTAACAAGGGACCTTGTGTTTAAGAGCTTACATTTAAGCTATTTATGGTGTTTTGGCCTCAGGGTTTTGTTATGTTCTGGAGTGCCAGCAGGCCATAAAGATGTATCATCATGGGTCAGCAGATTCCTTGACTGCTCAGAGGCTCCTGTGGCGTGAATTCCATGCAACCTAGGGCCAGGGTCCTGCCCACCTTGCTATCCTGGGCGAGCAGCTGTGACGAGGGTGCTGACAATTCCTGTTTGGTTAATGCTAACTCGATGTTTGTGTGCCTTGGTGTTTCCACAACATCATTGTGTAGTGCCAGATGGATGGGCAGAGGTGGCATGTCATCAACAACCGCCGATGAGGAGGCTTTAGCCCTCGCCACTTCTATGACATCAGTCGGTGTAGATAGTAAGGAAGTATTATATGTAGCGTTTAGGTCAGTCAGGGTAGACAGACCTACCTGTTCGTGTAGTGGGCTAATAATCTCTGCGCCCTGCAACTGCTGTGATGTATAATCCAAGGGCTATATAATCCAGTGTGTATAATCTAGTAAATCTTGACATTCCTATCAAAATAGTTGTGCGTCCCCACAGACAACATCGTAATGTAAAGGATAGCTATTTGGCTGCTGAGTCAAGGAAGAGAGGTGGGGGTGTAATGTAATGGGTACTAATGGGTTACTGGAACGAGAAAGAAGGAGGTTGGCTTAAGGCATCAGCTTACTAATGGAATGCAGGGACAAGGAAGGGGGACTTTGGGGTAATGTAATAGATTACTATTGAGGAACTGGAATGAGGAAGAGTGGGCTGGAGGTAATGTAACAGATGACTAATGGGGTACTGGAATGAGGAAGAGAGTGGTTGGTGGTAATGAAGTACTGATGTCATGGTGCGTGCTCCGAAACCCCTGGAACTGTTGGGCCCACCCCAGTCCCTGTTGCCCAGAAGGACTTATCCGGCCTCAAGGGAGTGCCCCAGAGCCTCATGGACTCAGTCCTGGCGCCATTGGCGCCAGGCTCATGAAATGGGTTAAATTTATGGAACTACTTAATCTGCCTACTGAGGCTGAGCCTTTCTGTATATCCAGGGTGTGGCAGAGGGACTACTTTTCCTGAGAGACAGGGTGTGGTAAAGGGACTACTTTACCTGGAACTACTTGCAAGGTTATTTAAGCCACACCCTGCAGGCAGAATACGCTTCGTGTTATTCTGCACTCCTGCAGCGTAACGCTCATCGTGTCTGCTCAGTCCTCGAGTTTCTACAGCCACGCCCGTCTGAGATTTCCATCCATCGGTGCCTGGAAGAAGAAAAGGGGAAGAACAGGTGTTACTACAGCGAAAAAGGCCTTACCTGCAATTCCGTCCATTGGTCTTGTCTCCAGCTGGTCTTCTGACCGCCGTCCCTGTTGGGAAAGGACTTCCGCACAGGCATCCAATACTCACCAGGGATTCTGCATTCCTCCGGGTTACTTTGGAGTGGTTCTTCATTTCTTCATCCAGGGGCCGCGCTGCGCCTGCAAAAAGGGAACAGAAAACAGCAGGTTAGTCGCACACAATACAAAAACAAACAATTGTTCAGCCATCCAGCGCCACTCATCCGCGTTAATACTCACCTGGAGGCAACCAGTTCAGCATCCTAGGAGAGTCAATTCTTCTTCTAAACTTCCGTACAAAACCACGTCTGCAAGAAAGACAAACCACGTTTAAACTTTGGGAAAATAAGACATTCAGGATCTATATCAAGCTGTCATTGGGATAGAGACTTACCTGATTAATCCAAGCATTCCCGAAACACAGCAACAGCCACTCGGGAACAGTGAAGTAACTGTGCCCAGAGAAGGACTGAGCCTACTGCACCCCTGCTGAAGGTCAAGCAAGACGTAGAGCCAACCTCACCAAACTCAAAGGTGAGCAGGAGAGGAGTTGGGCATCAGGAGGATGCAGGAAGTGGGACCAATCCAACCCACTCATTAGCTAACATCTTGTTTCAACATTGCAGGCTAACGCCTCCTGGGTAGATAACAAGGGAGAGGACACCATCATACCATCAAAACTACACCTGTACAGATATCGATCATACGACTATGTGCTATGCCCCCGTGGAGACCAGGTGAGCGTGACAACTGAGCCAAGGAGGGAGGAGGGGGTATAAGTACTGGTACGAGGAAGAGAGAGGTGACAATAGCAAAACGGATTACTAATGCAGTAATGGGATGGGGATGACGGATGTGGGGGTAATGCAACAGATTATTAATGTAGTACTGAGACAAGGAATAGGGAGTTGGGGGCATTACAATGGATTATGAATGGGGTACTGGGACATAGAAGAGGAGGTGAGGGTAATGGAGTATTGGGATTATGAAGAGTGGGGTGGGGATAATGGATTACTGGGATGAAAAAGAGGGCGATGGGGTAATGTAGTAGATTATTAATGGGGTACTGGGATGAGGAGGAGGGAGACCCAGGTAAAGGGGTACTGGGATGAGGGAGAGGGAGGAGGCAATAATGTAATGAATACTAATGGGGAAGTGGGATGAAGACGAGTGATTGATGTGGGAGTAATGCAAAAGATTACTATTGGGGTACTGGGATGAGGAAGAGGGAGGTGGGGGTAATGGAGTACTGGGACAAGGCCAAGAGAGGTTGGGGTACTGCTGTACGGGGATGAATACAAGGGAGGAGGTGGTAATGTAATGGATTTTTAATGGAGTACTGGGACAAGGAAGAGGGAGGTGGGGTAATACAGTACTGTGACAGGGAAGATGGAGATGGTAATGCAGAACTGCGAGGAGGAAGAGGGAGGTGGGTGTAATGTAATGGATTTCAAATAAGGTATTGGGATGTGGAAGAGAGAGGTGGGGGAATGGAGTAATGGGAGGAGGAATATAGAGGTGTAGTAATGGGTATTGTGGAGAGGGTAAGGGAGGTAGGGGTCATGTAATGGATTATGAATGGGGTATTTGGACGAGGAAGAGGGAGGTGGGGGTAATGGTGTACTGGGACGAGGAAGTGACATGGATAGTGTACTTGGATGAGGAAGAAGGAGGTGGTGGTAATGGATTTCTTATAGGGTAGTAGGATGAGGATGAAGGAGGTGGGGGTAATGTAATATATTTCTAATATGGTACTGGGATGAGGAAGAGGGAGGTGGGGGTAATGTAATGGGTTTCTAATATGATACAGGGACGACGAAGCAGGTGACAGCAGTAAAAGTAGAATTCCTAATGGGGTACTCAGATAAAGAAAAGGGAGGCAAGTAATGCAGTGACTTACTATTGGAGTACTGGGACGAGCAAGAGGAAGGTGGGGTAATGAAGTACTTGGAGAAGGAAGAGAGAGGTGGAGGTAATGCAATGGATTACTAATATGTACTGGGACGCAGAAGACAGAGGTGGTGGTAAAGGTAGTATTACCAATGGGGTACTAGGACTCGGAAGAGGGAGGTGCTTGATATGCAGAAGATTACTATTGGGGAACTGGGATGAGGTAGAGGGAGGTGAGGGTGTTGTAATAGATTACTATTGTGGTACTGGCACAAGAAGAGGGAGGTTGGGTAATGGAGTACTAGGATGAAGAAGAAGGTGGTGGTGGTAATGGAGTATTGAGGAGAGGAAAAGGCAGGTGGGGTAATGGATTATGAATGGGGTATTGGGAGAAGGAGCAAGATGGAGTTGAAGGTAATGGAGAACCCGAACCATGAAGGTAAAAGTGGGGTAATTGAGTACTGGAATGAGGAAGAGGGAGGTGGGGTTAATGTAATGGATTAGTAATGGGGTACGAGCAAGAGGGGATTGGGGTAATGTAATCGATTATGTGAGGGGTTAGAAATGAAGCCGGACACAAAGTTGTCATATTTTTGGTTAAAGACTTTTATTAACTTAAACAGATTGGGAAAATGCCTATCTGTCCCTGCTCTAAGAGGAACTTCCCTACCTGAAACTAAAAACGAAGCTACTGTCTGTGTCAGGATGTCAAAACTCAAAAGCCGTTCTTGTGTACAAAACGCTCTATCCTGACCCTCGCACTATAAACAAAACATTAAAGTGAGAAGGGAAAATGTCTTTAAACTGGTATTTGCAAAAAAGTGTTCATAAAATAAGAATAGAACAGCTCCAACGAAAATAGTCTCCAAGATGAAAAGACCTTGATTCCAGAGGGTGATTCCCTTCCCCTGGATTCTTCAAGGTATGGCAATGTCTCTTGGTCTAACAGGTCTTTGTGTCTTTCTTGGCCCACAACAATCCTGTTGATTACAAAGCTGTTTAGCCTTGTAAATCCTTCTTTAACAAAAGTTCCTTCTTTCTTCAACAAACACTGTCATTGCTTTAACAAAAGTTCCTTCTTGTAGCTTTGCAATCGCCTGGTATACTCCTCTGCCAGGACTTCTTATGCACTTGGAACTGCATGTTTTACTCCCGTGCCAGGACTTCTCTTGTACTTTCAAGTGCCTTGTATACTGTTGCCAGGACTTCTCATACACTTCCAACTGCCTGGTATACTCTCTTGCCAGGACTTCTTGTTTTCAGATATTTATTAAAGTTCTGTTTTAATGTTCCTTTTAAGCTTTCCCCACATCTGCATTCCATCTACTCATATGTTATTGAGGTTTGTGTTTGTACTCTGCCTTTTTGACTAACAAACAATCTTATTGTTTGTGTCTCTGCAGTTTTACAATGTTCAAACTGTGTTTTTGGCACAGTCGCCAAAATGCGCCGGGGGCCCCACTTTGCTTGGGCGAATTTACTGGTTCTGTGTAGTCGCTTCGGATCCGTTGGTTCTTACGCAGCACAGCTTTGCCGCTTGCTTCCCACTCTTGGCTGCTCTGCAATCTCTCCGGCTTGTCTTGCGGCTCCGCGCCTGCAAGCCTGCTTTCCTTCAAGTCCCGGTGAGGCTAACGCTGCTTCTTCCAACTGCCGAATGCCCAGTCATCCTCTCATGGTTCCTGGTGTTTCCACGGAACGGACTGCTTGCGTAACGTTACTTTACTTCTCTGCTGGCGAGTGCCTTGCTCCGACACACTGACTCGTTCCTCCAGCTACCACACGCCTCCGACAGAGATGTGATGTCTTTTCCTGAAAAGCTTCTGCTGAGACGCTCGCTGGCACCAGTAAAGTCCTTCAGACTTCTTCCCATACACTTCAATGGGATTCACACCACTTGGGCAAGGAAAAGAAGCTTTCTGGTGTGTGTCCCTTAGTGAGGGAGACTGAAGTCTCTTCTGGGTTGTGGCACTCTGCTGATTCCCAGGGGTTCCCCATCCTCCTAGAGGGGACAGACCAGCTTCCTCGATACCTCCAGTGCTTTCCAGTTCCCCACAGGCAGTTGGGAGGCAAGGTCTCCCCCTTTCTTCTCTTGGCACAGCAGTATTCAGACCTTCCTTCTCCAGCACAGGATTCCTGCAGCTAGGTCCTCCAGGGACCTCTCTCACTCGCTGCATCTTTCCTCCTTTTTATATTGGCTTTGGCCAATAGGATTTGGGGAAGGACTAGATTGCTGACAGTGGAAAGTGATCATTATTACTCCTCTCCTCTTCCTCGTCCCAGTGTTGTGGGGATTGTGGGAACAGTAGTCCCTTTCTGAAAATACTGTATAAATGTCTGCAATAGTTTTTAAAGGCATACTATGTTTGGAAGAAGAGTATGTGGAGTCGGTAAACCTATCTTTCACAATTTTACAAGGCCGGTTTGTTGAAAGTTGGCCTTTGGGATGTAGCCAAAGCTTTCCACTACTCTCCATGGGTGAACGAGGGAAGGCACCACAACGGGCAATTAGATTGTTGCAAATGGGGGATTCATCCTGAAAGGGGAAATGGGGATACAGCGTCTCACCCGATGAAGTCAGGATATCTCCCCAGAAGTTGTCTCCTCCCTTATACAGCCGCCCCCAGGGTCAGGATCAGGTAGCGGCTGCTGTCCCCTGGCCACATGGGAGGAGGTCACCACCCAAAAAACAGTGATCAGTCCATTGGATTCATCACCATTATTAATGAAGTAGTGGGACAAGGAAGATGAGGTAATTGAGTACTGGACGAGGAGGAGGGAGACAGGGATGGAATGCCGGCACGAGGAAGAGGGAGGAGGTGAACATCTAATGGTTTACTAATGAGGATGAGGAAGAGGCAGATGGGGTAGTGTAATGGATTCCTAATATGGTACATGGACGAGAAAGCAGGAGATGGCTGTAAAGGCAGAATTACTAATTGGGTATTCAGATAAAGAAGATTGAGGCAAGGGTAATGCAACGGTTTACTATTGAAGTACATTTGGGGCACTGGTATGAGGAAGAGGTACATGGGGGTAATGAGTTCTGGGATGAGGAAGAGAGTGGTGGGGTAACTACTAGGACAAGGAAGAGGGAAGTGGCATTAATATAATAGATTTCAAATAGTGTATGATGTGTAGGGGGAGACAGGAGTAATGTTGTACTAGGGTGAGTAAGAGGGAGGTGGTGGTAAAGTAATGGATTTCTAAATAGGTACTGGGATGAGGAAGGTAAAGGTAGAAGTACTAATGGGGTAATGAGATGAGGAGGGGAAGGTGTAGATAACAGTACTGGGGCGAGAACGAGGGTGGTGGGGTAATGCAATACTAGGGAGAGGGAGGTGGAGGCAATGTAATGGATTTTTATGAGAGGAAGAAGGTGGTGGAGGTAAACATAGTATTACTAATTGAGTACTGGGACAAAGAAGAGGGAGGTGGGGGTAATGCAACAGATTACTAATGGGGTACTGGAATGAGGAAGAGGGAAGAGGGAGGTGGGGGTGATGATGTACTGGAATGAGCAAGAGGGATATGGTGGTAATGTAATGAATTTCTAATAGGGTACTGGGATGAGGAAGAGGGAAGTGGCAGTAAAAGTAGGAATACTAATGGGGTACTGGGACAAGGAAGAGGGAGGAGGATGTAATGCAGTAAAGGGCCAATGAAGAGGGAGGTGGAGGTAATGCAGTATTAGGGAGAGGAAGGTGTGGTAATGGATTTCTAATAGGGTAATTGGACGAGGTAGAGGGAGGTGGCAGTAAATGTAGGATACTGGGATTCAGAAAAGGGAGGTGGGAGTAATGCAGCCAATTACTATTGGGGTACTGGAACTAGGAGGGATTTAGGGTAATCGAGAACTGGGACGAATAAGAGGTGGAGGTAATGGAGCACTGTGATGAGGAAAGGGGAAATGTGGGCAATGTAATGGATTTCTAATATGATACTGGGACGAGGAAGAGGGAGGTGCTGATTAAGGTAGGATTACAAATTGGGTACTGAGATGAGGAAGGGGAGAGGTGGAGGATATGAAATGGATTACTATTGGTGTACTGGGTCAGGGAAGGATATGTGGGCAATGGAGTGCTGGGTCCGAGGAGAGCTGGGGGTACTGAGTCAAGAAAGAAGCAGTTTGGACTAACGTAATAAAGTCCTAATGTGGTTCTGGGGTGAGGAAGAGGAAAGGGGGGTAGTACAGTACTGTGACAGAACTGAGGGAGATGGGCTTAATGTAATGGATATCTAATGGGGTACTGGGATGAGGAAGAGGGAGGTGATGGCAAAGGCAGGATTACTAATGGGGTACTGGGACGAGGAAGAGGGAGGCTGGGGATATGCAATGGATTACTATTGGGATCTAGGAAGAGGGAGAGGAGGGTAATGCAAAACTTACTAATGGGTTTCTAGGATGAGGGATTTTGGGGAAAGGAGAGATCTTCACTGCTGATGTGCTGTGAAAATTGAGATCTTCACTGGTAAATCACGTGACATGCATATCCAATGAAATCAAAGGCTATTGAAATCATGCATATGCACCACTCTAGTTTCTATTGCACACTTTTCTTTCAAAATCATTAACCAAATGTAATTTTTTAAAGCTAATCCAACCACCCCAAACACTAGCCCCCTAATACCACAAGCCCACATATTTTAGTTTAATTTGGAAGCAATCCCTGTATTTCTTTTAATAAAAACAGAGATTGCATCCTAAACAGTGGTGTAACACAAAATGTGGGGGCCCCCTGCGAGCCATGCTGAGCCCCCGCCCCCAAACTTGGCAACAAATCATTGGTCGTGCCACACTCTGGGCCGCCTAGATTATCACGCTTGCACAATACACACAAACGTGCTGCTGAAGGGGTATGCCGCGCTCTGCACTAGGAGAAAGATGTAAATATGTGTTTTAATGCAATATACAGCACACGTTCTGAGAAAAATTGGCTAAAAAGGAAGAGTGTTTGCAATTCTTTTGTAGGGTGACACCAATTTAATCCATGCAACTCACCAACAGTGCACAGGAACATGAATGCTTTGCTATTCAAAATGCCATGCCACATTGAAAACATGTCCCACTGGCTAAACAATGTAGACCAGTGTAGACACGTAATAACATTACAGTAAAGCATGTCAGGCCACATTTAGACATACCTAGACTGGTTGCAACAAAATGCCAGTCGTAGCAATAACACTCAGCAAGAAGAGAGCACACATTCAAGCCCAGGGGTCTGAGGCCTCTAACAACACGGCCAAACTCTTTAAAATCTGCAAGGAACTGGTCAATCCTGTTATGGTCTCTACCTCTCCTGTTCCCTTCCAGGCCCTCTGTATGGCTTTGGCCTCTCACTTCTCTGCTAAAACTCAGGACCTTCTGTCCTCTATCTCCTCTTCCTCTCTCGGCCCCCCCTTTGGCCATATCTACCTCGCCTCCCCCTTTCTCCTCTTTCTGACATCACCTGACGAGGTTTCTAGACAAGTCTGATCTATGAAAGTGTCGTCCAAACAGGTGCTCCCCTGCTCCTCCAGAACCATCAAAGACCAGATTGACACCCTCGCTCCAGCCTTGGCTGATTTCTGTAATTACTCTTTCGCCACTTTAACGTTCCCTTCTCTCCTTAAGAAGTCCCTTGTTCACCCACTCCTCAAGAAACCGTCTGCCGATCCTACCTGCCCGGTAAACTATCGCCCAATCTCCATCATCCTTTTCCTGGGCAAACCCTTGGAAAAGCTGACCATCTCCCGGCTTACTCTCCACACTGAATCTGTTGGTTGTCTCCATGACCATCAGTCTGGCGTCAGAGCTGCCAAATGCTCTCCTGAACACCTTTGAAGATCTGTTCTCTAACCTTGATTCCAGCATTCCTTTTGTCCTAATTCTCCTTGATCTTTCCTCTACTTTCGACACAGTCAACCACGCCATCCTGATCAATCGACTACGTCAAAACCTGGGCATCACGGATCAGGCCCTGGAGTAGCTGACCTCCTTCCTCTTGGACTGCCCCTCCCAGGTCCAACTTGATCCCTTTCTCTCCGCTACCTCTCTACCTGTGGCATTCCCCAGGGCTCTATCCTCTCACCCTGGTTTTTCAACCTCTACTTGGCCCCTTTGGCCCACCTGATCTCTACATTCTCCTCTAACTTTCAGTCTTATGCAGATGACACTCACTTTTCCTTCGGCTCCTCTCCTCTCTCGCTCATTCATGACTGTCTATCTGCGATTCAGGATTAGTGCGCCTCCAACGATCTCTACCTTAATGCCATTAAGACAGAGATCCTTCTCATTGGGACCCCTGCCCCTGCTTAACCTTCTCTCACTCTGGCCGCCTTCCTGCGAGGCAAAAACCCTTGCTGTCATCTTCGATCCACTCTCTTTCTCTCCTCACTCACATCTTCGACGTCATCAAGAAGTCCAACTACCAAAGGGACTCTTCCCTTTCTCACTTTCCCTCAGAAGCTCACTGTCTCCAGATCCCTGTTTCTCTCTTGCTGGACTACTGCAATAGCCTCTTTCCCAGTCTGCCTTCCTGTACTCTTCGTCCTCTGCAACTAATCCAGAAAAGGACTGCGAGACTTATCTGTGGCCTCAAACCAAGCCATCATATCTCTCCAGCTCTCATATCTCTCCACTGGCTCCCGGTGGCTGCAAGGATCAAGTTCAAGACACTTTGCATTGTCCACAAGGCTTTCTGGGGTCGGAGCCAACACTACATCCAACTCTCTGTTGCAAAATACCTTCCTTCTCGAGCCCCTGCCCCAGCTACCTCCAATTCTCTAAGGGTTAGACGCTTCTCCAGGCAGAGAGTGGGTGGTAGATTTCTCTCCTGTGTAGGTGCCTCCCTCTGGAATGGCCTCCCTGCCCCTCCCAAACTTGTATAGACCACCTGAAGCTCTGGAAGCAGCTCAAAACTTTCCTCTTCTCCTCTGCTTTCTCCCTCCTGCTGACCTACCTGTCTGCTGTACCAACTGGTTGCTTGGCTACCCTCAGAGTCTCACTGAGTCCATGCTCTTTCTTGATCAGTCACCCTTGCACTGCCTCCGGGCCTACCATGCACTTAGGGGCTGTAACTATAACCCTACAGTCCTGGGATCTCCTTGCACTACCCAGAGCCACACTGCCCCCGCTGCACTTACTCAGAGCATTACTGCCCTGTTTTCCCCTCCCCTCTTCCTTGTACTGCCCCACATCCCTTTTCCCTTGCATTTATCGTTCTCGCACTTGCACAATCTGAATGACACAAGGCCTAGTAAGATCGTTTGTCTTGTGCTCCCTCTATCTTCCCTCCCTTGTCTTGTTGCACCTAGAAACACTTGTGTACAGGCGTGTTATAAATGACTTATATTATATCATCTTATCACAGATGCCCAGGAAAATATACAATGCTGCAGTAAGAAATGGCTAGACTGGCAGCAATCAAATGCCAGTCTAGCCAGGTAATTAAACTTAGCAGGACTGCTTTATCAGAAATGCGCAGTTAAAAAAAAGTCATACCAAACTGAGGCATGACTACACTGGCTGCACCAAAATGCCTCTCTAGCCAACACCACATGTCTTGCCTGCTTAGCCTGGACATGGACATCCATTATGATTTATCGCACAATCCCGCCCCTGCAAATCCTCTCTCCCTCCAACCCCTAACCCAACCTCCAAAATCAGCTCCTTGGCCCAGAATTACCTTCATGTCCCTCTGCCTTGTCCCAGAGCTTACGCATGAGGCTCTTTGCCTCATAGGTAAGTACTGGGATGACGAAGACTGGATTAATGAAGATTGCAGGTAGTGTATGGGAGGATTGGTCCAAGAGACCCCCCTCCCCTGCAGCCTCTCCCCCCTGTGAAGTCCATGGCTCGTCAGGGGTTCCCCCTGCCACCAGGGCCCAGGTGGCGGGTGGACCACTGGCTGAAGACATTGACCAAACATGCTGTATTTAGCTAGGCCCTGGAAACCATTTTGTATAATCAAAATGGTTTGAGCCCTGTGCCCCACAGCACGGCCCCCACGCCTGGAGAGTCTCACTTGTCCCTGCAGCCGCAGCTCCCTGGTAGATCCGCTGAGAGCCCGTTCCCACGAACAGACGGACATGAGCTAGTGCTAGATGCAAACACTGTAACATTTCCCCTTCCGCAGTGTATCACGGCTCCCAGTATGACCCGGCCAGCAGGGCCGGGATGGAAAAGAACAGTAAAATGGTCCCCTGACAAAAGCAGAGCCCCCAAAATACTAATGAGCAAACAACCTGTAATGAAACTCTTCTCTCTATGACCTTTCTGATTAAAAACATGTAACCTCCATGAAGATGGCAGAATGTGTGTTTATATGGCATTCGGGTTGAAGTACCCACATCCCCGTAGCTATGTGCAAATTGTAAAAGTGTCCCGGGGTTTTCATGTTATATGTTTCGCCGAGAAGACTGCACCCCAAGGTCCCATGCCATAACTGAACTTATGCTGCTAGAGTGCAAAGGAAGACAAATACAGCCCTATTGGGAGCTCATGTAAATGCTGCACGAAAATGCACAGTATGTATGTCCAAGCTCACCATGTGTCACTGCCATCAGTCTTATTAGCCGGTTGTTCCTGCGTGCTCCACCAACCTTACTACTACCTCGCTTACTGCGCATGTATAGAAATGTATCAAAATGTTGTGGTTATTAAATACTTAACATATAGGTAACGCATTTGAAATGGCCATGTAAAAGGCACCAACAATGTTGAAAACATAAGCTTTGAAAAGACTCAATGAGCATTGTATATTATATGAATGTTTACGCCTCTTCCACTTAAATCTGCAACACACGAGGAAAATACCTTTGTGGGCATATCCAAGGCCATTCCCCCTTCCTCCCCGTTGAAGCCTGCCAGACGGAAGAGCAGAGGCCTGTACTGCTCTGCTCCACCTCCCCCAATTCGGCTGGAGCCGCTTCAAACATTCACATTCCCCCGCAGCACCCAGGGCCGCGGCCTGCCACTTGAATTATTTACAAACCAGCAGTAAACCCCGGCCTTAAACACAGATCCAAAGGCGCCCTTTCTTAGACTCCACGACCCACCAGCCCACCCTAGGTTAATGGCCCCTGTAAAATTAGGACACCCAATATTATAGCAACACTACAGGAACACATTCATAACGACTTCTAACGGGACATGATAACTCGGACAGCTCGTCCCTTGCCCTGAGACCCAACCTCGCGACCTATGATACCCGGTCAACAGGACGATGGTAACCATGTATTGATGTATCACCAAAAGACCCCACTCTAGGTGCATTCCTCCTGTGTTGCATTAACCTATAGAATAACCTATTGAAAGATTTACCGGGGAAAATAATATTGCAATGTTGAATGAATGCGGTGTGCATGGCCTTAGGGCAGAAAGCCAGGAAAGATGTTCATCACTGACACTGGTCACGGCTGGCACAACAACACCGTCCAAATGAACCCAGCTGACCTGCCCGGCCCGGCCCACGAGGGTAACCAGTGACGTCCACCAACCACGGCAAACCACATCACAGCGGCACCTATAGTTAGTCGTCGCCACCCAATCCCCACGAACTTGTGCCCCCTATAGTATGTAGGTTCTTATGACGTATTTTGTAAATATATGCGCCTGTCTTTGCTATTGTCAGACAGAGCACTCTCGGAGTTTGCAGAGTCCTTTGCATGCCCTATTCTGATTGATAAACTCCCATTTAAGCTCACCCGCACTTTGTCTTAGCCTTATTCCCATCTTGGGAGAGTCCATTATTGACTCTCATTGAGGGGAGGATCGTGCTATCTGTGGGACGCTCACCTTCAGTAGCTAAGTCAGGCATTACCTCCATGTACCTCTACCTCATCCCAGTACTTGTGTAAGAGGCAGAGTGCCTCATACACAAGTACTGCCTCATACACAAATACAGGGAGGAGGAGGAATAGGGCTAGGAGTAATGACGATTTTCAATAAGTAATCACGGCATTAAACTCAAGTAGTGGCATAACACCATTGAGTTGACTGGACTTCAGCACTCTCCCCTCCCTCTAGTTTTGGGCTATGTTGACTCAATCTGGCTGACCTCCAGAGCAGTTGCTGGACAGAACAGGACGCAGATGTTAAACGGCACCTGGTTTTCGATGTTAACAACGGACCAGCAATTTCTAACGTAAAGTATTTCACTGTTAGTACCTGCATTAAAATGCCACATTTTTTAGCCAATTTAAATTGTGATGTGGGTTTAGTACTTGCATGCCAGGGGAGTGATTCCAACGGTAGAGTGGGAACAGGAGACCGCTCATTCTTGCAGCAGTCCATAAGTGGGTGCTTTCACACATAAAGGAGAGAGTTAACTGCCTGTAACATTGAAGCTGCACTAGAATAGTCTTATAGGTTTGCCCCTCCTCCACCTCCTGTGAAGTTAGCACCTCTCCCGACATTTGAAGGAATAGCCCCCCGTGAAATGTAGGTTTTGTTGCGCCTTTGAACACCAGCACACACATCATTACCCATATACACCCCCACACCCAGACATCCATACATTTAAGTGTGCACTCTTTCTCCATACAGGCACACCCAAGCAGCCATTCGTACATTTAAGGGTGCACGCTTTCACTGTACACGCACACACAGCAACCCATACATTTGTGTGCACCCTTTCACCATACACTCACACATGCAGCCACCTACACATTTAAGTGTACCCCCTTTCACCATACACTCACACACACACACACATGTCATGGGGTTGAGGGGAGCCCTATTACTTCCAAAAGAAATTATTTCTTTTTGAAGTCATTCTGACTTCATAAAGAAATTATTTACATTAAGGACCGAACTATAACGGAAATAATTTCTTTACGAAGGCAGGGTGACTTAAAAAAGAAACTATCTCTTTTTGAAGTCATAGGGCTCCCTCCACCCCATGCCTGGGGTCTTCCATGTCATGGGTTTGGGAGAGTGCTTGGACTTCAAAAAGACAGTGGGCCGATCCGATAACAACAGTGTTGGTAAGCCTATGGGCACCGTTGTTACCAGACCGGCACACTACGGGTCTGCCTGCCGGAGTCGCTGTGGCTGGCAGGTCTGGTAAGCAGGCCGTAACGGGAAGCACCGGCACCGTTATTAGCAATGCCAGTGCTTCCGTGGTCCCCACTCCCATAGAGTCCCATAGGGGAGTAACAGAATTACTGGCGCCTGATTTCCCGGCCGCCGGGGTTGTAATACCCCGGTGTTACCAGGAAGTCAGGTGTCTGTAATCTTTTTTGGGTTTAGCGGCAAGTCGCCGGTTTTACCGGCACACTTACCGCCAGACCCATAATGATGCCCAGTTTCTTTTTGTTTTCACTCTGCCTTCAGAAAGAAATTATTTCTGTTACAGAAATAATTTCTTTATGAAGGCAGAGCGAATTTAAAAAGAAAATGAAAAAATATATATACATATTTTTTTTCTCCAAGTGGGGTCCCCTCCCAGGACAAGTGCAGAAGCTGTAAGGAACTCATAGTGGCAACAGTAAAGACAGACACAAGTGTTCACAGTTCAAGGGTGTTTATTAAACTGTATATGCAGGTTGGAAAAACAGGCAGTCCTAGTGGCGTCTTGTCAAATAAAAGAGCCTATAATAAACAAAAACTATTGCCAATCCTTCCATTAAATGCAAAGAGTGTGGGAAATTGTTCACAAGAAAGAAAGAAGTGTCCACAAATGATAAGTCAGGATGTGGCAGCCGGAGTTCTCCCTTCCCCACGTTTTGAGCACGGGACAAGGCGGGACTCCTGAGCACAGCACATGTTCGAGCTTTCTGAGCACGAGACCACAGTTCCTTTCTCAGTTATCAGGACCTCTGGTGGTTAAGTCTCTTTTGTACAAAAAGTCTCTGGCCTCCGAGGACCTGATGTGTTCAAAATAACAAGCAGAAAGTTCCTTTCCGTATGTATGTTGGGTGATGACTTTTCACCCCTGGATCCCCCTCTTCCGGGCTCAGATCCACAAAAAGTTCCTAGCGATATCAGGATCTTCAATGGTTAAGTCTTCTGAATCCAGCACCTGATATATTCCAAATAACAAACAAAAGTGATTTTCTGTATGTACGTTAGGTGAGGATTCTTCACCCCGGATTCCCCTCTTCTGGGCTCATACCCTGCACGAATGTCAGCCTCCCTCTGTCGGTTTCACTATGGCTTGTTTTCAAGGAACTTTGCTCTGCTATATTCGTGTGTCGTTGGATGATGGTTTTTCATCCCTGGATCCCCCTCTTCCGTGCTCAGACCATTCTCAAATGTTTGCCTCCCTTTGTCGGGTTCACTATGGCATTGACGTTTTGTTGGGTTATGGCTTTTCACCCCTGGATCCCCCTCTTCCGGGCTCAGTCCCATCTCAAATGTTTGCCTCTCTCTGTCGGGTTCACTATGGCATCCACAAGTCTTAATGTCTTTTTAAACGATTCACTGTGAACATCCCTCTGTTGGGTTGACGCTTGTCAACACACTGTTCATTTGGGACTGCAAGCTTTGCCCCGTTCTATCGGCATCCCTCTGTCGGGTTCACTCTTGCCAACTCTTGCCAATCACACAGTTCTTTCTCTTTTCTCACTATGCGGGATTCATCGCCCTTAGCATTCCAATTACGTGCAGGTTAAAGACTTTCAACTGTACAGGGGATTTTGCTAGACCCCTGTATGACCACTTTGACCTTTCCCTTGCAGCTCTCTTAGGGCCTTCTGGTATCGGTAGTTTCAACAAACTTGGGATCAACCAGTGTCTCTCGAATGAGCACCCACTGTTATGATCACCTGGTCTCTGCGGAGGCGTTGGGGCACGGTTGCAGCCCTCCCGGGGGAGAGGTCACTCTGGTCCGACTTAACCCTGTGCGCTTATGTGGTGACTGGTGGTAATAGGTGATGCTGCTCGGGACTGCTCCTGCATGGAGAATAGGGGGTGTGAGTATACCAGCTTGTGCGCCTGATCCCCTTCCAGGCTCCTTCTCCCAAACCGTGGTACCCGTGGGATGCGCTGTCCCTGGAAAGCTCACCTGTTGATTAGTTTTGGCAAGCACTCCGTCCTGCTTCTGGCAGGGGCGCTTGTGTGATCTGGACCGAGTTCCTTCACTGGTCCCTTGCATGTGGTAGTCCAGTCCTGCTGTGACTAAGCTACTATACTTCAGGTAAGTGTTCCTGTTTGCCTTTATCTTTCCTTGTCTGTTTTTGTTGTATTGTAAAGTTCATTGTCTTGTATTGCTGTCCGTTCCACTTTTGATGTTTGCTCTTTTGCTTTGTTCCCTTGCAGGTGATGTTGCTGGCCCGGCAGAAGCTGCAGAGCTCGCAGCGGCAGCCGGAGGGAATGAGGAGTGAAGTTGCAGCAGTACAGTAGCTGGTAAATTGTGGTTTTTGTGTTCTGGGGGGTAAATTGTTAACTGGGGGCGCGTGGGTTCAAATGCATTGCGGCCCTAGGACGGATGTTCTAACCTTGTCTTTCTTCTTCTTCACAGGGTCCCAGTTCGTGGATGCGGAGTGCAGTGCTGCGGCATAAGGATCAAGATCACTGGATGTCAGGAGATGAGTCTGCAGATGAAACGATGAAGCACCGGTTTCCTAGAGGTGAGTATGCATGAGAATGCCTGGTTTCAAAGGTAAGTAAACTGGTCCAAGCGGCGGTGAGCGTCACGTTGCACGCGAGTGCACAGTAACGCGAAGCACCGGCCTTAAGGATGGAGCAGCTTATATAGCTGAGCTTCTGAAGCCACCCCCACCAGATTCAGCCTGCCTGCCACACCCGATGAGTCAGCACATGAAGACCAGGCCTATGGAGCCACATCTAATGAGTCAGCACATGAGGATGTTCTCTGGAATAAAGGCTTCCAGCTCCTGGAAAGTCCTTGTAAAATAAAAGCACACCTGCACTGAAATAAAGTAAAAGCACTCCTGCACTGAAATAAAGTGTTCCTGCTCAGATCTCTATATGAGCATGGCACCAAAGACACCAGGACTGAGTCCAGCCAGGGCCCCTGTGTTTATGGGTCCCAAAGGGACATAAGTGAGACAAGTGATCCATTGCCCCCATCACTAGATGGTGTGGTTTTTTGTGTTCTGCGCCTTTCTCCTCCTCTTGAATTTCCATAGTGGGATAGCTGTTTCGTCGTGCGGCTTGCCTTGCCCGTAGTGTGCTCCCTTGCTCCACCTTTTATCCTAGTGGGAAAGGAAAAGGCCACCAGGTGTGTGTGATTCTGGTCAGTTGCCTGACTTTGCCTGACCCTTGTATTAGGACATGTTAGTCCATTGTCTTTTGTGGTGTGTGAAAGTGTTTGTGTCGGAAAAGTGGGCGGGGGTTAAAGTTTCAGTATGCTATGTAGTATGATGGGAAAAAGGTGTCATAAGAAGGGGATACCGCGTGTCACCCATCCGTGTCTCACTTCCACTTCCTGAGGACCCCCCATCCAGGAGATCCTCCCTCACTGGTCCACCCCAGGAACTGGATCCAATAGTGATGGCCGTGTCCTGGCCACCTGGATGACAGACCCCCCGGTAACTAGTCAGGGAGACACCTTCAGGTTTCTCACAAAGCATAACGAGCACCTCTACTGAACAATCTAGTTGTTATAGGATTCCTATTGGCCGGACTACCATTAATACAGAAGAGAGAATTACAAATCAGGGAGGCATTCCATGGAGGAACCGGGAGATTCGAACCCTGTACTAAGGAAGGAACAGTAGAGGACGAGAAAGATGCACGCCTGCAGTTATGTCTCCAGAAGGTGGAAAGGCTGGAGCATGAGACGGGAGGCAGAGCACCAAGCCAAAAGAGAAGGCTGGACGAAGGAACTGCCTGGACCATGCAGCCAAGCAGCAGGGAGCCGCTCTGGAGGTGCTGCAGACCCTTGGAACGATCGTAGGAGTCCAAGAGGCCTCTGAGAAATGATGCAGAGCTGCCGCAGTCCCTTGAATGACCAGAGGAGGCCCAGAAGCCACAGGGAGCCGCTGCAGTCCCTGGGAGGATCAGTAGATGCCGGAGAGGGGAATTGAAGCCTGTACACAACCACAAGTCACTGGTAGGCACCCAGAAGCGGTTGCAGAGACTGGGATGGTTGTGGGGGGGGGTCCCCAAAAGAGAGAGAAACCTTTGCAGAAATGGTTTGGGAACCAAAGGGGAAAACACAACAAGGGCCTTGGACCTGAAGGAGAGAATGAAACCAATACAAAAAGGGTTCTGGCACCCAAGTCTAAGAAAGAATCTAATAAGGATGGAATGCCTGTCACCCGACAATGGGAATGCCTGGCAGGATAGTGCACAGGGTGTAATTCCTGAGGAACAGAGGAACTGAGAAGGATCTCAGACTCGCAGCCAATGACAAGTTACCTCCGGAATCATAATCATAGTCACAGTTCCTGGCAGGGTAGTGAACAAGGTAGACTCTGAACAGGGAGAACACTCGGGATCCTAAAGAGCACTTTGAGAAAGGCCAGGGGAAGAGAGACATACCCTGTGGTTTTATGAACATTGGTGAAACAGCCAAGAGATTGGAGTCATTCACGTGGCAACCTGAAGTGCTTGAGAAAAGCCAGGGGAAGGGAGACAAGCCCCATGGTCTTAGGAACACTGCTGAACCAGCCAAGAGAAGGGAGTCCTCAGGCATCCTCAGGGGCTTTTAGAAAGACCAGAGGAAGGGAGACATACCCCTTGTTCTTGATGAACATTGTGGAAGGAACCAAGAGGAGGAAAGTGTCCTCTTGACTTTATGAAACACCTGTTAAAGGCCAGGAGAAGAAAGACACTTGTCCTGGCATTGTGAGAACCATTGAGAAACCAACGAAAGCTCAGGGGAGGAGTCATCCTCCTAACACTGTGAAGATGCAAGACATTTGTTTTGTGTGTTTTGCTGGAATACACTCAAAGAACCTTTCGGAGACTTTTAATTTACATTCCCACAGAAGAACAATTTTGTTTGCTTCAACCAGAACTGAACTTTGGATTGTTGTCCGCAAGAAGGGAGCGTTCTTCTGGACCAAGAAGATTACCCCTCTTTCTTATTTCAGTGCATAGTGTAAGGGATTGAACTAGGCTTTTGATACAGGATGGCAGACTCTTTGCTTTAGAATGACATTATGCCAATTTCCTTAGTATTAGTTGAGGCAGGGAATCCCCTCTTAGAACTAAGGTCAGACAGGGTTTTCTATTTTATTTGCTCACTAATAAGTCTATAGCCAAAAGCAGGCCACCTGTGTGTCGGTCTCCTACTTCTACACCATTACAATACATACAAACATGTGTATACATACATATATGTCAGGGTCAGTATTACGAACTGTAAGGGTGCAGAAGTAAGGCTCAGACACAAAGGTTTGGTTAGTTTTGGTTTGGTTATGTTGTACACTTTTATAATCTTGTATTAACCAGAAAAAGGGTTCGAAAAACGGCTTCTCTGTCCGTAAGAGGGGTTTCCTTACCTCAAAGAAATCTATGGAAAACATCAGGATGCCAAATAAATAGTCACTGTTGTGTCCACAAACCCTGCGTCTGACCCGAACACTAATAATTTAAGACTAAAGTGCAAGGATGTTCTTTCCAGAACTTAAAGTAATAATGAAAGTTCTTGCCAAATGAAAAGTTCCCAATGTCTCGGGTGGTCAAAATCAATAAAAGAGATGTTCCTTTTCCACAATGTATAATTCCAATGATCAGGGGGTAGGATCCTTTACCCTGGATTCCTTCTGGTTCTACTTTAGGAGATTGTATCCTTCTTATGTGATTTCCTTTATCTTCTTGGGTCCCAGACCCAGTACACTATAATTAACTTTACTTTGTTCTTAGATTTTCAAATGGGTGCGAGTCCCAGACTCACAATGCTGTATTATACCAGCATGGTGTACTCTCCTGCCAAGCGTATATTTTCTTCGGATCTGTCTCTTTTGCTTTTAGGCTCCCAAACCCTCTTACTCTCTGGTTTTCATGTGGTTGTGGGTCCCAGTCTAGCAACGCATGGTTGCAATAGCTTGGTTTACTCTCTTGTCAAGCATTTGCTTTCTTTTGGATTGTCTGTGCTTCTCAGAGTCCCAGACCCTATGATTCTCTTGCTCTCATATGGGTGCGGGTCCCAGATGCGCAGCTGTCACAATAGCTTGGCTTACTCTCCTACCAAGCATGTGTTTCCTTCTATACTGTCTCTGTTTCTCTCAGGGTCCCAGACCCTCTGATTCTCTTGCTCTCATATGCGTGCGGGTCCCAGACTCGCAATGCTCTGTCGCAATAGTGTTGATTACTCTCCTGCCAACAATATGTTTCCTTCTATACTGTCTGTTTCTCTCAGGGTCCCAGACTCTTTGATTCTCTATCTGTCATATGAATGCTGGCTCCAGTCTTGCAATAATGCATCTTGCCTCCTTGATTTACTCTCCTGCCAAGCGTACACATGTTTCTTCCCTTATCCTGTGTTCCTGGGGTTCCAGACTCTCTTATCTTGTGCTCAGCAGTTCTTCCCCCGAATCCTCCTGGACCACTAGCTCCTCTTGGTCTGCCAGCGCAGCTGTTTGTGTGGTTTGCTATTTTTGTGCACCGGTGCTCTGCTGTGAGGCTCTGGCAGTGTTCAGGTTTTCTATCATTTCGGCGGCGTATCCAACGGTCAATCCTTCTTCCTCAGGCTGGACTATCCATCTCCAGCTGCATTCAGGTTCTCCTTCTCATTGGCGGCTGCTCCATCAGTCGCTGCTCCCTTCTCGAGCTGCGCTCCTGCTTTTTGGCAGCTTGCCGGACTTTGGGATGCCCAGAGGGTTGTGCGGGCAGCAAACAAAGTACCTCCTTCTCCCTGGACTACCCTTATGCTCCCGTTCACCTCAGTGCACAGCGTCTCCTGCTGCAGTTCCCTGTTTTCCGGGTTGGCGTCTCTCGGGTTCCTAGTTGGAGGATGGCTCTCTCCATGTTGGATTCCCTCTGCTACTTTGTATTTCCTTTGACCAACCAAATATCATGAGAGACTAAATCATTCACTCGTTCTTTGGAGTGATCTTCATACTCCTGGTTGTCTTCTTCACATAACTTGTATTGGAGTAACATGGAAAGAAATGTGTATTTTCAGGGCGGCTGGTCAGGTTTAACATACCTGTCTGGTTAACCTTTCAATAAGAGGCATTGGCACTCTTTGCAAAGAGGGAAGGAGAGTTAGCTTGGGGAAAGAGGGAGGGTCTAATATAGCAGAGGTATACCGCATTGTAAGGGGATGGTCAACCCTATTCCCATAAAGGACTTCCTCTCCCATGTGATCCTCCCCTGGTGCACCACCCCCAGGGGGACTATTGTGCAGTGGACACACCGCCCTGACCCCATGGGAAAGTTCGTCCCCTAGGGGAGAATGGACGACATCCACAGATTCTTCACAGAACCCTGTAGTTTTGGGTAAGTTGGTCTCCTCTTAGACAGAGCATTACACTTATTGTTGACACAGTTCAACAAATCTTCAAGAAAAAACAAAAACATATAAACCTGGCTTTGAAGACCTCAAGGTCATGCATAGTTATATGGTAGTTCCAATTTTCCATACATTTTCCATTCCTTTCTCACACACAAAGTTCTGGACCACTGGATGGATTTATGCCAAACTTTCATGATGTGCGTGCGTGTGCTATCAAAAGCATGCTTTGGTAAATTTGGTACAAATCCATCCAGAGGCTTATGTTAAATGTGGAGTGAAGTCCAGTAAGTGTTATCTGGTTTTGTGCAGAAACATCTGAGGACCTGCCTACCACTGTATAGGTGGTTGGTTAAACTGTATGTGTTTGCAGAGGTTGGAAAATGCATCCAGATTTGAAGTTAGTGACAATCAATAAACAACTATAACTTGGCCACCGCCATGCTGCTTCTGAAACCCCACATGCCAGCACAAATAAAATTAAAGTGCCCCCCAACTTCAAACACAAATTGAGCAGTGATAAAGAGCCAAGTAAAAATACGGTGCCCATACTTGTTATGCGCATTTGAAATTTCGCTTGCGGACCAACACTAAAAGAAATCTTCACACTAGTCACAATTTTAGTAACTAATCTTCCATGTCAATCAGCATAAAAGGAGACGTCATCAGCAGTGCACGAAGGTGGCTGAATTATGGTTGCTTTAAAATGGTGATATGCAGTTGTGGTTACTCTCCAAATAACTGGTGATGTTGTTGGGATTTGTTGGCTCGCATTTCAACTGTAAAGTCCTTTTAGTGAAGTGTTTTCACTGAACAGATATGCATATAGAAAAATGTTGTGAAAAAAGGTGCAGCCGAAGACCATAACACTACAAATTAAACACTGCGTCAACCTACATTGCTACCACACAGGACACATGTTTATCTATAATGCCAATATGAGCCGCCAAATACTTAAAGCAAATGTAGTGATGTAGTGGTGTTGTGTGAGTTAAGGTTTAATTTGAAGTGTAATGGCGAGGTATTTGTAATCTTTATCTTTTTTTTTTACTGACAGTACGTCTTCAACATTTGTAATAACGACCAACACCTGCTCCACCAAGTGCCACCATAGGGCAACCTTTGTCTCAGTGTGTAGTGTGAAATATATTTTAATTCCCCCACCCCCCTTTAAATGGGCCGAAGACAAGCTAACTGCATCTCTGCCCATGGTGCGGCGCAGTAGCAAACATCACTGCACATGTGCAAGGTTTTGGCCATTCCCAACATGTTGCATTATCTACTGCATATGGAGTAGGCACCGAATGCCTTACCCAAGATGCTGCTGATCACATAATGGGTGATGACGTATTGTACAGTACGTACCATACATTTGTATGAGCTTCATGATAACAGAATAAGCTATGTAGAGGTTTGGGTGCTTGACTTGGAAAAAAGAGCAGCCTGAGAGCTGAGTTCAAATATTTTCAACAATACCTTTTTTCAGTGCCCTAAAATGACATAGAATGGCCTATAGCTAACATAATATGCTAAAAGTAATCTGATCAGTTGTTCAAAGTGGCAGCTCCATCGACCTTAACGTTTATAATTTGTAACTGTCTTTCATTTGACTTATTTAAGACTACAGATCCGATAATGCATTTGGCAGAGATTAAATACTTTGCACGGCATAGCAATGTGCTGTGCTTAAACCTATGATTAGTATGCTTGTATGGGCTTCATGATCACAGCAATTTTAGAAAGGAGGTTTGAATACTCTACTTGCCAATGAAGCAGTCTTCAAAGCTGTGTTGTTTTGTGTTCTGATCTTTGGGCCCAAATGCTATTTTAAGACTTACTACAGAGTGCCATTGATTTTTAATCATTTATTATTCTGCATAGTGCCCAGCAATGCCTCTGGCCTTTTGCAATGCATTTGCACCTTTTGATGGTTCTGAACACTACAGTAACATTCCCCTTCCTTTGTTGTGCTTTTAAGCACCTGTTTAAGGGGAATGATGTCACGATCCATGCCCCTGACCCCCTCAGGTATAACAGCCCCCTGGCAAAAGTGGGGCTAAAGCCCTTCACACTGTCCCCAAGGGCCTAAAAATTCCATCAGAAACATACATGGAGTCAGTCCTGGCGCCTTTAGTGCCAGGCTCATTATCAGGAATAAAGCAATACCAGTTTTGGACCTTAATCCAACATGGAGGCCTATTACACAGCTCAGTTCATTAGAACCAAGCCATGCGGTCTAGTGTTTTGGGTGTGGCTGGACCTGAAATTACTTGGCCCGGAACTACTTTACCTGAGCTATTTAAACCACGCCCAAACAGCAGAACACGCTTTGCGTTATTCTGCACTCCTGGAGCGTAATGCTCACCGTGTCCAGCTCCTGCTCATCTGCATCTCCGGCAGCCCAATCCTGAAGCCCTAGATCCGGATTCCATTAATAACCTGGAAGAACAAGAACAGCATTAGCAAGCAAGAACACTTACCTGTGAAGTAACCGGTCTTAAATTCATCCTGCGCTTCGCTTACCTTGCCCATCTCCGGAGATGGCTGCAACCTGCAAAAGTAAAGAAACAAGGACAACATTAATAACAATTCTTACCTGGGCAAGCAGCGAGTCCTGGCAGCACCCTGCGCTTCTCTTCTCGCCCATCTCCGAGTTTCACCACAACCTGCAAGAGAGAAGGAACAAGGTCACCATTAACAAAGCACTTACCTGGGCAAGCAGCGCTTCGATCGCTCATCACTACGGAACATCACTGCAACCTGTACAAAGAGAAGAGAACACAGGTTAGCAATTAAGACCAATAAACAGCGCAGCGCTCCGCGCCTCAATAACTCACCGTGGTCTTCGCCATCGACGCGGCAACCCCGAGATCGCAACCATCCCTGTGAAAACAAAAGGAGACATTGTTAGGGAACAGCGTAGTGGAGCAAGACGCCGAGAAGACAGAGAAAACAGAGGGAAAGAAAGAGACAGAATAAAGACAGAAAAGACATTATAACTTACCTGCAAGACAGCAAGCAGAGTCACATCCGGTCTGGACCCGACATAAGGGCACACGGACCAGTGAAGCAACTAGGTCCACGGAATGACTGCACAAACCACGCGCCCCTGCACAGAGGCGCAGGACGGAGAGTTCAACGCACAAAAACCTAGGGTGAGCAATAACCCCAAGGTAGGGGATTTGGACCAGAGGGAGGTGAGAGTCCACCCATCACAGAACCAGTATCCTAACCCTCCATTCTCCTGTTATAGGCACGCTACCCAACGTCTGGCACATAAGCAGAGAGGGGTCCGGGATAGCACTTAGACCTCCATCCAGTATCGTGTGGCGCCCCCGTAGATACCAGGTGAGCATAACAAATTATGAAAGAACTGTCTCCCTGCTCATATCTCTACTGTCCCCTTGTCATAGGATTAAAGTCGCAAACAGCATAATTTAATGTGCCCAGCGAGCTGTGGGTTGAAAATGGCAGACTGTGTTTATGGATTTCCTGGTGGAGTGAGGGGAATCTTGACTTTTCTTCAGTGCTCTGGTAATGTGACATGTTTATCTACAGTACAGTAAGGAGCGTTTTTGTGACATTGCACGGTCCTGGCGTTCTAAGGGTGTGAAGTAGTAATGAAAAAGCAACATTGCTTTTTTGTTCAGTGTTTACATGGCTTATTTATGTAAAATACAAGAATGGTATTTTTAAAGCAGCCTAGGCTTTCACCTTTGTTCCACTATATGATTAAGGGGAATGTGAGGTTGCAAGCAAAACATCAGATTGAGACAGGTGAGAACTTCCCATACATTCTGTTTACAGACAAAGCATCCATCGTCCTTGAAGGTTTCAACAGAATGGCAAAGAACACACCTGCCCAGTAAACCCAAGCTGAAAAATTCAATCAAAGTTCATGTCTGCATGATCATCTTCGAAGGATGGTCTAGAAACGAGAGTCGTCTTTGAATGCATAATGGACACAGCCTTGTTTAAGGAGAACATTTCCTGTGGGATGCTGGTCTTGCATGTGGATGTATTATGCCCAGGACACCTGGAAACTAAACATATTAGTGGACAATGATCCAAACTTTCCTTGGCTGTGGGATTAATGAGGAGCCAGTATTTTCATTGGGATAGGACTCCTCCTGAGTCTCTGGACCAAAATCTGATTGAAATAATACGGGTGCAGCTTAAGCATTACTTGATAAACCATGTTCATAAAACCATGTAAATATCAGCTGCTTGGTGAAATTACAAGGTTTTGGTCACAGGCACTTCACAAGACATTTGCTGCTGGACTATTAGCAGTGATGTGCAGAGTCCTTTGATGAGTCGCTCTGCAGCATGCAGGCCACATCTCAGGGGAGCCAAGACAGTGACTGTAAGTCCTTCAAGAGGGGATTGCCATCATTCAGGTTGGAGAAGGCTAGGGCTTGGACAGCAGATCTAAAGTTGTTTTCTGGGATGAATGGCATGATTTTCCACAGGAGAGAAAGCTGGTACCACTTTGTTTCTTCCTTGCTATGTGCTGTTTGAAGGAGAGATGTGTATCGATGTCAAGCCCAAGGGGTATGGCGCAGGTGGCCAGCTGGGGTGTGATACCCTCCAGCTACATAGCAGAGTGCCAGGACGGGATGTCCGTGTGTTCCCTGTTCTTGTCCAGCAGTAGGAATTCAGTTTTGGAGGGGTTGAGATTCTGGTAAGCACTGGACATCCGCAACTGGATCAATGAGAAGCATTTGTACAAACCTGGTGTGGATTAGCAAGGTACGATTTGAAGCAGTTGAGGACCATCTTGCTGATCCCGATGTGGCAATGTAGGCGGGCTGTTAGTGTCTGGTGGTCTTCAGTAAATTGAAGACCCAATGACCAATGGGAACCATAGGCTTAATGAGCTACAACATTCTAATTTGCCCATGTGGTGGCCAAGTTATGGTTGATTTAAGATGGCGAGGTTGAAGTTGTGGTTTCTTCAGAAACCATAACTAACAACTGTAGGGGTTTTGCAGTGTGTTGCAACCACAACAACCCTTTTGCAACATTTCTTATGTAAATATATATTTCTATTATCACTAATGCATTTACCTAACTTACTGCTGGTAGGACAGAATGTGTGGTGATTGTAGTCTGAGACCACTGGGTGACTGAGCATGCCACCATTGAACATCTAAGAAAACACATAACGACTTTGATGTCATCATTTCTCGCATAGGTCCACAACACGGGTGGAGATTCATGGTTAAGGCGAAGTAGCTTCCAATACCTGCTGCATTTCAAGGGTAAATTGTGTTAAACCAGCACCTTTCAATTAAAGATTTTTCACTGAATTTTAAGATTTGTTTAGTCTTAATCCTCTTTTTAAGTTATTGAAGTAAATTACAATTGATTTTGTATGCTATATTTCTAGGCAACAATTACTATACCATGCCTGGTTTAAAAAATGGTGCAGGGATAGTTCCTGTAAAATCTTTATTGTCTTGCTGAGCCACACAATATAGGGTACTACGTCACTGATTCTGATGATGAGACTAGACATACATCTGTTTTCTCCCTCAGCACATTGCAGCACCTTTTGCCACTCAGCACTACAAATCTTAACTTTACAATGTACACTTACTAGTATAAAGGGGTTTCAAATTTAATGCAGAGAAATGCAATCACCTTTCTGTCAAGTGTCATATATGCACCATTCTAGCTGAAAAAATATCCAGCGAGGCAGTTTCTTTCGTGCTTGGCACTTCTATGGTGAACCAGGTATCCCACCACAGCCATTTACTGTATCCCTCCGTTTTATAACAACTTGGAAATATGCATTAATATGTTTTCTTAAACATTGTGATATTTCCGAAAATAGTCTCCACATACAGGTTGGATCCCCTTTTAAACTTATCACACACATTTCGCCTCTCCTCATCTCTTCTCTAACACCAATAGTTCAACTAGCTCCAATATAGGTGTTTTCGTATATACACATTATATGTAAATATCGTGCATCTCAGCCAAAACATCTCTGTTTGCGAGAAATACTGCAAAATTAGCTCTGCACACACACTAAGGGTATACACCAAACATTTTCATTTAAGATGCTGACTACCTTCTCACAGCTTCCCTAATGCCGAATTAAGTGTAAATTAGCCTTTTATATGTGTTTTTCCATGTATGCCTTGTGTTATGTGTCAACATGGATGTATACATTTTGGCTGTGGCACAATTGGTTGCTGTCCAATTGACTGTGGTCCATTCGGCTCTGAAGCCAATTTTGCTGTGGCCAAAACCCCCTATTTAAAACCCCCACACAGCATCCCACCCACCCCCTACTTAACTTTTCACCATCCGGGCATGTTGTGACCCTGTGGAGTCAGATCTGTCCCTCTTACGCTGGTCGGATCTGACGCAGCAGGTTCTGCTTTTCTATTTTTTTGTGCCTCCCACCTCCAGACCTCTGAGTCGTACACTGATTACATTATTTCAATGGAAGTAAGTCCCTTTACTGGAGGAATATTCCTCCAGTAAAGGATTGTGCATCAAAACAATGGTCATGGGGGTGTCCCTGTGCAATCGGGGGGAGGGTGGGCATGCAAAACCCTCACTAACAGTAAAGCTGGGGGGGTGGGAGCAGAAAAAGGGGTCGCAGAATGATGTCCTGCAAAATAATGACCCCACTCCATTTCAATCCAATTTACATGAGAGAAGTTCACTTCCTGGCTCCAAATCAGGCCTCAGTAAACTGTCTCAGCTCTACTGAAATGTAAACGTGTATGTGTGTGTATGTATGCATATGTAGTGAAAGAGACACAAACCTGAGTGTGAATGGTAGTCACATACAATCCAGAGTTGGAAGCCCACTGCAAGACTGCTAAGGAACTCCAACCCATTCTTCAAAAAGATGAAACTCTAAGAGAATTTGTTCCTGAGGTGCCCCTCCTTGCTTTCAGAAAACCAGCCATTCTGAAGGGAACAATGGTAAGAAGCAAACTATACACTAACAGCAAAAATTGTGGAACCGTACCTTGCATAAACAAAAGATGTTTAACCTTCCCACATACCAACATTTTGAAAACAATCAAGGTAATCCACCCGAGGTAGTGCTGAAAAATAATAGGCTTTTTTACATGTTCATCCAGCAACATTGGTGCTATATCTTGATTATGACCATCCTGGGACAAAGAGACTGAACACATATAGATTCGACTTTTCCTGCCATCCACTATTACCAGCAGGCACCCTGAGCCCTGCTTAGAGGGCCACTGCCATTTCTGAGCCTCCACTGGGCTCCACATGCAGTGTGTAGCCAATAGACTGGCTGCCTGGGATTTCTTCTGGAAACTGCAACCTCAGCCGGCCACAATCGAAGGCCAGAAGCTAAGGCCTATTACTGCAGTATCGGCCAGTCTCAGTCGGCGATGCTATGATGGAACTCCACCCTGCGCCACCCTGCCTGATCGCCATTCTATGCAGAGGCTTGATCCTTTTGTAAAAGGTAAGCAGAAGGCAACAAGCTACCTCTGCAGTCGCCCAATGCACCCACTACGCACTACCTGTATTGTCCAAAACCTCTCGCGCTGCTCACATCCCGGTGCCTCTTCCCTCCTGCTTTGCCAACACCGTCTGTGTCTCTGGACCCTTGCCTGGAACATCCCATATCACCGGCATGCTCAAAACCCCCACAACCAGCAAAGAATGCTCCGGCAGCGAAATTGACCGACTCGCCAGCCGCACTAAAGAAACAAAGCCTGGCTACAACACCTTGCATGCTCATCACCCACCTGCCCAAGTCTGGTTGGTGCCCTGCCTTTGCAACCTGGCTGCAGTCTACACAAAGACCGCTGCCTCAATCAGGACAGCTAGACTCATGCCAGCACAATCACCAGTCACCCAGATCTACTGCTGCGCCTGCCGTCAGGTTCACAACTTCAGTCCATTGTACCACGATACGCCAAGATGGTCACAAAAGCACACTGAGGACTCGCACCTGCCCTCTGCTGCGCCCGTCCGCCCAGAGGGAAACTAAGATCAAAAATGGCCTACTCCGGTCACGTTTCCGGTGCCCCACATCAGCAAACCCTCGCCTAGCCTACCAAATGTTGGCCACTATCACTAGTACACCTAACAGGTATGCACACTTGACTACCACCGTAAGAAAGAGCTGCAGCTGGAACTTTGTGAGCAGTGAGGACCTGCCCTGTTCCACCACCGACTATAATTCTACTTGTGCTAACACTGCAATCCATGGTACCCTTGTACCCTGCATCCAACTACATATACCAAAAACACCCTAGCTAATGTGTTTTGTACTGTTGCCCCAGCTACCGTGAATTATGTTGATATGCCTTCTGCCTCATCTATGCTTCCCTCCTCTACCTACCTTCCTAGTAACACCTCCAGCCCTATGTTGTACAATATTAGAAATGCTACCGTTGTTAAATGTACTAATAATGTTACTTGCCTTGATGTAATTAATTCCAAAAACACCACAAGAAGCTTGAACACTGATGCAATTCCCTGCTTGGTTTCGTCCCCACCGTTGCCTATGATCGCTTCGTATCTAGGGTTGAAATAGAGGGACTGTTCAGGAAAATACACCTGAGATAGTTTTTTCATGACAACCCTTTTGAGGATGAAGAAACGAATAGTGGTCTTCACAATCAATCTTCTTTTTGTCCCCGGGTCACGAGTCACAGCCCAGAATCCATAGTGTTTGAAAGAAGGGTGCTGGCAGACTTGGAAGAATTGGAACGTACCCATTCCTCTTATGCCTTTAGGAATTGTTCGGCTGCACAGAGGAATGCTTTCGAATCACTTAAAAATAACAAATCGATAGTGATTTGGAGTGCCGACAAAGGTGGTGCGATCGTCCTTTTTAACTGGGAATATTACGTGAGTGAATGCCTTCGACAACTTTCAGACACTACATTTTACAAACCTGTAGAACAAGACCCTACGGGACGTCTGAAAAGGTTGATATCCCACAAAGTTGAGAAAGCGAAAGACAGACACTGGATAACTCGGAAGGAAGCTGAGTATCTAGTGAAAATGGATCCTAGTGTTCCCCTGTTTTCGATTCTGCCCAAAGTCCATAAGACACTATCGAACCCTCCGGGGAGACCGATAGTGTCGGGTCTTAATTCGGTGTTGGAACCACCAGCTAAATTTGCTGACTCCTTTCTAAAAGGGTTTGTAAGCAAAATGACCTTGTATATTCAAGATTCAATGGCAGTTATTAACCTGATTGAGAATCTCCATTTTAATCCTTGTGAAGATATCCTAGTCACCATGTATATCGTTCCATTATACACAAAGATTCCTCAGACTGCTACACTTCATGTTATTGAGGATTTGCTACTCACCAAACGCAGTTCCGGTATGACACCCAATTCTTTCATCCTGTGGTGTACAAAGCTTTCTCTTGCTGAGAACTATTTCCAATTTGATGGCCGCTTTTATCAACAAGTCCATGGGACCGCCATGGGGTCGGCTATGGCACCCTCACTGGCTAATCTTTATGTACACTATGTAGAACATATGAGTGTTCACAGTGAAAATAATATCTTCAGAGATCACATCTCCTTGTGGCGAAGGTACATCGACGATGTGCTATTGGTGTGGCATGTTAATGAAACAACTCTACTTGCCTTTTTTCAATGTCTGAACAGAATTAATCCCTTTCTTAAATTCACTGTGAACTATCACAGGGAACAGATAGATTTTTTGGACCTTACTATCTTTTCTAATCCATCCACTAACCTACTGGGATTAAAACCATTTCATAAGACAACTGACCGCAACTCCCTTCTCAGATATGATATTTTTCATCCCAAGGCTTTGAGGGACAACTTACCGCTTGCCTAATTTTTGCAGCTCAAACGGAATAGTAGTGAGAAGAATGTTTTTGTGTCTGAGGCATCTATATTGAGTCACAACTTGATCCAACGAGGCTACCCAAACAAGATTGTTAAAATATCTTTGAAGAGAGACTCTAATAACCACTGTGAAGCCTTGTTGGAATATAGGCCTAAGCCCATTCCTGCTAGATCTGATCCATTAGTTTTCGTCAGCACGTTTAACCACCTATACAACCAGGTGGTAAAGATTGTTAAAAAACATCGGCATATCCTAGCGCAGGCGAAAATACCTGTTGAGATTCCACATTGTGCCTTTAAACGTGGACGTAATGTCAAAGAACTGATCAGCAGGAATGACATTAGCAATAAGGCAGATACTCAGACCACCATCACCCAACAGTGGGGGTTGCCTAAACTCAGAGGACATGCCCCTTGTGGAGCTTGTGTATGTTGTCCATTGACCAGTCGTACTACTGAGGTTGACATTGGTTTATCAAGACCATGGGAACAAAGAGTGTTCTCTAATGCAACTCCAGTTTTGTTGTATATGCTATTTGGTGCCCTTGCCATAAAATATACATTGGGAAGACAGAACGTAAAATCAAAACCTGCATTAATGAACATAGAAGTTACATTAGAATGAGGAATTTAACAGCTCCCATGGTGGATCACTTTATTATGCGTGACCATGGCTGTGATGACCTGTGGTGGACGGTGCTTAAAAGGATCTCAATCACTAACAACACCTCTCTAGATAAACAGACCCTCTCTAGGGAGGAGACTAAATTCATTTTTCTGAGCAGGAGCCACCTTGTGGGCTTAAACGAATTAATAGATTGGAATTTGTAACATGCTGTTTTCCATCTAAATTGTGGTCGAACTCTACGGAATGAAAATCCTTTCAAAAAAGTTTGTTTTGAATCATACTTTTATTGAATGAATGACATAATTCCCTATATTAATGGTTATAACTGTATACCCGATAAAAACTGCTGGTTAGCGTCTTTAGCACACAGTATAGAATGTTGAACCATGATTATGGGGCACATTTTAAACATGGTGGTGATATTTGAATGGGTATTGGCTACACTTACCCTTGTGAATACACGGGGCGAGGCTGTACCTCTTTGAACAAAGCACGTTGAATTTGACGTTACGTGAATATCATGAGAGCTCACATGATCTTTATATTCAGAGCTCGTACTCTTTCTCAACGGCTCGTATAATCATTGCCGCAAGTAATGAAAGCTACATCTTGGAGTAGAGGTAAGTAGCGCCTTCCGGCCGTTTAGGTTAGGAATTGCGTAGTTGTACTTATCAGTTTGAGGTTGCTAACTAAGTTATTGGTGTACCGCTCTATATTCACACAGAAACTTGATTTCCCAAGAGCCAGACCGGACAGCAGTGATTTGGATTCCTGCCCGCGCCTCGAGAAGAGACAAAGTCAGATGCAGTCTCTCTAGACGTACTGCCGTGGATGGGGCATGCACACTTGGTTAAGGTTAGCCTTTTCGATTTGTGTTCGCTGTACATTCTGGTTCAGCGCATACCCCGGGGGTGCACCTGCTACACGTGCACATAGTGTACAAGTTATAACCATATGTTGGGTGGATTATGTGAGGATAACATTTTGTCACTCTCTTCATTGTGTTTTTTGTGAGCATAGGTTTTGGAGGGACCGTCTTTGTGAATAAACAGGTCCCATACTGTTCGTTAGCTCCCAAGACCACCTGTCTTTACCATCCAAGTGCTAATGCTTTACCATCCTTCCTGAAGAAATTAACGTGCCAGTGAAGACTGGAATAAGAGATAAACTGTGAGTGTCCTCAGGACATTTAAATCTATGATATACCACTGGGTCTTGATGGTTAACACGGCTGTTGTTGGTGTAATGTGAGACCTGTGTTTAGGTTACACATGGAATCAGTTTCCTCTTCCGTACTCCACTAGAATATTTTACCGAGTACAGGTTTGTTTACTGAGGCTGCATGCTACTACTGTTTTATAGTGACTATGATACAGCGCATGATTATAACCGTTTGAGGTCTTTTGCATAAATCAGGTGCCTGAATTGGGTTTGTTGCATTATGACCCCGTGGGATAATAATACTAATCCTGGATGTCTTGATATGTCACGCGGTGTCGGTGATGGTGGTGTTTTTTGGAATGTACCAATTCATATGGTCTACCAATCATGATTCCGCTTGTGGTTTACATGATCCCTTTAGTGGTGAAGGAAGTAAAGGGGTATTAATAACCCTCTCCCTGCACTCCGTTCATTAATGGTGCGGTGGTAGCAATGATCAATTGAGAGATTTGTACATTTAGTTCAATTGATTGTGTTTCTGTGTTTATATTTATAGGTGAGTCTCCGATGTTGTCTACATGTTTGTACTCCCACTCGCTTTCCCCTGACAACGCTGGACCTACATGCCTCTGAAGAATTTCTGTTGAATAATAGTTGCACAGAAAGAAACATGTCGGGTTGGGGAATTTGCTGCTGTTTGTGACAGCGCTGATAAAGATTGTATTGAGCGTTTTTTTATTAGACCATATAATTAACGGCGGCTCAGTTGTTAAAATCTTACTGTTCATATTTGTAATGAACAGAGGTTGTATTGTTGCATTTTAGTATGTTGTTTTAGATTGGTGATTTAGATGTCATAATTGAATGAAATAATGAATTGTTTGAGTATGAATGAGGTACGTCTGGCGTGTGGTTTGTTGTGGGAAAAGATGAGAATGTTGTCATACCAGTTGAGCTATTGATTTTCCGAACTAGTTTATAAGTGCACTGATATTGACACACGTGATGATTTTTAGAATAATGAGATCAGTCTTTTATAATGTTTTTCCTATATACGAATAAAAATGCTGAATATTTGATAGTGTCCATTGATTTGAATTGAATGCTTTTCATCTCATTGATTGGTTACATAAAGACACATTTCTTTTTATTGTTGTTCTGTGTTATGATGAGATAATGACTGTCTAGATATGTGAACTATGTCAGAGCTCCCCACACAGAAACACTAGTACTATGATCTTTGATGTTAAAACAAATATATTGGTTCTATCCAGGCCAGATCATAGTACTGAGATAATCCTGGTATCCCCTGCCACTCCTGTTTGTTGGCAATTCCCTGCTTGCCTGTAATTGCCATTGTAAAAAATGTCTGCTATGCAAATTCTACAACTATTGCCACCCAACTTAGGATTCTTTATGATGATGCTGCCCCCAACGCGGCAAATTTGACTTACAACTGCCTCATTGCCCAATCTAGCACGGCTGTGTCTGCGCCTGTCCATTCCAAGTTTGAAAATAGGAGCAGCTCCTGCACCAACAATTCTCCTCTAAACTGTTCACTAATCGACGCCTGCTCCCTCCCAGCTCATGACCTTGACATCAATGACCTACTCAGCTCACAGAACCTTGATGCCTTAGTCAATACAGAAACCTGGCTTTAAGACGTGTCTGGCCCAGCCCTTTCTCTCCACTCGCTACATGATCTTTTGAAAAGACTGTGCCTCTGGCAAAGGAGGGTGGTTGCCCTTCTGGCAAAGGAATCCTTACCCATCAGTCAGGTCAACTCCTCTTTTGAGGGGAAAAGCAATAGTCTTTCGCTCAAGCTGACCACAGCACTCACCTGTACCATCACTACCCAATTTGTCTATCGCCCACCAGGCCCCCTGGGCAATTTCCAGGAGAATCTCCCCCACGTCCTGAGCGACAACATCTAAACCTTGTCCAAAATTATCCTAATGGGTGACTTGAACCTGGGCTTTAGCGATCCCGAAGATGCCCATGCCACTTCATTATCCAAAGCCCTGGAAACATTAGGCTTCATCATCCACTCTAACAACTGCACTCATCACAAAGGCTGTGCACTGAACTGGATTGCTGACCTCAATTGCCTCACAACCATCAACTCTAACACCCCATGTGGCTGGTCTGACCACCACGTGATCCATTTTTCCATCCCCTACCTCACGAAAACAAAGCCACTGACGGTGCCATTACCATTCCTGCTAAATGACCAAAGAGCGCCTTCTACAATTCCTGGACATCCCCAAGCTCCAACCCCCTCTTTCCAAAGACCCAGCTGCCTTGCAGATCTATATGCCTCTACATTAGCAATGGCAGTGGACACCATTGCCCCCTCACGCCTCGGTGAGCAAAACCAGCAAGACACTGCAACTTCTGGTTCACCCCAGAGCTACTCGAACTCCGTAACAAAAAAAAGGCTAGCCCAATTCACCTGGCAAAAAAAAACTTCCGACGCTACAAGACTGGAATTCTCTAAGATTGCCAAAGCCTATAAAAAGGCAATTAGTTTGGCTAAATCCACCTCCTTTAACTTGAGAATTACCAACGCTAAGTCTTCCTAAATATCTTCCTTCTCGAGCTCTTCGCTCATCCGCCTCCAACTCCCTCAGGGTCAGCTGCTTCTCCAAGCAACGAGTTGGGGGTAGATCTCTCTCTGCAGCAGGGGCCTCCCTCTGGAACAGCCTTCCTGCCTCCCTGAAACTTGAGGAGAACCATCTGCGGTTCCGGAAGCACCTCAAAACCTTCCTCTTTGCCTCCGCTTTCTCTCCCCCTGTCCCCTGCTAAAATTACTGAAACTGCACTGAATCTGCAACTGGGCCACTCACCGATCTCGGTCCTTGGCCCAGCCACTCTCCCCTGCACTGCCTCCCTGGCAACCCCTGCACTGCGGGACTGTCTCTGTATCCTTACAGCCCCCTCTTCCCAGCACTTGTCTGCACTTACCTTGCACATGCCACCAGCTGGCCCTTAGTATTTATCTTGTTATTCTACTAACCCTGTACTGCACTTTGCCCTCTCCCTTCCCCCTTGCACTTTTCCCTTCCCCTCTACCCTTGCACTTGCGCGACCTGAAAGACACCTGGCCTAGTAGGATCGTTGTCTTGTCTCCCCTTGTTCTGCCCCCCTGCCTCATCGCGCCTTGAAACACTTGTGTATAGGCACGTTACAAATGCCATATCATATCATATCATACCAAAGTGATCTTTTCCATCTTCAGAGAACTTGAGACCCCTACCCCTCTCCCACGCAGTTCCTTACTAAAGACGAAGCATGGTGCACCAACATGCAAACTGCTACGCCAAATAAATTGACACGCTAAACAATAAAATCACCACCAATCAAAGTGGCTTGATCTCATCTTACCTCGCTAATGCCTCAGCCCCTGCAGTCAGCTCACAGAACCCTGAGTTCCCCCGGTTCCATTTCAAAGAGATCACAGAACTAGAAGTATTATCAATCATGAAAAACCTTAAACCCTCCATGTGCAAAAGGGACATCTGCCCAGCCTCTATCATCAGGGAATGCTTGGATGCAGTAGTACCCTTCATCACCAATTTCATGAATGCCTCCTTCATCTCAGGAGTTGTACCTTCCAGCCTCAAGGAAGCATGGGTATTTCCCCTCCTCAAAAAACACTCACTGGATCCCATGGTCCCCAATAACTACAGGCCCATAACGTCAGCCCTATTTTTATTGAAAATGTTAGATAGAGCCGCATACTTGCAGGTTCAACACATCCTAGAAACCCACCACATGCTAGGACTATGCCAGTCCAGATTCTGCCCTCGCCATGGCACTGAATCGCCGCTTCTGGGTTTAAAAAAACAGATGGATGAGATCAGGGATAGTGGTAAACCAGCCCTTCTCCTCCTCCTGGACCGGTCAGCTGCTTTTGACTTAGTGGATCATAAACTCCTCTGCCACCACCTCCCCACCGCAGCTCACTTCTCGGCAGAAGCGACAACATGGATCACCTCATTCCTCAAATGAAGATTCATGAGTGATTTCGGAACAGGCTTGCGCGGCCCCAACCCCTATACCATATGGGTTCCCACAAGGCTCCTGCATCTCCCCCCACTTTATGACATATTCACCAGACCGCTCTTCGACATTTTGGACTCCATCGGCATGGCCTACACCAACTATGCCGATGATGCCCAAGTCCTCCTCCCTCCCTCTGGCAATTACGCAGAAGACTGTAAGACCCTCAACCCGGTTTGCGCCACTATCCAAGCTTGGATGGTGGCAAACCATCGGTACCTAAATGGGTATAAGACAGAAATCCTGATGGTGGGCCCCGCTGCGGTATTCAATAAAATTCAATGACCAAAACTCAGCCTTCGATATAGATAACATCCGAATACCCGTCTCCTCCTCAATCAAGACCCTTGTTGTTTACCTTGATTCCACTCTCTCACTGTCTACCGTCAGTCAACTCCATAGCATCCGCGGCAGCCTATGCGATAAACGACTGAACGCGGCCAAACCCCTCCTTTCCACCGACTGCTGCTTCACCATCATCAGGGCAATCATAGCAATCAGGGAAATCATAGGCTCGAAGTTGGAATACTGCAATGTCCTCTTCACCGGTACTTCAGCTGAAAACATATCCAGATGTTCCAAGTCATTCAAAATAATGCGTTACGAGCTGTGCTCAACATACCCAAACGAGAACCCATATCCGCAGCCAGGAGAGCAGACCACTGGTTGCCCATCAAAGAGCGCGTTCTATTCAAAACCCTGGACATCACCCATAAATGCCTCTCCAACACAGCTCACCCTTATCTTTCCCAAAAGATCAAGAGAGCCTGCTCCTCCAGACCCACAAGAACCCACTACGCCGATCATTTCATGCAACCAAAAGTTAGGCAGGCAAAAGCGGGAGGTGCAAGCTTTGCCTTCATTGCTGCCAAACAGTGGAGCCTTAAAAACGTGGCTGTTCAACTAGACCAGATCTGCTTCCTTCGCTATGCCAGGCACCTTGGAATGTACGTCAGCTATACCAACTCTGCCTGCATATCGTAACCTCTGTATAACTGTATGTAATGACTCACTGTATCTGCGCCGCGGAGCCCCTGGGCTGCTGTGTGCTTTATACATTTTAAAAAATGAAATAAAACATAAAATGAAATTCCTATGTATGGGAAACTGGTCAACATCTGCATAAAAGCATGAACCTCCATTGTCAGAGCGTCAAGCGATGCACAAAGGAGAACCCAGTTGGTGAGCATTTTCCCGGAAGCTAATCACACCTTTGATGAGCTCAAAATTGCTGTGTTCTGAGGTAATTTCAACATGGACAAAGCCAGAAAGACGTATGAATTGAAATGCATGCACATTTCCAATACACTGACAGGGGCTTGAACAGACACAGAGGTTTCATGAGTCACCAGCCCAACAAACATACTCTCACATTGTCCACCCATAGAGAAGCAACGATTACAACATTCAGACCTGACAATTCCCATCATTTTTTCCAAAGCCGTTCATGGGCCTCCAGGTGATACTGCACTAGCCCCACCAGTCTCTCCAATGCAATGACATGTTGCCAGACTCCCTCCAACCCAGCCCCATATGCCCTCAAAGTGCTCCAGCCCAAAAGCTTCCCAGAGATTTGACAGGGTCCTCGTCTCAAGCAAACCTCACCCTTTCCTCATGATTGTGATAAAACACAATCCTGATATGGTATGTGACACAAATGTACCACACTGGGCTCTACGAGTCATGGGACTAACACATGACTGAATGGGCCTCCTAGAGGCACAAGCTTGATATGTGGATGATTGTGCCACCACTGATTTTGCAAAGGGACCGGCCTGACATACTGAGGCCCCATCCCTTCTTGCCTTCCTGCGAGCACTCTAACTGGGTGGGCTGTGCTTTTTCTGTCTCTTCAGTTCCACTGACCCTTCCAGGCTTTGTCCGATACACATTGGGCCTCATTGCAAGTTTGCCGGTCTGGAAACAACGGTGCTGGTAAGATTACTGGCACCATTGTTTCCGGACTAGCAAACTACGAGTCTGCGGTCAGGTGCCGTTCCACCCGCCACGGGCCGACCTGGTGGGCAGAATGGCACCCGCCCGCAGATCTTCACGGAAGCACCGGCACCGTTAATGGTGCAGGTGCTTCCGTGCCCCCATTCCCATTTGAGTCCTATGGCACTCAAATGGGAATGGGGATTTACCATTTTCCGGCACCTGACTTCCCGGAAGGGCAGGGTTGTAATACCCATGGTGTTACCGGCAAGCCAGGCACCAGTAAATATTGCAAGTATGGTGTCAACCGGATGGTAGCACCGGCAGGGTTACCGCCGGACTTGTAATGCGGCCCATTGTCTCTTCCTGTCTCAATCTCAAAAAAAATGCAGTAGCACCCTATTGACGTCCCTAAGAAAATGACTCTAGGATCCTCAACAGGAAAATCTATACAAGGAACAGTAGTCAAGGATTTGAAATTAGGATTGGATAAGCAGAAGCTAAAAGCAGCTCCTGGGTATCCAGCATTAACCAGTGACCAGGAGCTACCACTGGGGAACAAGGAGCTAGTACATAGAATTCTGCAAATCTAACTAATTTTACTTTAAATGTTGGATAGATTTGTTCTAATGTGTATTCATAGATTGTCCCAAATGAACAGAGTCAAATTCACTAAAGGGGCCTGTGTTGGACCTAATGGTCACAAGTTTGAAACCTGGCAGGTCCACTGAGCCTTTTAGCCTTCCGAGGTGGATAAAATTAGTACCATTAGGTTGGGTAACAATGAACATCTGTTAGTAGCGCCAAGATGCACCTTCAGGGGTGAATGTGCGCTTTAAAAATACACATGTTATGGTATCTTATGGTAGGTCTGTCTGCTCATCATCGGTTGGCCTGTGGAGCCAGAAGTAGCTTCTGGTCGCTGTTGGTGTCGAGCTAACCAGGCTCCTCTGGCCTACAAGCCTACAAGCAGGAGGTAAAAAGCTGCCAGCTCCCGTCAATTTCCAACTATGTAGTCTGGTAAGAATATTCATTTTAAAAGACTTGAAAGGTCATGAAAGAGTTAACGTGCCCCATCTCCTGAAGTCTTTTTTCATTCCAGCCTATAATGGAGGAAGGTTTGCCTCATGTAAGTTCTGCAATCTACTGGTCATGAGAATTCCCAAGTAAATTACACTTTCGCATTGAACCTCGAAGGGAAATTATTGCAGTCTCTTTAACCTTTCAGAATCTTTTCCCCAGTTGCATCAAATCCGACATCTAAAAATCAAACTTAAAGCTGGACAACTTCCCAAAGACATCACTTTTAAGCAGAGCTATTTTGAAATCCATTAAGTTGATAAGGTGCACCAACACATTGTCTGCAAAAAGATCCAGCTTAAACGCCCTTTCAAGGACTTTGAATCCTTTAATCAGCTTCTTTTATTATCCACCGGAGCAAACGTCTCCATCACCAGAGGGAGAGGGAACAATGGGCAACACTGCCTCATTACCCTCCCTAACGCAAATTTGTCTGGGTTTACCCCATTCACCATAACCCTTGGATCAGGGTCTGAATACCATGCCAACATCTCTTAACCAAAACCTGTCAGCAATACCGGGTCAGCTCGATCCCCCCTTCAAAGAGGATATCAAATGTAGTGTTTTCCTCACGGTGCCGGCTCCCTGACTCTCAGTTATAACACCAACCTCATCAGTCTGGACACACTTCGGTCATAATTCCCCTAATCTAGATGCCATTCCTCTTGCCATTATCTTCAAATTAATATTAAAAATTAGATGGGCTGTAAAATGAACAACTCGGCGGCTCTTCCTTTTCCATTACTGAGCTCAGTGCATCCAACAAGAGGAAGGGAAGCCCCCTGCCTCGACAATAAAAAAGAAAAGTTCACTAAAAAGGTGCCAACTTCGCTGAACACATTTTGTAGAAACACACAGTAAAACCATCTCTCCCGAGTGTCTTTTCAACCATTATACCTCCAATTGCATCTTGCACTTTCCACTCCATTATCGGTAAGTCCAGGTTCTAAGCCTTATAAATAGTACCTAGCCTGCTCTCGCCTGTCTTCTTCTCCCCTTTAGAGCTGTACAAAAATAGCAGACAAAACGGCAAGGAACAGCCCTCAGATAGGTATATTCTTCGCCGTATTGATCGCAAATCGGTTGGCTTGTCCTCTCTAGCCTCTATGCCCTTAAGGTGGTTGCCGAAAGCTTGTCTGCATTGTCTTCCCTCTCATAAAATCTTTGTTTTTGAATCTTCTTTTCCGAAAATGCCTATCATCAACAAGGCTTTACGCTCTTTCCTTTTTATTTGTATCACTAATAAAAGTCCTTTCTAATGTAAGGTAGCTCATTTTTTTTTTTTTTTTAGCTGCCACTTCGTAAGTACTTTTCCTCTTTTTCCTTGTTCCCTCTTAAATCAGAAGGGCCCAGAAGGTTGCTTAAGCCACTTCCAACCTTGTACTCCTTGGGATGTCCCCCGTGTCATTTACCCCCATGTCATTAACCCTTGTCATTTACCAAGTATCGCACAATCTCCTCTTCCAGGGATTCTTTTAGAAAGGGGCCATTTAGTATGGTGTCATTGGAACACCATTGTTTATCAACTACAATCCGTTTCCCTACATCAACTCCCATGGTCACCCTGGTCCTCGTCGGCCCAGCCCACTGCCTCTATTGTAACCAAATATTCTTTCCCTCTCTCCACCAAAAAGGAATCTATGCTCAAGCAAGTTTAGTGTGGGGGAGAGAAGAACATCGTGGGATTAATTGTATTCCGTGCATCCATCAAAAAATAATCTCGGAGTCTTGATTCTATTCGACCCTTTCTCAACCCAAATCTCAAGTAATATTATGCTTCTGAGTTCAGGTTAAGGTCACCCCCTACTTTAAGAAGACCCTCTACCCTTCCTGTTACAACCCCAAATACCTCCTGGCAAACAGAAGCCTGTCCCCGGTTAGGTGGTATATATGAAACCCACTTTCTGTAATTCATCTTCTAAAAAGCCTTTTATTAAGAGAAGTAAGCCCTAAAATCATCATTTAATTCCAACCATGGAGAATCTCAGCACCTTCTTACTACTGCCAGAAGCCCAATATGTTGTCCCCAAGTGTGTACCATATATTGTAAAGCTATCTCATTTCCAAAACATAGTCTTCTGTATGAAATAAAACTGAAAGTCCATTATAGTTAAATTCACACATTGATCTCTTATGTGGCGAATAAAGCCCTCTACATTTAACATGGTCCCATTGAGCCCCCCTTTATGTATCATGACTCCTTTTGAGGGTGCTGCTCAATGTATCTGCCTTTTACCAGCTCCCCAACTCCTGGTCTAGTAAACCTCTTAGAAAATGATTGGCTGTATGTATGTCCACATCCTCAGTCTCAATAGTTTTCAAACAGCCATATTCCCAACTCCCTTTCCTTCCCCCGCCTCTGATATTTTCCCATGGAGATGCCCGGTTTTATCTGGGCCACCAAGAGATGCCTGTAGTTCCCCCTCAATCCATCCCACTCCTTGTGATCTTAGAATATTTTAGATAATGTGCTTGAGAGCATTCCCCTCATCCATTCTTTGTTATTTGAACCCGTTTCAAATCGAACATCTAACCCACCTTCTGAAGGTATATTCTCATTCACATCATTTCACGACGCACCCCAAAACAACCTATAACCATGCATTCTTTCCCTTATTGCACCCCAGGAGTCATTGCTCCATATTGTATTGTTTCACGTTTTGTTCAATACATCTGTGGTAAGGGGCGACAAACCTCCAATATGTTCTCCATCAAGTCACCGGCTTATTCTTCCGCCTATGTTTCTCCTCTTCCCGAGGCAGGCGTCTATCTCCATTCGCTTCCAATGAGCCTAGAGGACCTGCTCAACCCCTTCTGCTTTCATAATGAAGAATCTCTCCCCCTTATATTGAAATGTTAAAGGGAAGGTGTAGCTCATGTATATCTGATGTCCTTTTCCATCAGTCAGGTTGTCAGAGGGCTTCATTCTCTACGTTTAGCAAGTGTGAGGGCAGAGAGGTTCTGATAGATTTCTATTTTCGCTCATTCTTATGCCAGGCCTTTGTCACATTGTATCTTTCCAAGGATCACCATTTTCTCACTTTATTCGTGGCATTTTACCACAATTTATGGTGGGACTCTCCCTGAACGTGATGTGAAACCAAACTACTTCCCTGCAGTTTAAACTGAGACATATAAGGGCTTTCTGCTGATCTTTCACTGGACAACATGGTGTGTAGCTCACTGCTTACGTGCCTGAACAGGAGGTTCATATACAGCACTCTTGTTAGAATTACACATAACATAGTGTCCGTTTGGACCTCAACCGTTTTATTCATTTTATTTTATTTCATGCGGTCCGCGAGTGGCAGCAGGCATTACATACATGCTGGCATAAGTACCTCATCAGAGGAGCTACACGCCACGTCGCCCATTGAAAAATGTGCGGTTAGCACTTCCATGTCTCAGTTTAAACTTCCAGCAAGTAGTTTGGTTTTAACTATTAATGGGTTATCAACATAATAATATGGTATTAACATTAGTACTTGCAGCGTTTAAACACCTAAACGAGCTGGAGGGAATTCACCCAAAGACCTACGATACTACACTGATTACAAATCACAGGATTTCAGCATTCTGAATCAGTGGCCACTACTGGGTGCAAACACAATACAAGTTGTCACGATAAATCATGTGACGGTACCCTTGTGAAATGTTGTTCTCTATTCAACATGGAAATACATAACATACATGTATAAAGGACCTTTGAGATTTATTTTCTGCTTCATATTCCCTTATAGGCTGGTTCTTTCACAAGCCCAGACCTTTCAATCTGCTTTCTACCTAAAGAGAAGTCCAGTACATAAGGTAATAATGTAATTTCATTCAGTTTAGTGCTATACGTTATAATACATAGGAATACTCTATTTATACACTACATTTTTATTTATAATATACTTACAGCCAGAACTGGCTTTGTATATACACATCACATTACAGACATCAATAACTCTACATAAAAACAATACTTAAGTAACTTCCACAAGAATTTCATATAGGGAAAGCCATCATTCCAATCAATCAATATAAAATCCCTGGTGAAAGTTTGTATTAAACTTCCACACATACAATGTAAAATGTTACCATAAGATACATAAAATTAACATTATTTCCATCCATTAAAATCATAGGATTTCATAAACAAATATATAATGTTTTCTAAACTAACACATGTAAACATTAGATGTTCCATGGATTCGATTTCAGTCTCCCCACATGGTCTGCAGAGGCGTTCTTGTCTCGGAATTCCCAATTTTTCACCCTCAATTTCCGGAGAGGATGTATATTTAAATGTAATCAATAAATACTGCCTTACTATGTGACTGTTTGGAAAAGCATCTACATATTTAGGCAATTGTCTCTGTTCTAACATATAATGGAAAAAAGTCCACTGTTAACATTTGATGCCAGTCTCACAATATCAGCCTCATAGCTATACTTCTTCAACCTGTGTTTCGCAAATCTCTTTAGGGAATAGTTGGTAAGCCGTTTAGACCAGCTACCTGACCAGACTGCTATTTCATATGTATTCCCAACAATTTTCCTAGGCATCCAAACCGTTCAGAATCACACATCTCCAAAAAGGATTGAAAGACTTGGACCATCATAGTGTAACTATCCAAGTTCTTTAGCTTCTCACAGCATGTGGCCAATTAAATAACCTTACAAGAAGTACTCATCAACTCAATCTCCAAACACACATTCTATGGGTAATGATTTAGGCATTATTAAATAGGAGACACAATATTTTACCTTCTAGTTTTGCCAAAGAGTTAATATAAATATGCCCCCATACTTCTACACCATTTAGTATACAGGAACCAATTTTAGATATATATAGCATCAATACCATCTTTATAGAATAGCTTCCCTGCTTGTCAATAAATTGACTCAAAACTCTGGTTTGCCTCATGCTTCTGGTGAATGTGTATTAACAGTGCAGAGACCATTTAAACTTACCATTGATCATTACACCCAAGTATTTATAACATGTAACTTGTTCAATTCGCTTAGAGTCCAGTCTCCAGATAAATCTAAAAGCCTTATTTTGGCCCAAGGCAAATGCCATGATTTTAGTTGTCTGAATATTGATATGTAAGCCATTTTCAATTGCATATTTGCCTAATGCATCAACCAAAAGTTGGAGACCTCTTGTGGTATAATCCAGGAGTAACAGTCAGCATAACCTAACCATCCAATTTTCAAAGTACCAACTTTGACAGGCATGCAGCCGAAATAGTTAGGACATCGATTAGTTCGGCAAGTTACAGATTGAAGATGGTTGGAGATATTGTATAGCCCTGCTTGACACCCCACTTTGCTGGTTTCCATTCAGACACTACCCTGCCCATCCAAATGAACTCTGACCCTGGTATCAGAGTACAACTGCATAATCATCGACAACAGGCCACACAGTATATTCTATGATATTCTATTATTCCAGTTGTTTCCATAGACGATTTCGCATAGCATTATACACTGGCAGTTATCACCTTTGCCAGCCATATTCCACCACTGACACCAATGTAAGCAAGTTGGGTATCGTGCTTGTTTATCTCTAAATCTCATCTGATTTGGCGGGAGAATCTGCTTCTGAGCAATCTATTGAGTCAACTCATCCAAAAGTACTTTAGCGAACACTTTGGCAGGTATGTCTCACATCCATAAAAAGATGGTAATTAGCAGGGTTCTTCCAACAGCCTTTCTTATATACAGGCAGAATATCGATTTCCTTCCAAGAGGATGGAACCACCCCCCTGTTTACCAACACACACAAATAGGATATGCAATGCAAGCGCCCAGGCCCATGGTGACAAATAAATGAGGGCATTACACTTCCCATCTGGGCAGCAGCCCACAAAAAATTCAGTGTTCCTATTAATTTAGCAATATCGGCCACTGAGGAATTGCAGATCCAAGCCACTACAATGTGAGGCTTTTCTACCTCTACTGTTACCACAGCCCCTAAGCATTTCCTATATGTAAGCACCAGTCCCGCTCACATACATTATTGATCGATAAAGGCTTCTTTTCCTCACCCTTAATCACCGCCCATTTCCCTCTATTATTGTTCGTCCTTGCATGATCAGCCAATTTCGTCCAAACTCCCCCAGCATATGTTCTGATGTGGTCCTGAAGCCATCTATGATAGCTGGTTTTCAATCTTTTTATTTCCTCAACAATCCTAGCAGAATTCACACTTTCGTACATATTTAAATTTGTATGCTATGTCGAAATGCAATTGTTTTTTTTGGCTGCTTGTATTCTGCTGTTGCATTGATAACTTTTACAGGCATCCCTATTTCATCTGTCGCTAGGACTCTAATGGTTTAGTTTCATCATGATTGCTTCTTTAATGTGATTAACCATAATAGCAAAGTCATGAATGAGGTTGGCATGGCCTCGGTGGCCGCAAGATCTCTGGTGGCACGCTCGTAGGCGTCCGCCACAGCCCCCACCTTACAACAATGGGTGAATTACCTGTCGATGTGCAAACGGAGAGAGACACAGTATAATCAGACGCTCCCTCTTAATAGTAGTCCCAGAGACTATTGGATGGCTTTTAGGAGATATGTATCGGATGAACAGAACTGTGTAAGAGCCTCCTCGCCCCTGGGAGCTCTGGGGAATGCTCCGACATTGCTTTAAAGGGACGTGACCTCTGTGGCAGAGCATTTATTGTGGTGTTTTTTTGTTGTTTTTTTCTTCTGTGTGGTGTTGCCCAGGGGTTACGTTCTTTACTGTATATTGTACAAACACATTTTTCTTTTTGTTGGACTTGCAACTGTGACATAAATACACTGATGCTTCATGGTGATATGTACGCGCAACTCAGAGGGGATTGGGAGGGGGGGTTGGGATGGGGGTTGTTATGCCCCATAAGGGGACTATGTTGAATTACATGGTTTTTGTATTGTAAAAGTCAAGAAAAAACAGTTTTTAAAAAAAAGTCATGGATGAGGGTAACTAAGCACCTACCTATATAAACATGAATACCCCTGTCAGCTACTGCCGACGCCTCATTTAAAGTCCATTAATTCCACTGTATGTAATTTGCTCTCTGATATATCCTCATTCATGTCATACTGACCCTTACTCTCCACAGATTTTAAAAATACACATACATACAGATGATCCATTTCTTCTCGATTTAGTATGGCCATGACAGCCACTAGGACAAGTGGTGCTTCATTTACAAAACTGGTGCTCTTCCCACTTATGCGTATTAACGCATTGTTTTAATCCCCAGAGCACCATTCATTTAACAAAATTAACTGATGAGAATACAACATTTCATCCCAAGCTCTCCCCTGTCGAATACAGTCACCATATCCATAGGGTTGGAGGTTACATTATCCCTAAAACCCTCTAGATCATATGGTATTTTAAGGTCGAAATACCCAACTATAACTATAGGTATACTAGTATCCATGTTGTCAATCAATTTCTTAACTGTTAAGATGTACTGCTTATACATCTCTGCATTTGGGGGATCATATATGTTGATAATTATTATCTCCTTAGGCTCCTTAGGCTCCACTTGTTCACACTTAATAGATCCTGCTAACACCGTTAATGTATTCCTCCTAATTTCCTTAATGGTCCAAGGATATCGTACTTGTGCAACAAGGCCCTCCCTTAGGTCTACCTTTGGAGCTCTTCACTGCCAATGCCTGTATGTTGGATCTACCATCAATTTCAAGAATTCCCATCATCCACATTGCCATCAGGACGTGTTTGAGAAATGGGTCTCAAAAAACTTTGCAAGCCCTTGCAAGTAGCAATCAACTCTTTCATTACCAACATTTGCTCCATTAGATTCATAGGCCGATTCATGGAATTAATGTGCACTGAAAATTCCGCGCAAGCGTGCGAATCGCAGCGCAAGTGCGAAAAATCGCATGCGCTGAAATCCTGCGTGGCCCATGTGGTCGCAAATTCACCAAACAGCGTGCGCTACACACACAGCGAAAGCGCACATAGCGCGGCGGACACAACAAAGGTAGGCGGAAAACAGGGCGTAACACGCGAACAACGTGTGAAAATTTGGGCGTAACGGGGGAAGTACAGGAGGCAAATGCGCGGAACGCCCACACGCGAGCCTACAACACGTATTCATGGAATCGAACAGGGCCAACGCCTGCGTCAAAAAAGACGCGCTAATCCGGAAACACGTACACCAGCAGGAAACTGGCGTACTCGGACCCGCGCAGCATAAAAGTGCGCGCAAACAACAAACAAGCTCAGAAGCTACGATGAATATACCGTTCCTCGCAGCAGTGGTCGTGGGATACCGCAGGAGGAGGAGGAGGAGGAGGAGGATAGTCAGGGCCAGAATTTTTACACCCAGAACCAGCCTTTTTGGGATGCCTGACGACCAGGTGTAAGGGGGGTACAGGTTTCCACCTCACATAATACTCGACCTGGTGAGTGAGTGGGAGGATGACCTCACATCACCCACCCTGTGCTCCCAAGCACTGAGCCACCTGGAAAAGGTGCTTAATGTACTGCACTTCTTGGCCACTGGATCATTTCAGCGGACAAGTGCTATAGTGGGGGGGGTGTCACAGGCCACGCAGTCACGCTGCCTACACCAGGTGTTTGCCATCATGACTGCACGCCCATCATTCCGCAGGGACATATACTGCCAGAAAGGCAGGTGCTGTCCAGGATTTTTACGTGGTGGCAAACTTCCCCAAAGTGCTAGGTGCCATTGATTGCACCCGTGTGGCTCTACGTCCCCCCAAGGCATCTGGGCACATCTATCAAAACCGAAAGCACTGGCATTCCATCAACGTGCAGGTAGTATGTGATGCCAAGGGAATCATCACCTCAGTATATGCCAACTATCCAGGGTTCACCCATTACAGTTTCATTTACAGAATTGTAACCCTAAACCGGGACATAGAAGCTGGGCGGCATGGCGATACATGGCTGCTTGGTGAGTATAAATGCCACTGCACATACATGCATGTCAGATACTGATTAATGTCACAACCCCACTAATGATACCCATCATCACCTCCCCAGGGGACAGTGCCTACCCTCTGAGCACCCACATGATGACGCCAATTCGGAACCCCACCACACCACACCACCCGAGGTAAGATACAACACAGCCCATATTGCAACCCGGGGCATAGTGGAGTGCACACTTGGAGTGCTCAAGTCACGCTTTCGCTCCCTTGACCGCTCTGGTGGGCAGCTGCTATACGCTCCCCCAGTAGTGTGCAGGATCATAGTGGCAGCATGTGTCCTGCACAACGTTGCAACACGTCGGGGCCTGCCGGTGGACATGGTGGTGCCCCACATCCCCAACCACATGCACGCCCGCTGCGCATGGGAGGTGAAAGGGCATGTGGTGAGGCAGCCCGTACGCAGCTGGTGGCTAAGTACTTCACCTAATATCACACCCCTGTGGAGTGCACACAGCACTGACACATACCAGCTGACATTCAATCAATGATGATGACATAAGGGACAGTCTACTGTCACAACCATACCAGCCTGAGATTGGTCATCTGGAAGTGTAACATTGGGTGCATCCCTAGCTACCGAAAGACAACCAATGCTGTGTCACTAAAATACTGTTACGCTCACCTGGCTCCCACAGAGGCGTCGATCTGAACTGGACAGCTGCGGTCTCCACCAATGTGACGCGTAGGGCCGAGATGACGGACTGAACTGGCCCACCTAGCTTCGTTTGCTTGGCCCATAGGAATATTCTTTTGCAAATGGAGAAAGGGAATTAACCACCCGTGGAGTTGAGTGTAAATCCCCCCACCCCCGCTGTTCTCCCCACGGATCACCTTTGATGTCCCCTCTTATAGTCTCACCTGATGGTTTGAAAAGATGAGCTCTCCATCCTGCATTGCGCACAGGGGCGCGTTGATAACCAGTTGCTTCACTGGCTCGAAGGAATTGGTGAGTTCCAGAACAATATTGACTCCGAAAAGTATGTAGTTCGTAAGAGTTCAAATGCCTGACTTTCACTCTTGTCCGATTCCTTGCAGATTGCAGCTTGACCCTAGTGAAGAGTTCCTCGTGGCAACCGGTAATATTCTGGTAAGGATTTGTATTTCCAACACAGTTCGATAAATAATGTCAATATGTAACCTGTTGCTTTCTCCCTTATTCAGGCACTGAGAGAAAGTATGAAGTCTCAGGGAATAATACCTCTGGCAGTAAAATCAGGTAAGTCTAATGTGGTGAAGAGGGTTCCCCTTGATAGTCCCTTTGTTTCACCTTGCTGTCCTTTTGTTTCCCCTTAGGGGCTGGGGTTCGGCGAAGATGCAGTGGAAGCTGCGCCGACCCGTGACGCGGAATAGTACCCCCGGTGGTGAAATCAGGTAAGTCTATGGGGGGGTTACTAATATTCCTCTGTGTATTCCCTTGGCTCACCTTGCTGTTCTTGTCTACTCCTTAGGTTCCGGAATGCGGCGGGAACATGCAGGAGGATGCGGTGGAATGTGAAGATGCTGCGAAGGCCGGTGAGTTCAGCGCGGCGCTGCAGCAGGCGAGGTGACACGCATAAAATAACTTCTTTCTTCCAGCTCGAAGGTGCGATGGATCGGAAATTCAGGTAAGGATCAAAGGTATTGCTCTTGTTCTAACCTTTTCTCCTGCTTTCTCCCTTTTTCTAGGAGCTCCAAACTCTAGGCGGGCGTGGCAGAAGACTGGATGCAGACTTGCAGGCACTGTGAGCATTACGCTGCTGTATGCAGAATAACACGAAGCGTGTGCTGCTCTTCGGGCGTGGTTTAAATAGCCTCCAAAGTAGTCCCAGGTAAGTATTCCTCCCCAGCCCCGCCCGAGTAAAAAAATAGTCCCTAGGTAAAATAGTCCCTTCCAAGCCTCATTTGGCTTGGAGCTCTTGCAGCATGGTCTGCATCAGGTAAGCTTGCAGCATGGAATGCATCAGGTAAATTCTACTCTTTGAGCCTGGTGCCTATGACGCCAGGACTGACTCTCCATATGAGACTGGCGCCATAGGCGCCCGGACCGCACCCAAACAGCTCTAGCAGGGGTTTTTGGGCTTGCCCAAAATAACTTGATGCCTGCTTCCGGGGTTGCTGGACCTGGTCTGGGTCCCCGGGGGTAGCCATCATGACAAAGACATACATCAATGCTGCATGAATGATCACCCCCTTGCAAAATACAACATTAAAATAGCACCATATCACCCAACCCCTCCCCATCTCCGCCACCCAACACACCATGGCATGTCATGCAATGTGAAAGCAAACAAAGGAATGCACAACACCTGACACAAGTGTCACAAAGTGCACTGTCCCAAATGGAAACAGGCCACAGACAATATGCTCCCAGTAATCATTAACACACAGCACACATGACCAAATACTCACCAGCAACACAATACAGCAACACAGCATGAAACATTGCAAAAACATGACAGTACAAAGTCAAAGTAGTGGTAGTCATACAACCTGAATAAGCCAGCACATTGACCCCTTCAAACTGCATAGTGTTGCTGCCACTCAAATGCGTCAGTGTACTGCATGCAACATGAACTGCATCTGCAAAGGAGACGGCCTTGTGAAGACATGAAGAAGGTACCTGCGAATAAGGAGGAAGACATGGATGCACAAGCGCATATCAATACACCATGTAGTGTTCAATACAACAACAATACCCACTAGGGATGTACACAAAGTATTGACTACAGGCTGCCCACACAGCTCATGGGAGCTCAATGTCACTGTGCAAGCCACTGTCACTTGGTCACACCCTTTGCAAGCCCATGGAAACGGGAAGCAGGAGGGGTGTGTGTGTCAGGAACCCAAGCATCTAACCCAAACTCAGGACAAGCCTGCATGTGCCCAGCCGGAATACACAGTGGATGCCCACTGGAGCCACACAAGGCAACACACTGTAAAAAAAAAAAAAGAAATGGCCATGTGGGGGCAAGGGGGCGGAGGCCACCCAGGAGGTTCGAGGACAGGGTGCACACCAACACCCACCTGCGTGGATGTTGCGAAAAAAAAAAATACCTCCATGGGCTCATGGCCTGCGCAGCTATGCCATTGTGGGAGAACTGCTGTCGGTCTCTTCACTCTCTGCTGCTGCATCAGGAGGTGGTGGCACTATAGGAGGCAGCCCACGCAAAGCCCTGGTATGGTCCTCCATGGCAGCAAGCATGCGGGTCTGGAAGGTCTGATTCTGGAGGATTATAGTGTGGAGATCCCCATGCAGCACCTCATGGGTTGCCTGCATTTCTGCAGACATGGCCTCGCGTGATGCCCGGATCTCCTCACGGGTTGCCTGCAGCTCAGCTGAGAGCAAACGTGTGAGCTGCTCCAGCTGCTGTTATGCCCTAAAATTTCGGGAAGCCTGAAGTTCAACCAAACTCTCCCTGAGCTTATGGAGTTCTACCTTCAGGGCTTCCCTGTGGCCCTGTGACTCTATTGATATGGCTTTGCGCAGAGTCTCCAGTGCCGCCCATCGGTCCCTGTTGGATGCCAACATGTCTTCCCTGTGTGATTGGCAAATGGAGTCTGTTGCCTGCTGTTGTTGCTCCATCTGCCTTTCAGGGGGGATAATGGAAGTGGCCACCCTCTCCATTGCATGAGCCATCATTTCAATTGACGCTGCCTGTTGGGTTGCCATACCGTACATGGGGTTTTCCCGTACAGTATAGCCTGGTGGCGCATGGCCACCGCGTCGGCGGGCACCACACCTGTTTGGGGCAAGGCGATCTGCACCTTGCTGTGCTGGCACTGCCTGAGGCTGCAGGACTGCATTCCCCCTCTGATCTGCTGGCCCAGGAACAGGATCAGATGTTGTGGAGTGTGACCCTGCATCCGTAACCACCAAAGGCGGATCTACCAACACTGACATCCCCATAGAGGGTTCTACCCCTGGTGCAGGTGGGTTGGACAGAACAGAATCCCTGCCAGAAGCACTCACCTGCGACAACACATTAATCTCATCATCCGACTCAGCACCTGAATAGAGGTCTGGGGAGGTGCACCCAGAGACACCCCTGGACAATATGGTCTGCAGTAGCAAAGGATTTTCACCCACCACCACACCACGTCCTCCACTGGTGCCTGGTCGTGGCTGAGATCCCTCCTGGGTCTGCACCATCTCCTCCACCTCACCAGCATCAAGTGCGTCATCACCTGCAAAAACATGAAATACAACAAATGGAAACAGGCATGAGCACCATAGCACACAAATAGGCCTGACAAGACAGAGATCCTGTACATGGTTTACACATGTCCCACATGACTATAACTCTGGCATACATGCACTGTCAATGAGTTGGAAGGGGAGTCAAAAAGGCAGACACTGAGGACACCAAGATGGAAAAGCAACACATTTGCTGCATGGTGGGTAGCACTGGCATCACACATTAGCCTGTGAGTGGCATGTCCAATACACATACATGACACATGCCAGCACACAGATGGCATGTAGCATAGCCATGGTAAATTAGACAACTACAGTGATATGTCAGTGAATGAGTACTGTCACCCATCCATGTGAGATGGACATGATGAGATGAAAAATGCTAAATAGTGTGGCAAAATATGCATGTGCCACACACTGCAACACATCCAGTGTACAATAATACAGTGATTGTAGGCAGATGTACACATCACTGGTTGGTCACTTTAACATGACAGGAAACAACTATCATGTTCCACATGCAAACAGGCCCTAAAAATAAATGTGAGCAGGCCAATACTCTATCGCCCTGAATGGTCTAATCATTCACATAACCAGGTAACAATTGTGGCCCAGCGTGGGGTGTAAACAATGACAGAAGCATGTCACATATGTAGCATTAGGGCTGAAAAATGTGTTGCAAAAATGGGAGAATTGAAACAATCAGCCTGAATGAACACTGAAAAAATCAGAACAATGTTGTTGCAAGATGACAGTTCAAGGGCAACTGCAGTAATGTGGGGCTAATTGACTACTGTGGGCAGAAGTGATACTGTCATATACAAATCCAAGGCACATGAATGTATTGGAGGAAGCACATGGGTGATCCATACCACTCAGGAATACCCACCCTCACCTTGCACTCAATCGGAACCCGTCACCCAAACAGCATACACATGGATTACACACACATGCATGGGCACTCACCGGACAATGCATCGTAATCAGGTAGGTCTCCCATGCCTTGGATCTGTTCCTCTGTGACGAAGGTTCCAGCAACAGACTCTTGTTCAGTGAGTTGGTTGTCCTCTGGTGGAGACCCACCGCCAGTCACCAGAGTAGAGGCATGATTTGAGGCCAGCTTGTTCTTTGCTCTGCGTTTCAAGGTAATTCCACCGCTTGTAGCAATCATCAGCTGTGCGCCTCACAAATCCAAGGGCACTTATGTGGTCCATGATGGTCTGCCAGTGTGCCCTACGTTGACCAGGTGTGGTCTTGCACCCTGCAGTCATCTCCATTTTGCGGCTATGTGCCGACACATAGGCCACAAGTAAATCAAGTTCGGCGTCATTAAAGCTAGGCTTCCTTGACGTGCCGGAGTGTGTAGCCGTGTCTGGGATCTCAGCCTGTAGTGCCAGAGCACCCTTCTTCCTCTTTTTCAAAGGTGGTGCAGATCCTGAGGGGCTTACGCCGCTCTGGTCAGTAGGGGCAGACGCGCCGGTGGACTGTGTACTAGGAGTGTGCGAAGGCACAAAGACCATAGGTCTTGGTGTAGGCATTGGCTGCAGGGTGATGTTGTCAGGGGCAACGTCGGTTTGATGGACCTGGACTGACACTGTCCCGGCTGGGAGATTCAGAGCTGGGGTGGCTAGAGCTGCAGCTGCCCCTGCAGCCTTCCCACCCTGCCTACTTCGGGCAGCAGATGACATCGCTGCCCCAGATCCACGTGGCCTGGTGACAACAACTTGCACCGCCACACGTGGCTTAGACTTCCTGGCCTGGAAGTCAGCCTGGGAGTCATCCTGTGCCGGTTCAGGTGCCACAATGGGCCGGTCCAACAAGGGCTGACCTGGGATGGTGTCAGCTACGTTTTCCACAACCGTGGGGGGGTGGGGCATGGGTGTCACTGATTGGTCCTCCACACATAGGGTCTAGGGGCAACCTGCAAATCCTGGCCACGTCCCCTACCATGCCCACCACGCCCACCTTTTGAAGGTCGGCCACCTTTGCCTCCTTTACCACTTGGTCGCCTCCCAACCATGGCACTGATGTTGTTGTGCGTATGGGAGTAGCAGTAAACTATTGTCCTGGGCAATTGGGGGTGAAAGGGGTAGGGTACTAGATGGAATTCGTACCCTAGTGCTCTAGCAAGGCTGTCTGTGACCCCTGGGGGAAGATGAAGGGTCACGCAACGCACAGGCACCCTGAAAACAAAAATGAACATGCCCTTCGTAGATCACGTGTGTGGCACTCAGAAACACAAAAATAAGCGTACGCTTAATACACGCAGCCTAGAATGACCTCTGAAGGGGTACGCGACACACGGGGCAAGCACAGTTGGTAAATACGTGCGCGACTCACCGTATGCCTGGAAAAAGAACATGAAAAAGACGCGCGTGTGCGTGTTGGCAACACCCCTGCCAAAAGAAGAATTGTAAGCTGTCTGAGGAAACAGGACAAAAGAAGAAGTGAACGCTGTTTGAAGAAACAGGCCCAACAAAAAAATAGAACGCTGTCAGAGGTAACAGGGAGTATGAACTTGAAACGCTGTGAAGTAATCGCGTGTGAACCGACAAGAAGTACAAAATTCACCCATTCGCTCTCCACAAAAAGCACTTACAAGAAAATGGCGTAATACACGTACCTTTTAAACCGGTCCACACGTACAACATCACTTACGCGTGTACGTGCCTCGGACGTGCAGTTTTTGCACGTGTACAATTAACATGCACCCGTGTTGAGGGAAACACCCTTGTGCGTCACGTCACAGACGCGCTTACGCGCTAAGGGCCTTTGGTCCAATGAAGTCACGTACGTGCTGTGTCTTCACGTGCTGATTCACTATGCACCCGTCACGAGGGAAACACCCACGCGCGTAATGTCACAGATGTGCTTACGCGCTAAGGGCCTTTCCTCGAATTACACGCTGACATGCAATTTTTTCACGTGCCAAATCACTCTGTATCAAGCTGGCAACGCATCAACACACGGAAGACCACGCTCCTGCCCAGAAGGCTGAATTACTGCCCCCCAGAGCCCCGAGCACGCTCCCACCTGCCATCTGCTGCCTGCCTGCCTGCTGCCCATGTGCCCTGCTATTTGGTTCCTGCACGTCAGCCAGGGTTCCAGTTGCTGTGTCCACCCCTGCTGGAACAGAAGACTCCCGACTGGGATACCATCGCTCCACAGCCCAGCCCCAGGACCCAGTTGCCCACCCACGCCTGCCTCGGGGGTCGCCATGTCGGGGCAAACACCATCTGAGACCACTGGCGACCCCCAGCCAGAGAGGCAGAGGGCCACCAGCTTCAGTGAGAAGGAAGTTGGTGTCCTGGTGGAGCATGTCCTGGGGCATTTTGATGCCCTCTTCAGAACATCACGCGCCAACAAGGAAGGACGGGATAGGATCTGGGACGACGTAGTGGTTGCCATCAACGAGGAGGAGGTGGCAACCCGCAACATCAAGCACGTCAAGAAGCGCTGGGAGGACTTCAGGTCCAGGACCCTCTGCAAGACCCGGCACCTCGCGGAGGGGGGCCGGGTCAGCATGAGTGACATCCAGATGAGGGTCCTGGAATGCGTATGCCCAGTGCTCCACGCCCAGATCCTTCGGAAGAAGACCCGTCTGGAGTTGAGCGGTAAGTGGCCAAGCATTGCTGTGTGAGACAGGGCATGTTGCAGTGTGCTGGTTGTCTGATACTTGCCTGTATGTGTGACATAGGCCATGTATGGATGTGTGTGCGCAGGGACATCATGGTCATGCATGTGAGACCAGTAATGTGTGAACCACATGGTTGGTGCATGTGTTACAATGCAAAATGGGGAGCTGTATGCGGAATGCACACATGAAAGCATGGCAGTCTCTGTTCTTGGACATGGAGGGGGTGTGAGGGATGGGTGCTGCTGTCATGTACATGTATGGTGCACATGTGTGTGTGTCTGAGAAGTGTGTGTGTGACTTTTAAACGCCATGGATGCATGACACATGTCCGTGATGATGTGTAGATTCACTCATGCAGTGCGGTCACCGTTGTATCCACTGTGTCTATCCACTGTGTCTGTGGTGTACAAGCCATGATGCATGACCCTCCGGTGATGTGTGTGCATGGGTTCAGTGTGAGCCATGGTGCATGTGAGTTTGAAGGCAACATTTTGGTTAATAGAGGCCCTTGTACATGGATGCTGATGTTGATTGCAGGCGCCATGCCTGTTTCTGCATGTGTGTTGCGTGCATTCACCCATGTGTTGTGGAGGGACAGGATGGAAGTGACGTTTGACAGTGCCACTCATGTGTTATTGCTTCCTGTCTAGGGGAATATTGTACTGTACCCTGATGCTTGTGTTCTATGTCTCCCTCTACGCAGCATCAAGTGAAGAAGAGGTCGGAGACGGCGCTGTGGAGCCAAGCGGTGGGGATGCCTCACCCGGGCGGCGACGCAAGGCCCAGCCACCCTCCCAGGACTTGCCATCATCCGGGAGCAAGGGGGCTGGTGCCGCGTCTGCCACTACGGCTGTGGCAGAAGGGCCGGGTGAGCCCCCACAGGGGCTTGCAATGTCGGAAGACGGTGTGGAGACATACAGGTTGGTGGTCTCGACAGAGAAGGAGGAGCCCACTACTGAGATGCACATGGGGCCTGGTGGGGGTAGTACCACTGGTGCAAGTGATGCAGTCCAGGGCCAGGGTCAGGAGGCAGCACAGGTCACCGCGGAGGGGCCTGTGCATGTCGCTGCCCTTGATCCTGTGACTGCACCACCATGCACCAGCACGGATGCCCCGTCCCAGGCCTGTCCGCAGGTAGGGGAGAGTGCCATGTCATCTGGCTCTCCACTACCTGCAGACGAGGGGTCCCAAGACCGTTTGGGCTCCGTCCTGATTGGTGTCGCGTTGCGCACGCGTGACATTCGTGATGTTGTGCGTTCTTCCTGGGCGAAGAACGCATGCCACCTTGAACAGCAGCGTCATGACGTGGCACTGTTGGGAGGGGCCCTGGTCGGTGGGTTCCTACATGTGACGCGCACTCTGATGGACCTCTCCTCCTCTGTGGAGACTATGCGCCAGTCATTCTCCCTGCCGTCTTCCAGTCCAGATTCCACCAGGGCCCCCTGTGGACCTGGCCTGACCAACACAGCCAGCTTGGTGGAGATCCCATCCCTGCCACAGTCGGGAGTCGGTGGTCCAGCAGGGGTGGACACCACTACTGGAGACCAGCTGATGGAGGATGTGCAGGCATCATCGGACATGGCACATGGACAGCAGCAGCAGGAGCAGGCTCTAGGTGGGAGCAATGATGGCTCCGGGCCATTGACATCAGGGGGACAGGCATCGGCCAGAGGGCAGGAGGACCCTGAAAGGGGTGTCTCTTCCGTGTGGCTGCGGTTGGGCCACCGTATAGGTGCGGAGCGGCAGCGGGCGGAAGAGGCACGGCTCACCATGGTCAGGGCGGAGTTCTCCATGCGTCGGGCGTTGAGGCGGGCAGTGTGCCTCGAGGCGACTGGCAGGGAGTTGGAACAGGCCATGAGTGCCTCCCTGCGAGACCTCAGGGCCAGGACAGAGGCCCGCCTCCAGCAAATAGACATGGAGTTCGATGATGCCCTGGCCGAAAACATCACTGAGTGAGCCGCAGGACTTGCCCGCCGCCATTGTAAATAGTTTATAGTGTTAGGTTTCCTTTTCTTTTTTTTTCTTTTGGGGCTTTTGGACTATGCCCCACACTTTTGTATATAGTGTTTTTGTTAGGTAGGTTATTAGATAGGTTTCATTTATTTCGTTGGGCTCATAGACCCTTGAAAATTGGTTTGTACATAGTTGGATGTTGGATTTATTTGGACTTTTTTATTTCATTGCACCATGGCTCAATGGATTTACCTTTTTGCGTTTCATTTGGATTTGGTTTGGTGGACAGAGAGTTTTGGCCATTTTTCTTTTGGATTACTTGGGATTTATTCAGGATTTCATTATTTTTCAATTGGACATGCATTTCATTTCATGTTTGCCATTATTTTATGCTTTAATTTCTTTACATTGATTTTCATATTAATACATTTGGATGTTTTAATTCAATGTGTGGGATTCACTCATTGGGTTCATGCATGTCAACATGTGGGTTTACTCAATCAATGGCAACCAGTGTGTGTGTGTGTGTGTGTGTGTGTGACGGACATGTGTTGATGTACATAGTTGACTTTTGGTTTGTGTCATGAGATAGGCATGTCACTGCTGGGTGGGTGAGTGGGTGGGGGGACATGAGTGGGGGCCTGCTGGCAGGTGCCCCTCACTGCTGGGGGGTGGGGGTGCTGGGGGACATGAGTGGGACACGTGTGGGGGCCTGCTGGCAGGTGACCCTCACTGCTGGGAGGTGGGGTTGCTGGGGAACATGAGTGGGACATGAGTGGGGGCCTGCTGGCAGGTGACCCTCACTGCTGGGGGGTGGGGTGCTGGGGGACATGAGTGGGACATGAGTGGGGGCCTGCTGGCAGGGGACCCTCACTGCTGGGGGGTGGGGGTGCTGGGGAACATGAGTGGGACATGAGTGGGGGCCTGCTGGCAGGTGACCCTCACTGCTGGGGGGTGGGGGTGCTGGGGGACATGAGTGGGACATGAGTGGGGGCCTGCTGGCAGGTGACCCTCACTGCTGGGGGGTGGGGGTGCTGGGGGACATGAGTGGGGGCCTGCTGGCAGGTGCCCCTCACTGCTGGGGGGTGGGGGTGCTGGGGAACATGAGTGGGGGCCTCCTGGCAGGTGACCCTCACTGCTGGGGGGTGGGGGTGCTGGGGGACATGAGTGGGGGCCTGCTGGCAGGTGACCCTCACTGCTAGGTGGTGGGGGTTCTGGGGGACATGAGTGGGACATGAGTGGGGGCCTGCTGGCAGGTGCCCCTCACTGCTGGGGGATGGGGGTGCTGGGGGACATGAGTGGGACATGAGTGGGGGCCTGCTGGCAGGTGACCCTCACTGCTGGGGGGTGGGGGTGCTGGGGGACATGAGTGGGACATGAGTGGGGGCCTGCTGGCAGGTGCCCCTCACTGCTGGGCGGTGGGGGTGCTGGGGGACATGAGTTGGTGATCATATTGCAAGGTGACATATGGCTTGGCTGGGGGGCATGCCCATGGTGGATGGGCTGCCTGAGGGACATGACCAGGGGTACAGGGTAGTCCCCTGTGGTGTGGGCTGCCTACAGGGGCCATGGATGGGGTAGAGGGGACACCTGGGAGGACCCACACTGCCAATTCATGTGTGAAACTCTGTGCGCACCCCAGTAATACACGTACCCCGCTCGCACAGAGCCAATCACATGTGAAACATCCCCACGAATCCCCAAAATACACGTACCCCTCTCTGACAGCAAAATCGCGTGTTAAACTTCCCGCGAACCCCAGTAATACACGTACATCGCTCGCACAGGGCCAATCGCGTGTGAAACTCCCTGCGCACCCCAGTAATACACATACCCCGCTCGCACAGGGCCAATCGCGTGTCAAATTTCCCACGCACCCCCGAAATACACGTACCCCGCTCGCACAGGGCCAATCGCGTGTGAAACTTCCTGTACACCCCCGAAATACACGTACCCCGCTCGCACAGGGCCAATCACATGTGAAACTTCCCTGCGCACACCCGAAATACACGTACCCCGCTCTGAAAGCAAAATCGCGTGTAAACTTCCCGCGAACCCCAGTAATACACGTACACTGCTCACACAGGGCCAATCGCGTGTGAAACTCCCTACGAACCCCAGTAATACACATACCCCGCTCGCACAGGGCCAATCACGTGTGGAACTCCCTGCGAAACCCAGTAATACACGTACCCCACTCGCACAGGGCCAATTGCTTGTGAAACTCCCGCGCCGGCGTGTACATGTATTTGGAGGGGTGCGCGGGGAGTTTTGCGTAGTTTGGGGGCGGTATGCTGGTCCAATAGCCTGTGCGCCATGTATGGGATTTGTGCGCTGTGCATGGCGCACAGGGAGGGGTTGGGGGCGTAACTGGCGCTGCTGCAGGGTCGCTGCGGCACTCTGCGCCACGGCTAGTTTTGGATGTTGAAATCAATGAATACGCTGTGCGCGGAAATGGATTTTAGCAGACGCGGCTGGCGCAGACTGTCGCACGCGCACACTGTGCGCCAGCCGTGTGCGCCACTTATGCGCTGGATTCTATGAATTACCCTGTTAAAGTTTTGTTCCTGGGTTAGTACAAACCTATTCTTATCTACCAAACAGCTATGCTCCCTTTGCCCTTGGATGTTAGGCCTCATTTGAGCATCGCCATGATGCTGTTTCGAGTGTAGTTTACGTTTATTAGCCAATAGATTTACCAGGCTACAGCGATACTGTCGTTTAAATATATCACCTTCATACATCAGTATGTAGTCCAGTCTAGCCCCTGAACTAAACCGGATATTTGATGTAGTCTGTGCCACATCTTCCAACTGGTCCACAATTCTAATGTCTCCTGAGGCAATTACATGAAGCAGCACTATATTGTGGAAAATACACAGAACCGCAGCTCTATTGAGGGGAGAGGGTGTTGACCAATAGAGGAGACTACCTTTAATTTCAGCACTCTAGTCCCCTCTATGTTCTGTTCTCCAACCCCACCCAAACTGCTCTTTTCCATACTGCCAGCCACTCCTTGTATGAGAAGATTAGATTGCATAAGTATGCCTTTATGTGTTTGAGATGTGGCGTCTTTAGGCTGTAGATGTACGCTAGCTACCAAGTCTTTTTGAGTATGGGTAGCTACCTGGTTTAAAATGGTGCTGCCATATGCCTGATTACTGACAGGCTCTATGCATCCTTGATACAAACAGTCCAGGTTTTCCAATACTGCATCCTAAACACCTAGGTGCACCCTTTGTTTCTTCTTTCTGCCTGCTCTTCTCTTTGCCTCCCCATTCTGGGACCCCGACATAGCCTCATCGTGTTGCTGTTGTGGCATATAAAAATGCACGTTGCTATTTGGTTTCTGGCTCGTAGATGTGGGGATTTTGGTGGTTGTAGATTGTGAATCTCAATCACACTATCACAAATTCCATCCCTATAATCATTATGTTTTCCCTGTATGCCTGGCCGATTCTTAGACTTCCCTAGTTTCACACAGTTTCGTTGAGAGTTTGTAACCTCCAGGACCTGTTCTATTAAGTTTATTAAACTTTCTTCCAACCTGACACATTCAGTACTAGCTGCAGGATTTTTACACTTTCCATACATCACAGCTTGTGAGAATGAATTTTTTTCTGCTCCCTGAGCCCTGTTCCATCTGCTCTTTTTTTGTTGCCTTATTACAGTAATATCATGCTCTAGGACATTTACCCCAATCACCTCTATATGTTATGTTCCAACTGTACCATTACCCTTGTCATACTGTATAGACTGACTACCCTCAGACTTCCCTTTCACTCCTCCCAATTCCTTCCAAGCCCTCTGCATTAGTACCCTGGTCTTTTAAAATCTTCCTACCTACATTTATGTAATAGCAAAGATTGTAAATCAAGCTTATTTTCCAAGCGTTCTGTATTTTGCACCACGGTCGTTAACAGAGGGAATGCGAGCCATGTTTACCTCCCTCAAGTCTAATTGTGGATCACAGTTTTCTTCAAACAGCTTTGGTGTCAATGTTAGGTTGTGTGCATCATTCAACGTAGCTAGTATATCAGTAGAATTCACAACTATATTATTATGCATGTTATTGTCATAGGTATTGACTAACATGGTATTATCACTTTCCCCAACCATATCAATCAGTGGGCACCCTACCCCACCTTCATCAAATAGCTCTTGCCCAATGCTAAGCATACATTCCTCCACAGTTTGCATAATTTGGACGTCCTGTGATGCAACATTTATTTGGTACCCTACCCCACCTTCATCAAATAGCTCTTGCCCAGTGCCATTCATGGTATCCGGTCATATTTTCGAATACTTAAATGTCGAAAACATTTTGCCAAACACATTTTTTTAGAATGTCTTTTTTTTAAATTTGTATATTCTTTGGGGGTTTCGTTAGAAAAAAAAGTGTTAAAGAAAACGGGGGTTGGGGGGAAGCCCCCATTTAAAAAAAAAAAAAATTGATAATTTTTTTTCGGCAAAATGTTTTAGAGAAGATGGCATTCGAAAATAAGCCATTTGAAAAAGTCACTATAAACCACCATTCATAGATACCTGCCCAGTTTTCACAATTTAAACATCCTGTGCTACATCACTTACTTGGTTCCCTGTTTCTCGCTCATGTACTCATGATTGTATTGGGGAAATAACCCTCTCAATTGGACCCTAAACATTGTAGTGAAGTGTTGTACTCAATAGCTAGTTGATTCAAGATCATGTCCTCCTCAATTAACCAGAGGTTAAGATTAATTATAAACCTTCCAGCCATCACATCTTTTGTTTCGCTGTAGTGACCCCTAGTGGGACAGGAATGCCAAGACATGGGTCCTGTGCCTGTTGGGCTGAGGGCTACAGGCACCCGGGCTTCACAAACTTTATTATACGACAGTGTAGATCATCGGCCACACACAGCAACTGCTGCCTACACCAAAGGAGCCAATCAGTGTTGCATGGATTCAGCCTCATTTAGAGCCTAGTCCCAAATGAAATCAAGTTGATACCGCATCAGGTCACAGTGTTCACAATGTACGCCTCTACGCCTCTACATCTCACCAATGGTCCTCTCATTCAGACAAACAAGCTTATTTGTAGATGACCCGATGACTTAAAATACTTATATATTTCTCTTACCTTCACGTCATGTAGTTCTCTTCCTGGATCACCATTTTCTAATCACACTCTCCAGCTGTTGGGGCTTAAAGATATCCAAAGTATCCAAAAAGATTACTACTACCCGCTGTCGACTGCAGACTCTGCACTCAACACACTCTCTGCCGCGCTTCACACTGGACCTGAGTTCTTAACGCAGTTTCACACCAATTGGCTAATTTCAGCTCCAATACAGACAAGCAGGGACATAGGACCTCCTCGGCTGTAGACTGCACTCAATGCACTCTCTGCTGCTCTCATTTCATTATGATTATTTGCAGGAAGGATTAGAAAGATAACCGTTAACAAATCAAGAGAGGCATAAATGAGGACCCTACTTGGTCATCTACATTGTACACAGTGAAGTGATCCTGAAGAAGGATCTAAACACCAGGAATCGAAACATGTTGTGCTCAAATCGTTTGTTGCAACAAAACTGTAAAGTAACCCGGTTTTAAATATTTTTATGGTTCAGAATTGCACAGCGTGGTGGTGGTTTATGTACTGTATTGGGTATAACAATATATGTGATAGGGCCACAAAGTATGGTGGCCTTTTGGAATAAAGTGTATCCGCACTATGTATAGAAGTCTATTTTTCCATTTTTGTATTTAGAAATGGGAATGCATTACATGTATGGCAAAAGGAAAAAAATGAATTCAAGAATATAAGTAAGATTTTGGTACATCATTTTAGAGACAAGTAATTGAGGGTGATTCCTTTTGTTGGTTGTCATTAGATACCATTAGAGTTAGGTCCCCCGAGTCTCACTATTATATAGCTAAATCACTGGATCATAATCAGTATGTTAGCCAGAGCCTGCACACCCTTTCCACAATCTCACGGGCATTGGCCCCTCTGCATTAATGCATTACCCCATAGGTCAACCAAGAAGAGCAAGAAACAAACATAGTTTTACCCTTAAATCTAGGGGCCAGGGATAATCACATTTTACTTTATTAATTTGATTTGTCTCACTACGTTATCTTTGGTTACTAGCAACATTCTTATTCTTCAATGAATTCATTTTGCACTAGAACACCTGCTGGAGTTGGCTTGTCATTCGCAGACGTACTATTCAGGAGATTACCAGCAGTAACATTAAATATGCAAAAGGAAGGTGATATTGTGTGTGTCAAAAAGTCTTATTATTATGAAGACCATTCAGGTATGTTACCAAATAATTTTGTATCTCAAACCGGAGGGGGATGGATATCGTTGAGGTTGAGTTAAGAACCTACTAGTGTATCAAAATTGTGTCTTTATTCTATTAGGGACACGAAGACCAGGGCAGTAGATGGTTGAATTGTGCCTCCAGCCTTTATACGACACACACAAGTGGACCTTTTGTGCCCCTGATGAATTTCCGGCAAATTAACCTTGATAGACAGAAACTTGTACAAGTTAGGCTCTTAGTACAGCGTGAGAGAGTGCGACCTATACATCCACGTTGTTGCAATCCAGTGTACTGATATTCTGTGGTTTCCTATTGTATGATTTATGTATACATGCTACTTTTTATATTACATTGTGGTTTTATCCATTATGTTTTAGTATTTTATGACAGTATTTTATTGTGTGTGAGAATGTATGATGCAATTTTATATATTTATACTTTATAACTGTGTCTAGGTAGAGATTCATTTTATGTTCTTAACTATATCTACATCTTCCTGCTACGAAGACTTTTTGACACACACATTATCACCTTCCTTTTGTGTATTTAATGTTGATTACCCACGAAGAATGAAGCCTGTGATTCCCCAGCTGTGGGGTTAGCCATTGTGAGATTAGCATATTTTGGAGGCGTATTGGTCTTGGTGGCTTGTTCCATTTATTCTCTTGCTGTGCAAAAGTTTAGGATTCTTACCATTTATTCAAAGAGGGGGAAGATGGCCTCTCTAGCAAACAAATACCTTGCATTTAGCGAGAAATATGTCCAACAGTTGATCAATTCTCTACCTATTACAGGATTGGAAAGCAATCTAGGTGCTGTAGGGAAAGATGATCAAGGGGGTGAATTGGTACAGAGAAAGAAACAGTTGGTGCGTACTGAACTACATGCAGTCATAATGCTAGAATATTTAAAAATCAATAATTTCTACAAGGACTTATTGTACACGTTGAACCAAGACTTTTTCTTGACAACTATGACTTCAACCTGATGACTTCAAACTGAAGTGGAGTTATATAGCCAACAAATGTTGCAGTCATTGTCTAATTCTGATTATTAAATCAGCTCAGGAGACAGCTAATAAGATCAAAATAGATTTTAAATATAGAAGAGAGAAAAAAAGTTTGACATTGAAATGTGCGATTAAATTTGATTTAAACGCTTCTAAGAGATGCAGGAATTCAAAGTCGAGACTGTCACAGAGAGAGCCAAAAGAATGAAAACATTTTGCAAAATGTCTCCCATGAAAAACAATTCCCATGTATAACTAAAAACAACCAATTTGGGACTCCCCGGGAAGGACAGAAACAAAACCGACATGCACGCTTTAGAGATACTTCATATAATTCTGGTGATGGAGGGGGGTCTGGATAACAAAGATCTGAGTAGACCAGGACACAGTGGTAATGGCAATGAAAGTGATGACCATACTAAGCGGGTAGGTGACCAAGAGGGAATATTTCCACACATAATGTACGACAACCTTTTTTAGGCAGAGGGAACAATCGTCGAGAATGGGAAAACGAACGGATGCAGACGCACAGTTACAGGGGACGGTAGTGAATCTGTCCAACTTCCCGTTGATTCAAGCCAAAGAACAAACTCTAAGCAAGGGTTTGAATTTTGTTTGTTTTGAAATATCCTAACACATTTGAATTTAGAGCTGAGTTTCGAAAGGTTTATGTGGAAAGTACACTTAAATTATTTTTTTAAAAAAACAAAGTTTGATTGAATCAAATAATTGCAGTGGTCTACGCAACCCTTCTGTTTTGTCCTCACACCCATACCCACCCAGCTGAATTGTTGCTATTCGAAAGGAAAGTCCTTGAAGAAATTGAAAATGTGGAATCTATAGTTATTTCCAATCATTCTAAATTAAGGAAGACAGAGTAGGATACCTTAAGATTACTTGGGTCGAACAATGACTTCATATTTCGATAAGCAGATAAAGGAGGTGCCATAGTGGTGGTGAACAGGAGTGACTACATTGAAGAATGTTTGAGATTGTTTTCAGATGGCAATAGCTATCCGCAAATTGGACAAGACCACTGACTATTATTAAGAGCAAAGTGGGAAAGACAGTAGAGATGCAACTCATCAGCAAACAAGAAGGTGAATAGCTGTTTAGAGAGAATGGAGGGTGCCTGTCTTTTATATCCTCCCCAAAATCGACAAAAGCCTAGAGAAACCACTGGGGAGACCTATTGTTTCTGGTTTGAACTCTGTATTAGAACCCCTATCTTAATATGTTCATTATTATCTTCGACCTTTTATATCAGGATGAAGAGTTTTGTACAGGACATAAAGGATGTGATCTACAAAATAGAAGGCCTTCAATTTGATCCCACATTGAATCTGTTGGTTTGTTTGGACATACAATCCTTGTATAACAACATTCCCCAACAGGCGACCCTTGAAAGGGTTGAGGAAACCTTATTAAAAATATGTGATGACCACACAGTGTGAGAAACCAAGGCTTGTCTCACCTGCTATTCCCCAGGGATCTCTCGCTCAGGTGGCCAGGGCTTGGCCATCGCCTTTGGATCCAGACCCAGGGGGTGAACCAGTGCGGGAGGATCAACTCGGTGAGGGTCTTCAGAGAGTGGGCGTGAGACAACCTACAGTGAGACACGGTGTCCCCCCTTTCCCATACACCTAACCTATCCTATTTCATAGGATTCCCTGATGTCCCAACTCCCCCCCCCTTTTCCACACAAACACTGGGCCAAGGAAGAGGGTGACTGAGAGCAACAATGCTAACTCTTACACATCACAATGGGCATGTCGCACTAATAAGGTCAGGCACTTGACTCTAAGTGTATACATCTGACACCAATTAGCTCTCCAGAGCAAGGTGGAACACGAGTAATGGCAGAACTTCTGGGGCGAAGGTGAACCTAGTGGAGCAGAACAACGGACCGGCGGATGAGATCCACGGGTAGAGAACCCCAGGAGTTCCTGCAGGAAATTGTTTCCTCCAAAAGGCAGCGAAAGATATGTGGAGAAGGCCGAATCCCAAACAAGAAGGCTGCATTGTGTTGCAAGTATGCCCGCGACTCTCGTGGATGAGTTGGGGAGGCCAGGCCAACCCTGTGGTACTAACCTTGACTTGCAAATTGGAAGAAACTAAAAGGCAAGAAAGAAACACACACAGCTGGTGAGTTGGCAAGCGACGTGAGAGACTGGTGTGTGCTGAAGAAAGATTGAAGTGGCAACATTACATCACAAAATTGAAGGCTGCACGCGTGTGGATGAGAAAGGCCCACCTGCGAATGAACTTTGAAATAACGATAACTATAAAGTCAGCGATACTGAGTAACAGAGTGGTCCAGCGAAAGGAATTAGCCCACTCAAAGGTCTCAGTGGAAAGTGAAAAGGTTGTAAAGAGTAAGTGAATGAACTGTAAAAGCACAGTGTTTGAAATTAATCCAGAGGGAAGGGGAACACAAAAGGCTGAGCATTGAAGCTTGGTGTATAATACAGTGAACTACCCAGACCAGCATGCACTGGGGTAAAATACATGTGAGTGAGTTGAAAGCTGGAAAGTTGAAGTGGTCCTGTGGAGGTCTGTCACAAAAACCATGCACATTCGAATATCTTCTACATCAGGAAACGGTCCGAAGCCGACTGAGTTAATAAGTTCAGCTGGAAACAAACTACGTTGGGCCCAAAGAGACATTAAAACGGTGAATGATGCACTAACCCAAAATATAGGGAATTGAATTACCTTGCTCAACACAGTCGACTGGAACCTAGAAGACATGATTAAGGAGATGATATCCTCATATGATAAATTGGATAAAGTAAAGAATAAAAACTTCCTGGACTGTCTACACAAGCCCTTTGACACAGTGATCTTGGAAAGAAAGAAACAGTATAATGGAGATAAGGCGCCACTTAAAAGAAACAAGGAGTTAACTCCTGTCACCAAAAGGAAGAGAGTGACAAATGTGGCCTCAAAATACAGAAACTGGATTAAAACTCATAAAGCATCTATCAGGTCAGTGAATTGGCGAAAATGTGTTCCTGTGATTGAGATTGGACAACAAGGTCAAATTCTGGTGGAATTTTAACAGCATTAAAAACGCATCCCCTCAGATAGACCTTAATCCAATCTCGCAGGAAACATGGATCAAACATATCCAAGACCTCTATTCCCTTAAAGAACATAATGACCAGGGGACAGAACAGTTGGAGCTAATGAAGTGGAGCCAGATCAACCTGCTAACAAGAGCAAAACTGGAGGATGAGATCACGGAAGGGAACATAGAAAGACTAATAATAAGATCTAAAGCCTCCCGTGCACCGGGGGCCTGACGGCATCCCCAATGTGATTTTTAAGGCGGACTCTAGCCTCTGGGCGAGAATCTTGGTCTTACACTTTAGGGAAATATTTAAGACTGGCCAAATACCTGAGAGTTGGCGTCAATCCATTTTGGTCCCCATTCTAAAGAAGGGGGATAGACTCATACCAAAGAACTACTGGCTGCTGGCGATGATGGACGCCAGCCAGTAAATATTCGCCAGCGTGCTTCTGGAGCAACTAAATACCTGGATCGAAACTGAAAATATATTGAGCATATTCCAAAAAGGATTTAGGAAAACCTATAATACACCCACCAACATAGCAACATTACAATATTTAAGGGCATTATGATCAAGAGGGGAGAACAAGCTCTATTGTTGCTATGTGGACTTCCAAAATGCTTTCGATCTGGTCTCCAGAAACAGACTTTGGGGGAAATTAAAAGGCTGGCGTATCAACCTCACCTTACTCTATTACATGCAAACACTTTACAGGAATATAACTGTAGCTGTTCGCCTCAATCAGGAGGGGTTTTGGACAAAACTTACCTCCACTCATCAGGGGCTTAAACAGGGCTGTCAATTGGGTGCCATACTCTACACACTCTATACGGCCGACATGGAACAAGCATTAAGGGCAACCAGAAATTTCCTGCCAACCATAAACGGTGTAAGAATTATTGTAATGGCATATGCAGATGACATTAGAATTTTTGATCAAACACAGATTGGCCTCCAGCATACCCTAAATCCCTTAAATCAGTATGCTAAAGAAAATATTATGGTTATAAATAAGATCAAAACAAAAACGATGTGCTTGAAGGACCCCCATACCAAACTAAAGAACTCACAGTGGCAGTTGGACGGCTCAACCTTGGACACTGTTAATGAAGTTCTCTATTTGGGCTTCCCAATATGGTCTATACCATCAGCCTCTCAATATGAAGACCATATTTGTACTAAATTATGGAGGAGATGGGCACCCATAAAGTCAGATGTGGAACACAGGGGTGGCAGCAATATAGAAGGGTTACAAATATACAAAACAAGCATATGCCCTTCTTTACGCACTGGAGATCTTGTCAAGTCAGGAGATTGGGTAGCTCCACAAACTGGAGGCTAAATTCCTCAGCTCGGTTATGAATATGCCTAGAGGGGTCCCAGTGGAGGCTTTGCGCCTGGAGTATGGCGTGCAGCCTTTATCATCAAGCTGGGCACTTAAAAGGATACTGTTATTCTTCAAAATGGACAAGATGGCCTTGGGAACAAACCATCTCCTTCAATTGTTCGGCAAAGATTTGACTAAAAGCTGTCCTAATAACTTTTTTAAAGATCTGCATACCTTCATGGAAGATCTTCTGTTGAAACTTGGTCTTACCTTGGATACAATACAGGAGTGCCCGGATTGTGTATCATTAATTAAAAAGGAAATTGATAGAGATGGATATGGTTAAGGCAATAGATAGATTGAACAGCCTTAGAAGATACAGAGAATATTCTCATCAGGCCTTAAAAAACGGCAAACCCGAAGCTATTAATGGAAATGGTCCAATCCTGCCCTCAGAAGATTTACGATGCAACTCAGGTTTAACATACTAGAGACAAAGGAGGTCAGGAATAAGTGGGCCAAAACAGAACAAGGTGATATGTCCAGGTATTGTGCCAGGGAAGTAGAGACTAACAGACATATACAGACAGCAGGCACAGCTCTGAAGCCAGTGTACAGCAAAGGATATGGGGGTTTTGTGCGCTCAATAGACAGTATAAACTGAGATAAATTTTGGGCAGCTTTAATAGGTGCAGACTCTATAGTAGTTAACCCAGCTACCTTTAAGATTTGGAATTTGGTGACTCTTTAGAGAGCCACAGAATGTGTATTAATCATATTGTATGATTTGTATGTTTTGGACATAGGATCTCTTCCTATTTTTCCTTGTTTTAATTATGATGTCTTGTTTTTTCATTGTTTTACTTCAAATATTCAGATTGACAAATGTAATGTTTTCATTTTGTTTACTAAATGTGCAAAAGTTTGTTCTTAACGGAATATAAACTAAAGGCACAATAAATAAAAATAATAATAATAATAAGTTAGGGGAAGGGAACCCCTCAAAGCTATGAGTTAAGCTTGGGGATGGGAATCCCTGCAAGTGTTGTAAACTTTTTGTGGTTAAAGATCTGAGCCTGACAGAGGGGGACCGACATGCAATTTTGCTTTAAAAGGTCTGACCTGACAGAGGGGGACCGATGTGAACTTTTGCTTTATGCGGTTTGAGCCTGACAGAGAGGGTCAGCTGAGAACTTTTTGTTAAACTGTTTGTGGAAATTGGAAAGCAAGACTTTAACATGGATGTGTAAGTGGGCCATGATCCAAGTTTTTAACTGCTTTGTGTTAAGAGCATGAGCCAGAGTTTGTCGTCTTGTACACAGGGACCGCCTTACTCTGTGCTGTCCAAAGTGGAGAGGAGAGCTGACTCAGCCACATTTATTCTTTTGAAGACTGATTTTCCTTTACATACATATATTTCTTTTCACACTTTTTGTACTAGATGTAGGGCAGGCATTAGGTTTTTGTTAATATAGGCCATTTTGATTTGACGGACACAACTAGGACTGTTTTGTTTATGATTTGATGGTCGAGACTACTCCCATCCTAGCTGTAGGGCAAAGTAAGGTTTCTCCAACCCCACTGAAACTTTAATAAAGGTTTTACATATTGTACATTTTTGTGTCATTGTCATACTTGTGATACCATGCCTCCCTTACATATGATGTCAGGAGTTGGATACGACTCAATTGAGACAAATTTGGGGACCCTAACATTGCAGAAATGTAGTTACAGAGTCTCAGACCCCTCTACTGCCACAAAATAATCCATAGGCTTTGATATTTGTAGCAGCAGAGAAGCCACTATCCCTTCCCGGAAGGGAGGGATGATTCCCATGGATTTAGTCGTAATTCCCCCTGCTGGTTGTTATATAAGATTTGGCCCTAAAATCTGGCCTGGACTGGAAGTTTGGTCTAGATGTACTAGCAGGCATTAAAGAACCAGACTTTCGGGGAGACATAAAGGTTCTCCTACAGAACCATGGCAAAACTCCTTTTGAAATACGACCTCAAGGACAAATTGCACAGCAAATTCTTGAGAAGGCTCTATTTCCCTGTTTTGAAGAAGAAAGTGAACCAGGGGAAACTGAGAGAGGTAGCTTAGGCTGATGAGAGATGTATCACTGAGGCAAAAAGGGAAGAGGAACCTACCATCCTTCTTGGTCTAGCTTTTACCCAGCGAAATGATCCAGTACTTGCAGAAGCTTTCTTACCAGTGATCCCTGAGGGAAAAGGACAATAGAAGGGAAGCCCCTTTTTCTTCTTCCTGAAAAAAGGATTATTATATAGAAGGGAAACCTCCAGGGAAGGCCTAAGTAAAACTAAGTTAGTAATACCCAAGACCCATCCCAAAATCGTGCCAGAGATCGCACACTCTCATTTGACATGGGGACACTTGGGACAATCTAAATCCCAAGCTCCCATCAGTGAGAAATTCTATTGGCCGGGTATCCTTGCTGACACAAAGAAGTCCATTCAGACATGTGAGAGATGCCAAAAAACCAGCTCACAAATTCCTTTACCTGCCCCTTTCAAACCCATTACCGATAATAGAAGTCCCTTTCTACCAAATAGGGGTGGATATCATTGGGACATTGGAAACTTCTAGAGTGGGCAATAAATATGTCCTAGTAATCGTTTACACTACCCCGTACTCAGAGGCCTTCCCCATAAGAAACAACACAACCCAGCAAATTTTAAAACACTTGGTGTCATTCTTATCTAGAGTTGGTTTTCCCAAGGAAATTCTAACAGATAAGGGATCCAATTTCATGAGTAAGTTTATGGGTTAAGTCATGGAATTGCTACACATGACTACCTTAAGAACCTCATTGTACCACCCTCAAACGGACGGATTGGTAGAAAGATTTAACAAAACCCTCAAAATGATTTTGAGAAAATTGGTAGACGATGCTGGGAAGGACAGGGATCGTATGATCTGTAGGCCCTAGTTGCAATGAGAAAGACCCCTCAGGCATTCACCGGATTCTCCCCTTTTGAGTTAATCTATGGTAGAAAACCAAGAGATATCTTAGACATGCTCTGGGAGACCTGGGAGGAAAGAGAAGAGGCACCTTTTCCCCTCTCATAGACAGCTACCCGATTGCGAAAGCACATGAAACTCATCCGGAGTCTAGTCCACACTCACATAGAGAAAGCGCAAGCCCAACAAAAACCCACCTATGACAAGAAAGTAAACTTGAGATCATTTTCAGTAGGACAAAAAGTATTAGTCCTCTTACCTATCTCTGAAAATAAACTTGTCTCAAAGTGTCACGGGCCCTATGAAGTGCTAGAGCAAACGGGAACCTGTGCCTATAAAATAGCCCAACCTGATAGAAGGCAGAAGACCCACCTCTACCACATAAATCTCTGAAAAAGAGTGGAAAGAAAATCCTTCTGCTACTACCTCCGCTATATTACCCTGTTTAATAACCCAGGAGATAGACTAATCTGAGCTTATTCCCCAAGAATGATCTAAACAGAAACAAAAAGATTTGAACCACCTTATCATGGCATCCCCTGATGTATTCTGTGAGAAGCCAGGGAGAGTACACAGTACTTATCATTATATCAGAACTCCAAAGGGAAAAGTTGTCTATTTGAAACCAAATAGACTTCCAGAAGCACGAAACCCAATAGTAATTGATGAAGTTAAAACAATACTAGAGGTGAACATTATCGAGCCATGGTCCTCCCCTATTGTGTTGGTGACTAAACCCAATCGTTCTTGAAGGTTTTGTATAGACTTCTGTCAGATCAACGCCATCTCCCCCTTCTATGCCTAAACTAGATTTAACCAAGGGATATTGGCATGTCTCTGTGTATGGACCTGATAAGGAAAAGACAACTTTCTCGACACCAATGGGACTATTGCAATCCAAAGTCCTCCCTTTTGGACTGCTGCGGGTCCAAGCTACTTTCCAATGACTTATGGACAGGATATCACAGTCTTACTTGGATTTATGTGGGGCCTACATTGACGACACAGTCATTTATAGCAAAACCTCGGAAGACCATCTTTTTCATCTTTCTACTATTATGAGAGCCCTCCGAGAGGCCGGCTTAACTGCCAATCCATCAAAATGTATGCTCGCTCAAGCGGCCATGAAATACCTAGGCTTCTTTGTAGGAAATGGCAGTGTCCAGCCCCAAAAAGAAAAGGTGCAAGCCATCCTAGATGCCCCCACACCCAGGACCGAGAGAGACCTTAGGGCATTACTCTGATTAATTTGCTATAACTGTAGGATTATCCCAAATTATTCAGATAGAACAGCCAGACTGACAAACGCAGAACCCCAGAAATTATGTTGGTCTGATGAGGACGAAGCATGTTATAATAACCTGAAATAAACCGTATGCCAAAATCCAGTCTTATTGAGTCTTCTGACCCATGGAATTAACAGAGACCTTAAATCACAGATTCCCTGCTCCCAATACAATACTCCACAAGAATGATCACCATAGGAAGGTTCTCAGGCTACATTGTGCCACTCAACAATCTCCTTCCTCTCTTTCCCTATCTCTAACTTTACACTTGCTCTTGCTCACTTTCCCAGAAGTCAAAAGTCATGTGTCCAAGAGCGATGCCACAATCCGACCACAAATAAGGATCAGTGCTTTGAAACTACAATTTGGTGATGCTGCACTGTGCAAAAGCAGAGTAACACAACATAACACTAATGCCAAGAATACTGTTAAGAAATATGTTCAAATATATCCAATAATGTGTCAAAAAACGCAGAATGGACACTTTCAGGTACCATTTTCCTTATACATTAAAATTTGAAATATTTTGAAAAATATATGTGAGATACTTTATTTCTGATTGTTAGAGATTTGCACTGGAGAACATGAGATGCCTGTGTGCATCCTAGCTGTGTAAACAGTACCTTATTCATGGTTCACAAAGCCTGCAACTGGAGTCAATCCAGAGACGCATAGTGCATCTTAAATGGCCTGGAGAAAATCTTTGTGAAACCTTTGAGATTTAGTCTTTATAAATTACGTGTAAATGAGCAAATGCAATCTGAAATGTCATGGCATGAGCAATCATTTTCAAACAGTACAAATGTTTCAATTTTAGACGTACTATTTCTAAACATATGGATCAAGTAAGAATAGTCAATTTCAGCTGAAAAGCCAGGCATGCACAGAGCCCCATAGTAGCCATCCCTGGAAGTTCACCTCCAGATCGGAGCTACACAGCAATGCACTGCTGGAATGCCATTTAGCTTAAAACCTGGCTCTTCACTTCATGTGAGGAAATTGTCAGTATCTTACACGACAGTGATATTTTATACATAGATTTATTAACCCAATACTGATATCTCTCAAGGCTGCAACAACCAACCCCATATGCGCTTCACCCTCAGTGTGGATGGTCAGTGTGGTGTAGGTTGACATTAGTGTGATTGGGGCACGTTTATCATTCACCATTAATAATATGGTGAGTATGAAAAAAGCAAGAAAAAAATCCTTCAACCTGCAAAGTGATAGTAGAATAGCAGATTTCAGCCAAAAAGCCACACCTTCACATTGCCACACATTAGACATCACTGGAAGTTCAGCCACAGCTCAGACCACCACAGCACTGCACATTGTATCAAAGCGCTCTATATACTGATTGCAGGAATGCATTACAGTTCTCCTGGTGTTTGTGCTGTAAATTTGTAAAACAATGACTAAATCAAATATTGTGAAGGGAAACGCTTCTATACATAAACAAGTAAATGAGATCACGTTGATTACTTACAGCTTATTTATATGCTCCCAGTGGGTTGTAATAAATTCCCATGCTATGTGTCGCCCTATCTCATTCTTCAGCACATTTCTAAAAATCTCGCTGGCGGCCGATGGTTGCAGATTTATGGCATATTGCAGGTATCTGTGCCAAATGAAAAAGGATACAATTATTATGAGCACATGTTAATGGCATTAAACCTCAGAACGTCGCAACGTCAGCATATGTCGAAGTAAGTTACAATAGGTGTACGTACCCCTGTCGTGGTCAGATTGTATGATATTGATACTTTACATTTGTGCACATTCTTTCACCCTATTGATAAATTTGCAATTTGCTTTCCTCAAGGACAGAGCCTTATATTGATATACTGCCTTGGCACAACTTTGAAGAGATGGTAACTCTTTATCCATGTCGAAGAAGCAATGCCATAATGGCCATAAGTCTTTGGATTTTGGTACAAGTTTAACACAAATGTTCTTCATTTGGACACGTTTATCTTTTTCATGGACGAGAATGTTGCAGAACAGAAGATCCTTGTGTCCAAGCACTTTAATGACACAGCTGGAGACCCCATGAATCTGGAGCTCCCAGTGTGTAGACAAGTCTGGCTGAAATCCTTTGACCTCAAGAAATCAAGAAATAGGACAAGCATACAGTAAACGACCTGCCGTTCACTGTCAAAAACGTACATGGAAAATCATCATGTGAAGTACTGCAGCAATGAATTATGTTTTGCAGACGTACTGCGAGATGGCAATAACGTGAGTCATCCAAATCACAACACTGTGATTTGTCCTTGACGAGGAATAGAAAGCAATTTAAGGTGCACAGAAGGCACCTTACGCAAGAAATGTTGACCCGAGACACCGATTAAATACAAACAGGTATGAATGACACCCACAATGTTTTAGTGAATCAAGACACATATATAGATACACCCAGTTCTAATTTTAAACAATACCAAGAGCTCCTTGCCTTTTTACCAGTCTTGAGGAAAGCATGAAAACAACTACAACATCAGTAGAGATTATGATCATGCTGGAAACCAAAACTTGAAATGTGTATTGCAATGAATTCTACAATTCTACAATATAAGCCACTTTCAACTACTAACCCTCTCACTGTGTATTCAGCACTCCGCAGGGACATTATATGATTGTATAATATGATGTGTCAGCGTGGTGGACCAAGATAATTGATTACATATTGGTGATACATGCTAAAAAAAAACTCTATAGCTTCAAGTAGGCTCTTTTTAACTATGTTTACTATGCACTGGGACAAGACTCATATACCATTACTGGATATCCAGACAACAGAGAACAACACTTTTGCTACTACATTACATGGGAAAACAACAGATAAAAACACATTGCTGAACTTCAAGAGTTTTCATCCACAAGGATTGAAAGAAAACTTGCCATTCGGCTAATTATTAAGGAGAAGGAGAAATTGCACAACATTACCAGAATATGACTGCAATGGGAAGGAACTAGAGAATTGCCTTAAAGCGCGTGGATATCCCTTGCAAATGATCCGAAAACCACGCAAAACAGCGAGAAATACCAACAGGGACACATGCCTAACCAAACACCAAAGGGAAAAACATAAAGAGAAAATGACGTTTGTAACCACTTTTTCACCAGTCAGTAATGACATTAGGAGAGTCATCCTCACAAACTGCAGTCTTTTACAAACAGACACCTTTGAAACCGGAAAAACCTTGCTTTGCCTTTAAGTGTAGCCAAAATCTGAAAGACCATACATATCCCAGTTCAGCAGTTCAGAAAAGGACACAAACCAATCTGTGGAACCTCCCACCGGCAATAGGACACTTCAGGTGTGGGAAGTGCTCTGTCTGCAGTTTGACACAGGATCAAAAAGAAATCTCCCTAAACAGGGTGATGTGGAAATACAAAACCTTCACGAATTATCTAACGAAGTGGAGCATTTACGCCATAAAATGTCGGTGTAACTTGCTGTACATAGGAAAAAGTAAACGTGAGGTAAGGCAACGTATTTATGCGCACAGATCGTGTCTAAAGAACTCAATAGAGGACAAACCCATGGTGGCACATTTTGTGAAAAAGAAACATAAACACACAGAACTACGTTGGTTCATCATTCAAACTGTCAGCGCAAAAGCAAGAGGAGGAGACCGCGATCTCGGTTTGAAGAAACAGGGAAAAAAAGGATCCACCGTTTGGATACAGTAAAAAATTGACTTAATGTTTCCATAGAGTGGAATTTGTTTTTCTAAACAACTCGCAACAGCATCTTTGAATATACCCCAGCATATTAGCACCGCATGGAAAATCAAAAAATAGTTTGAGCACAGAAATCACATACTAAGAAACTACATGTAATATCACATGTGACCTGACATTGTCGTTTGTCTGTCCACACAAAATCAACTTGTGATGTGTTGAAAGTGTAAAGGTTAGTGTCTAGAACCACACATTTGTATGTATGAATATATGTCAAGCTCAATTAAGGTAACTGTGGCCAAAAATGTACAAAGTACATCTAAGCCAACTGTAGACCTAGCAGTGGTCTCTTTTTGACGTATTCTTGGCAAAATCTGCGTAGCTAATTGTCTCACTGATACTAAGATACTAAATTACCCAAACAATATCAACCTTAAAGGTGAATACAGAGTTTATATTGTGGTTGTAAACAACTAAATAACGCTATGCACCAAACATGTACAAAGATTAATCAAGTAAACTATGAATGCAACAACAAAATGTATTCGACGTTTCAATCAAAATTTGTATAACCTAATGTTTAACTGGTTTCTGAAATCTATGTAACAAATTAGCCCGTGCGAGGCATGTCTATGAGATTCATATAATGAGCTGCTGAAGCCAGTCAATCATGTACAATCTACCCTGCATTTTAGGGAGATGGGGCCATTTATTTATTTTATTTAACTCACAGGATGGTTAAAACAGTAATTTCGCCATTACATTATGAAGTCTAAAGAGTCATTAGTTGCAACCAGGCCATCACTATAAGTAGCCCTCATTTGAGATCAAGCACAACTAGTGTGGTTCCAGCAATACAACACTATTGCCAAAGCTGGCATTTCGTAATATAGTTATTAAGTCATTAAATATTCAAACAGCAACACAGTGCTGCTTAACAGATAACGTACGTGCAACCAATTAGATTTCAAAGCGAAACCGTGCATTGTTTGACGATTAAGCAATGGCAGTACCCACACTAGCAACGACGCGTTGCCTAGCGACATACAGACCATGTACGCACACCAAATCAGTTTTCATAATGAAATCGAGCTCCTGCTCGCGAGTACGCATGTGCAGTACCCGGACAGTGTCACACGGCGCCTTCACTCCTTCGCAGATATGAGCAGGAGAAACCGTAAGTGTCCACCAAATACCTTTATTAAATAAATGAAGCAGATAGGGCCAACATAGCTTAGGCCAGTCTTCCACAAGCAAAAGTATCCATCTCGGGGCACATCCACAGGCAACATGATCCTTTTTTGTAGCATAGCCACGAGGCACGCATAACGATACTGATCATTGTCTCTTAGCGACATTGATCTAGTCACCACGTACACCAGGAGAGGATGTTTTATCAGGCACAGCGTGGAAAAGAGAGCAATAGCAGCCTTTGTGACACGGAATAAGTCGAGCTAATAAACAACTCTATACAAAACGAGTGTCAGTCACTAATAGAGCAGACACTATAAGACACCAGCTTAACACAATGGTGGATAAGCAGATATGTTTTGGACAATAATGATCAGTGAGTCTATGGTCCTAACCTTTTGCCATTATGTATTGCAGATGTACTACGAGATAACAATAACGCGAATCATCCAAATCAGTGCTGGTGGTACTCTCGTTCAGGTTGGAATTGTCATTGCATTTCGGTGCTGGACTGCCTCTGGGCAGGACAAAGACTGATATGCAAATGGATATTTCCCATCTGTGAAAGGCACAGTGAGAAAAAGCAGTGGCTGCGAACTCTCAAGTGGTTAATAACCACTGAACAGGTTATCAAGCCTTGTTCTATCGAGAGAGAGGAGCGCCCGCTACCTTTGAAACCAAATTTCAAGGAACCTGGGATTGTTAACCCTAGTTCTCCTGGGGGCAACCAGACGTGGTCTCCCTCTCACTGTGCTTAGAGAGGCATCAGCTTCACCTCACTGATGATCCCCAACAAGGGTGAAACACGTGTATGGGGTTGCTGGTGGTACTCTCGTTCAGGTTGGAATTGCCATTGCATTTCAGTGCTGGACTGCCCCTGGGCAGGACAAAGACTGATATGCAAATGGATATTTCCCATCTGTGAAAGGCACAGTGAGAAAAAGCAGTGGCTGCAAACTCTCAAATGGTTAATAACCACTGAACAGGTTATCAAGCCTTGTTCTATCGAGAGAGGGGCGCCCGCTACCTTTGAAACCAAATTTCAAGGAACCTGGGATTGGTAACCCTAGGTCTCCTGGGGGCAACCAGGCGTGGTCTCCCTCTCACTGTGCTTAGAGAGGCATCAGCTTCACCTCACTGATGATCCCCAACAAGGGTGAAACACGTGTATGGGGTTGCTGGTGGTACTCTCGTTCAGGTTGGAATTGCCATTGCATTTCGGTGCTGGACTGCCCCTGGGCAGGACAAAGACTGATATGCAAATGGATATTTCCCATCTGTGAAAGGCACAGTGAGAAAAAGCAGTGGCTGCGAACTCTCAAGTGGTTAATAACCACTGAACAGGTTATCAAGCCTTGTTCTATCGAGAGAGGGGCGCCCGCTACCTTTGAAACCAAATTTCAAGGAACATGGGATTGGTAACCCTAGGTCTCCAGGAGGCAACCAGACGTGGTCTCCCTCTCACTGTGCTTAGAGAGGCATCAGCTTCACCTCACTGATGATCCCCAACAAGGGTGAAACACGTGTATGGGGTTGCTGGTGGTACTCTCATTCAGGTTGGAATTGCCATTGCATTTCGGTGCTGGACTGCCCCTGGGCAGGACAAAGACTGATATGCAAATGGATATTTCCCATCTGTGAAAGGCACAGTGAGTAAAAGCAGTGGCTGCGAACTCTCAAGTGGTTAATAACCACTGAACAGGTTATCAAGCCTTGTTCTATCGAGAGAGGGGCGCCCGCTACCTTTGAAACCAAATTTCAAGGAACATGGGATTGGTAACCCTAGGTCTCCAGGAGGCAACCAGACGTGGTCTCCCTCTCACTGTGCTTAGAGAGGCATCAGCTTCACCTCACTGATGATCCCCAACAAGGGTGAAACACGTGTATGGGGTTGCTGGTGGTACTCTCGTTCAGGTTGGAATTGCCATTGCATTTCGGTGCTGGACTGCCCCTGGGCAGGACAAAGACTGATATGCAAATGGATATTTCCCATCTGTGAAAGGCACAGTGAGTAAAAGCAGTGGCTGCGAACTCTCAAGTGGTTAATAACCACTGAACAGGTTATCAAGCCTTGTTCTATCGAGAGAGGGGCGCCCGCTACCTTTGAAACCAAATTTCAAGGAACATGGGATTGGTAACCCTAGGTCTCCAGGAGGCAACCAGACGTGGTCTCCCTCTCACTGTGCTTAGAGAGGCATCAGCTTCACCTCACTGATGATCCCCAACAAGGGTGAAACACGTGTATGGGGTTGCTGGTGGTACTCTCGTTCAGGTTGGAATTGCCATTGCATTTCGGTGCTGGACTGCCCCTGGGCAGGACAAAGACTGATATGCAAATGGATATTTCCCATCTGTGAAAGGCACAGTGAGAAAAAGCAGTGGCTGCGAACTCTCAAGTGGTTAATAACCACTGAACAGCTTATCAAGCCTTGTTCTATCGAGAGAGGGGCGCCCGCTACCTTTGAAACCATCCAAATCACGACACTGTCGTTCTTGACGAGGAATAGAAAGCAATTTAAGGTGCACAGAAGGCACCTTACACAAAGAAGCTTTGGCCCGAGACACTGATTAAATAAAAACAGGTATGAATGACACCCACAATGTTTTAGTGCATCAAGACACATATATAGATACACCCAGTTCTAATTTTAAATCCTTTTGATTTCTACCTTAAAAAAGGTCGAATGAGCAAGACTTTCCCAAGAGCTCCTTGCCTTTTTACCAGTCCTGAGGAAAGCATGAAAACGACTACAACATCAGTAGAGATTACGATCATGCTGGAAACACGACTTGATATGTGTATTACAATGAATTCTACACTATAAGTCACTTTCAACTACTAACCCTCTCACTGTGTATTCAGCACTCCGCAGGGCCATTACATGATTGTATAATATGATGTGTCAGCGTGGTGGACCACGATAATGGATTACATATTGGTGATACATGCTAAAAAAAACCTCTATAGCCACAAGTAGGCTCTTTTTAACTATGTGTGCTAAATAAATATTTGTGATTTTTGTGAAAAAAAACAGTGGTGATCTTCTGAATGTAAAGTACAGATCAAGAAGAAAAATGTATATGGAATTGCCCTTGTATGATGACACGTGTTTTGGCTAATTGACTAGCCTTTCTCAAATCAGGGCCTTAGTAACTACTTGATACTTCAAATGTATGGTCTCAATGCTTGTATCGGTTCTATTTCATGAATAAATGGGTTCGGTCCCTGCTTCGTTCACTTGTAGCGCTCTTGCACGTAGGTCCGTTCAGTGAAGTACTTCATTTGAAGTATCAAGTAGTTACTAAGGCCCTGATTTGAGAAAGGCTAGTCAATTAGCTGAAACACACGTCATCATACAAGGGCAATTCCAAATACATTTTTCTTTTTTTGCAAAACTGGCTGCTGGCGCTGTCTTCCATCAGAGGTCTTTTTGGATATTTCAACTCTTCTGTTGTTTATTTGGCTTTTTTAACCACATCTCTGATAAGACGCAACACCTACTTTATTTGGTTCAATATACCTATACTTACTACCTACATATGTCGCCTTAACAGATTGGGCCTACCAAGCCATACTTTAATACCATTTTTAAAATAAAGATCAATTTAGTAATCTGTTTGATGTGGTGGACAACATACCTGTAAGTGTTAAAAGGGAGGGGTAGCTTAGGTCTTTTCTATATATAGCAATGAATAGGTGGACCATTTAACAAGATGCTAAGTGCCATATTCATTGGAGTGCAGCAGGATCATAGCCTTACTTATCAGTAGACAAAGCCTTCTAGAACTTAAAGTAACTTAAAGTAATTTATCACACACCTCTTTGTCTGCATCCACTTGCAGTCCTATTGCTCGGGTCAAGGAACTGCAATAATCGAAGCTTGAAAACCCAAACCTCCTTGACAACTTCCGTTGAGACAAAAAGATTCCAATGACCCATGATATGGCATCTCCCCACGTGCACTCCACAGAAGCATGGAGGGATTTCTCTGCACAGCTACTCAATGTCTTTCATCGCCTTAAACACTATGGTAGTCTCTGTTGTCCATCTTCTACTGGGCCACTGAGTCCTTTGACAACATCTCTGGAACATATTGTGGAAGTGTATATCCTAAAGTTGTTCTTAAGCCCATCCAGAACTATATACCTCATTGGCTCCATTTAAGCCAGACAGAATCTGTGAAAGAATTTGACTACAAGAAATTATCAAAGCTATTCAAAAGGCTGTGAATCTGCTGTTCTCTGACACTTGTGTGATAGCAACGGGGCACCAAGGAGACCTGGTCCTGCATCATTCCTGCATGAGTCGCCTGCATTCTCTCCAATTTAATCTAGTGAGATGTTATGAAAGGACATCAGCCCTGTGGTCTGATTCACCAGTCTCTATTGCAATCCATGCATTGGTGAACCCATGCTTCAAATCTCTTGAGACAATCTACATTCTACCCTCTCCCCCACTCTGTTCGTCAAGTCTTCGTAACAGTTCGGGTGAGTATGCATTGCAGAGTTTCTTACAGTTATCAAGTCAGTGGTGGTTATGATTGATATGGCCAACAGGAATGCCATTTGCTATAAAAGGAAGCAGAGGGGCAAGATCTAAGTCTTTTTGAATCTGATAATGGACAATCTCTCAAGACATGATCATGAATGGAACAAAGGCTTAACTCCATAGGAAGTATTTTGACATTCTACTAGTTCTTATGACCCCCCTGCACATGTTCTCTTAATCACCCGGTGGTAAAGGTTATTCAAGTGTTCACAAGCACTGTCAACTAGCTTGGGAGGATAGCTTAGGGGCAACGTGGTCACCTTAGAAGCAAGACAACGAGGAGCAACACAGGTTTGATCCTCGGGTCCGCGCTTAGAAACCTCTGGGTATTAGCGCATTATAAATAACCAATTATAAATGATATCCTAGAGGCTCCAACATGGCTATGACCAAACCAGTGCTCAATGTGCATCTGCCTCATTTGATCATCTACAAGATCATTCTCCTCCCTTGATGTCACAATATCCTGTCAAGCTAGGAAGGGGAAACCTTCCACTCCTCCATTCAGGTGCTCAACTTCATTGCCTATTTTCTGTGGCAAACCTCAGAGCTAGGCCTCAGTTAACCTGTGGGCCCTTGCAGCTGTAAGGAAGACCTCCACATGGGCACAATGCATTGTAAATGCCTATGGTTTGCCACTGGCCACTATAGAAGAAACATAATGCTCTATCCTACACTACTGACTCTATCATGTCTTTTCCTGAAAACCTATAGCCTTATCACTAGTAGAGATGGACACCTGCAGGGCTAATCTTGCTGCCATTGGTGTAGACAGGCGATACATTCTCCACCGCCAATTAAGTCATCAGAAGGCATCTAACAGGATGGCTTCAACGTTTACCTCCAGTGTAGAGAGCTACAACCTTGTGGGACCTCAACAGGGCCTCTTAGATCATCTCTACGTATATTTTCATTGGATGGCAGCATGTAAGCCTAAGCTTTTTTGGGAACAATTACCTTTTGGTTGCTGCTACCTTTGTGAGGACATTAGTGCACAAAAAGCAATCCTTACATGTTGCACTCTTATATCCAGCCCTCTCTCCCTTTCCTGCATTCTTGTCGGATCCTGGCACAAACAGGGAGGGGAAGCACATTTCTGAACAGCAAAACCCCTTATTTCTTAAGGTGAAGTTGGAGTACATGCTCAGTGCTCCACACATGGCCACACCTCTGCCAAATAAAACCTTTGGCTTACCAGCTTTTTGTATGCAGTCTGTTCAAGCTGCTTCCCCTATTTTTCTAAATATTTTGTAGAACTCTGGCATGTAAACTGTTGCCCTCCGATTAAGCTACATAAAGGTTTTTTTTCCCATTGCATATCCTGCAAGATGCTACTCTGTGTTTCTGGGTCGTGATTATATGGGGCCGGTGTGTGTGGCCAGTTATACACATTCAGCTTCAGTGCGAGTGAATACTGTGAACTGTTTCAGAAGCCCCCAATTCCCTCCTCTAAAGTCTTTGTGAAAGTAAAGGAGGGTAATGTGTCAAAATCCCTTCCTCGTATGTAGCACCAGGCCCTGGAGACACATTCAATTATGTCAAAAGTGGGGTCAGGGTGAGAGGCTGTGCTTCCATGGTAGCTTGCCACAGGTGCTAGCCCCAAAGATCCAGTTTCGAACCAAACATTTGTGTGCACACCAATGGCCGATTTATCACCTTGATATAGTATTGTAGGGAAGGTTTATTTCTTTGGTGTTTTGCATTGTACTTGATGTTTCCTGGATCCCTCAGAACCTTTGTGCAGTCTGGGACCAGGCATAAAAAAAACAAGGAGTCTAACCATGCCGCCCCCCTGAAATAGCAATCCTGCTTGTCACTTTCACATCCAGGTCATCAAGTGACACTTGTAAAACGTGTCCCTTTTGCTTAAATCCAGGAGAAATCTTCAAACTATTGGCACTAATATCCAAACGAAAGATATACAGCTCCAGGAGAGTCCATTCTAAATTCTCAAATGGGCCAAAAACAAACGACAGCTTTACTGTAATGCCAAAAAGAAAGTCTACAGTACACTGTTCTCCAAAAAAACCCACTAACAAGTAAACAGTACATCAACTCTGGCACCATTGAGGTAGGTGTGTCGGTGGTGGATCCAGTTGGGGCATGCGAATGGGAACCCATGTGGGAAAACTGGAAGGATTTTCGGCCTGAATGTAGAATAACCAATTATTACCGAAACTGTTAGGTCTCATGTGATAATTCCTGTGTCCGCTGTGAATTAATTTATGAGCGATCTTCTTTCTACTTTAGGAATGCTGTTGAACGAGAGCCTTAACATATCAGCATTAACTATAGCTATAGTATGAATGGGTCCAGCCTTTATATCAATTCAGTATGGCCAATGAAGCCAAACCTTCACAGAGCATGTAAATGGAATGGAGAATGGAGAAGCAGCCAGAATGATGACGTTTGTTAGCTACCATAGGGATACTACTTTTGTGTGTCCTAGTTTACACTAGCGGCCACAGTCACAGTTGAAAAAGTCTTCTTACTTCAGGCCACAAGAATAGAAGATGTCACAAGACCTCAGGATAGTATGCAAAAACCACTGCAATGTAGGAGGGTCTGATAGGAGAGATACACAGAGAAGAACCCAAACATGGATGCCAAGATCTAATTTATTGTTGTTTGCCAGCTAGTTTGCTCCTTTACATACAACAGTCGAGTTATCTTTAAGAGCTGCAGTGCGAATAGACACAGGACCCACTGTCAGTTGAAAAAACAATGTATGTTACAAAGCTATTACAGAACGCATGTCGTAGGGTACGGCACGCACTGTTCCCAAATCAAAATTAAACTATACAAGAAAACAAGGATCAAAGAGAGAGCAACATTTCTGATGTTGAGAGTAACAAGCGCTTTGGCTTAAAGCGCTATATAAATCTAATGAATACAAATACAAACTTATTGTAGTCGGGTAAGATATGCAAAAGTGCAGAAGGCATGCAAGGCATTCATCACGGTCACCTGTTCAGCAGCCATGGCTCCTTAGTGCAACTCAGGCCATAGAGCAGATTGTGGGAATCAACAGTGTTCGATGTCTTGTTGTACAGCGCCCAGGCTGAATCCCATTCTTTCTCACTTCCTGTTGCTATGCCGTAACAATATATTGTTTCTCTGATGGATGAAGGAATCCTACAATGAAACATTTGGCATTTAACCATGACAAAGAAAGGCACTCATAAATGTGAACAGTTGATAATAAATTCTCTTTGAAAGACTCTCAAAGTAAAAATAAGAACAGTTTTGCAGGTAATTGTAAGCATACTTTGGGTGAGCAATCCCATTGCCACCGGAATTCAGTTTTGTCCTCCATAATGCAAGGTAATTTATGTTTCCAGATCTGACTAATTGGCACTGAGGTATGAGCAGTGAGGGGCACTTTCATCGACTGCAGAAAGGATATCGCCTGAGACCTCAATTAGAGCACACTCAGTGTGATTTTTAGGTTGTAATTGTAACTGAAAGGTGTTGAATGGGGTAGTACTTTGAGTATAGTTAGTTAAAGCTGTTTAGTAACAATTTGTTAAATGATTTCTTCAATCCAAGGTAGTTGCCAAAATACATGGTAGTAGTTTAAGAGTACACGTGGCCCAAGCAATGTAATCTTTTTAGGAGGGGGATGATGAAGGTTGGTTGCGATCATCTGTAAAGGAGCATTGTTGGAGGGGGAGGTTGATAAAGTCTGTGACAAGGTCCTCCTGCAGGTCAGTGGAGTCAGCTGGGAGGGCAGCAGGACATATGTTTTACAATTCTTTGGCTGGTTGACTTTTTATTTGAGGGAGGATGCCGCCAGGAAGGGCCTTCGGGAAAATGTAACTAGGTCTAAAGGACAGGAGGTGAAGGCGGACAGCGATTATTTGCCACAGGATGCTTGTACTTTGTTGACGATTTTGGTCAATTTGGAACTGAAGACATTTTTTGTTTTTACACAAAACATCTCTTGACAATGTTTAACGGAGGTTGAGTTACTGTTAGGTGTGGTCCCGTTCCTACAGCTTGACAGATTTCACAATTGTATGAAAGTAAAAGATTCGTTTGGCCTTGACAAAGTATGTTCTACTGGCTGATATGTATTCACTGGTGTTTTGGGGGGAGAGGTCTTTACACCATCATGTCTTTAGCTTCCTGGCCAGAGTTTTGTGGCCGCTAATGAATTACTGCTAGCCATGGATTTCAATTCAAGGATGGATAAAAGAAAGTTGATTAAACCTTGTTTAGATACGGAGAACCTTTGAGCATCAAGAGTACTTTTCTTTTCAGTTGAGAAGAGCTTCATTTTCAAACAAACTAAAATGAGTGATTGCTGGTGATCCTTGGTGATGTGTGTTCTGGAGAGAATAGCTGAAGAAAACGGATGGTCCAGATGAGAGGGCAGGAGGTTAAGTGGGAGAGCTCATGGCCTGATTTCAGTGGGAGTTTTGTTGAGTTTTAAGTCTAAAGAGTCACTGAGGTCAGAGAACATTTGGAAACGGTTTTAGTGTCTGCGAGCCTTATAATGAAGACGTAGGGCCTGATTCATGTTGCGTTTCCCATGGGATTGAGCCACTGTAAAACACACCTGTGAATCAGGCCCTTAGTATCTTTCATCCTAAAATGAAAGTCGTGGACTGTAAGACTGTGTTTGGAATAAAGAAGGAGGGAAGCAAGACGGGAAGAGAATTGAGTCTAGAAAAGGATTTGCATTACAAGGAATCTGGTAGACAGTGCTGATGTTCATGACAGGAGTTTGAGCACTGGGTAGGATGTGAAGGTGTTGGAAACTTTGCTCATGAGGACCTGTAATTTCAGAGATTTTAAGGGAGGATCTGCATGGAATACAGATGGGGAACCACAAGGTCGAAAATTAATGTTAATCTTAAGATTAAAGTGAATAATCGTATGAATGTTGCAATCGTGTGCTGGATATCTGATACGACATTGTGGAATGTAGAAAAGAAAAAAAAGACACAGGTGTTCTTGATTCAAGCCAACTCACCAAAAAGAAACAAAGAGATTACTTATCATAAATGACAGCGTGTTTTCATATAAGATATTATACATGTAAAGTTGCGGCTGACCATGCTTAACTGGGATTACAAAATTAGAAATGTTGTTATTCAAATCCCTCTGATGGCCACAAGGTTTCTTGAGAGCACTAAAAAAAAAATTCAAAAACATAGGATCCAGCTCTACCGGATCTCCAGCATATTTTGCAGCATTGGTGAAGCACAAAGCAAGCATCATGTACAATTTAAAAAGTACCCTTCTTTATTGACCACTGACGGCGTGGTATTAAATGACCTTTCGGCCTGAGTCAATCACTGGTACTCTGAGCACCCTTATCCTTCGAGGTGAATAACACATCAGCGCGACTTACTCATTATTCGCCGGATCATTCAGCCACTTGGAGAAGAGGTCCCGTGCTAGATGCAGGCATTCCTGGAGGCCAAACGAGCAAGCCGCTGATATTATGCCTTCCAGTGCTGCTCTTGAATGAAATGTCAAATCAATAAGAAAAGAACATTATATTCCGCAGCGACCACCATTCATTTCATAAGCATCTTACACATTGGCACAGAGAAGCATGTAACATGAGCCCAGCTCCAGGAAATGAGTGTTCAGTCTAGTTTTAATTGCTGAGCCCTGTGCCCATTATGTGTCCCGCAAAGGCGATTTAGGGGATTCTTGTTCACAATTACAATACCTGCCCACTATGACTGATTTACAACACAGACAGATCAATAGTTTAAAAATGAAGAAAGAAATATAGCACGTTTAGGAGCTCATTTTGCTCCTGTGTGTACATTTCCCAGAGGGGGACACTTAGGACCAATTTACGGGCAACTTTCGGCATTTGCACTGCCGAGTGAAAGAGAGAAGTGTAAAAAGACGACAGAAGCCTCTTTACACCTCTCTTTTGCATTTCGGAGTAACCGCTGCCGGCTATGTACGCATGGCACACAGCGTTTACAATAATGTCCTTTGGAAGGTACCTGTTGTTTGCTAGTACAAAAAGCCGAGGTGCGAGGGGTGGGGGGTGTGTCGCGCACATCATGTTTGTGGGGGCATAACGTAAGTAAAATGCATACAAGCCTTGCGTAAACTCTTTTATGGTTTTTCCTTATGTTAACCCCCATTTTTATTCATTTGTATGGGGAAAAAGGAGGGGTAGAACGCAACTTTCCGCCGCCTCTCTTCCTCTCAGTCATATAAATGCTCCAGCATTTGCGAAGGCATAGATTTTGATGTCCATGAAAATGCTGGAGATCCCCATGGGGTCCGCCAGCTTTATGCACCAGTATAAAGTAGGCAGACCCCATAGGAAGCCATGGCATCCCAGCCAGCGCTTACTCACTTTGCGCTGCAGAGTGCAAATGGAAAGGGCAAAAGGTGCCAGCTCTGCCGCGTCAGTTGCAGCACCTGTACTCTTTCCCCGGGTCCATTATGGTCCCATATTAAGGTTTCTAAGCCCACTCCTAAATGGTGCGCACCCAAGCAAGTCCCCTCAAGTCCCGCTTTGCCACGAGACGCTGTGCTGTTCCTGTGCTCCCGGACACTTGGACGCTTTTTCTTGGACTTTCTTGGACTTTGTGCTAAACTAAACTTCATCTCCCACAAGGTGAATACTTTCACATTGACATTTATATTAGCACATTTGTGCTAAACTTCATACTAAACGTTTATTTCTCTACTGTTTAGGGCGTGCTTGTTGCGCACCTTTCGAGGCGGTGCCTATATAACCTTGCATGCGCACGCACCACGCGTGCGCACCCCAGCAAGTCCCCTCAAGTCCCGCTTTGCTGCTTAGCCGCAAAGCTGCAGAGCGAGGCCACGGGACTCTGATTATAGATAAACACAGATTTTAATTTATTATTATTATTTTTCAGTGTATTTTATAAATTTATCTGTCAATTTAGAAGATTCTAATCATAGTCGGCACTCCTCAGAATTCAGACTCAATCAAGAAAATTGATAAACCAAAAAGAGCGTCCTCAAGTAAGTCAATCACACTTACCCCCCGTGTAAAAACTCCGACATCCAGTAAAGATATCAGACTGTTTTGCCCTCCACTAAAGATAGGGGAACAAGTTCCCACACCAACCTCAGCACAGTCTGACTCCACCAAGTTAATTCCAACGAACTGTGAAGAAACTCAAACTCTTGAGAGAGAACCTGTATCTGATAACACCATATTACAAGCTCTCAAGACAACAGAAAAAGATAAAGAATCTCGACCTGAACTGACTCAAATTGAAGAAATCTCTGGCACCGAGGAAAGTGAAGAGGTTTTTTCAGAAATTTCCATCCATGTAAGCACTAGAGGGGCAATTTCATCTCTGCGGTCTGCATCTATGGACTACCACCAACGCTGCTCGATCGACTCGTCTGTTTCTTTGGCGGCCTCCTACATCCTCCCAACTCCTCGACGCCGAGCTTCCTCTAAAGAGCAACTGTCGACCAATACTAACAACGGATTACTCGAAATTACCTTAGTGGCGGTAAACTCAACAATCCAAAATTTACTTAAACTTTTTGAAGCGCTCGAATTAAAAATTAATTTACAATCTGAAAAAATCGACCAGATAACAACTTGGATCGAAACTCATCCTCATCAGATGCCGATGTCTTCATTACAAAAGCCGTCTGATGAAAATATGGCCTATACAGCTACTTCAAACACAACGTTACCAGTGACTACCTTGCTGGCTCAAACAATTCCTGCTTTTGACCACATTATTCGCCCAATTGAAAGCAACATTCCCACAATAGTGGATCCAAATTCATCATGGATAAGCGTAGAGAATCACCTAACAACGGTTAGCCAAAAGACAAATAAAGAGGCGTATGAAGTTTTTAGTAAACGGCCTCAGACTAAAGGAAAAGCAAGACATCTGATGACGAAGCCCTATGAACCTTGCAACAAAACAAACAAAGCCACTAATTCTCATTCACATATACCTACGATTGATTTAACAAAACCATCTGTCAAATCAAGCGAACCGTTAGATACAGCAAATCTGACGAACAAAAATCTACTATCGGCACGATAAAAGGAAAAACCTTTACCTCAACCAGTAAATCACTCACCTTTAAACCAATTAATCACTGTGCTTTAGGATGATGCATCTGATCACCGGGATGAACTAAATCCACAAGGACGACCGGAGAAATCCAAGCATGCAGCAGCATCCGGTTCCTTGCCTTTGACCCAGCAGCAATCAATTGAACCCAAAAATGCAAACAATCAGATTAACCTAATCAAAGCAGCAGTTGAAGCGTACTTTTCAAAAAGCGCAAATGAACCAAAGGCTTCTATTTCTACTACCAAAGAGATAGAACAAAAAACAATAATCATAAACTTGGGTGAATCTGACGAAACCGAAAATCAGCTAAAATTTAATGCGCATGAGACTCTTAAACAAGTGAAACAATTGAGCTCTATGAATCCTCCACAATCGTTATCAGAAGGAAGAAAGCTTACGCAAAATACAGATGACCAGAATGAGACAATTAAAGCAGTCAAAGAACATTACCTTTTGCAACGCATTAACAGGATGAACCTCATCGCCCGACCAAGAGATAATGGACCAATAGTCACACATACAAACATCAGTGCGCCAGCAAATGACTATATATCATGACAAAGGTCACCTATTCCTGCGAAAAACCAACAACAAATCGTCTTGATAAAAGAAACTAATTTTCAACACACAACAGAAGGTCCTTATAATAAACCTCAGCAGACAGACAACAAAAAGAGTAGGTTTGCCAACTACCACACGTTGATATTGAAATGTCGTGAGGCTCCACATCAGAAGTACGATTTATCATTTGTCCTAAATATCTTCAATGATATCCATGAACTTGAAGATCTCACATCGGCAGATATTGATCAAGTTGAATTCATCTGCGATGTGAACCTGTCCATAGTACGATTATGGATGAAATCTGGATTAGTACTGAATACACTGTGGCGTGCAAAGATGGAGTTATTTCGAATGGGATTCCTTCTGGTTCAAGATCCAGAACGTAAGGACCAAGAAACAGCTCCGGAGTTACACTCCAGTAGAAAAACTTGTATTACTGAATGTCGATGCGCGTACTGCGACATGGAGCAAAAAATGCACACAGGAAAACATGACAATACTCAAGCATAACCATTACTTCAACAGATCTTCTCTAAAAACAAAACGACATCCCTCTCACTCTTAAACTGGAACACAAGGGGCAACAGTCATCTGCAGTGGGAACAGAACAGCCACCTAAATGAAGCAGATATAGTAGCCCTTCAGGAGACCTGGATGACTGTCTCTCCTATATGGGATGATCATGATATATCCCTCATTCCAGCGATTGCAGCGCAAAAAGGACGCCCAATGGCAGGCCTTTTAGTGGCCATTAAGTCCAGCGCAGGCCTCAGAATTCAGCCGTGGGCATGACCGAATAATTTTACCCAACTTGTCAGAATCTCAGATGACTTCCAAGACTTAGCACTAATCAATGTATATAGAAACCCGGCTGCCATATCGGATGGACTCTTTTATAGAGATTTGTCTATGTTAGTTGAATTAATCGCAAAAGCCCACGGCATTACATCAATCATCCTGGTTGTAGACTTAAATCTTGATTGCATTAAATCTATCAGTGGGAAGAAAACCCAAGAACTCAATAAATGGAACAGTTTCATGAAAGATGCCGGCATGAGAATGGCCTCTGGGTGACTACCAGGTGACATTCCAGTGCAACCGACTTGGCAGAGAGGAGCCTCGAAGAGCATTATTGATTATATATACCTATCGGCAACTCAATTTAGGATGACAACAAGCTTTAAGATAACAACACAAATGGTGAGTGACCACCATATGCTAATGCTTACCTGGCATAGAAGTATTTCTCTTGATCAACAAGAGCAACAATGGATGGCTCAAACTCTAAGCATTAACAACGCTAAATTGCGCTTTAAGTGGAATCCCAATAAATTGCTATCTCTTAACAAGGTATTGAATGCGCAGCAAAACTCCTCTAATCCTCAGTCCTATGTAGACACATTGGCATTGTATCAAAATCTATATATTCCTACTATGAAGAAACATAAACACGCATTTGATCTTCATATGCAGCAGGCAAAGAAATCATACCGAAGAGAATTGAGAACTACTAATCAACTTCCGCTCAGTGAGAGGTTTCAAGCACGTAAAGTCATCAAATCTCGCTTCAGAAATTGGACTAGATCGCAAAAATGAAAAATGTTTCAACAGGATGGTGAAGCCTTTCTTGAGGCAACATCTAATAAAAATGCCTCTCAAATTTGGCAATTAATGAATGAAAATTCAAATCACAATCAACTCCAGTCTCAATTAAATGGAGTTTCTGAAAGTCAGTGGTTGATGCATTTTCCAGATCTTTATGCCGACAAAAGCTTTGCTTTATATCAATGTAAAATTCGAACCAAATCGCCTTGGCTATTGGAATGTTCGGAGACTATAATTGAGGAATTCATACTCAAATCATCATCCTCCTGGGCCGCAGGAACTGACGGTATTACTAACCATATGCTGAAACAACATCCAAAGCAGTGGGCTATGATACTAAATAACATCTTCCAACATTTACTCACTGCACAAAAAGTCCCGGATTCATGGCGCATCTCTCTTATAGTTCCCATATTTAAAAAGGGCGATCGAGGAATGCCTTCAAATTACCGGCCGATAGCCTTATTGGACTCTCCGGGTAAAATCTTCTCTTGTTTAGTCCTGAGAGATTTCAACAAATGGTCACAAACTAACAATCATCGTGACAGAAATCAGACAGGTTTTGTCACTGGGCTGGGCACAGCAGTCAATTTATTGACACTTAATGCCCTAAAAGAACAAGCTCAAAATACAAAAACTCCATTGCTCTTTGCATTTATTGATTTAAATTCCGCTTTTGATTCGGTTTTGAGAGTCAGGTTGATCGAAAAATTGATCAAAGCAAAATGCCCTTCAAGTCTGATTGCTATTATTTTTATGCTACACTCTTCAACATCTATACAGGTCAGACTCTATATATGGGATTACTGTCTACGGTAATAGGAACATCAAGAGGGCTGAAGCAGGGTTGAATTCTTGTTGCAGCCCTTTTTAATTTCTATATCCATGATGTAAGAGAAATCTTCCTTACCATCGCTTCTGATTCACCAAAAGTGTATTTGATACCAATACAAGCATTATGGTATGCAGATGATCTTGTTCTTATTTCTAAAACTCCGACTGGGTTACAAAAATTGTTATCTGCCCTCTCTATCTACTTCGATGAAAATGATCTTACCATGAATTTAAAAAAATCACAAATAGTAACATTTACTCCTAAAGCCACCAATAGAAATACATTTGAATGGAGGGTTAAAAATACCACCTTAGACATTGTTCCAAACTATAAATACCTAGGTTTACCATTTGAAGGAAACTCTTCTAGCCCATTGCAATTACAGACATTACGAAATAAGCTAACTTCAGCCATATCTCAAACTAAGCTAATCCTTTATAGGTATGGCAAATTCACCATCATTCCGGCCCTACTTTTTTGGTGACAAAAAATCTCTCCTTCGCTATTATATGGGTTGGAGACAAGAGATATCATCAAATCGGACTGCCTGAATAAATTAGAGGCCACATTTTGGAGACAGATCTTAAATGTTCCTCAATCCACTCCTGGGCCATGCTTGAGATATGAATCGGGCCTTACATCCCTAAAAAGCAAAATATCACTGGCAATTATGCGCCTTATTTCGTAAATGCCTTGTAAATACCAATGTTGAAAGGGCGAAAAAGAACATTTTCCTTCAAGATTGGATTAATACGTGTTCACTATGTCTACAATATAAGCATTTTAATAGTCAATGCTATGCTGACAAGAAAATGGGAGCTGCTGAGTCGTATTTGTCTAAAGCTCCATCACCACAAATACGAATGGCAATTGTAAGAATGAGATTCAATCTGTGGCTCACTCGAGATGTCTTGGCCCAACGCAGACAAATTAGTGAGATGGAACATTTTTGCAGATTTTGCAGGAACCCAGAAATAAAAGAAACCTTAGAACACCTGGGTATAGAATGTTCAGCTTTAATTACATTGAGAAATAAATTCTATGAGAAGCATATACCTGTAGTTGTAAATGCGTGTGAACTTAGATGGGCCTTTGTTCTTAATTCTACTAATATGAGTTTAAAAATAGCCTCAGTGAACTTTCTTAATGCTCTATTTTTGAATGAAATTGAAAGTGATACGACAAAATGAACTGTTAAAAAATATTTATGTTACAGAATTTTCTCCGCCAGTAGTCTAGCAATTGTCATATAACATCCGACAAATACAAGTTGATAATAATGTTGATAACTCAATTGTTATTTTCAATACATAGATTATGTTGTTGATAATGTTTCATTTCATTTTATTTGGGTAAATAACCTATTTTATCTTTTAATGGTGTAAATAACTCAACTCCTTTTTTTCTTGTAACATTGTCTGGTTAAATGAATGTTGTGATAAATTGAAAAAGTTGATTTAATTCAGCTAAAATGCAATAAAAAAATAAAACAAAAATGGTGCTCCAAAAAAGTGTGGCTTTTTTACTTGGCTGCCTGGTCACGCCCCCTGCTTTTAAATTTGAATGTGTAAATTGTACCCACTGCAAACAGGGTGACTGGGGTATAAAATTGTCTTGGGCACCAAAGAAAAAGTGGCCCACAGTTGCAAATGGCTATTCATTCCTTTTGTGACACTGTTTGAATAGTAACTGAGGGGGAGTTGTTTTGATAAAGTGTGATGCAAATTGTGCTTTTTAAAGACTCATTATTCAGCAACACTGGTCCAAACTACTAGCAGCAAAGTGAATTAACTCATCAGACTGGCCCAAATTGGCCAGAAAAGTGGCACACTTTGACCAAAAAAGTGGCCCACAGCAGAATTTTGTGTTTTTGATTTGGCCATGGGCTTACTGCCCTATAGACCAGTCCGAGCCTGACTGCAAATATTAATGAAATCATTATAAATGTATAAAAAGCCTCTAAATATTTCCGTGTCATTTCTGAAATCACCAGAATTCTACCTTAAATTAGTAGTGATATAGAAAGTTAAGTCTCTTCTAGAGTTACAAAAACCAAAAAAATAAATGGACGAAATTAAGGGCTAACAGTAACCTGTATAGACTACATGTTGGTGAGGTTAGACTATCTAGGTGCTAAGCAATGTTTTTTTATTATTTCATCGGGCTAAAATACATTATGAACGTGGTTAAGTGAGCCAGGAAATCTGCATGGAGCTCTTCACAAAGATTTTCTCCCAGTAAAACCCAAAAGTACTGCCCAATGAGGTGACCAGGTGCTAAAGAGAAACAGACTGAATCAAATATGCGCACAGATGCCTTGGGGCCAGGTGCGCTTTACAAATAAAACAAATACAAATACAAATTCCAACTAATATTGAAACACTTAAGAGGTCTACATTTGATGAAAGAAGGCAAAAGTAGACAGGTAGTGTGAGTTAAGAAAGGAAGTTGGAGAGCCGCTAACCTAAAGGGAAACTAAGGGGATGAAGCGTCATCAGAACCTGCATTGAGTGCTAGTCAAAGTGTGAAAACAGGCCTATAGGATATCAAATCAGATAAGAGATGTAGTGGGCTCAAGCCCAGGGAGGCAACCCTCGGCTAGTGGGTTATAGTGTCTTAAGTCTGAAATGAACCCTATTGGTTTTGTAGGGGGGTATTCCAGCCAGCCCTTAGTAATATGGGGTAATCCCTGGCATAAGGAGGAGTCACTCTTGGTTGATGTGTATGGGTGAATGTACAGACACATGCTGCACACCAGGGGGTGCTGTGTTAATCCACAAAGTCTGCATATACCTTGTGCCGATTGCAGCCTTTTGTATGTTGTAGCATTACGCTTGAAAGAGAAAATCCTGAAGGAGCATGTTGGGAGTGATAATGGGCAGGTAAACAGAACTGGGAAGCAGAATGGCTATAGATTTAGAGAGAAATGAGTAATTATTCTTTCAAATAGAACACAACGAAAACGAAACTGCCAATGGGATACAAACGGAATAAAAGAGGGGCAATACATGAACTGAAGAGGAAACATTGTAAAGAGGCCAAAGGGCAGAGTTAAAGATAAGTTCAGGAGGAGAAAGAGAAGTGATAGAACATAAATGAAAACAGAAGGGGACAGTAGTAAAAATCTGAAATAATCAAGTAATACTTAGTCTCCTGAAGTCCTGAAAGGACAGACGACTGATTATCATAAAGTTGAAAACCCCATGAGCCTACTTAGCAGTCTGAACACGAGTTGGTATAAACAGAATCCATTTTGTTCAAATTTGTTCAAATTTCAGGTACCACTGGGCAGGCCCCAATCTCCATCTTCAGTGTTCATGACAATTTAAGAATGTAGCAGTCCTTTGAGTGCAAAGGTAAGACACCACAACTTCAACTTGGTCACTGGGACTTTAGCGGCTGCAATAACCCACCACAGTGGGATATGCGTTTGTAGAAAAAGTTAATTTGGAAAGAGTTGCAGATCCATAACTGCATTTAATAACATAACATAATCAACAACTATCCTGAGGGATGTCTTCTTACTCTACATATTGCACGTTTGGGTGTAATATATTGGGAAGCAATTTGATATAGTTCTTTTTTTAGTTAATTGAAGGTACGATTTCTCAAGGGGTAATGCCAACTTATGAATGGGCAGTGTGGCTTCAAATGTGCACCGGAAGTGCTCGCAAGTGTGCAGTGGCTGTTCGGCTGGTGGTACTGCTGCTACGTTGCGAGGAGATTGATTGAGAAACTTGCCCTTTGTTCGCGAGGAGTGCCATCTGTGTGAGGGAGAACGGCTGACTGCGAACCACGTTGCTTCATTTGTTTTGATTACTGGACTGCAAAACCTGCCCACGGCCGCTCTGCCACCTCCACACTCCCATTGGGCCGGACTTGGTACAAAAACTCTGGGCACGTGCACCGTACATGCACCGGAAGTGCTCGCAAGTGTGCAGTGGCTGTTTGGCTGGTGATACTGCTGCTACATTGCGAGGAGATTGATTGTGAAACTTGCTGTCTGTGAGAGGGAGAACGGCTGACTGCAAACCACGTTGCTTCTTTGTTTTGCACATGTGTCCATATCGACAGTCTACTGATCCAATGTCGGAGAGTCTGGGGCGCCCCATTTTTATGCAATATTCCGTTTCATCAGCCCCTCTGCCTTAGATAGGAACAGTCCTTCCCATTTCGTAGCAACGTCTTCATCGGGTATTCCCAGTAGCAGCACTTTCGGATTTAGCGGTATGTTGCAGGCCAGAACCCTAGTTAGTTAATTGCAGCACCCATTCCAGAAGCCCTGGATCCGGGGGCACTCCCACAGGATGTCTGTAAAGGTTCCCTCCTCCCCACCACATCGGAGGCAATTCGGGTTTGGGGCCAGTTTCCAACCATACAGCACAATTCTAGGATATTATATTCGATGCAGGATTTTTAATTGATCCAGGCGCAGTCTAGAGGAGATCTAGCCGAAATCTCCTGAGGATGCATTAGCACCTGAATCCAATCCTCTGGATCTATGCTGCCCACATCCTTCTCCCATTTACTTTTAAGATTAGAGAGTTCAGGAGTGGCAAAGGAGGACATGGCATTATACACAATGGACGTGCATTTAGTGGGAATATATGCTGGGAATATATTACGTTCTATGGGTGTGCTCTGAGGTACAGTGGTGTCTGCCAGGATGGGTGCCATCAAGGCATGAGTCAGTTGTATGTAATATTATTTTTCGGTTGCCGGGATTTGGAATTTCAGTCATAGAACATCAAATGAGGCCATTTTCCCCATCCACCAGGATATCCCCAATTTTTGTGATCCTGGCCTCTTTCCATTTAGGCCACGGTCCAAGTGTTCCCATTTAGACCAGGTTACTATTATGCCACAGGGGTTGCACAGTGGTTATTTTGTTCTTCCATCCTACAAAAGCGTGTGCCTGCCTCCAAACCGCAGAAATGTGTGCTGCGGTTTTCTGTAACGGGTCTATTAAGGGGCTGATAAAGCAGATGTAGTGGGTCTGTGTCATGAATGACAGAAAGCTTGGCCCTTATATGTGGTAGTTCCCGATCCTCGTGGAGCAGTTCGTTGACCACTGCAATCTGAGATGCCCAAAAGTAGGTCTGGAGGCAGGGTACTACGTCCCAAATCGATCTCTGCAGAGTAGCTAAGGTGATGCGAAGTTGTCCCCCTGCCCATATGAGCTCTCTAAGGAGACATTCAAGTCGGTCAAATCCGGGTTCCGGGATCTTGAGCGGGGCGTTTTGTAAGACGTATAGGAATCTTGGTAGGGTCATCATCTTAAACAGAGCGGCTCTGTTAGGGGAAGGAGCTTCCATTGATGAACATCATTAGCGAATCGGTCCATGATTGGCTGAAGATTATGAGTTGTGTTGCATGTTAGGTCCCCAGATACCCAAATCCCCGAGTATCGGAAGCCGTGTTGTTCAATTTTATATGGGCAGTTTTGAGGGATAGCCTGCGCTCTGTCCTTTACCGGAAAAAGGACAGATATTCCCCAATTAATTCTCAGCCCACTGAACTCACCAAAATAAATGAGCATCTATGTCACTATAGGGCAGGTCCCGATTGGGTCTCCCAAATACACCAAGAGATCGTCGGCATACAAAGACGCCCTATCCTCGTGTCGTCCCGGCCATCTAAATCCCGTCCAAGCCTCGCTCTTACGAAGCCACAAAGCAAGCGTCTCAGGGCCCTATTCTCATCTTGGCGCAGTGAAGGTGCTAAACAGCATGATTCACTGCGCCAAATGAGGACGCCCAGGCTCCACTGCTATTCTCAAGTGGGCCTGGGCGTCCTCGGAGAGCACGACAGTGATTTATGAGGATTGCGCCTGTTTGAGGCCATAAAGGACAGTGCAGAGGGTCATAAAAGGGATTCCAGAGGTCTGGCAGCAAGGTCTGGAAGTGTTGCTGTTAACCCTCCCTTCACCCCATCATTCCTTTGCAGAACCTGTCTTTCCACTATGCTCAACTACTGTGACAGACAGAGGGATGTTCCGCTCTGTCCAAGACAGTACTGCTGTACCCCCAAATACTCCTCTTGCCTGCTCCTAGCCCTTTGCCCTTGCTAGCTACACACATGGTTGTGCTGACATCTTTTTCTGTTGCCCTGTGTGTTTGTTGTGCGCCCTTTTACTCCATGTTTGCCACAGGGTCCATCAGCATTGCTTGTTCGCATCATCACAAAGCCTGCGCAGGCTCGAAGTAGCGCAGGGAGGATGCCGTACTGGTAGGCGTAGGATGAAAACCAAGGTGTACTGCCCAATAGGATAGGAGGATAGCTCAGAGGCAACATGCTCGGCTTGGAAGCAAGATGACACGGAGCAACATGGGTTGGATCCCCGGGTCTGCGCTTAGAAACCTCTGGGTATTAAGCGCTTTATTAATAACCTATCATATCATATATCCCCATAGGGCTGTGCTACCTGTGCCTCTTATTTGCAGTAACCTATTTTGGCCACACATGTTCCCCAAAGCAGAACTTTCGGCCCATGCTGCCATTTTCGCTTTAATATTGGGACACCATCACAAGTGTTTAAAGTCCTCCGTCCACCCATGCAAACCGACGTTTAGGAATCCCATTGCATTGAGCAGGTGCAGAAATGTCTCTATTAGGATAAGTTGCAATATTGAAATGTATCCTGATGGAGACATATGCAAATCCTTCACTTAGGTTTGCATGGGTGGACAGCAGTGCAGATTCCCTGCCATCCTGAAGCTGCTCACCTGCACTGGCTCCGACTTTTTTGTGGCACTCCCCCTGTTTAACGGCACCAAAAGGGTACCGTATTTGTGCGCTTGTTTAGCGCACATATTAAACTGGCGGAGTGCCACAAAAATAGGCTTCCAAAAAGCCCTTTCCGAATGTGGCGGTTGCTAGGGTGGTTTCCAACCCATCCCAGCAACTGCCACATATATTCCGAAAGTGGCGCATTCCTTCCGACTTCGGAGGAAATCGCCAACTTCAGAATAGGTCTTAAGTACCGAAAAGGTTGTTAAGACTTTTAACGTCCTTTTCGGTACTCAACACCTACATGAGAATAGGGCCCTCAATCGCAAGAGCAAAGTCGAAGGGAGAGAGGGGGCATCCCTGCCGTGTTCCTTTACTGAGGGGTAAGGGCTTAGCGGGCCACCCATTCACTTTCACTTCTGCCTGAGGATTTGTGTAGAGTAATTGCACCCAACCTAAAAAAGTGTCTCCAAATCCCAATTGTCGCATAGTTTCCCAAAGGCTGTCCCACCGGACCAAATCAAATGCCTGCTCAAAGTCGATTGCTAATACTGCAAGAGGCGTGCCTATGATGGAAGCCCGCTCCAGTAACAGGTGGAGGTGTCGTATGTTCATTTGTGTTGATTTGTGTGGCATAAAACAACATTGGTCCGGGTGGACCAGGGAGGGAATGTCCGATTGCAGCTGATTAGATAGGAGTTTGGCGAGGACCTTGGCTTTGCTGTTAATCAACGATAGGGGCCTGTAGGAGGTGCATTGTTCAGGGGGTTTGCACGGTTTGGGAATCAAAACCATTGTGGCCTTACATAAATCCAGCGGAAAGGTGCCTTGCTCTCAGGCCCAGAGGAACATTTTGTGGAGGGAGATGCCATTTTTTTCCCACCCAGTTTTTTCCAGGTTTCGACCGGAAACCCGTTAGGGCCTAGTGTTTTCTCAGACTGTAATTGTGCTATGGCCTCAGAGTCCAGATGTGTTTTCTGCTGTTCTGATAAACATGGTAATGTGATATGGTCTAGGAGGGAAGGGTTCAATGGGGATGTCGGGGCACGATACAGAGTAGTATAAAAGTTGGCAAAAGCCTCTGCTATTTCACAATCTGACTGGCACTTCTCGTTCTGAGGGGTTATGATCTCCCTGACATGGTGCTGACCCTGATCCCTTCTCTCAAGCCAGGCCAGCATTTTACCCGCTTTGTCCCCATATTCATAGATCCTTGCCCTGGATTCCCAGTGGGCGTTATCTAACCCAATGTTCCGGAGTCGCTCTCTAGCGCTCTTAAGGGACCTATGGATCTCAGGGCTCAGATCAAGAATATATCTGGCTTCCCATTCGTCCATTTCCACTTCAGCCTCTGATATTTTCTGGAGCCATTCTCTCTTTTTGTTCGCTGTCCAGGAGATTATCTCTCCCCTCAGCACCACTTTGTAGGCCTCCCATATCGTCACATGGCTATCGATTGCAATAATATTTATTTCAAAGTATTCATTGGTTGCCTCAGTGAGGCAATCGATAAAGTCAGGGAAGCCCAGGTGATAGCTATTTAACCTCCATGTCCTAGGGGGAGTTATACCCTGCATGTGCAACACCAGCATTAGTGGTGAGTGATCCGAGATACCTCGGGGAAGCAGCTCCGTGACCATCACCCTGTGTATGTCGGTGCCTGGGAGAAAGAGATAGTCCAATCTGGATAGGGAGCCGTGGGCTCTCGAGTGAAACGAGTAACCTTTAGTTCCAGGGTGAAGGTCTCTCCATGCATCTCGGAGGCCCAGGGCTGACACAAGCTAATTTTGTAGGGATATTCGGGTTGCGTTGTCTGATGTGAGTGCAATCCATAGTGTTACACATGACATCGTTGAAATCGCCCCCCAGAATTCACATGTCAGGTTGGTGCTTTGCCATAAAGGTAGTCAGCTCCTCTAGCAGTTCCTCTCCCAGCCCCGGCGGAGAGTACACTGAAGCAACGGCTAGTGTTTCCAGTGGTCGAAGTGAGCTAGAGTGGTTGGGAGCGGTGCTCCTCTACTTTTTTAAGTTAGGTTTTACTGTTTCTATGCTTTTATTTAAAAAAGAAACCGTTCGGAATGGTTTTGTTTTAAAATAAAAGTGTAGGAAATAGTTGAAGCTTGCACTTTCAGTGCACTACACTGAGCGTTCCCTTAAACAACAGGTGCATGTGTTTGGGGGTTTGTATTGTGTGTGGGAGGTGGCTTGGTGATGGGGTTTGTGGGGATTGGGTGCAGGCCAGCAGGGAACATAGTTCCTCTACTTCTTTCATACGCTTCGACCACTGAGTGTTTCTCCCCAAAGTGTACCAAAGACCCACATAACGACCCCTAGGATCTTGTACCACTGTCAGTGGTACAAATGGAATGCGTTTATGTACCAGGATCAGATTCCCTCTAGATCCCATTGTGTATCCCGCGTGTAATGCGGAACGATAGTTGGTTCTACGAAAGAAGGTGCAATTGGTCCTTGCTAAATGTGTCTTAGTTATCAGGGCAACATCAAGGGAATGCCTATTTAAGAACTGTGTAACAAGACACTGCTTGATCCCAGAGCCCATCCCGTTCACGTTCCATGTTTATCACATTTATCAAAAAATGTATTTGAGGGATCTAGGACACTCAAAAGGCGATGATCGGGGTTGTGTGGGTGCCATTCATAGCATATAGTACTGGGTTTAGAACAGGGATAGTGTGCAGCTATTGGTCACAGCGGGGATGTGTTGCCGGTAGGAGGTGGTATGAGACAGCGTATAGCAATATAGCAAGTAGTGTGATTGATTAGCCTTGTAGGTACATGGTAGCTTAGAAACAACAAAAAACAACACAAACTACCCCTCCCTATACTCCACCCCAACACAAAGTATCTGTCGCCCGAACATCAGCCAGGAGACATCTAGAGCCAACTCTCGACCTCAACCAATACACTTACAACTCCTACTGGGGGGTTAAGGTCTTATGTGGTGGCCACGGTGGCCGCCGTTGTCGAAATGGCTTGCCAGGGACAGGGTGGGTTCATTGCAGTCGGTTCCTCATCTTTGTGTTTGGCGCTTTTACTGCAGTCGCGTCTGGCTTTGTGTGTCAAGGTCCCGCTCAGCATGTCGCTTTGGTCCATTCTGTTGAGGGTCCACTTCTCTCACAGGGTCGTTCTGGCCCGGTGGTGAGGGCTGTCCCACAGGTCGCTCTCGGTGTGGTCGGGCTCTGGGTCGACTTCTGGGAGTCTGGTCATCTTTCTTCCAGTTACCTTCAATGTGGTTTTCAGCCCATTTCCATGCTTCTTGCGGGTCAGTAACGTGCACCGTGGTCCAGTTATGTTGGATTTTGAACTGGGCCGGGAAAGGCAGTCCATATTTTATGTTCATTGAGTGCAGCTTTCTCTTTAGATGCTCAAATGATTGTCAGGCTTTCTGGACCCCCCGTGTAGAGTCTGTAAAAAAGGCGATTTTGGAGCCTTTGTACGTGATTGTCCCTTTAGTCCGAGCCATTTGAAGAATTGCATCCCTGTAGTCTGATTTTGGCACCTTGTGTTACAAGAAGAGATAAATGACTTCCTTTTTTGTTTAGTCGCCCTGGGAGTGTGGGTTGCTGCTCTCTCCCGCCACCCGCCGCCGCTCCAGCTTGTTTCTGTCTTGGGGAGTATGGGGTGCACTTCTCCAATCCCCGCAGCCCGACCTCGGGACTGGTCTCTATGCCTCAGGGGGCAGCTGAACGGGCCATGGGTTGCTGCTTACTCTCCGCCACAGAAAGCAGAGCCCCGGAACCCAGAAAGGCATCGGAGGGGGGCCCCCTCCTGCTCGAGCACCAACGGTGTCAGTGGTCCTTTATGGCCATCACACCGGCGCCCCTCTACTCCGTGTCGCCACCACTGCTGCTCCCGGGCCGACGCTGTCTGCAAATGTCTTCTTCCCTGCCCACAGTCACAGGCCGCCCCGGCGCTTTCCGCGGGCCCTGCTTTGCCATCCAGAGGTGTACCTCTCCGCCTGGTGGCACCCACGCAGTCCGGGACACACTACAATACTGCTCCGATATGAGCCAGTTGGCCGCCACACTGACACGTTCTGGATGTCACAGGTCAGGCAGAAGGTTACTGTGTTCGCCAGTGTGCAGATGTGTCAGCTCCGAGAGTCCGTCTCTTCAGCTGGTGTGTTCATCAGTGGCCATTTTGCAAGGTGCCTTTCGCGCCAAGCCGACAATGCTGTTTTCACGGCATCACTTTGGCAGGAGGTTGAATTTAAGCCTCCAGTTTCTCCTGCCGGTGCCTCGAACAGTCTTCTCTCTGCAGGTATGAATACCGACAAGAAATACCCCACCAAACAGAATAATACAACAGGATATTGTCAGCGGCCAGTGGAGCTCACGAGGTTCACGTCCTTCTCGTTCGCATGCTGGCCTGCAAAGTAATTATTGACTTGGGAACGTTAGGAGTCTTAATTTAATGACTCACTGTGATACACTGTGATATCCTCCGTCTATCTTTGCACTGAAGATTTGCCTCTCTTTTTCTATTCCTCTCTTTCCTGCATAGACTGGCCACCGCCGCTCCGCCCCCTCTACACTCCCATTGGGCCAGACTTGCTACAAAATCTCTGGGCACGTGCACCGCGCGCGCACCGGAAGTGCTCGCAAGTGTCCAGTGGCTGTTTGGCTGTTCGGCGGAGCGGTGGTTGGCAGTGAAGCAGGTGAGGATTGTATGAGAACGTTTTATGTGCTCAATATAGGGTTAACTTCTGATATCTAAGGAGGTTTTATAGATCAGTGAGTGACTATATGCTTTACTTCTTTTTGTATGCCTGGATAACACAGGTCAAGGAATACAAACAAAATGGTGGGAGGAGCCGTCCTGCTAAGGGGAAGATGCATGGTACCACCAGTAAATAATACCAGTGGTGGGGCTGTAACAGCTACTTAAGATGGCTTGTTATTAACTGAGCCTCCCTGCCTTCCTCATGGTATGGAAAGGGAAATTTCAATAATGGAACTATCTATGCATAACCATTGTTCTTGCAATTCTAAGTCACTTCAAATATCAGATGGCAATGCCAAGGTGTATGAGCCAGTGAATGATTTCAGTATAACTGACCATGTTGCTGCAACCTGTACCCTCCCACCAAATTCACTGGCATACTCACTTAAGGAAAAATATTTTTTGGAACAATCTCTGTGGAATGAGATGGGTGGAAAAGATATGGTAACGGATACTACTTATCCAAGACATAGAATAGATGTGCCCCACTTTAGTCATATTGATGACTGTTCCATTCTGGCACTAGCAGTGGTGGAGGAACTAGATAAATGTGTCAGACTTTCGGTTGGTTTGTGTGCCCCAAAGCAAGCTCTTCCCAAGGGGATTGATGAAGTGGCTCTATTCTCTCGAGGAAACCTCTATGTAAAAAAACCTGGAACCTTAATGGCTCAAAATATCTTTAGGAATTATGGTGATAACAAACAGTCATCTCCACCACCTACCTTGGGGTTCACTGCAGATGACATATCCCCCATGGATATTGGCAATAAAATGCTTTCCATTAATGATGACATATGAAATTCCTCCTTTTCAAATGCCGTAGGTAATGCCAATTTGGGGGTGGGCGATTTTGACAGAAATGAACCCCGAGGTGGCCTGCCATCTTCCTCAATACCGTTGATGGGTTCAAATTACTCATCTATACATGATCAGGAAGAGCATAATACATTTCCAGTGATCATAAGAATACTGGATTTGCTTGACAAGGGACACGAGGCAACCCATTTGGAAATCAGGGACATCACAAATTCGATCTCACTGATTTTAGCAAAGATGAACCTCTAGAGGGTTTTCTGACGCAAGGGAAACCTGCCGTCAGATGGATAAGGAATTCCGTGAGGATCTCAAAGGGAAAATCCTTGAGTGTTGTGCCACAAAATGTCCTAATATGAACCAACAAACTCAGACTGACTTACTGTGCACTCCTGAAGACATTTTAGGGCTGGAATGTGATTGAGATGCTATTAATGTTCCTGCGGCAAGGAATGATGGAGGAAAATCTGAAGAGATGTTATTCTTCATGGGCATAGTTACAGAGCTCTCACAGGAAATGAGAGAGAATATCCAGGACATGAAGGATATCAAAGCCCAGATACATTTTCACTTTGTGAAAGCTCAATATAGTAAAGAGCTTGATGGTGTTGCTTGCCAAGGTAATGATAGCTCAGCCTTGGGCAATGTATCTCACCCTAATAGCCCTACAGCTCTCACTAATCTTATGGAAAGTGAAGAACCAGATAAGGCACAATTAAAAGATGAAGGGATGCACCTATCACGCCGCCATAATCGTCTTCTGAGGAAGGCTGTGAAACGGAGGGCTATCAGAAAGAAATGTAAAGATAAGGTTACGATGAATACCCCAATAACGCATCTAGCTGATTTAACAAAGTCGGAACTGCATGATCAAAAGCTGAATGAGGAGGAAGTAATTGATCTAGAACAGTTAACCGAAGAAAGTAGACTGCATTTAAGACCAAAAGAACAAAAAGTACCATCTTTTGGAATAAAGGGCAGTTTAATGAGTTCTGATTCCATTAGTAGTAATCTTGAAATTCCAACCAAAATTGGGCCAGGTTTGGTTAGTGAGAAGGTGCTACGAGGTCCCTTTGCTCAACCCCTTCTATCAAATTTCTATCTGAGCCATGGTATTAAACATGTTGCCTTGGGACAATTCAGTCCAGCGCTGCTCCCCCACAGGGAGCTTCTTTTCACCTAGACATACCAGCTCCATCCAGTCAATCTGCTGCGAGATTGTATGCAGATGTGGCTGACGGTGTGAAGATGAGACCTCAGGTGAAAATCATTTCAGCTTTGGGGACTGCAACCTCTCGTCCTGAGGTTGGGGCCATGGTTGAAGTAATACAAAAATGCGCTGTTCCCACATTAAATAATGGTGTAAGTACAGATAGGCAGGGTGTATATCCAACTAATAATTCTTTAAATGAAGACTTACGGGCTAATGCTCTAAGCCTGAGGCCACAACAACCTGATTCCCAACCTAATTCAAACTCAATGATATTGTCATCACTTAGGGAGGCGCTCCAAAATGGCTCAATTTCTGCTGAAGATATAAATAAATTTATCTCAATGCAAGGTAAAGGGGGTGTTAAGAGCAACCCGCAAATTTCCGGTAAAAATGACCAGAATGGGACAGTTGAAGAAATCAGTAGTACCGTCCCGTCATTATTACCCGTTATGAAAGATACTCTGACATTGGCTAAAACATTGGAGAGAGTAGAAAGTAGTTTGAAAAAAACTTGACTTCCAAACAATATCATTGGATGGAAAAACTGGAGTGATGTACTTGGTGTGAATCGTATGAATAGACAGCTAACTACGGAGACCATTAATCAGATTCCCACCTTACGAAATTTAGTATCTAAAGACTTTGATCGAATATCATTGACACGGTCAAATAATTATCGTATGTTAAGTTATGTGGTTTCACCTATTGTGCAAAAACTGATATGGCTCCATAAAGCTGATCTTCTAGAGTTGGGTTTTGAATTATATCAGTTTGATACCGGATCTGATTCTTTGGAGTTTTTGAATTTTCAGATTCCGGTAACAGACTAGCAAACCAGGTAATGGTGTTGACCAAGGCATGAATATTACAAATTTTCTGACTATGGTAGGATCTATTAAAGATTGGTCCTGGGTAGAGCCTCTGACAAAGACAATTTCAGCTATGTCACCAGACTCCAAATCAACATAGTCGTATTTGAAAGGTAATTTATCTATATTTTCTTGGAATACATGTGGTCACAAGAACTTGGTTCGTTATTTCGATCCCTGTTTTCTGGAAAGAAGACCAGAAATGGTCTTCTTTCAGGAGACCATGAAAATAGCAGATTTTACTCTTGAGGGGTATGATATTTTTTGTGTGAATGCAAAACGAGATCTTTTGGTTCGACCCTCTGGTTGGCTGGCAATTGGGATTGTGAATTCGTTATCATGTAGCGCTAATCCGATTCTCTGTCTGGATCATGTGATGGTAATATTAGTGAGGTTTCACCAGATACCAGTATGCCTGTTTTGATGATAAACATATACTGGAATCCTTGTAAGATTTCACAGGAAACGATCTTTTGTGATTTGGATGCAGTACTAGAAAAAGCCATTATTTTCCATCTTGAGTGCGAAATTGTAATAGGAGGTGACTTCAACGCTTGTTGCAACTCTAATACCACCTTTCGACCGGGGATGGCGTGTTTGACCTCCAACCATAATTCACGTGAGAGAGGTGATTGATGGGTCAGCTTTTTTAATAACTGGGATCTGGTATTGCAGCCATTTGTTAATGATGGTCTTTTATATACGTGGAAACGTAGTGACTTTACATCAAGGATTGTTTTCTTTTGGGTGTCAAAGTCCTGTCAGCACTTGGCATCGAATGTACGAATCCATCCAATGGAAAATGGTGATCATGCTATTATTCCATTGAATATAGCACATCCTGTTTCCCAATAGCAACAAATTATCAGCTAGGTCTGTTGAGGATGGACAGAGCGCATTTGTCTTTGCATTGGAACAACACCAAGTGTAGTAAAATTTTAAGAATGGTCTCAGAACGTTTTAATATGGATTGTAATTGCATTTACCTTCTCTGATTTATCATGAAGCTATGACCACATGTATGATAGAACATATAATTAAGGGCTTCTATAAGACACAGAAAAAAACTGAAGTTCTCCATCGGCTATCATTTGACAGAAATATTAAAAGTCTAAAATGTTGGAAAAATAGGGAGTTGAGACATTTGAAACAGGAATTCATCGTGCCATCTGTGTATGTGAACAAAAAAATGGGTATGCTTCAGGCCTATAAGAACTCCTTGAAATGGTATTGTATAGATGCCTATAATCAACAAAACATTAAAATGCTTAGGTTTATATGTGCCCAAAATTCCAGAGAAACTTGGAAGCCTCTAAAACAATCTGAACCTTTAAAGAACAGGGGTGACTCTTGTTTGTCTGCACACGTCTAGGTGGAATACTTTAAATTGAAATGCAATTTGCTAACGAAGTTTAAAGATGTAATATACTATATTCCAGACCTTGCCTGTCTGCCAAACCTACAATTTTTTATCACAGATATAATATGGGCCATAGGAAAACGTAACCCGTCCAGAGCCGCTGGTCTAGATGGTATTCCGCCTTGTGTTTTTAAAACTGATCCAGTCTTGTGGGCTCGCATATTGAAACTAAAATATGATCTGATCCTAGCTACCAATTCTATTCCGGAATCTTGGGCTAACGCAATTATAGTACCTGTTTTTAAATGCGACCAGAGAATTATCGCCCTATTGCGTTAACTGATGCGTCAGCCAAAGTATTTTCAATTCTAATACTATTGTATTTGGAGAAATATATACTTGACAATAAGATACTTTCCATATCACAGGTTGGATTCAGACAGGGTATGGGGACCTCCTTAAATGCAGCTGTTTTCTCACATTTATTCGCTAATACTAAAAACGCAGGCTCTTCTCCAATCTATATGGCCTCTATAGATTTAACAGCTGCTTTTGATACAGTGGTCAGAAATGTTCTTTGGTTGAGAATGGATGAATTGGGTTTTCCTAGAGAGTTAATAGCGTGGATCTTAAAGCTCCACACTGGTACATCATATCAGGTAAGGATTACCAAAGGAGGGTCTATTACTGAGAATATTCCTACGTTTGTAGGTTTGAAACAAGGGTGTACACTGGCAGCAACCCTATTCAATATTTATTTGAGGGCTATAGGCAGGCTTCTGATTCATATGCTGTCCGTTTGGGATCTATGAAGCTTCACTGGCTCGCATTTGCTTATGATATTGTACTATTTGATGCAACGCCATATGGTCTGCAAAATAAATTGCATATATTTGCAAATTTCGCAGAGGAGCATAACTTGAGTCCTAAGGTAGGAAAAACTTTGATGTTTACATTTACTGCTGGCAGAAAACTGAAACCAATTTAATGGGTGATAACGAGATCCAGGTTAAACAGCCTTCTAGTCTCATCTATCTAGGTTACAATGTGTGTAACTATACTTCGCTAAAATATTGGTCTGAGATTTTAAATGAAAAGGTACGTTCGCTGTTGTCACAGATGAAAGTGATCTTTAAACATTTTTGTAAATATTCTTTATTGCCTTTATTAGAATTGATGACGAAAAAAGTTGAACCTACTATCTTGTATGACACTGATATGTGCCTATGTGACATTCACACATGTCTGAATACCATTCAAGGACAGGTGCTGAAAAAGGCTTTATGCCTGGCATTGTTGACACCTAATACGGTAATCTGCCATGAATTTGGGCTAATTGAATTAGCCACCCGGTTTAAATGGAGATCCCCATGCACCTATTCTAAAATTCTTGCTCAAGTGAAAACCACTTTGGGCCTCATTACGACCCTGGCGGTCCCGTAATGAAGGGTGCCGGTACGGAACCGACACCCTTCATTACGGGAGCGCCTATTACGAGGTTCCCTTTGCGGGACCCGGAACAGACGTCTGGTAAAACAAGACGTCCTTTCCGGTCACGTGAGGGGAAGAGGGAGGTAATAACGGGCTGTTAGTAACGTGCCCATTATTACCTCCCTCCCCATTCCCATTGAGCCCTCTGGGGGCTCAAATGGGAATGGGGAATGGTTCCTTCAAGGAGGAATTACCGGGTCCTTCAATGTTAGAATGACCTGGTAATTCCCCATTGAAGGAACCCAGTATTGGAGCCCGGTATGGAGGCATCCATGGCGCTAATAGCACCATGGCTACCTCCATACTCATAATGAGGCTTTTGTATATAGATTTACAATCTGTGCTATGTTATAATTCAAGCAAATCTCTTACGGCTTTTGGAAATAGGATGAAAGGCATATTGACTGATTTGGATGTCCTACAAGAGGATCTATTGACTCGTCCTGCATATGTAAAAAAGAGACTATGGGCCTCATTACACGGTAGGCGGTAAGGGTTTACCGATACCAGTATTTTACCGGTACCGGTAAATCCTTACCGCCTTACTACGAGGTAGTTTTACTGGCATGGACCAAGGTGCTTTTAGCACCTTGGTCCACCGCCGTCTGTGTAATGAGGCCCTATATGAGAATGATTGGATTACAACAATAGACTCTTTGAAACAATATAAAACGTATGTGCAGTATGTTAAGTTTACAAGGAAACGTTCAGTTTATCAGCCTTATATTATCTCCTTTCCGTGTAATGTTGTACGTGGCTCTTAAGATTTAAATAGAACCAAATGCACACACGTGAACGGGTAAGGTATTGGACAAATGAACTGATAGGTACCTCTATGATGCATTGTCGATTCCCAGGGTGTGGTGAGGACAATGAATCATTGAAACATCTAGTACTGGAGTGCATCTATTTTAGAGGGTTACGTTCAGATATATTTTTGAAGTTTGTGAATCTACAATCTGAAGACAGTTTGGAGAATTTATGGGTTAGACTGATGACTGGTGCTTATAAACCTATACGTTTTGCTTTAATCCGTTTCCTGAATCAACTGGAGATCCAACTAGATCTTCATAAATAATGATGTATGGTTGTATGCATTGATGACTAATACAATTTTTCTAAAACACTGAAAACGTAACTGGATGAACATTGTCATGTTGGTTGAAAAAAACTCAATTTGCATTTCGAGGCATTCTATATATATATGAATTCTGAAAATGGTTGATTAGATATATAATTATTTTTGTAAAATCAGAAATTATGAATTTTGTAAATGGTTGCTTCGAGATTGAATTGCTTTTGTTCGATCAACAACTATTGAATCTCTGTTTTAATCATTGTGTATATATGTTAGGTGTGTAATTATAATGATATTTTATGTGAAATGAAAAGAAATGGATTGTAAAAGTTTTTATAAAGGGTTTAAAAACCAAACATAAAAAAAATGCAACTACTATGGTAGAGATCCTATCAAGATGTTTTTGAACTTTTTAATAAAGTGAATACTTGCAAGTGAATGGAATTAACATTTTGAGAAACTTAAGGACAGAGTATCTGAGAGCCTTCATCTCAGAAAGATATTTTTCTAAATGGAGAGCACTGGTGGGAACTTGTATGTTGGGGACAAAACCCAAAATTAAATAATTAATTTTTGCCCTAACAAAATTGTTAGAGGCCATTTTTAAACTAATTGCAAAGGATCCTTAAGGATCGAACTTCATTATAATCTCAGAAGTAAATTGGAAAGTTGCAATATTTTGTGTAACTTTGAGAAATGTTGCAATTCCAAAGTGCCGATATCTATGTCATTAAGGGTTTGGCTAGGTGTGATATTTGTTGCAAAATCATGGTTTTCTTTTGGAAATTTATTTGGAATGTGAACAAGTTAGATTTTTGTTTTTTTGTAACTCAGTATAACTGTTTAAACTCAAGCCCTTTGTATTTCTGTTTAGTTGTTCACACTATATATCGAATCAGTTTTGAAATCGTCTTGTCCATCAGTAGCTTCTTCCTGTTCCTCTACTGTGGTGGAGGAGAAACTTGGACATGCATACTCTGCTATTGCCATCTTCCTTGCTCTGACTTCCTCTATTCTGAAGAAAGATGTAAGGGCAACAAACACACCCTGAAAAGCGAGGAGCAGCATCCTTCCTGTCACTCTGTGTATTCCCCTGCTTAGATAAAACCAAGCACTTCCTTTGCTTACTGATGACGGTTGTCAGTGTTGACTTGCATGCATTGCTTATGTATGCATGATGCTTAAGTTATGCAGCAGAGCATTGTAACTTTATGCATGTGTTGCTAGTTAATGGTAGGTTTTGTTGCTCTTGTGGCTAACATTGAACTGGGATGCATATACATGAACCTACGACCGCCATTTCCTAATGAAAGCTAAGTGTGGAAGCCAGGGCATGGTTGGACATGGTTTTCCACAACTGTAGCCATTTGAAACACTCAGTGAGGTAGAGAATGAGCTGACCCCTCACAGGGTCTGCCTGAATGGACCTGGTCTGGGGCAAGCATTAAGGGAAAGGGAAGGCAATGGACAATGAGGGGAAACTGAGGGAAGTGTGGTTTCGGGGGTGGGGGGGCTGCCAGGTGGCCTGTCAGGGGGCAGTGAGGCCTGCTCCAGATCTTGCCCAGGACTTTCTACATGATTCAACTACAAGAGCTGAACTTCCCACACCTCCAGGGAAGCATAAACCCTTCCCTCTTTGGGAATTAAAACAACAAGGGGGAGGGGCATTGCAGCAGTGTCCCTGTAGTGGTCAGGTGAAGAGGGGAGTCTGCTTCTCTGACAGGGGACGCAGGATTCATGCAGATTGTGTCATAGTGGGCAACCGTGTTCTGGACCAGTCAGTACTGGCCTTTTTGGGCTGCCGATATCTGTCTGAGACAGAAAAGAAGAGAACTGACTCCTTACCTGGCCATAGCATTGCAGAGTGCTGCCACCTTGGTGATGAGATAAAAGTAGACAGCCTGTCAGTGGTGTTTCCTAACACCTGCGCAGATGCCTGTGAGGATATGAGCAGGAAGCAGTTGAGCCCACGCCTGAATTTCAAGCTCTTCCCAGGTGCTAATAAACTGGTATATTGCATTAACGCAGGCGCGGGAGCCGGCAAGGGACTGCTCCTGCATGAGAACACGTCTTTGTTGACTCTCAGAAGATATATTTCAGTTTTCTGAGTTCACTGCTGGAGCGAGGAACCGTGACTAGCACATCATTGAATGTGAAACCAATGGCAGGTTCCTTGCATCATTCCAGTAACTGCCTTTGCAGGCACCTCTGGAACGAAATCTAGGATGTTGAGTAGTAGGAGGTAGGAGGTAAAGAAGTAGAACATTGGAAAGGTGAGCCTGCTAATGGTTCTCATTTGAATCTTCATCTGAGCCACAACAAAGATGGATCAATTGAGTTGTGGGCAGACCTTCTACAGTCAACTCAGGAAGACACATGCCATGAGCCATGAGGACACAAACAAAGGAGCGCGCACCGCAGATTATTTTATGAGAGCCATCAGATAGGCACCTTAGGCGTGAAGCCCCAATAGGGAACGGAGATGGGGGAAAAAAGGTCCCGGCATACTGCAGCTCTAAGGGCTTAATGGTTGGTTATTAGCTTATTGTGGATTGTTGCATATTGCTTGGCATTGTATTGCATCATCTCTATAGTCTGCCCTTAGGTGTACCCTCAATGATGCTTTCAGGAGGTGTGGACTGTGGAGGAGGATGCAATCATGTTTCAGTGAAAAAGTTATTCATGGAGTTTCATTGACTCATGAGGGTTCTGGGAAAGTGTGTGGTAAGCAGATGATGTTCGATTGCAACTCATGAAAATGGGATGTGTATAAATGTATACATGATACACATTACCTTAACTGCCATCAGGTGTCCAGGATCATTAGTTTATTTAATCTAGGTCAAGGGTCTGCAAGCATAACTCTCCAAATGTTTTAGGCTATAACTCCCATCAACTCCTATCCAGCATAGTCAATGGTGGGGACCCTGGGAGTCTGAGTCCAAAACATCTGGAGAGCAACAGGTTGCAGACATTTGATCTACGGGCTCAGGGACACCCCCCTGGGTGGCGGGTAGCAATCACCTGAATTGGCTTTTCATTTCGGTGTGCTCCGTCAGACTAACATTCCCCAGTTAGAGGTGGTATGGATGGAGGATTGAATGTTCCACATTTACAGGAAGCCTCTATTGGTGAACACCATTGGTGAACTCATGTGAGATTGTGTATAGAATTGTGCACTGGCTACATTTATGACAAGTACACTGCCTGTTTCATCGCTTGTGACTATTGTCATTCACAAAAGTATCGAGCTTGGAAAAAGACACGAGAACAGAGATGGCATCCACAAAGTCTATGTGGGTTTATGGGGGGGAAAAGGAGCATTGGAAAGGTAAGGAAAAGAATTAGGATCAAAGAGATTAGAAAGAAGACCATAAGAAGGGTACACTTTAGGAAAATAAAACGAGATCGAGAGGCTGCATGACTCAGACAAGGAGTAACCTTTGTACATGTTTGGCCTTTATGAAACACAAATACAATAATAAGGTGAGACACCGTGGGGAAAGATTTGAGAAGGAGAAGCAAAAGATAATTTGGTAGCTGGAAGATTCACTTTTAGCAGTGTCAGGAAACATGGACTTTGGTACTAGGCAAACAATGGGAAACGAGACCATATGTTAAGGGTAACAGAAACCACCTAGGTTAGAAACAACGAACCAGCATGGGGGTACTGGTCAATAAGGCCATGGGGCATTATGAAGATGCAGTGGACCAAATGAAACAAATAGGAAACACTATGCACTAATGGGAAAAGACAAGAAAGAGGAGGCCATGTGGGAGGTCACACACAGCAGACCAGTCTAAGGAAAAGGGAAACATAATGACTTGATTGACATAGTATTATTGTACTGCAAGTCTGCCCTCCTTCCCAAATGGAGCCTGTTTATCTTCATATCTCGTTTTTGCTACACAGCTAAGATCAGATCAAAGGGTGGTGTAGGATCCTTGAAAGACATTTGATCCCGAGCAAGGAATGCAATGACCCGTAACATCTAAGTGGAGTACATTCTTTTAGATTTGGTTTTGCTGCTCTTGATACTCACAAAGTACCAAACGTGTATTTCTGTGCACAGGCTCAGATCAGTTCCCGCAACCCACTTAGTGCCACTTACAGGGGATATCCCATTTGCCACACGTACCCTGCTATCAGAGAGGACTGGCACTGAAGGCGTGGATAGTGCATTCCAGGATGCAACATATCTTTCTCTGCTGGCCCCTTAATCTCTGGTTTATTCAGAGTAGGTGTTAAAATTGACCCGTCATGCAGAGCATGCTTAGTTTGTTAAAATAAAGGAAAACTTACTGAACGAAATAATCCTCTGCTTTTTCATCGAAATTGCTCCGAATGACGCTTTCATAATAATGATAGACTGGGGCAATTCTCCTAAACATATATTTCTTGAAAAAAAAAGAGGAACATTATGAAATTTTAATATGCAATTCGCTCATTTACACACATAGATTACCGACTAAACAAATTCTGACAGTCAACCATTTAAGAAAATTGACATTGCCAACTGCATTGTAAATTATTACAATTGTGAGAGTTCCAGCCTACTATACAATTATACTTATAACAAAATCAATACCTTACAAATTATCGCATTCTTTCAAAATGGTGCATGTGTGTCTGTGTGCGCTTATGCGCGTTTAGAGTCAATGGGTCTCATTAGGACCCTGGCGGAATGGGTTTAACGGCGCCGGTAATGGTGCCGGTGCCGTTAAACCCATTCCACCCTATTTTACGTCTGATCCGTTATATGAGGGCTCAAATGGGAATGGGAATGGGGATGGGTAAATTGAACGAGGAATTACTGGGTCCTCCAAGGTTGGAATGGCCCGCTAATTACTCATTCAAGGAACCCGGACACGAGTTTGGAGGCAGCCATGCCGCAAATAGCGGCATGGCTACCTCCAAACTCCTAATGATGCCCAATGTACTCTATACAGAACCAGTATCCTGTGAAAACTCCTTTGATGAAAATGCTGACTACAACTTCATTGATGGAAAACTGCTGATTCACTTAAAAATCGATTGTAAGGAAGACAGTGGGCCCCATTACAAGTGAGGCGGAACGGGTTAACGGGACCCGCTAAAGGAGGCGGACCCGTTAAACCCGTTCTGCCTCATTACAAGCTCCCCTCGCGGGACCCGGTAAGTAACGCCTGGTCGGCGTGCTTACCGGGTTCCGCGAGGGGAAGAGGGCTCGTAATCGGCCCGTTGTTTGCTCCCTCCCTCATTCCCATTCAGCCCTATGGGGGTTGAAATGGGAATGGGGAAGGTCCAGGCCCGGGTTCCTGGAGGGAGAAATTACCGGGCCCTCCGAACTCGGAATGGCCCGGTAATTCCCCATTCTGGGAACCCAGACCCAATTTTGGTGGCAGCCATGCCGCCAATAGCGGCATGGCTACCACCAAAATCGTAATGAGGCCCCGTATCTTACTTTATTACTTAATATTTTACTGTGTTGCTCTCATATGTATCTGCAATTGATTTATTGTTCTGCCCTCCAGTGCCCCAGGGTTAGGTTCACATATTATATATGGGATAAAGTACCCTCTACCATGAGCTATAAGGATATTGCAGGTAGTAGGGGAGTTCTGTGACCAAACATCGTTATTAGGTCACAAAACTATGAGGTGACTTGCAATATCCTTTTTACGTACGTTAGGGAGTATTTTATTCCTTATAATACATGGCACGCAAAGTCAACCCCTTTAATGTCTGGCCTCTTGCTTAATCTAATGTGAGAGATCTTCCATTTACTAGTCCAAATAATCAATACAGAATTGTTTTGGGTTTAAAAAGCTAATATGCAGCAACCAATGTGCTTAAACAGTGTAATAAAATGCACTGATTTTTTATTTATTTTGCTCTTTAAAATAAACCATGACATACAGATTCTTTGCTCACATATTTTCAACTCCAACAGTGCTCAAAATGAAATATTCTACCATAAACAATTCCTTGTCAATTAATGGATTTAAAAGTGCAACACAACCTATTTTACAAATGTTTCCTAAGTTGTAGAGCATGGTTCAAATCATGTAGAATGTTGCCGGATGGCAAAGCCCAAACCCTGGGTGCCATTGGTAGTCTCTGCCACAGTCTTTGCAAGCAATGTTGTGTTAGACTCCAACGTTTGGGTTTGGCACTTTCCCCTTCCCTGATCCTTCCTGGCTCTTTCTCCTCTCCCCCAAAGTGTCTCCTCAACACCCAGCAAGGATTGGGCCCTCTTCGTGCCCCCATTGGCTGCAAGCAACTTTTCACTCCTTCCTCCTCTTTCACTTTCTTAAATTCCTTCATCCACTCCAGATGTTTATACTCTTGTGAACTCTATTTCCTCTTGCTTTCTCGCCTCGTGCTTATCCTTCTCTAAGACTTTTTTTACAACCTTCTTATGTCTTGTACTCTTGTTTTTTTCTCCACATCCTTTCTGCACCAATGATTTTCCTCCAGCCTGTTTCTCTGTTGTTACCCTCTCACCAACTGCGCTTTCTGCTCTGTACACCTCCTCTGCTCCTTCTATTATTATTCTTTTCCCCTCCGCCTCCTTCTGCTGTTCCAGTGCCTTTTCACCAGCCTCCTTCACTCTTATGGCTCTTCTCGCCCCTCCTCCTCCACTCTCTGTGCCATGCTTTCCAGCTCTTACCTACCTACTCATCAAGATCTCTCTACTCCTCTTCTCCCTCCTTCTCCTTATTATGGTCCACCACTCCTGCTCATCACTCTTCCTGCTTGTCCTTCTCCTCTCTGCTCTCCCACCTTTCTCTCAATCCAAAATCACCCACACCCTGTAAAAGACACTGGGATTTGTTATAACTGTGCAGGCCTGCATGACCTGCCACTGCTGAATCATGGTCAGCTGATTTCCTGTGTTACCTGAACATGGTGATTGGCTTTCAAAATGTGAACTTTTCTTCTCAACTTGTTTTACTATCCCAGCAACGCTTGTCCATGAGGTCATGGATTTAGCCCTCATAAGATACGTCTGCCATCTTGCCTGTCTGATCCACAGCATTGTTTCCACATGCCAGTTCCATAGCTTTGGATTGCCTGCAAAAATGATTCTTCTCTGCATCCGTGAACACCCGCTCTCCAAGTTCTTGGTGGTACAAAATGTGGTTGCCATGCTGGGTAGCCACTGACTGGTCGAATCAAACTAACACTGAATGTTAGTGCCCTTACCACTGGAGGGGCCCTCATTTGTTCCTTTTCTCGTGTTCTTTTGGAACCACCACTTGATTCTAAATGTTTTGATGCGAGTTGGTATAGGTTTTGACAGTCCTGGACACCTTCGTACTGGTATGCATCCCGCATAGTTTCTTGTGCAAAGTCCTTTAGATATGTTTTGTCCCACCTGGTTAAAATGCCCCCAGACTTCAACACAAGATTATTCCATTCATGACACATATAACTAAGTGAAAAGTTATCTCGGGTAGTGAGCACAAGGGACAGCTTCATCTCCCTAAAAGGATTACAGCAGCCAAGTCTTGTCCTTTTGGTTATAGGGGCATTGGCGTGGTTTGCCAGGGAGAAGCTGGATGGACTCCCCCCTTTTGCACTCAGTGCCTCCAGCGAGACTCCAAGTTCCCTGTATGTTCCTTATTCTATGGTTCCTGCCTTTGAGGCACCTGTTTTGCCCTGTGCCGAGGTAATCTTCTTCTGGTGATCCGCTGGGGAGCCCGGAGTTCCTCTGTCTACCTCCTCTGAGTCCGACATCACACAGTAGGCAGTGGAGCCAGTCCCCTTGGCCACCTCAGGCGTATCACCCAGTTTAAAATGTGAGACTTCATCACAGGGTTTTAAAATAAATATCTGTGACTTCTAAAAAAAGGGAAACTAACAAATACATTTAAAAGCTCCTCCAAAAAATACATGTAACAACTTGTTTCTACTTGTACGTTTGAATGTTTTATGTGTTGATTTAATGAAGGGTTTACATTTCAAGAGAAGCAGTTTCTCCTTAAACTTGACTCTGCTTCATGTAGTGTTGATCCTCCCCGCCCCCCACCGGTTCTATTGTGCGAAAGCTACCCTAGAAATAAATCTTGCCAGAAACATCTGATTGCTAAAACTTCCAACGTTTCTTTTGTACTATCGCAGGAGCTGTTTTTTCCTCAAGCCTGACATACCATTAGATACCACTGCCACCTGTCTTCTGTGCTATGTTAACTCAGACTTAAATCTCCTCAGAAACATTGGTATCCACCGAAGCGTGACCCCTCTTCACAGGAGATACTCATTCCATCACACAACCTACCATTCCTATTGGGCATAACAATACTCTTTAAATACGTGTAGCTGTGAATCCCTATTTACCTCAATAATGTTCAGTTTAACATAAGCTACTGAGACCAGGTGGATAGCTCAGGGGCAACAAGTTTGTCTTGGAAGCAAGACAACGCAGAGCAACCCAGGTTTGTATCCCGGCCCTGTGCTTAGAAACTGGTCTCTGGTGTTAAGCGTGTAATAAAAATTAATTATTGTGCATTTTCACCTATTGACTCTCCCACCCATGTGGATCCTTAGTCACTGAAATAAACTGAGATGTACATGTGTTAAATCCTCACTGTTAAAATAATTAGATGTAGTCCATTTTAAATCAATGGCAGATGGTGAATATTATTACCTCTAGTTAAGGTTATAGGGAAAGGAATTATGGAATCTGTCTTCATACATAAAACAACTCAAATGAGGACAGAAAATACATTGCAGCACCCTGCATTTCATGCACCTGCGATCTCAGGTGGAAGGTAAAACACTTGTACGTAAGTTTTAGGTTCCTTAGTCAGAGACCCTACACTTTCTCTTATTTATTTATTTATTTATTCATTCATTCATTTATTTATTTATTTATTTATATAGCGCTAAAAGCCCGCGGGCATCAGAGCGCTTACGAGAAGACAAGACAACAGAGATTTAAGACGGGACAAGATATGTGAAGGTCAGTGTTACATTATAATTCAATAAGGAATGCTTCCAGGATTCATTTAAAAAGTAGTGTTTTCAGTTTTTTCCTGAAGAGGAGGTAGTTGGGTTCGAGTTTCAGTGAAGTGGGAAGTTCATTCCATTTTTCAATACTCAGGGTCGGGAAGGCCTTGCCAAGGCCGTGCTGTTTTTGCATTTTGGTGGTTTGCAGTTTACCTGTGTTAGAAGATCTAAGCTGTCTGGGTGGCTCGTACCACTTGAATTGTTTTGTGAGGTAGACCGGAGCTTTGCCATATAAACAACGATGAACCATGGTGAGAGACTTGAAGGAGATTCTCTCCTTCATAGCCAACCAATGGAGAGCCTTCCTATCTCCGGTGATGTGTTCTCTCCAAGTTCTTCCTGTGATCGTTCTGACGGCATTGTTTAGGTTTGTTTGGCATCTTTTCAAACATTTACTGTTGGCTCCTAAAAGAAGGGAGTCACCATAATCCTGTCTAGACAGTATAGTGGCTCTAGCGATGATCGTGCTGTTTTTTTGATCTAGTAATGGTCTGATTTTATTTTAGGAGAATTTGGTGTTACTGACAGTTTTTCTTAAGGTAGGCTGTGTGAGCTTCAGCACCTAGTGAAGCTTGAAGATACACTCCTAGGGTCTTCACTTTTACTGATATAGGAATTTGGATGTTCATGATAGAGAACGAGGAGTAAGATGGACTCAATTTCTTTCTGGCCTGTGTAGAGCCGAATATCATAAGCTCGGTTTTCGAGCCGTTTAAGCACATCCAGTTTTCTTTCATCCAACACTCAATGGTGTTGTATAGGGATGAGAGTCTGTCGTTGTCCAATTTGTAGTCCCCACTGAGTTCAAACACCAGTTGGGTCTCATCGGCAAAATTGGTAAAGAAAATACCCATCTGAGATAGCATGGTGCAAAGGCAGCGCATGTAGAGATTAAAGAGCAAAGGGGAAAAACTGGCCCCTTGAGGGACACCGCAGTCAACCAGTTTAGTGTTTGATGCTTTGTCTCCCCAGACAATCCTGGATTGCCTGTTTTGCAAGAATGAAGCAATCCATTCAATTGCCCCTGATGAACAATTGCCTGAGTTTTCACGGGCCTCTCTGAGCTTTGTGTGATCCAGCAGATCAAATGCTGCAGAGAGGTCCAATAACATTAGTACTCCTGATTTGCCTTTGTCCAAGATAGACAGCATTTCAGTCTTAGGTGTTGCTCATTGAAGCTTCAGCTTTATGTAATGCCAATAGGGAATCGGTGTGATTCGATGACAATTGACGTATTTTCACTTTTAAGCACACATTCATAGTCCTGAGGATGACCCTGCTGATGGAATCTTAAACAGATAGACCCCGAGGAACACCACATGAATGCCAAGGTAGTCGAAACATGAGTGTGTAGTTTGAGAACCTTTTAGAAGGTTGGGAATTCAAAACTAGATACAAATAAATTGGGGGATTTGAGATGCTGTTCCATAAACATTTGTGATGTACTTATATTGAAGTTACATGTTGTGTCTGTTTACAGTGGATGCATTAAAAGAGATACAAATGGGAGTAACTGAATGGATGGAATATTATGTAGTGTATATATTACTGTAGGGAGAATGATGGACCTTTTTGATGAACATTTTACAGTAACTTACAATGAATAATGCTTAATCACTGTATGTCCTAGGGTACACTGCAAAGTGTTTCGCTAACTCCCTAAATGTTGTTAAACAGTGATTGGTCTGTAACATGTTTTGTGAAAGGATTATCACGAAAGATTGACAGCAGTTGTTTCACCAACTGCACAGTATCTGACTCCCCATGATTGAGTTTGGAATCTATTTTGCACAGGTTTATATCCTGCAAGAACAGTTCCTTGCTGCATGAAACAGGTAAATGGCTCAAGCAATTGGTGGCTTCCTCAGCAGAGTAGATATTGCCTATGGGCGCTTTTACAGGGTCAGTCAGAAGAGAGCCCTGTACAAGGATTGCTTGTGATAGTAGTTGAGGAAGCCCGAGGAGACTTGAGAACAATTTTAGATCTGGACCTATATTAAGGCAACCGGATAAATGAAAACCTTTTGTGGAAGAGATATATGTCTCTGATAGAGCTGTAGGAACTGTCTTGGTGCACCCAAGAGTATCATTGTTCCCCTCTACACGCTTACTTTTTGGAAAACAAACCCCAGTATTTAGATACTAAAAGATTTTCATGTACTGAAGGAAACCTGCTAGCCATTTGTATTTGTTTATTATTTGTATCGCGCACCTAACCATGAGGTAACTGGGCGCTGGAAAACTTAGCATGTTACTGGCAGAAAACATAAGAACATATTTACATAAAGGATAAACACAGTAATGGCAAAGGGGTCGACTTGGGTTACATATTGGTCTGACCATTAAGATAAGTACAGGTGGGATGGGGAGCAACGGGCTGTGATGCAGGATCACTTGAGCTCAGCAATTGGTGGGCTTATCAGTAAGCCAGAGTTTGATGCTGGTTTTGAAGGCATTGAAGGATGGTTCTAATCTGATGGAGGGAGCTAGCGAGTTCCTGAGGTTGGCAGCTTGAACAGGGAAGCTGGCTCCTCCTGGGCTTTTGAGATTGAATCTGGGGACTGTGAGGAGGTGAGTGTGAGATGATCTGGTAGGACAGGTGGCATGGTGTAGGCAAAATTTGTCAGAGAGAAATTTAGGTGTGGCATGTGAGATACATTTCTGGGTGATTGCCAAAGTGCGGAGTTAGATTCTGTCACGCACTGGGAGCCAGTTAGATTTTGTCTGTGGCTGGAGATGTGGTTGGATATGGGGATGTTTAGTGTGGGTCTTAAGGAGTTATTTTGTAAGACCTTATTGAGATTCATTTTAGAGGTTCCTGAGAAGAGTGTGTTGCAGTAATCTATTTTCGATAGTGCTAGAGCTCTGGCTAATGTCATGCAGCTGGTGGGGGATAGGTAGACTTGAAGGCATTGATTAGCTTGTTTGTGTAAGCTGTTGAGGATGTGATGGCACTCACTTGTTTTTTTAGTGAAAAGGTGGAGTCGAGGTAGACGGCGAGCATCTTTATTTCTTTTGCAATTTTGATTGTATTACCATCAATGATGAAGGATGAATACTGTGTGTCAAGTTTGTTGGGACGAGCTTGGGTGCCTACAATCAGGAGCTCGGTTTTTTGGTCATTAAGGCATAGGCTTTGTGTTGTCATCCATGCCTGAATTTCAAAATAGATGTTGTTAATTAGCTTGGTGTCGTTGGCGTAGTGTCCTGATTGAGTGATGAGGACCTGAGTGTCATCTGCGTAGCTTGTGTAGATGACACCCATGTCGTCAAGGTGGTCGAATAGGAGCTTCGTAAAGATGTTATATAGTGTTGGGGATGTACAGGATCCCTGGGGAACCCCACAAAGGATGGGGATTGCATCTGCCGAGGCAGAGCGAGAGAAGACTCTAGTAGTGCGGTTAGATAAGAATGAATTAATCCAGGAGGAGGCGTTGGTGGAAAAGGCTGCTGCAGAGGTTAAGTGATCAGTGAGGATCTGGTGGTCGACCAGGTTAAATGCAGCAGAGAGGTCTAGCAAGAGGAGCATGGCCAGCTTGCCTTTGTCTCTTGTCTCATCCATCTGTATTTTCAGATCCAGGAGGGCGGTCTTGGTGCTGTTCCTAGGCCGAAAGCCTAATTGGCGTAGACCAAGTAGGTTGTTGTCCTCCAGATGCTTCTGGATTTGTAAGTAGGCAACTCTGTCCAAAATTTTTAAGAGGAAGGGGACCATAGTGATTGGCCTATAGATTGTCGGTGTATTCGGGTCTAGATTGGGCTTTCTTAGGAGAGGCATGACCCCGGGCCTCCTTGAGGTTTTTGGGGACGAGATTAGTCTTGAAAGAGGCTTTTGCCATAGTGGTGTTAAAGGAGATAGTTCCTTGGCAATGTCCTTTATGAAGGGGGCTGGACAAGTGTTGCCTGGGCATCTTGAAGGCTTAAGGCCTTTAACAATGTTTTCAACTTCGCTGGGTGTGATGCTGGCGAACGAGAATGGCAGGCACTGAGGATGTTGAGGTTTGGGTGGGGCATTATCTGGTGAGCTGTTTGCAAGGCTGTTATTATTAGCTTCTAATTTAGTTTTGAGGGAGGCTACTTTATCTGCTAGGGATTGTTGAATTTTGGAGCACCATGCAGCTTCTTCTGTGCAGTCCGAAGAGGGTGGTGCTGGGGATTCTAGTTCCCTTAGGATGTTGAAAAGTTCCTTTGTCTTGGATTTGGCATTGAATATTCTGGTGTTATAGATTTCCTTTTTGGTAGAGCGGATGCCAGATTTGTAAGTAGTTGCAGCATTGGAGAACAGAGCCTTGATGTGATTGGAAGGAACTTTGCGCCAGTTGGCTCCTGCTGTTCTTTTTAGGTTTCTCAGAGATTTAAGTTCTGGGGTGAACCAGTTGTTGAGATTGGCGGTAGCTGTGGCTTTTTTTAGTTTGCCTGGGGAGATAGTGTCCATGGTGGATTTCAGTGTTGTATTATAGAGATCAACCAATTCAGTGGGATCTACGTTTTTATAGTTGGTATCGTCCAATATGTTGTTGATTAGTGGGTATAGGTTGGGTAGTGTTATGTCACGGGTGTTCCTAGAGAATGAGGGGGGAGCGATGGCAGGACAAGGTGGTGCGGATCCCTGAATAGCAAAGGATTTGTAGGCGTGGTCTGTCCAGCCAATGGGTTTGTTCTGAAGAATGTTTATGGAGCAGTTCAAGTCAGATAGCCAGTCTAGCATACGGCCCTTGGCATGGTTAGGCTCAAAAATGTGATGCTTGAAGTCGAGTTGGGAGAGGGATTTTTCGAGAGCAAGAGCATTGGCATCACTTTGATCCTGGAACCCAAGGTGGAGGTCTCCAAGGAATGTGATGCGTGAGCCTGGTTTTGTGTTTGAGGATAGGAGGCTTGTGATGTCTTCCTCGAAGGAAGAGATGGGGCCTGGAGGTTGGTAGACTAGGTGTAGGAGGATTGTTTGCGTGGCGGTTAGTGGGATTTTAGCAGAGAGAAGTTCAGCTGAAGGTAGGCTAACACTGGTGGTATCTCTAAGGCCCAACACAGTTTTAGCTATAAAGGCGAGACCTTCTCCTCTGCCAGAGATTCTATCTGATCTGATAATCGTATAGCTCTCTGGAAGGGCTAGGGCGAGGGTAGGGCCTGCCGCCTGGTGGAGCCAGGTTTCTGTGATGGCCAGGAAATTGAGGCTGTTGTCAGAGATACAGTCTGCAATGTTGGGGGTGTGAGCAACTAGGGAGCGTGCATTGATCAGATCCCCTTTGATGGTGTGAGTCTGTCCCGGAGCTTTGGGCTTGTGTGGTTTTGGAGTAATGGTGACTAACGGCATTCTTGTGTGGGAAGTGGCTGAGTGTGCACTCCAGATTTAGAGGTGACCTTTGCGGAATGGGAAGGCAACCTAGAAGGTTGTGAATGGGTGGTGAAACATGATCGTAGTCTCCAGTTCCCAATGTTGACAGGGCATGGGATCAGAGGTGTGGGGGGTTGCATACCGTTGGATCCATTCCAGTGGGCTAAGTCGGTTAGCAGTAGTGTTATTTTGGTGTGAATTAGTGGTCGGGGTGAGGCAGTTAATGGCTTGGAGTGGTGGGAGGAGGTTGGTGGGTGTAATGGAGTGGATAAGTGGGAGGATTGAGGCCATGGTGAGGGTATCTCTGTGAAAAGCTGCCATGGGTATGGTAGGTGTGAGTGTTGGAGAGGGCCTCCGGAGATTGGGCTAAGGTGAGTACTTAAGTAGTTTAGTGTGGGTCCTCCAGGGGTGGGCATGAGTAATTGGGTAATATCAAGCTGGTTGGAAACAATGAGGGTAAGGCACAAGGGACTTCATCGGGTCTAGTCCCAGGTGCAAGTCTTGAATTGCAGTGGGTCGATGAAGCAAGTATGTGGGTGTAACAGTATATAACATTCAATGGGGAGCAGAGATAGATTTGTTGGTGAACAAGATAAATAGTGGATACAGTCAAAGGCAGCAACGCTTTAGAACTGTTTAGGCTAGGTTAAGTGTGATAAGGTTCACCATAGTTGAATATGACACAAATTGCAGGGGGTGTGAGACGGTCAAGTTAGGCTAGAATAATATGATGTGATAATCACAGATGATCAGCGTTAGGTTAGCATAGCAAAATTTGACAAACACATATGATCAGAGGAGTGTGATGCAGAAAGGCATAACGGTGCTAATCCTGGTGGACTGAGAGGCTAACAGACAAACAGCTTACAGGCAGTGAGCAGCGCAATACACGGGTGGATGGGAGGCGCAGGCATTCTATGGAGCCATAGCAATGATACTATAAATTATGCACAGCGTGGGGCATCCAGGCATGGTGTGATGTGCGGATGCCTGGAAGGCGTAATGTTTGTAAGCAGACACAGAATGAGCGCAGGGGGGCTGATGGATCTGATTGAGTGGTAATGTTATTGCGCAGGGGTCAAGCAGGGTAGTTAGGTACAACAGGTTAGGTATGCATGGTAAAGTACAGATCGACTACCGACCTGAATGGCAAGTACCGACCAGTGTTTTTGAGCCAGTTGGTGCTGAGTGAGGAGTGGTATGTGGACTGGAGCACGTGGCCTCTTGCAGAGGTGCTAGCAATTAGCTAGGTTGTTAATGTTTAGGTGATAAGTTCTGGAAGGTTGCAGAGTCCAGTAGGCTAAGGGCTGAGAGGCTCTGGAAACATCAGTGGGGCATAGTGAGGTTGCATAGCTGTAGCGTCCCGGGGCAGAACAGGGCCTTTTTCCTCTAGCCTTCTTCCGAATGCCGGCTTCCGCCTACCAGTGGTGTCGATTGGCTGAAGGGGAAGCTAGTTGCTTAGCAACTAGTAGCAACCTCCTTTCCTGCTGCGTTGTGACCGCCATTTTGGCGTCAGGCCAGAAAGGAGGACAAAATGGTGCGGATCGGGTGGTGAAGTGTACTAATGCACTGCAAAAGATTGTAGGAACAACGTAATTTAAGGTAAAGGTGCTGCTGGTATCGAAGGGGCTAGATGCTGAAGGATTAGCCTCACCAGGTAGATTTTCGTTGCTGGATGGTGGTTGTGTGCAGGTCAGGCATCACGGACGGGCTGCAGGGGTGGATCTCGTCGGTCGTGGTAGCAGGAGACAGGGAAGGGCTCCAGCCCTCTCACCCTTCTGGGGGACGATTGAGTGATGACAGAGTGTTGGCATTTCATGTAGGCAACTTGATTTCTCTGAGAATTTTAAGAATCACAGACATGTACAAGCTCTTCCACAAGTGCATTGTCAAAATAGTTGCTGTGCCCAGCGGGTCTACTTTCTTGCACAGTATGATTTTGCAAACACGTTTTCATTTGTGGCAAGAAACTTGAAAGCTGTTGTTTTAACATTCAGGTTCCCTGATCTAGGTCAAGGCACGCATTTCCCTTCCATTTTTATATCACCTGAGCAAGTTGTGGTTTGACATACTGATTTGGATGATTTGACTTAGCAGCTGCTTAAGAAATATTACTTTTGCAATCCTTCAAAAATTGGTCCTGGAAAGACAGGTTGTTGTTTTTGGGGGTTTCAAATTATTTTTATGGGAAGAAAAACCCAACAGTTACTTAAGCAGTGTAAAATGTTACCTTTGAACGTGTCGAACAGCGCATGTTCAAGCTCAAGAGATTGAAGGCTAGATTCTCCTCGTAGGAATTCTTCTATTAGAAACATTTTGGTCACATCACAACACCTTAACACAAACATCATGACCACAGAGGGCCAGTCTGGTGCACTGAGGGGAAGAAGTGTGTTATGAATTAGTGTGTTGTTCTCTGCATGGCTGGTGGGTGTTCTTAGAATGGCGGTAGCTATGCATAGAGCATTATAGATTAACATAAGATAATCATTCACAAACACCCTGCAGACAGTCTGTGCCCATATCAGCTCTGCAAGGCATCGGCCCAAAAAGCAATGTAATCGTTCTGTTGTGTGATTTATTCACTGTGCAATGATGCAGATAAAATCAGCACAAAAATTGCTACAGCCTTATATATGTTCACACAGGTGATCTAAGGTACAAGCTGACAAGTAACTTGTAAACAGCCAGTTTAAATATTATTGATGATGCAACTGCCATAAAGAGTAGAATAGGTCGTACCACACAAGTGGGGTGAGAGTAGCGTGCACTCACAAGTTTAGGGAAAGGTTGCAGAATACTTAGATAGGGTTACACAAGTAGAGATGGGCATAGGTAGGGGTAGGTTGTATGCATGGGTGCATGGGCAGGGAAGAATGTATGGTGTGTGCAATGCATGAGACACAAAGAACATTAACATGGCAGAGATAGATCCACCATTTTTTAGACATAACCTTGAAAGGCCTTTATTCTGAAAAACTGAATCTTGACATCAAACTCTCAAGCCTAACGATGTTCAGACAGACACTCAGGCATCAAGGTCAGTAAGCAAGGGGGTCCCAGCAGGGAAACAAAACCACACTAGATAACATTCTTCAGAAGCACACAGCATGCAACCATAAAGTTAATTTGTTTCTATTTGGTAGTGCTGGAGTCCCTGTGCCCACCTCTTGGTATCTCTTCTCATGTTTCCTAAACTTTACAGTGTCAAATATATTCATCCACTGACAACATGTACTCACCAGTCTCAACTTTATGCAAACCTATTAATTGGTTTTCCACTACCAGGCACACGACAGGTAAATGGACTAGAGAAGGATTGAAGAGAGTATTGACAACGTTTCTCGTTTTGTCACCTTCATTGAGAAATATCCCATCAGACAAGACACTACTTTTAGGGGTACCACCTTTAAAATCACCCAGACGTCAGTCACCTCCTTTAAATTCAGTTTTCAACATTTCTGATCAGTCTCCCAATGTTTTTCAAAATGACCAAGCTGACCATTACTATCATGATTTGGAGCAAGACCAGGGAGCTGATGACCAATATCACCAGGGGAGGGGGATCAGGGTACATGGCAGTTATTCCCACTCATGGGGATACTGATGATCAAGATACTGATCAGCCAGATGTAATCTTTGGGAACCAGGATCATATTGACTAGCCTGGAGTCAGTTCTCTTATAGATAACAGCTTCTTTTTAACATCCTACTTAAAAAGGCAGCTGAACCATTCCAGATTGAGACTCATTATACAGTGTTAGATGCTGATTTCGTTGATGGCATCCTTGATGAGAAAAGGGCTATCAGAATATCTATTCCTTTATTGAACTCAATTAAAAAGAGGAGTGCACCTTCATTGCTTAAGCCATCCTTACACAAGCAGATAACCCTCGGGTAGACAAGATATCTAAACCATCTCCTACAGACACTCTTTGCATCCCGGGTCATGTTAAACCGGATTCACTAGTAGTCACAACCACTAGAAAATGTGCTGCTGTGCCCTTGTCAAATGCAGAATATTAACAGGAGGGAAGGCCGAACAACAGCCCAGGACAAAGGGCTATAGTTAAATGTATACAAAAGGAGAGGTGTTGTCCTGGCTGTAATAGTCTAAGTTAATTGCAATTTATTTAATGCAAATAGAATCTGTTGTGTATTGCCTACCCAGTGGTGGCAATGTTTTAGCGTATCCATTGGTAGGGGTACATGAAAATAATAATACACATGCGCTTGCCTGCTTTCATACCATGTTGAACAATGAGGAGAACAGTATGCATTAGAAGCACTTTTTGTTTTTGTGTGTATTTCTAGAATTGAGCATATTCATGTATTAATTGGTTTGATTTTGCTTTATGTTCGTCATACAGTTTCTATTCATTTATGATTGTCAATTGTGCAGAATGATTGCACCTTTGCATATTGAATTTGTATTTTCATCAAACAAAAGTTGAAGTGGATGAGGGCAGCAACTTAATAAAAGCTGTACCTCCCCGTAGCAAAAGGCAAGCGCATGTGTATTATTATTTTCATGTACCCCTACCCATGGATACACTAAAACATTGCCACCACTGGGTAGGCAATACACAACAGATTCTATTTGCACTAAATAAGTTGCAATTAGCTTAGACTGTTACAGCCAGGACAACACCTCTCCTTTTGTATACACTTGTCAAATGCAGAAGCAGCCCCAGAGAAAGAATGGAAACTACTTGGTTAAGCTAACAATACCACTCTTTTGAAGTTATGACGTACAGTGGGGGTTACTTCAGTACAATTTGAGCACTGTTCCTGAGCCGAATAGGTCTCAGTTGCAAAAGATTGTAAGTGAGGGAGGACCAGTCACTCACAACATCTTAAATAAATACTCTTGATTCTACAAAAACACCAGGCAGAATTCTCACAAAATGTACCTCATTAAAGCAGCAGTCTTGGTTTTGCAGTTCCGGGTTTAAACTAGAAACTCGGGCAACTTTTTGCTGGTAGAAGAGTCAGTCTTCTTCGGGAAGGCTGTCGATGATCCCTTAAACTACTCAGAAAGAATATGGCACCTTAAAGACCTTAAAACGGATCGCCAACACACGTTTCATACAACACAGGGTGTTCAATACGCACTGGTCCTTTTGTTCACAAACCTTCTCTAGACCCACACAATCAGGGATTTACAACCTGGTATTCATCACAGGGACCATCGTCCAATTTCCAAACCTCACAACAGCAGGTTTTAGATGAGGCAGAAGTCTGGGTATAAGCACAGTCACTAGAGGCTCCTCAATCCCCGCTAATAAATGACTTGCCGTCAGTTCCCTCCCATCCCTCCCTCAACATGCACCCTCTTCAGTTCCTTCTCTGCAATCTCTCATCCTGGGTTCTCAAGGCTTTTCTTCAATAGCCACACATCTGGATTCCCGGGAGACCCCTGCCCAGCCCTCTTCAAAAACACTTACCTCCAACTGTGCAGGCACCCTCACCAGATCTATAATCAATCACTCTCTAACAGTGGGGATCTTCCCTTCAGCTTACAAAACCTCTCAAATCAATCCACCGCTAAAGCACTCTCTCAACCACCCCCCTCCTCCCGTCAATTACTGCCCCCATCTCCAACAATCGCTTCATAGCCAAACTACTAGATTGCACGGCCTACACATAGTTCAGTGTCAGTGTTCAGTTTTTTAAAACTCTTTTTATTGGCTTTTCGTAATCAAACAAACAAGGCAGCACAGCCAAATAAAACAAACATTGGACATACTTATATATGTGAGGTAATTCCATAAAAGGTAACTTAGCAGGAAGAAGTTCAGCAGAGGATCGTTACCGTTGAAACATTAAGCTTGCCGGTCTGTCTGGACGATATCTCAAGTCCAGCAAAGTCGTCACACCTCCTGGCTCTCCCCCCCTTACATCGAGTGAACAAGCCAATGGTGCGCAAACAATTTACTCTTCAATTGATTATCTGGTGGACATTAGTGTGTCAGATGTTAGATGGGGTTATAGGTGCATGTGGCCCTCCTCTCATAGTTCGGATGTGTGTTGCAGTGCACTAGTGTGGGGGTGATGGCTTACTGTGGCTCTTGTGTTTCTTCAGCTACCTGACTCAGCAGGTAATGGATGTATGTATCCCACATGTTAGACGGTGCTGAGTGATAAGACATCAAGCTGCTGTATCCTGCCTCCATATTGTTACTCCATACTACATCCTCCTGCCACTCTTCTAACGTGAGGGATCTTGGGCTCTTCCAGTGGATTGCCCCCCTCCTTTTTGCCAGCAGCAGGAATAGTCCAGCTAGCCGTCTCCTGCCCCTGGGAATGGGTTCGGTCTATCCCAGGAGTGCCGTCATGGGGTTCAGTTCTAGTTCTTCGCCAATGATTTCCCCTATGATTTTGTATACTGTCCTCCAGAAGGTATGTATGGTAGGACATCTCCATGCTATGTGTAGTTAGTCTGCCTGTGAATCATTGCATCTAATTCATGTAGGGGCTGTCCCAGGAAAGTAATTATGAATCTGGACCGGGGTGTAGTAATATTGGTGCAGGTATTTCCAGTGAATTAGTTTATATCGAGCGTTTATAGCAATATGTTTAGTCCCAGCAGAGCAGTATTTCCACTGCCCATCAGAAATTTCATAAACAAATGAATGCTCCCATTTCTTCTTGGAGGCCACGTCCATTGGTCTAGAATTCTGACACAAAGCGTACATAAGAGACACCACCCTCCTGTACGGTCCCCCAGCAATCATTCTATCAGATATTGGTGCCATTGTCAGCTGCTCTGGGAAGGTTGGGAACATCTTCTGGAGGGTTTTTCTTTACAGCCTGATATATGAGAAAATATCCAAGGGATTGAGACTCCCCTTAGTCTTTAAGTCTTCTAGTGTGATAAATGTCCTTTTGGGGATCAAGCCCCGATACGTGTGTATTTCTAGTCTCTTCAGGAGGGTGATCAAGCCCCTCTCCGAGGTGAGTGGGATGCCTGGGGTGAATAGCCTGGTCGCGATCTTTGATGATCTGAAAAGAACTGCACACTCAGAGGGTTGCGCTGCACTCATCCTCCTTGGCCTCTCAGCAGCCTTCAACATGATCAACCCCTCCATCCTCATGAGCAGAGTTTGACCTATGCATCATGAACTCTGCCCTCAGATGGAGCTCCTCTTTCCTCTCTGACCGCTCCCAAATCCCCACAATGATCCGCTCCCACAATCTCACCTGTTACAACTATGCTAATGTAACTCAGATCATCCTCGATTCCAAACTCCCACTCACCAAACCCAAACCTGGCATCCTGCCTCTCGGACAGTGACGTCTGGATAAAGAATAACCAGCTGCTCCTCAACCTCAGAAAAAACAAAATCCTAATCTGGGGCAAAACTGCTCTTCTTCCTCAACCTATCCCTTGGCTGCCATCTTTAGGTCCCGTGCCCACTGCACCCCCCTCAGTCAAAAACCTAAGATGTACCTTTAGCTTTGATCTGACTTTTACCCATCACACCAACATAATCTCCAGATCGTGAACTTTCCACCTCCTCAAGCGGATCTTTCCTTATGTCTCCTTCCACTACAGAGTTTCCACAATCATGGCCATCATCCTCTCATGCCAATACTACTCGAACGCCCTCTACCTAGGCACGCCTACACACCAACTCAAAGCTCCAACAAATTCAAAACTTTGAAGCAAGGCTCTTCCACACACCCCTCACCCCCCACAGAGAACACCTCTCTCCGGCACTAAGGACACTCCATTGGCTGCCCATCAGATTCTTCCTTTAAAACCATGTGCATTACCCACCGCCCATCCACAAGAAAGGCCCTGCATTTCTCCAAAACAAGCTCAATCACTACCGCCCCACCCGAATCCTCAGAACAGGCTCTGCACACGTCCTAGTAGTGCCCCCCTTTTCGAGTTCTCCAGACTAGGAGGTGCCCGTTTCTCCATCCTTGCATCCACCTTCTGAAACTCCCTCCCCCTCGTACTCTGCCTCATAATGGATCACCTGGCCTTTAGGAAAGCCCTCAAACCTAGGTGTTCCCTCCCACTTCCTTATGCCCCCTGCATGCTCCCTTTGCCCTCAACTAAGGCACAAGCATCTTCCAGCAGTCACCGCCCTTGCACACTCTCCTCCTCTAGTCACTCTCTCAGCTACCAACCTCTTTCTCTCCTTCATCCTCTGTCCTCTGCCACCTCGTACCCCGCAGTGGGCCCCACTCCAAACCCTTAGGGGGACTCAAAGGTATTCCAGTAACTTACTTATGATAAGAATCCTGACAGTGGGTAGGTTAATGCACTCATATGGGCTTGAAAGCTGGGCAATGCATCGCATTTAAAATGCACCTTAGGAACATCGGCCTGATCAAGTGGGAGGATGACAATCGAACACATCGGATCCCTCCATCTAAAGTACATGACAGTGGGCTGTGCCACCGCCAGTAAACGTGAAAGAAGGACCTGTCTGCACTAGGAGGAACTCGGGATGACAATTTATAACTCTCCGAGGATGAGTATTATGTATCAATTCAGCACTTATATCTTCTGTGAAACTTAGCACTGCTCCTTGTACATAGATGGAATCCAAGATGTTAAATATTGTTTGTACAGCCAACCTTTTATTCTCCCGCAAGCTGCACCTTCACTGTTTAGTGAAAGGCATGGGCTCATTGAACACACCCTGTGCACACATATACCACAAACACTATGGCACAACACCTCTGCCATAACAATGAAGCTACTTTTACCAACACAAATTTGAATATTTGAATAGTAGATTTATCAGTTGTATACTTATTCCCCTCGCCTAGTAAGACCCCCAGCAATTTGTCCTGGACTTCTGGACATTTTTCTTTTTTATCCTAAATGAAGGGAGCCTTTGTTCCCTCATTCATTCTTATTTGTTCTGATTATTGAGAACTCTGTTCTTTTTTGTTTCACCTTATTCTATGAAGTCTGCTTTCCTCCATACCTCTTAAAGGCATCTGTGTTACACTTTTGCAGCACACAGCAACCTTTGTGCAGTGTTTCTGGGACCCTTTTGGGTTCTCCTTTTTTTATTCTTTAATTTTCCCTAAGAACTACTGTTCTTACTTATAAGAGATTAGCAGACACCACCTTGTGTAGAGTGCTAAGTGGATACCTAATATCCCCCTTCTCTCTGCTCCTCTGACTTTCTAGTCATAGTGACAACCCTAAGGTTATGGCTGGTGGCAGTGGACATGTTCCACCAACTTTGGTGCTATTTCCTACCACAGACTGTATTCACAGACTCGGTTATGCACCAAAGGGTCACCAATTTCCTAACATGCTGGCTCCTTTCTTTTTACATCATTTGTTATGGCTGTCCTTTGTTAGCCCTTCTACTATTCTGGAAGTGGAAGATCTGAATGTGTGTTTTGCTTTTGGTGGGGAACCCTTGGATGTCCCCGCTTAGGTTCTATTGTGTCTGTGAAGGCAGGAAGTGGGGGAGAGTTTTACACTCCCCTGCTCTTTGTCTGCCAGAGTGCCAGAATGGAATCAGTTCCCACTGGGGGGCTGGCTGTCCTGTTTGGACAGCCACCTGCCACTTTCTGTGAACTGCTAGGAGACTTTGCAGTGGAGTGAATGGGAAATCCAAATAACAGGTGAGGTTCCTGAGACAGAAGGCAAGTCAACCACTGGAACAGAAGATCCGAAGCAGAAGATGATCAGAGATGCCTTGAGACCCTACCAGTACCTGTGAAGTGACCACTGCTGTCCTGACACCATTTTCTTATCGACACAGGAGCTCCGAAGAGGATGGCTTCCTCCCTTTGGCTGGTGGGACCAATCAGTCCTGAGACAAACTACCGATCGAGACATCGCCTAAGGTGCTGTTACCTTGCAGGGCTGCAAACCGTGAATACCAGGGTACCTCTGACCCACTTGCGATGCAACGTCTATGCAAGGCCAAATCCACCCAGAACTTTGGTGAGTTCCAGTAGAACCTCCGGAAGCACGATCCCACTCATGCAAACCACCTCACCAGAGTGCAGGACTGAAGAACTGAGGAAGATCAACCGGGCGATAACCATCCTTTGTTGGAGCTGATAAAAAGGCACCAAAACCGAAGTCTGATGTGGGAGACCAAAGAAATCCATGCTGAGAGTCCTTTCTTGCGACTGCTGCTGTGACATACCATTCAGAGTCCTTCCTTTCATAACCAGACTGAGGAATCAGGAGACAGGGTCCATCGCTGCTGCACAGGAAAGGATCCAGCTGCATTTACTTCTAACCTAAGGTACTGTGGGGCTCAAGGTAGAACTTACCTCAAGCCGAATAGTCTCTCCAGTGTGACTGCTCATAAGGTTAATTCCCTTTCATAACTGGATCTAAAATCCCACTATAGTAAACCAGTGGTTTATGTCCTTATCCTAATGTTGTTTTCTGTGTGAGGACATCTGTCATGACTTCTACATTTGAATGAGAAAGTAGAATTCTTCATGATAATCTGGAATTCCTAACACAGGGGATGTGCTGATTGCCTTTTTTAATTCTTCAAATCCTTCAGTCATATCATCTGCCCATGTTATTTTACTCTTGTCCACTTGTCCTTCTTTAAATCCTTTTAAAAGTGGTCGAATATGTGTACTATAATCGAAAACCCAGGCCCTACAAAAGTTACATAGGCCTAAACATTGTTGCATTTCTATCACTGTTTTAGGTTCTGAGGTATTCATAATTGCTTCTGCCCTCTCAGGTCTCCCTTTCTTTCCTTCACGAGAAATCAACTGTCCTATATACAAGACCTGTTCCTGATAGTATTGTAACTTTTCTTCATCCACCTTACACCCTTTCTCTGAGAGTATAGTCATAATCTTCTCTGAATCTTCTCTGCATCTTTCTTCTGTCTCACTGCACACCAAAATGTTATCGACATATTGGATTATTGCACTTTCGAGCTGAACATTACCTAGGTCCATCTGGACTCTATTAAAGATAGAAGGGGACTCACAGTACCCTTGGGGCAAAGAAGTATGTTGTAGGCAGATATTTCTATACGAAAAGGAAGTCAAATCTTGTGAGTCTTCATGAAGGGGCATTAAAAAGAACACATTCTTTAGATCTATAACTGTAAAATATTTGGCCTTAGATGGGATTTTGCACATTAAGGTTGCAGGATGTTGAGGTAGAGGAAAGTCCGCTTTGACTATATTGTTTACATGGCGAATGTCTGTATAAATCTCCACGACCCCCCGGTTGATTTTTTCACTCGTTACACAGCCGTGTTACTCAAAGAATTGGATGGCGCCAATATTCCTTGCTTCATTAAAGCAGAAATAGTCTCCAATATACCTTCATCCGCTTCTCTAGACATGGGCTATTGCTTTGCTCGTGGCAAATGGGCTCCTGGTTTAGGTTTAATTTTAACTGCTCCCACTCCTTTCAATAGACCCACATCATATGGACTTGTGGTCCTTAGAATATTTGGCACTGTCTCTAAATCTTACTGAAAAAATGATGGTTTCTTTTTTACCAGCGCCATGCTCTGCGATATTTCTCTATTCTCTACTTTAATCCAATTTCTTTCCTTTCTTTCTTTCTATTGTATTTGGTTAAAAATACTGTAACTGTAAAATATTTGGCCTTAGATGGGATATTGCACATTACTGTTGCAGGATTTAGAACTAGAGGAAAGTCAGCTTTGACTATATTGTTTACGTGACGAATGTCTGTATGAATCTCCATGACCCCCCCCACTGTTGATGTTTTCACTGGTTACATAGTCGTGTTACTCAAAGAATTGGATGGCACCAATATTCCTTTCTTCATTAAAGCGGAAATAGTCTCAAATATACCTTTGTCTGCTTCTCTAGACATGGGTTATTGCTTTGCTCGTGAAAAATGGGCTCCTGGTTTAAGTTTAATTTTAACTGCTCCTAGTCCTTTCAATAGACTCACATCATATGGACTTGTGGTCCATAGAATATTTGGCACTTTCTCTAAATCTTCCTGAAAACATGACGGTTTCTTTTTTACCAGCGCCATTCTCTGCTATATTTCTCTAGTCTCTACTTTAATCCAATTTGTTTTCTTTCTTTTTTTTAATTGTATTTGGTTAAAAATAAAAACTTTACAGCATGTATCCATAAGACACATTACAACACAGTATATAAAAGTGGAAAACATCACACCTAATTCTTTAAAAAAGCAGATACAATAGATAACAATGTAATAATAAACATAGTTTTCCTTCTCATATTACACAGTCCCCCTTAGAATCCAATATTAAGAAATCTAAAACTGCAAAACCATCATTTACACAATTCAAATTTATGTATGGCTATAAACTAAAATCTAACTTAAAATGTAATGATCTAAAAAGGCAGCCACTGCCAAACCATCTGTAGTGTTTTCACTATATAGACATCTATGCCACAATCATTCCTCATTGATCCAGTTCACAGCTAGAAATAACTTTGCTATATAGCCCATCCTGAGGACATTCAGATTAGGACAGTGCAGGATCAGATGTCTAGTTGTTTCTTTAACTTCCTTCATCCTGCAGAATCTACATGAAGATTCCTCAGGAGAGGTCATCCCTCTCCTAAGTAAAACTTCCTTAGTCAGGAGTAAATTCCACCGGAATCTAAATATAATTGGTCTATATTGGGCATTTGGAAATAAAATCAGATAAGGCGGAATTACTCCTCTTTTCTTATATTCATGTTTAAGATGACTCAGAGAAGGGTAGCTGTGAAAGTGGTCAGTGGTCTCTATCCAGTCTCCATCATAGAGACAAGATTTCACCTTGTCGGGGTTAGTGATCAGGGTATCAGTATCCAGAGTTAACCTCTTTAATATTGCTTAACACGCCCGTTTTAGGGATGATTAAAAATTTGTTCCAACTCCCCAAAACTCATTCCCCATACATATATCCAATTCATCATACAGAGATGCCGAAACCGGGGACAACAATTTTGCGTAGAGCGTCAGTTTCAATTGGACATGAACTCTAATAGAAACCAGACCCAACTTAAATCTAAGCGCTGCTAATGGGACTGGACTTGGGACCCCAAGAACTCGCCTCAAGATCTTGGCTTCAATTAAGTCCAACCATTTAGGAACTACTGAAAAATAGATCTCTAGCCCATAAATGATCTTCGGGATAAGTTTCCCTTCATAGAATTGCAAAGCGGGCTTAATTGAGTAACACCCACATTTTTGGTTCACCATAAGTAATTGATTTAAGAGTAGGGTAGCCTTCTGAACCAGAATCTAGCAGAGATCATGGAAAGCAGGGATTGCAGAGATAAAGAAACTCATGTAGGTCATACTAATCGAGGATCTGATAACTGTGTTCCCAACATGCCATGTTGGAAGAGCACGTTTCTTACGGGAGAAGGCCAAAATGTTGGTCTTTGATGGATTAATAGACAACCCGTTTACTTCTGCAAATTTAGTGAATACAGCCAGCAGCCTTTTCAGTCCCACGCAGGAACTATCAAAAAGCAAGAAGTCGTCCACATATGCTAACCACAGGATCTTCAAACGACCCAGCTTCAGCGACACCAGAGCAAAGGAGTTGAGATCATTATTTACGTCTGAAAGACCCGTACACCTGAATTTTCATGTAAACCCATAATGTGTTTGAGCAGATCACTGGGTAGCCCCATCTATCCTTTTTCTGCCACAGCCGTCTCTGAGCCAAGGGATCAAAGGCGGAAGATAGATCCATTCATGCAACATAAGTACAGCCTGCCTTTTCAGAATAGGCCAACTCCTAGATAGATCTTACGGTCAGGCCATTAATGTTGGTAGAATGGGCTTAACGAAAGCCTGTTTGAAATACTGAAGGCCTATTAGAGTAGAACGACCATGATTCCAGGTGCTCAAGCAAGAGGGATGCAAAGATCTTACTGCCCGCATCTAGAAGGGAAATCGGTCTATAATTCCTTAGATCAGCCCTTGCGCTCCACTTGAAAATGGGAACCACATGGGCGGTCTGCCAAGACTTAGGAAAGGAATTCATGGAATGACCAGTGTGTTCACCCAAATATTGGGATATGTCTTGAGCATGATGTTGGTCAGACCATTTGGTCCCGCTGCCCTGGAAGAATGTATCCATTCCATGACTCTCCATACTTCCACCTCAATTTTGTTATTAAGGACTGTCAAGTGGGGGATCCTGGGTACGATAAAGTCCTGTTTTGACTTAGCAAAATATCTGAAAGAACTTGACCCATTCATGCTCTGCAACTGCATTCAGCTGAGAGGTAATAGGAAGAACATCATGTCTGTTAATCAACATCCAGAAAGCACTCACATCCTACTAATGATGACCCTGAGCATGGATTCTGCCTCCCTCTGCAGGAGACCTGCTTTTTAAAATGTGCAGACATTCTTGTATTTTTTGTTTAATCACCCTACACATCAGGATCTGCAGGACTATGGGATCATCAGATCTTTTTATTACCATAATAGCTCTCCTCATATCTAATTTCATTGCTGCAAAGACGTCATTGTAGACATGTAGGTGCCTTCTGTGCCAATTCCCAATCTTTGGAAAGATCCATTGCCTTATTCATAATGCCCCAAATTATGTTATCAAGAAATTCAACATTGGAAACTTCCAATTTCCATTCCAATGGAGTTTGAGACATCTTTGAATCAAAAACTTTACAATGCCAAATTTGTGTGCCGACCAACGCACACCATTTCGACCTAACAGAGCCTTCAAGTTAGTGCCCCCCCAACCATTCTGTACCTTGTCTTTATTCAGAGTTTAAAGTTAGCCCTCAACATACAATGATCACACCAAACATTCTTTATGATGTTCAAATCTGAACAAGCTTCAAATAGGGATTGACCAACAAAGATGTAATCTAATGTAGATTTACTTGTTCCCGGAACCAAGTTGACAATCCACTATCATTACCTCCTGTCTGCCCATTCAGCAGTTTCAGGCCCAAAGACGCAACGGAACTGCACCATTGTAGCCCAGCTTGCAATTTATGATCTGATGCCTAGGAGTCCAGGGAGGTATCCCACAAATCCCCCTCAATGTCCAGCAAGAAACAATTAGCGTTTAAATTCCCCTGCATGAATAACCTGCCAATCGCTGATACAGGATTGCCATTGTGACACCAATTCCACTACAGCTGCCAAGAAAACATCATTTGGAGAGACCCTCCTATGCCAGTATATGTTTAACAAAAGGAGGTGGAAATCATCTCTGGGAGTTGAGGCTTCTAACGCCAGGGCCCCATAAGGGAGGCCATGTATATCTTGAACTTTAAGGTCAAACCCACGCTCAATAGCAATTACCGGGCCTGCGGGAGGTCTGCCCCCCCTCCTACTTTGTCTGTCGGATTGGAAAAATACCTGACAGCCAACAAGCGATGGGGGTGAAGTAAGCCAGGTTTCTTGCAGGAATATGCAGTTGCAATCTTTCAAACATTTTAAGGTTTCCACATTTGGGAGCAATTGTGTGTTCCCCTGAGTGTTCCATGAAACCAACATTAGCTCTACTTTACTTATATGGGGATCCGATACCCTGGATTCAACATCATCCCACCCTGCGTCCCATAGTAGGAGGGACATTGGGTTGCCAATTTCTACTCATCCCTTGCCATTCCTGGTGCATGTTCGGCCTGTTATTACCAAAACCAATGGGTATCATCCCCAACCTTCCATTGTCTCTATAAGTAGGTACCTGAATATCTGTGCCTTTCTCCTGTCGCTGAACAATTAACAACCAGGGCTTAAGTAAGGCTGCCCTTTCAGAGAGGATCAGGTTGATAACCAGTCTAGAACGTAAAAATAAAAGAGATTGTTTAGTGGATTGCCTGTCAGGGAAGGCCACCCTTGCAATGTCTGTAGATAATAAAGCGTGCAAAGAAGGAATCTCTGCAAAAATCAACAGAACATTTGTACTGTTAAGGCAAATAGGAAAGTTATACCCCAATACTCTGGTGAGTGCCAATATGGTGTGCTCCATATGCCAGAAGCAGTTAGATTTAGGACCAAAGATGGGACACCCATTGTTAACGCCAGTGACCGAATTGGGCAAGTTTGATGCGGTGTGATGACCATTAAAGCCATCCAAATTTCTTTCCTGCCCTGCTCTACTATACAGTTTATCCACATCCTGCCCCACCAATTTTGTTTACATTTTGTTTGTGTAGAACCTTTCTGAAACATGGTTCATTAGTGTTTGTATATTGGGCTCATTACACTTCTGTTCTGGAGTCCCTGGCGCCATATTTCGATTAACATTTTGAGCGTACATATTTTTCAAGAAGTTTCCCATGTTCGTATTGAGGCCCTCCCCTAAAGGTTGTGAAGCGTGGTTGAGAGGTTCACTCAGCTATGTATTTCCCAGGGACAGGAAATGAGTCACCTACCAAGGGGTAGTCCCACAAGCCGGTCCATGCCATCAGAAACCCACCTCCCCTCCGTTTGGACCTCTGCGTCACCTGTGCACAATTAGATACAAATAAATGTGTCCTAAGGAAGGAATCTGTTGAGTAGAAGCAGCACTCCCCCCATGGAGTACCAGCGGTGTTGCATTCTTCCAAAATTCCAGCAATAGGGGAGATGATTTACTGGTAGTCTGCACCCCCCATGTTGGCCCGTAGCCCCATACCAGGCCGGAGGGAAACCATTGGAATAGCATCCAGATCTATTATATCCAATGCGCTCTCCTCCGTTAGAGGTGTCAGGGGTCGGGCCTGAGTCAACATGCTACCCCCCTCCTTACTCATAAACTGTGGTATTGTGAGATTGAGCAAATACTTGCGGGAAGCTAAATATCTGCGTTTGACCAACTTTTGGTTCTTTGACTTCTTCACCCTTCTGCCTCTTCATGGGAGGAACCACCTCTCCCGATTGTGGCCCCTTTGGGCCATCCTCACTGCTGACTGATGCCAACCCACATTCTAAACCAGCTGCAACATCAGGACCCTCCCCCCTAGACACAGGTGAAGGAGCTGAAGTATTGTCTTCCATCACTGAAACATCAATAGTAATTGGGACCTCCTTTTCCAAAGTCTGGATGCGTTCTTGTCTCTCTTTATCAGAAATCTTAATACATTCTTGTTCACCCCCAAATAGCAGAGCTCAGCCCAAGAAGACTATATGGCCGAAACAAGCCTCCAAATCCTCAACTAAAGAGCTAAAAATTGCGATGTGCACTTTTACTTCGTCCCAAATATTATCATACAGGCGAACAAATGAACTGAGCACCATATTAAATGCAGTCATACTAAGGGAGGACAGTTTAACCACCTCATCTGCCTCTCTAAGTGTGTGGTGGACAGAACGGTCATCCCGCTATCCACCGGGTCTGAGAGATGCAGTGGTGAAATATTACTAGCATTACGGTCCAAAATATCTGTTAGTTCTGTAGGGGACCCAATCCTTGATACGTCGGTATGTCGGAAGTCAGGTGGTTTTCACTCTCAAAGGCCTCACCAGCTTATGCTTGGGTAACTGAATCAGCATATTCGATTGTGCTCATATCCGTTAGGTCATTCATCTGAGTCCAGTCCAAAATAGCGATTTTCCATGTGGGCATATTGCATCTAATTTCAGTACTAAAGCCTGTAGATTTCCGAAAGTAATTAGTGATCTTTTGCCCCGCTATGGGAGAAAGCATTAGGGAGGATTCAAATATCTGAACTACCCTCGCCTCTACCTGCTTCCTACACTCGGCTTTCTTCTTGTTCTTCTCCTGCAGCAATGGGCAGTGATGCACGATTGTCAATTGTATTTCTGGACATAGTTTCGCTTCCATTCCCACCTGTTTCTTCATTTTCCGTTGCACTGGCTCGGGCAGTCCCTGACACAAAATGTGGTAAAATAATGCCACTGTTTTATCCCACGATTCTTTCATTTCAAGACGCATCGCTCTTGAATATCTTGAATAAAGGCAACAGTGTCTTCATCCTCCCCCATTTTCCTCGTCATAATCGCCCCCATATCTGATATATCGGGATATTGTACTCTGAGCGCCCACCACACATGTGCTCTGCAATTATTAAATGGCGCTCCATCATGTGTCATGCTTTGTGCAGTCAGACCTGCGCATCCTGCTCGCTTCCAAATGTTGTCAGCTCTCTCCCCTAAAATGGCTGCTAGTCAGCTGAGTCTTAGAGTCTGCAAGAGTCTGCAAGGGGCTGCATTGAGCTCTGCTGAACGAATCCTGTTTGCTGCCTGGAGGCTCTCCTATTTTCTACATTTGTTTGTGCTGCCTGGAGGCTGCTCCTGCTCTCTACACTCGTTTGTACTGCCTGGAGGCGGTGCCTAAGAAACTCTTCAAAGACTGCTGACTCTCGCGGAGCTAGCGCGGAGTCAGCTGAGTCTTAGAGTCTTAGGAGTCTTTAGGAGCTATGGAGAAAGAAGACTGTTTAAGTTCTACACTGCAGTCTGTTACGCGTTCGAAGACAAGACGTTTGAAACATCCGTAGACACGACCACGACGCCGACAGGGATCCGTTGATCTCACTGGACTCGCTATTCTGCCGGTTGTCTGTGCCGGGGTTGGTAGAGAAGATTCTGAAGATCTGCAACTCTCCCAAGTAAGTGTTTCCCGTGAGGTCCGGGATGGCAGTGACTTTGACACTCTACAAACTGATTCTTCTGACATTTTCATGAAAGATCCCTTCATTTCCCGGCCTAATGTTCATGTTTCCTGTGCTAAGTGCCATCAATCCTCTGGCTATGATTGTATTAACATTTGTGGTACTTGCCCTGTTGTTGCACCCTTGAACAGTCAAACTGCCTGTAAGAACTTCGGGGCACAGGGCCCACCCTTGATCCACCCGTCTATGTTTTCAGCTTCATGCTTGGTGCCCTGTTCTGCGGAACGTGGAGGGTTTGGGTCTGTTAGCCGAAGTCTGATTTGTACTGGCGGCGTGAACTTGGATGATTGTTCGAGTACCCTCGAGCTCGCCACAGTTAATGGTGGGTACCTTGGTGGTGCACCACGTAAAGAGGTTTCAATGTTAAGGGTGCTTGCCTGGCGGATTGTCGACAAGTTTTCTCTGGATACAACTTTGCCTGTCTCGACAAATTCACCTTTTTTTTCAGTGTCAGAAACTCCAACTCATTGCAGAACCCCTGTGCCTCAGGAGAACGATAACATGAGACCTACGTTTGACTTTTCTACAACTACAAATACTTTGCTGCTGACTGTCTCGAATATTGATAATATCTCGTATACAGTGCAATCCAATGAGTTGGCCTTAAAAACTGCTTGCTCTCTTGGAGTATGTGCAGTGGGTGACTTTTCCATGTCTGATCTAGCTTTATTCGTAAGTACACAATCCACAAATGAGCCTGTGGTAAGCAATGATTGCAGAGAAATAAGCACGGGTTGTGATGATGTATTTGAAGCCTCAAAAAAGTCTACTTTTCAGGTGTTAGATCAAAATATGTTCCCACTACAACAAAGAAATGCTTTAGTGACTTCTGAAATAATAAATTCTGAACATCTGACTAATGAGACACATAAGACTTCAAATGTTAATGCGCGTGAAGTTATCTCTTCTAGGAGAAATTCGTTGGATGTGGTAAATAAACTATTAAAAGACCTCACAAAACTAAATCAATCCAGAATGGGTAAAAAAACTCAAGAATCGGACACGCCTATCAATCTGGAGAAGCCAAATGATATCAACAGCGAAATAGCTTCTGCAAATAGTTTGGGTTTAAAGACAAAGCAATGCCGTCTTGTAGATAGTGATTCACCGGGTCCCAACTGTTCGCAGCAAAGTGCTCCGAAAAAACGATCTGTACAGATCTCTGCATACAAACAAACTGCTGGGAAAACCCAGGAGAGTGCTCATATTCCATACATAACAACGCAAATGTCGCAATCTAGCGACTCCTCATCAGACGCATCCTCAACTGATTCTTCAATCATTGAAAGGGATTTTCCTAAAATAAGGCGTTCTCAGAAAAAAACTCATATTCAAAGATCGACTTCAGCTGCTTTAACGGAAGCAATTGTTAAAAAACTGCTCCAAGACTTATAACCTACTTTGACCTCTACCATGTCTATGACAATTGGCCCTTTTCTCAAAATGTATGAGCATCTGAAAGATAGTGTAAATGATTTGAGTACTCTAGTAGCTCTTCTGAACTCAAAGATGGTGAATATTGAAAATGACAACAATCTCTTTAAACAAGTGATTTATGACTCCAATAACAAAACCGATCACTCATTAATGGTCTTAACTGAGCAAAAACAAACCAACAGAGAGGACAAGAAATTACTGGTAGAAGTTGCAAAACAGGCGCTTGGCCTTTTAAAACCACAAAACCCCAACATACGGCACTCTTCTACCTACTCGGCATCGCAGCTTCAAATCATAGGTGATAAAACCAATAAAAACATCACTATCGATGTCGACGCTACAAAAGCCTCGGATCACGTAATGACAGAATCAATGCAAACATTATCTAATGAATTGTGTAACAGTGTGATCTGTACTAGTGACGTCGAGGCTACAAATTCTGTGGAACATGTAATGCCAAAACAAAGGCAAATACTAACCAACGACTCGTGTAAGAGTTTGACTCATAGTACTCCAGGAAGCTTGGAATCTGGGTCAATGGCAACTCCAACTCAGATGCAACTAAAGGAAGTTCTTAATCCTGGAAAAGAAAGTCTCTCGCAGCCTTTGAGTGGAAAGGACCTAAGGAGTTTCTCCGAGGCTGTTGTAAGTTCCTTGTCTGCGATCAACTTAGCCAACGTTGATCCGCAACCTCCAGCCTGCTCAAATAACACTGATGGCTTAAGTCACAAGGATAATGATATTCCTGCTGTTACAAACCCTGTCGCCTTTCCCATCTTCAATTGTCACACACATCAGAGCACCCTTCAAAGGGGCTTAAAATCAAAACAAGTAGAGAAATCAAAAAATATACGAATCAAAGCTGCAAATATGACAAATAACTTAAGAAAATTCCTGCAGAATATTAAAGCTGTCTATATGAATTTGCAAGCTGTATCTGTAGCTGAACAGGATGTCCCTTTGCCTAAGGAGCGATTAACAGTTGACATCATTACTGATCAAGAAGCGACCGATGCTAAAGAATCATCTGTACCCATGGCGCAGAGAGTACCGATAGAGGGAAGTACTACGCCGACGGCTGCTAATATTTCTGTCAGTTTGCTCGACTTGTCAACATATAATGAGGAAGCAGAGACTGAAGTTACAAATGAGGATCTAGATGCGACAGTGGATAAATCGATTGTGCCAACCTCGCGTGGACCGAAAGTACCTGCTTTGGCAAGTATGCCGTTTGGTTGTGATAAAAATACAAGGGTCTGTATTATAATACCACCTGAGAGGCCACTTGCAGATTCACGACCTGCTCCATCAACCCCGCCCTTTATGACCTTATGCCAAAGACGGAGCAAGCTAACCGAAGAGCGAAAAAGTTCACAAAAGGTTCCAGATCAAGAGACAAATTGGTCTGTTACTAGCTCTGTAAAAACATCAAATGTGCAAACAGGAACTAAGGACAGTGTGTTTCGAGAACATATTCCCACTGTAGAAAAATCCTTAGGGGGTCTTGTTCCCAAACAAAATCAGAGAGCTGCAAAGGAAAAATCACATTCAAAATACTGTTTGGTTCTTGAACGAATTGAGGAGAATGATGACGACCTTGTGCTCAATCGTAAGAACGTCTTGCGTCTCCTCCATTATGTCCCTTCATTACGTATGATTGAGACTAATGACATAAAAGTGGTTGACTTTTTCAATGAGAAGCGGCATGATACTGTGCGGCTATACATTGATTCACGAATCATCTGCAACACCCTATTGGAAGCTGCTTCGGTGTTGATTTCTATGGGCTCCGACATCAATGAAATTCAACAGAATAAAGAAGAAAATGTGAATGTTAAAGAATCATGTAAGCGGTTGATTACCGAATACCCAAGATCTGCTCCCAATAATACTCACGCCAAAATTAAAGCTGCTTGCATTGAGGAAACTGAGTCAAGTCAAGACATAGCTTTGATTGAGGCTCATGGCTCAAAGGCAGACAAAACCCTGAAGCTTCCAATTGAACAAATTAGAATTACCATCGCACAAAACTTAAGTCCATCATTGGCTGTTGTAATTGAACCAAAAATTGCCCGAGCAATTGACTCCTCTAAAGACTGGAGCTGGCTCTCTAAAGCAATAAATTCTCAACAACAAAGCTAATGTCAAACCGGCAAAAAACCTATAACCAAGATAGCCAGTTGGAATACTCGTGGCCATCTGCACTTGCAAAAATCCACTTGGCTTGAAAATATTGATATTATGTGTGCCCAGGAAACCTGGTTGACTACATGTCCGGTAATAGAAGGTTTTGAGATTGCTTTTAATCCTGCAACAAAGAAAAAACTTGGCAGACCAACTGTAGGATTATTGACTTTGGTTCGAAAAAGTTTGGGCTACAGAATATTCGAATCTTGTAATCACACTCCCTATATTCAGACAACTGTGCTTCAGATTGAAAAACCTGGAAAACAGAAAAAGAATTTCCTGTATATCCTCAATCTTTATTGGCAACATAAAGTTTCTCCTGCCTCAATCTTCATTGATCAAATAACAAATATTATTGATAACATCTATGAGGTAGATGGGGCAGCAAATATATTGTTGTGCGGCGACCTAAATATAAATTGCTTACCAGTGCCATCAAAAAAATCTAAAACCTTTGTCTTGGAAAAGGTGGCCCAATTATGGTTAGGAGAAATGGAAAACAGAAACATGCACATGTTGAACGGTCACACCTACGGGGATATTCCACCAAAAGTCACGTGGAATAGGGACGCACAAGAATCCATTTTGGATTATTTTTTTGTATCTGAGAGTGTGCATATCAATGTCTTGGAATTACAGGTTAATCAAATGAAAGAAAGTGACCATAATCTAGTGATGATTATTATTGCGGTTTCATCACAGAACCTTTCCGATAAATGGTCTTTTGATTTAACATTGGAATCAAATCGAGTTTGGCTACGTCTTTCGGAAAAAGAGGCTCGGAGCATAACCAATGCATACCAAGAAGACAAAGATAAACTTGAATACTCCAATATATTGGAAACATATAAGGAAAAAAAACATGGATTGAAAAACCGATGTTTTAAGAACCTGCACGCTTTTGACTTAGAAATCTCCAAACGTAAGCGTAAAATGAGAAGTGACATACGCGCGTGTAGTGAGATGTTTTCTAATGAAACTGTCAAAAAGATCAAAAACATAAAACAAGCTTACAAAAACTGGATTAAACAATACAAAAAAATTATGCTGCAATCTGATGCTGAACTCATGTTATCAAAACTTGGAAGTAGTAATACACGCGACTTTTGGAGTCTAATAAATAACCTCTCTGGCTCTCAGAGTGCTATACAGACTAACATGATTAGTGAGATCGCCTGGATAACCTACTATAAAAACTTGTATGGAAAAAAAGGCTCTACTATAGACTCTGGGCTGGCAAAAATGGAGCATTGGGATCTGGAGTTTCAAGAAGAAGATATTTTAGAAACAATTAACAACCTAAGTACCTCACGTGCCCCTGGGCCCGATGGTCTTACCAACTTTACCTTGAAAGAAAACCCACAAATTTGGGCGAACTTTTGTAATACCTTATTCAAGAAAATTGCAACAAGATGTGAGACACCAACATCATGGAAGAGTGCTATTATTGTTCCAGTGTTTAAAAAAGGCGACAGACTAAATCCGACACACTATCGCCCGATTGCGCTTCTCGACGTTTTAAGCAAGGTTTATGCTACCATGTTAAAAGATACATTTCTAAAATGGTCCCAACAAAATCATTTTATTGATCAAAGACAAAGTGGCTTTGTGAAAGGAGTTGGATGCAGCCTGAATCTATTCATTGTTAATACCCTGAAAATGGAGGCTACACGAACTGGGACCAAGATTTACTTGGCAGTAATTGACCTATCCCAAGCCTTCGATAGTATAGATAGGGAAATACTATGGGCAAAACTTGAAAAAACAATGTGTCCTCCAAGCCTTCTTGCTGCAGTAAAAGATCTGCACACTGAGACAAATGTCAGAATACGACTTGATTGCCAAGGGAATTTGTCAACACCAATCCTGACTTTTCGAGGTGTAAAACAAGGATGTCCACTTGCCGCCATTATTTTCAACTTCTTTCTTCATGATATTGACCAAACAATTAACGGAGAGGGATCATTTTCACCAAAAGTTAACGGGTCACATGTGAGTCATCTACTTTATGCAGATGACTTAATTTCGTTAGACCTAACTCCAATTGGTCTACAACGGAAATTAACAGCATTGGTACGTTATGTTGAAAAAAATGAACTATGCATAAATGCTGCAAAATCGGAAATCCTTGTATTAAGAGATCTGCGTGGTCAAAAAACCATCACGCAATCCACCTTTAAATGGCATATAGGAAAAATACAACTTCACTCTATCACTGATACCAAATACCTAGGTATGAGGATTAGTTCCAGTTTGAACGACGCTCCATGGGTCGAACAAACAAAACTGAAGAGCCGACAACTGGCTACACAGGCTATGGTTTTACATAAAAAATATGGCCGGTATTCCATGCTTCCAGTTATATCTTTTTTCAAACAAAAAGCTACCCCAGCCTTAATTTATGGGGCAGAATGTGCTTTTGGCTGTTCAGCCGATTTGTGGAACTCGATCGAAAACATCTTTTGGACTAAAGTCCTTGGTTTACCTAGAAGCACTCCCTCTGCATGTATACGGTATGAGCTGAGTTTAACATCTATCAATGCAAGAGTGACCTGGAATACATTGACCTTGTTTCGTAAAATGTCTCTTAAAGATCTCCCCTTGCAGTTTAAAATTCTTTCAAATCCAGGAGAAAACAACAAAAACTCTGTACTGTATTTATGGGTGCAACGATGTAAAAACGTGCTTACAGAACTAGACACAGACCTCGAAACACTACATAATAATCCTGATCATGTCAAAAACAAACTATGGAGACGTGATTGGTGTGAGACCTGTGATCTTGGACGCACCTATAAACTTATGCAAGATGCTCCTGGTGAAAAACGAGCATTAAACGAGATACACATTCCTTGGAAACAATTTCCTGATGAAAGGAAAAGAAGACTTTATATGATGTTTCATCTCAATATCTTTAAAACTCGCGAAAGAACTAACCATTGGGCAAAAAATGAGTCGCATTCCGATCTTTGTCGATTGTGTAACGAAACGAAAGAAACTTTACAACATCTTATTCTATTCTGTGTGGGTCTCACTGAAGATAGAACTCGTCAATTTGGAAGTATTGTGTCGGAAAAATCGACCTATCGTGTAAAAGACTGGTGGCAACTAATGTTCGATGCAACTGATCAAAGACTAATTTTGGCACTAACTTTTTTCTTGGAAGCAATGGCTTCACGACTTGAAAATCTTGAGGATGTAAGAACAAACAACTTAGAAACTTTGATCATGCCTTGTGACTAATCACTGCTCCAAGTTTATGCTCCTGTGGTCGTATTTGATGTATGAAGTTTGGATCGATCGATTGTGAAGTTTTGTAATCCGCTTGTGTTTGTCTGATGGTTTCTACTTTCCTTTTCTGTTTTTAAAGGTTTATAATAAACCATATAAAAAATAAAATAAAAAAATGGCTGCTAGCAGGCCTTTTATGTCACCTATGGCTAACGTCATTCCTGATGTCATTCTCTCTTGCTCATAAATCCATTTCCCCGCACCAGAAGTTAAACTCAGTAATTTACATTTTAAATTATCTTATCCATTTGTGACCATGGAATATATTGTTGCCGTCCTCCTCCTTTCTCTAATAATGGAAATTCTGAAAATCCTGGTCCATAATAATACCTGCCTACACTTCTTGTTTTCCAGGTGGGGCTAGTCTCGCCCATTTGTCTCCGCCTGGTAGTGCCCTTAATCTACTTACATAAGGCGTGGATACATCCCCTGCACTGCACGATCGTACTTGTGGTTGCTCATTGAATAGTGTCAATTATGGTGTTCTTTCTTTGGGGTCTTCTAGATCTGACCATTTTGCCCCTTTTTCTGCAATCAATTCTTTTGAAAATCCACATGCGTTCAACCTTTGTGCTCTGTCGTTTTCTTCCCTTTCTTCGTCTGACATCATTATGCGCCAACTTGTATGACTATTATCCTTTTCCACATCAGCAAGATCTAACCTGCTTAAAGACAGCGTTCTGTGCTTATCTGTTATGATGTCATCTGACCTCCTGTTTCCCTCGATACAGATCCTTCTATATTCTCCTGGTTTTATACCATTCTTTATACATCATCTACCTATATAAATCCCCAATTCTCTTCCCTACCTTTCCTGTGTCTCACTCATCAACACATCTTAGTATTCCTGGTATTCCTGTTATTCCTTGAAGTTACGTTAGGGGCTGTTGTGACCCTCTCTCTTCCTCAAAGATTTCTTGTGTTTCAATCGGCACTATGCTTCTATGATATAGATACTCTATTTATCATCTTTTAGTCCCCTACTTCTGTTAATGTTTTCTTCTCGCTTTCTCATCTCGCTAAAATCATCGTCCTCTCGCCTTCTTTGCAACCTATCTACTTTCATTCTTTGTGCTTCTACCCTCTCCTTTTCTTTCCTTGCCTCATACCTTCTTTGTTCTTCCCTTTGCTTGCTTTCTATTTCCTTCTCTTCTTTATATGCTCTCTCTTCTTCCTTTTCTTTCTTTTTTCGCTCTTCTTTCTTGAACCCCATCAATGCCATTATTGTTTAGCTTAAGTAATATTTTTCCTCCCATTCATTCCTTCTGTACAATTGTTACTGCCTTAGATGTGTCCTTTATTTCTTTGTTTCCTTTCCTCTTTGTCTATCTTGATCTGTCTGTCTTGCTTATTCTCCCTCTCATCATGGCGTTTACTTTCCTCACATGTCAAGATATATTTACGTTCTCTGCCTTTGCTCTCTTCCGTATTGTCCTCACTGTTATAAGCGGGGGGCTTGCATGTCGGATTAATGTACCCCACTGCTGCTTTATTTATTTATTAGTTTCCTTTGATTTTCATCCTTCTGATTGACATCAACTTTTTTATTACAGGTCTTAATAACGCTATTCGCAAATGGCATGTACCATGTTATGGGGATCATACACTTCTTACCACCTGGATAAGATATATGTTATACAAAAAGAAAATGTACTGACAGGTGTCTAAACCCAAAAAATAAAATGACAGGAGGTATATCTGATACCCAAAAATTCATACATGAACATTAAAACATTTTTTTATTAAACATATAGAAACTGACGCTCATAAAAATGATCAAATTACATAAAACTCCATAAAAACATATAAAACATATATCTCAGGGAACGTAAGAAGTACAAACAATGTGGGTTGATTCTTCTAATAACTGGATCAAAACTCTGTGTGATCCTTCACACTGGAGTTGTTCTCCCTTTCTTTTGAAGTGCTATTATTGTTTTCTAAACCCAACTTTCACAAGTTTCTGTAATATGAACTCTTATAGAGTATGGGGCACATTTCCACATACAGTATTGCACCAACCAATGGTGATTGTAGGGAAGATTTTCTTTTGATGGGGAATATCACTCCACCTTTTCTTCTATTCTATAGTAAACAGAGACAAGAGGACCTGTAGGGATTGTAGATAGTATTTATCCACGCTTCAACAATGCCGTTGAAGTGGGAGAATGGAAGACCAGGCTCCCGTCCTTCACCTCTCGCGCTTGGCCTAAAGGGTCACGACCCAGACACCCGCCACGAGAAGAGTTTGTCCATTTACCAGACGACCAGATACCCTGGTACAGGAACATACGGATGTGTCCATCTGCCTGCCCAGCAGCCCGCACTGGCCATGCCGACACCTGCGGCACGGACCAACTAGACTAAAATCTACACGTCGTTAGAGATGCCATGACGACCTAGACATCGGGAAGCACATCTGTACAAATATACACACTGGACATTCCCACACCGATCTACACGAAGAATATACTCAATGCTATGACGTAGGCGACAGGCATATTCACGGACGTGCATCTTTATTATTTTTACATAGGCTTTCAGAATGCAGAAACGCAAGACGCGTCATGAACTCATCTACAAAGCTTGCTCACGCTTCTCTTGAAACCAGTTACCACCATGAGAGGTATAATGAAGACACGATACTGGTCATGGAACTATATGCTACTATAACCTAAAGCACCAATGCACCAAACGGACCACTTATGCACCAGGCCCAAGTAGGCCTCAAACAAGAGCTCCCGTGGACATTAACAAAGCAAGAGTCAGGTTGCTGATCCTGCAGAAAGAGCCCGGTGAAGCAACCAGCCAAGGTCGCAATGTTGCAAACCCACATTCCAAGAACAAAGCATCAAAGGCACGATGTTGCAACCTCGCACTCCGCGCACCAACGTTAAAGTCACACCTGCAAATTAAACCAGACACACAGTGGAAAAGCAATATTAATTGTGCAGAATTCTGCCTCAAACACGGTCCCTCCCCACGTGACCAAGCCGAACCTGACGAGATGCCAAACCCAGGAGAGAAGAGGCGTCTGGATCCCTCGCTACGAGACACAGGCAGATACACTTGAAAGGCAATGGACATCTGCGACAGTGGGAGCGGTCAGCCTTCCAGCTATGAATAAATCCTCACATTGTCTGCACGTACCCATAATGAAACATTGTTGCAAATTGCAGGTACACCGAGAGCTGGGAACGGCGGTGGTCCCAGGCTGGGAAGCTCACGGGCGCACCAATCAGAACATGGGGCTCTTATCACTGACGCCAGTAATATTAACCAATCCTCAGGAGTCTTCATGTAACAATTCTCATGTATCTAATTGTAGGGACAACCCAGATATATCACCTGACTACCCTTTGTCCACTAACATTGTTCTCTATATGTGTGCTATACTAACCCTACCACTCGAGCAACCAATTAAGAGTGGCGATAGGTTTTTTGTTAACTTTCTGAAGTGACGCAAGTAGCGCGTCATAATACAGTAAAAAGGGCCTGCGAGCCCCACGATTGTGTGTGTGTCAGGACGGACGCGTACGCTCCTTGACCCATCCCTGCCGTTTGTCTAATAAACAGCAGAGTCACCTTGCTCCTTGTGTGTGTCTCATACTCTATCTCATCTGGGATATACACGGGAGGATTTGGGGCCTCCCTGCCTGGAGGTCTGCGGACGGCCCGGCCGACCCCGGCAGAATTTCCCCCCGACAAGTTGGAGGCACTGCTGAGATCTGTTTAAGATCGACTTTTTATTTTTACTTTTTCCAGGCACTCCCGTTGCGAGGAGGCCCGGCGGCGCGGCCCCCTCTGCCGTTGCCCCCTTCTGAGGACTACAGGACCATCGCGGAGCTGCGAGAAGACCGGACAGCGCAATCCGGATATTGGCCCTCGGGAGCCGGTTGAGAAGTATCCCGCCCGCGGTTGGCGAGTGTCCAGACGTGGTCCAGACGAGGGGAGGTGGCGAGCCGCTTGGAGGGGTGCACGCAGTCGAGCAGCCCTGCATCGAGAGAACTTGGCGAGCATGACACGCACAACAAGCAATGCGAAATTGTGAGGGAGGGGGAGGAAGTAAATAAGGGAGGAGGGAGGTGTTGTACAGATGCACGGCGAAGGTCTAACAACTTAGTGTTGCCAATGGAATGAATGGTAGCGAAACGAGTGCGAGAGCAGTCGGCTACGTCACACGAAAGAGGGGGGCGGAGCACGAAAACATCACGTGCGGCCGCTCGTAAGACACTGATTGGCCTAAGTCGCGACTACGTGTAAGGGTGGGTGTGTGTGGTTTCCTACGATTTGGCATTTATTGATCAATGAGTAGACGAGGATCCCTATTGTTCGAGCAAGAAACTCGATAGGTAGATGACGTTTCCCTGTAGGCGGTAGCTAGTTGCCTAGTTGCCCAATACGGAAGATAATTGGCTGGTTAAGCCCTCCTGTTGAGGGGCGTATCACACGCGAGGCGACGCAGCGTGCGCAGTCCGATTATATTATTGATTTGATTACCTTGTTCCAGGAGTGACAGGAAGACAGCTGTAGGGTTAGCGGGGGTAGATTGCAAGTGTATTTTGAACTTAAAGAACATATGAAGAATGTACCAGTAGCTCGAAGAAATCGGTGACGTCACCAGTAGGGATTTAATAGGATATCGCGAGCACAAGGAACTTTGGTTTTGAGAGTGGTGGGGAAGAGAAATATGATAAGGGAGCGGACACGGAGATAAACGATAGACGAGTGGATCGGGAAAAGGAGAAGGGGAGAGGGGCGTGGCTGCGCACGGAGAACGCCAGCCACGGCAAGTGTAAAAGGGGGAGGAGAACGGGGAAACAGGACGACTGTATAAGAGCGTCGTAAAGGGTACGCAGCCGCAGGGGGCTGCGTGCGCTTCAGCCGCAGGGGGCCGTAAGGGAGGGAATATACAATATAAAATCATACACATATATATATATATATATTTTTTTTTAAATAATTTTTATTGCATAATCTGTCAAAGGATTGTCGTAAGTCCCCACACTTGCGGGGCCAGGTAAACAATATAAGGTTGTATATTGTAAACTGCTAGTGAAGGGAAGGGTAACAAGTGGAGCGCCACTATGTCACACGGGACAGGGTCGGGAGGGTGGGGGAACACCCTCACTACCCCACTACAACACATATGCACCACACTGCCACCCCATAGGGAGAAATTAATTAAATACAGCATAGAGTGGACCCAGGGGACGGATAACAAAATGTTAACACCATGGCCGCCTAATGGTAGTTTCGATCCATATGCCCAACATTCACTGCTAAACCATCTGCACAATACATACAAGGGGAAGAAGTTGGCAAACCATGTGGAGGTGTTTAACTTATGGAGGATGTTCCAGGGGTCCCGACCAGGACCAATTGGAATGTTCACTATGGGGGAAACACCGGAAGAAAAGGAGATTAAGAAAGAAGGAGAGGATGGGAAAAAGGGGCGTGAAAGCACAAAGAATACGGGGAACGGAGGAGAGGGAGGAGAAAAGATTGATAAATCAGATGACATAAAAAAGGAACCGAGCAACGAGATACCCATAACACCGGGAGTGAAAACAGAGGGAGGAGGGTTGTACCCTTTAAGAGAATTAGGAGAAATAGAAGGACAGTTAAGGGCGGCTGAAGGATACTCGAACCCGGCATACAGCCCTCCACCATATGTGGCTCATAGGAAGATACCAGTGGGGGAGGGGAGGATTGGAGAAGAGCAGACTGTAGAGATAGGAAATGATGAGTGGGTAGCTGCACAAATATTATTAAAATTACGAGGTTCACTAACTGGAGAAGAGAGGGAGGTAGTAAAGAGAACAGACGAGGATAGTGCAAGAGAGAGTGAAATGAGGGGGGAGGGGCTATTATGACAAAAGGAAGAGATTTTGGAGGAAAGATTAGCAAAGCTAAGGGATGAGCAGAATGAATTGATCAAACAGCTTGAGAGGGAGGAAAGAGAGAGAGTGAGGAAAAGGAAAGAAGGTAAGAACGAATTGGAAAAATTAAGGGAACGAAATGAGGAGCAAAGGAGAGAAGCTGAAAGGGTAAAAGCAGCAGCAGACAGGGTATCAAGAGTAGTGCTGAGAGAAAAGAAGAAGGAAGAAGAAGAAAAGGAAAAGGAAATGGCAATATGGAAGAGGAGGGTACTATCAGAGACAGCTAAGAAATATGAAGAGGGGAAAGTAATAGAAAGTATAGTAGAAAGAGAAAGGGTGAAATGGGAAAGGAAGAAAGAGGATGAAAGAATATTGGAACAGATGAGCAACGAAGTGATGGAGGAATTGAAAAGGAAAAGGGAGGAAAATAGTAGGGAGATGGAGGAGAGAAGTGAAGGGGAAAGAGAAGGGAGGAGTAGGGAGAGTGAAAAATGGGGGGATGTATATAGAAGTAGAGAAGTAGCAACAACATCAGCACTAGGGGGAGCAGTCGGTAACAAAGGAAAAGGAGAAATAGACCTAATAGATTTAGAAACAGTAACAATAAAAGGGAAAAAGGCAGAGTGGGGGGTACCATTTATGAATGATTTTTGTAGTGAGGAGGAAGAAGGAGTGGAGAGGGAAGGAAGAAAGAGTGAAAGGGAAAGCTTAGATAAGCTATACCTCACTCGAACAAACATAGACTCGCCATGGATCAGTAGGAGAAGGGAGGAACTGGAGAGAAGTGAGGAGGGAGTGAAAGGACTAGTGGAAAGACAAACCCATGAAACCACACCATCCCCATCTCCATCACCCCCTCCCCCATCACACCCTACATGCTCAACCACCGCACGCTCGCTGCGCAGAATAAAGCTCGCGCCCTTCATGGACGAACTGACACCCTATGCATGTCGGCTTAGAGACCTCCCTAGTCGCAGGCAAGACAGACAAATAAACACGCCCACATTAAACACAGGAAATGACGAAAAGAGGGGAAAGGATGGAGAAGGAGTTAGGAGCAGGGGTAATAAGGACGAAATTGAAGAGGTAAAGGAAACGGAAGAAGAGGAGGGGTGTGAGGACTCAATATTATGGAACATAAAGGGTGACACAAGACACAACTTAATGCCACTGTTGGAGAGAGGAGGGGTTAGACCACAGTATGTCCCTTGGAAGCATACGGATAAAGAAAATATAAAATGTAGGCTCCCATCACTAAGTGGAGGTGCGGGTAAGTGGATATATGAAATGGAAAAACACACCGCAGGACAGAAACTAGCAGTAGGAGATGTGAAGGGCCTGTTAATATCAATATTAGGGGATAGAGCGGATGACATTTGGAAGAGAGCGGGATTCCATGGGGTAACAATAACAAACACATCGCATGATGGGGCACCATTTGCAAACTGCAGACATGCGCTATGGCAGGCACTGAGAGTACAGTACCCAGACACATCAGACATAGGAGCAATTACTTCCCGTAAGATGCGTGAGAATGAGGATCCTGTTGATTATATCCAGGATATCCAAGAGAAGTGGCGCATGGAAACTAGAGAACAATGGGACAAAACACCAGCCATATTTTATCATATACTAGTACAAGGGCTCCCAGAAGGAGTTCAGAAACAACTAAAGAAAGTAGTGGGAATGGAAGCAAAACCATGGCCAGAAATACAACTGACTATAGTACATCACTGCAGGACATGGCAAGGAAAAATGAAACAAAAGGAAGAGGACAGGAAAACAGAAGAGGCTAAACTAGTACAGAAAAAACTTACTAAATACACAATGGAAGGGGCACTAATAACTACGCCCACACCAATGGCCCAAAGCCCCACACAAGTAGTGGCTGCACAAGATCCCGCTCAAATAGCACCTCCACAGAGTATAACACAGCAAGTGCCGCCACTGCAATTACACGCACCAAACATGGGAGGAGGGTACCCAATGCAAGGAGCTGGGTATTATAGTTATAACAGGGGGAGAGGAGGATTTATGAGAGGGAGAGGATACGGATATAATACCCAACAGCAGGTGGGAGGACTTAGAAATTCCTAGCCCACAGGGCAACCAGTATACCAGGACAACACATGGAGCTTCCCATGGCAAAGCAGGGAACCACCCGTGTGTTGGAGTTGCGGATTATTAGGACACATGTCACGTACGTGTAGGGTCAGGCCAGGAACACCAGCATGGAATGAACAGGCACAACCTAGGACCTCACAAGAACAGCAGGGCATACAACAACAGCAGACGTTACAACAAGGAAGTGACCCACAACAACAATTAACACAACAACAGCCACAAACATATTCACTGCCACAACAACAAATAACACAACAACAGCCACTGCCACAACAACAAGTAGCGCTAACACAACAACCCCAAACTCAACAAACGCAATTGGGTAGGGTGACGGTGTTGGGACACAACCCTTACACAGGGAATGGCCAATCATTGTACCCCCAATAGGACAGCCCACAGACGGCCTTGGTGTGTCCCATCCTGTCAGTAACACCTAATAGTGCGGAGGAGCCACGCATAGAGGTAACGATAGGTGACAAAAAATTATCATTCCTTGTTGACACCGGGGCAACCCGGTCTTGCATAAGGGAAGGTAAATTTAAGATGTCAGGCGAAGCCATGAACACCCAAGGATTTTCTGGGGCTAAAGGGTTGGTTCCCTTTACTGATAACGTTCCCTTATCTATTGGAGATTATGATCTGTCGGTTCCACTTTTATATTATAGTGCCTCACCAGTAAATATACTGGGGAGGGACATAATGAACAGGTTGAATATGACGATCTCCTTTACAGAGGATGGCATAATTTGCTCTACTCCAGGGATTAACATGCTCGCAGCACGACAGATTATGCAAGCATACTGTGGACAGACAGCGATTAGGGCGGAGCCAGTAGATGGTGAGCTATTCCAGTATGGAACAGACATGGCATTTGCATGGATGCCAGGGATAGAAGGGAAAATATGGAGGAGGCCAGCAGCCTATCTGTTCCGACCAGAAACACCTGTTAATGAACCAGAAGGAAAGGTGTTTGTAATGGACATTGAGAGCATTATTGCAACAGCTGATTATATTGCTGTGCACGCCCAAGATAAAGAAGGGAGAGCATGGAGGGCAGTGATAGCACTAGCAGAAGGATGTAGGCTGACCCAGGTGTCAGATGAGGAGCTGTTCTCAGAAGAAAAGGAGGAAGGTGAAATGGTGTTCATGATGAGTGTAGAAATATGGCTAAGAGTGGCTCACAAACAAGTAGCACAGAAAATTGCAATGGCACTTGAGGCACCCGCATGCACCCCAGTCCCCTTCTTTAAGGAGGATATGTCAAGGGTGCCCAAATCATTATGGACTATTAGCCCTTATGACGTGGGATGCATAAAAAGCATAGGGGGTGTAAGGATAAAATTGAAAAAAGGTGCCATACTACCAAGAGTGAAACAGTACCCACTGTCAAAAGAGGCAGATGAGGCAATATATGAAACCATAACGGCCCTTATAAACAATGGCATATTGGTCCCCTCAGAGTCACCATGTAACACGGCTGTGTACCCAGTGCGCAAGGCTAAAGGGGGGTCTTGGCGCTTCATACAGGACCTCAGGCCCTTGAACAACATAGTAGAAGCAGAGTATCCAGTAACAGCAAACCCGGCCACAATATTGTGTGGCATTCCAGCAGAAGCATCACGATTTACAGTGATTGACCTTAAAAATGCTTTTTTCTCAATACCATTACACCCAGACTCACAAGATTTGACAAGCTTCACTTACCGAAATACAAAGTGGAAACATACCAGATTACCACAGGGGTATTGTGAATCACCCTCAATTTTCAATAGAGTAATACAGATGGATTTGGGTAACGTTGAAGTGGAAAGCACAGTGTTACAGTATGTGGATGACATAATAATTTGCAGTACAAACGAAAGTAAATGCAGAGAGGACTCGTTAAAAATGTTGACGATATTGGCTGAAAAAGGGTACAAGGTAGACATGGAAAAGATACAATACTGTCAGGAACAAGTACTTTACATTGGCCAACTGATATCCCAACATGGAAGAAAGATTGCACCACAAAGAGCACAGGCCATTTCAAGCACTCCAATGCCACAGACTGTGAGAGAACTGCAGCAATTTCTGGGGCTGTGCAACTACTGTAGAGCATGGGTATTTGATTACAGTTCATACATAGGACCCCTGCTTGAGGGTTTGAGGGAAGCCAATAAAGGGGAGAAAAAGTTGGGGTGGACTATGGAAATGAGGGAGGCCTTTGACGAATTGAAAGACGCGATATCAACTGCTCCAGTACTGGCATCCCCAGACTATGAGCGACGATTTTTTATATTTTCACATTGCGACTCAGCAGTGATGAAAGCAGTATTGGCCCAAAAAACTAGCATGGGCTATAAACCAGTAGCATTTTACAGCGGTCACTTAGACCCTGTGATGTTAGGTCACTTCCCTTGCGAACAAGGTCTCGCTGCAGCTGCTTTTGCAGTGGAAAAAGCATCAGCAATAACCATGGGGTGTCCAACTACACTGTTTGTGGAACATGCACTATTTGCAATATTGAATAAACCCAAGTCCACACTAACAACACAGAGGGCATCAGGTTATGAGATCATTTTGTCTAGAGCTGAACTAGCAATTGTTAGATGTAGCACGGTTAACCCTGCAAGGTTCCTAGCGGAAGTAATTGAGGAGGGAGATTACGCCCATGACTGCACCCAAATAACTGAAATGTACTCATGTACTAGAAAAGTTGAAGAAAACGCACTCGAGGGAGGTGAGCTTTTGTTTATTGATGGGTCATCAACTATTGATCAAGGAGATGGGATACGGAGGACTGGGGCAGCAGTGGTAAAAATGATGGAGGTGCCGGTGTGTGTGGCTATGAAATGTGTACAATTACCACAGCATTACTCTGCTCAAGCCGCAGAACTGGTTGCACTAATATTGGCATTGAAGGAAAGTTTTGACAAACGAGTAACCATATATTCCGACAGTGCATATGTTACATCCACTGTCCACTCAGGGCTATCAAAATGGAGAAGAAGAGGGTTTAGGAGAGCTGATGGCACTCCAGTGCAACATGCCCTCTTGTTGGCTGAACTAATTGAAGTAATAAACGACCCCCAAGAACTAGCCCTAGTCAAATGCACCGCACACACCAATGGTGAAGACCACGTCTCAAAAGGGAATGCAGCAGCAGACGCACATGCGAAATATGCTGCATACTTTGGTGAGATATGGAACCCCACAGACTCACAGAGAGGGAGAGGGAGGGGAATGGCTAGGGAGATGTTGATAAGAGAAGGGTACACCCATCTCCCAGCCACACAGATTATGGAGCTACAAGCGGCTGCACCAATGGCCGAAAAAGAAATATGGGTAAAAAGAGGATGTACAATGTCACCAACCGACGCACTATGGCGCCAGGGTGGCACTGGAAAAGTTATAATACCATTGGCACTTTTAAACACCGCCCTGAGCCAATTACATCACCCAGCCCATACAGGCAAGGAAATAATTGCAGCACGAATTAGAGAAGATTGGTTCTGTCCCGAGTTAAATTCTTATGTGTCGAATTTTATCAGCAATTGTCTCACATGTCAACAGTTTACGGCCGGTCATACCCTAAAGGTGATAAGAGGTACCATACCCCGGCCAGAGGGACCTTTTCGGCATCTCCATATTGACTATGTTGATATGATCAACATATGTCAAGGTAATAGGTATATGATTGTAGTAGTATGCCCATTCTCTAGGTGGATTGAAGCAGGGCCCTGTTCACACCCAGATGCATTTAGAGCAGCCAAATTCCTAGTAAGGGAGGTCTTCCCCAGGTGGGGAGTGTGCGAGGTCTTAAGGTCAGACAATGGCCTGCATTTCGCAAACGAAATGTTCCAGCATATCACATCCTTGCTGAGCATAAAACACAAATTTGCCTGTGCATACCACCCACAGGCTAACGGTGTATGTGAACGCCTGAATGGCCTATTGAAGGAGGCAATTTCAAAAATACAACAAACAACAAAGAAAAGCTGGTTGTATTGCCTTCCATTAGCCCTATTTGAATTAAGGAATAGGCCAGGGTCCGACCACCACCTCACCCCTCACGAGGTGGTTACTGGACGTCAAATGCGCCTTCCCCTAACGCCAACGTCAAGGGCATTCACTGACCACGAAAGTTCAGCGAGTGTGTTAGGTGATGAAATGTATCAATATGTGTCTTCTTTGATTACTAGTGTTGTGTTTGTGTCTCAACAGCTCGAGCGCACACGGGGCGGGTCTACCAGCAATCAAGAAGAAGGTGCCAGTACAGAATTGGAAAAGGAGAACTTGTGCAAACTTGCCAAAGGTGACCACGTGCTACTTCGCAATTTCAATAGGAAGTGGAACGATAAGAGGTTCACTGGCCCCCATCTGGTAGAGGACGTATCAACAAGAGCAGTAAAACTAAAGGACAAGCGTGCCTGGAACCACCTACATGATGTAAAGATCTACAAACTGCAGACCCGCCCCAGCGCCAACGACAGGTCCATTGGAAGAACAGCAACAACATCCCAGACAGCGGAAGGAAGTTCTACCACAGACAACGACCCAATTGTTCCCTTACCGTGTCACTACCCAGCTTCCCCGGAGACAATAACTGACGAAGAAAGGGGTGATCCCCATACTGCCCACCCCATGGTCACACGCTCAAAGAGTAAAAATACTTCCGCCATCTGAGCCCAAACCCCCCGCCCATTGACCCCCAAGTATAGTTATAACTGAACTGAAAGACATTGCCTGCACAAATACACATGTAAACACGTGAATGTTCTCTTTTTTCTCTCGCACATACAGGAACTGCGTATTATTGTATTATTAAGAAAAAAGCTAACTAACAAGTTCACTGCCCAGGCGTAGATGGTACTCCCAGACGATAACTACCCAGAAGAATTGTCACACCAATTTGTATACGAAATAAAAAGGCCAACATACCTAAAAAAGAGAAGGGTACGTGTCTACTACACAGCATTCCTCCTGGCCATAGAATATTCCATGCTCCACCTCCGCCCATACTTGCCGGTCCTAAGAGACCGATCACTTAGAGTAGCGTGGGAGCAGCTCTTCGCCTGGGCACTGAATGACTATTTGATAGGGAGAGCTTAAAGGAAACAAAAAACTAACATTTAATAACAAGCATTTTGAGAATTTTTAGGCGGGCAACTCTAACGTCGCAAGAATACGCTGCCAGGACTGCAGCAAGGTAAGAGCAAAATGCCGGTGAGATTAGCATATGTAATAAAAGTAATAGGGATTTTGATGATCACCGGGTTCTTGGCTGCCTCTGTATGGCAGTACAGCTATGCTATTAATTTTATTGCTGCACCCAAACCTAATATACCCCCGTCCCCTGCTGCAACAGGTGTTACGTCAGGTGGTAGTAGTAACATTGCACCCAAGCAAAATAGAGTTAAACGCAGCACATACTCAGACAATAAAGGTATTGATAATTATATACAAGATTCAGCACACGTCACAAACAACATATGGTACCAACACATGACCCGCATTGGTAAGCAGACAACTGAGGACAGCTGCTAAGTTTGCTCATTAATACCATACGCCATGAGTGCTTCACAACATTTGTTGCCACAGAAATAGATGAAAAGACAGCACAGTGCATAATATACTTGGCACTGTTCCAAACGAAAGGAAGATTTCAAGGGACAGTAGTGCACATGACATGGAAAACACGAGACTCATACCCATATGAAAACAACTTCCTCAAGACCTATTTGAGTTACCACAAGAGCAGTTTACATGCTGAAGCATTCAGATACATAACAAGTGGCCCTGCAAAAGGAGAAACAAAGAAAGTAACACTGCAGTATCTACCATGTAATTGGTACGCCACTGAAGTTCCGGGTAAACAAGGATGCTGGGAGAGGCCGCTGGTGACGATAACAGGAAAGGTGTATCTGGACAACAGCTGGGAGATAGGAGTGATTGGCAGAAACATGGTAACAAAAGAAACTATCTCAACTATCGAGGCACACAATCACCGATGTTGGACGACGTGGATCAAGTATGTACCAATGCTCACGTGGGTAGAAACAGATGAAGACCCAATAACAATACTAACGCTGACTGCGCCCAAGGTATGCTACCAGCATAAAGGAGAGGTGGACGTAGGATATAACACCAATTGTGCAAGTGTGATGGAGTTACCTGAGGGGGGAGCAGGAACAGCAGTAATAATGGACCATTATTGGGCCTGTGGAGAAAAGGCATGCCATACACTGCCTCCCCTGTGGAATGGTGTGTGCACAATGGTGCACGTCAATGTACCATCACTAGTGGTACCTAAGAAGCATGTCAATGTGGCGAACTTTCCCAAAATGGATGAAGGGGACAAGAGAAAAAAGAGATCTGCACCACTTCAGGAGGAGCAAGGGAACAGGACCAACAGCAATGATACTGTCCTAAATAGAAGAAAAAGACAAGGAGAGCCACTGACAGGAAATTACCTATGGGGAAGGTCGGAAACGGCACTAACCTCAATACCGCCAGAACACAGACTATTCAGCAGAGCAGCAATGTTCTTCTCCTCAATAATACACCCGGGACTGCAGGCTTACGCAAACGCAAAATGGCTCCAAATAACTAGATGGGAACTAATGATGACCATCAATTCTACAGTAAATGGGTTTAACGCAATAAAAGAGGAGCTGCGAGCTATAAGGATGGTAGCACTCCAGAACAGATATGTATTGGACCTTCTCACAGCAATGGAAGGAGGAGTTTGTGCAAAGATAGGACAATCATGCTGCACGTTCATACCTGCCAACGATGCTGACAATGGTACACTGACAGAAGCAGTTTCACAATTGGCCCAGATGCACTCCAAAATGATGGATGAAAGTAACGGTGTAAACAAGGATAAGAGCTGGTTTTCACTATTATGGTCATGGATGCCATCCTGGCTGTCAGATGGACTGAAAATAATAGTGGGTTGTACTATTTTGGCTGGAGCTACGCTGATCATAATTAGATTTTGGAAGGCCCGGAAGGCACGTACCACTGACGAGTTGCTCGAAATGGTGGGAATGCACCCCTTGATGCCAGCAGATGACGGCCAGCATACAGGTGTGATAATACAGGAGAGGGAGAAGTTGCGCACCCAAATCATCACCAACCATATAGACCCACCATCAGTGAAGGTCGAGAACCCAAGAGACCCCAGGAGCTACATAGGAAAATGGGTATACTGTACTCCTGGAGGAACCTGTGAATATATGTATTGGTCATTTGAAGATCATGTAAACCATTATGGACATCTAGGAGGAATAACTAAGATATGGCGAGTAAGAGGAGATAACGAGAAGGATATGTTTGTGGTCGACAAGTCGACCAGAGGGGGGACTGAAGTGGGAGAATGGAAGACCAGGCTCCCGTCCTTCACCTCTCGCGCTTGGCCTAAAGGGTCACGACCCAGACACCCGCCACGAGAAGAGTTTGTCCATTTACCAGACGACCAGATACCCTGGTACAGGAACATACGGATGTGTCCATCTGCCTGCCCAGCAGCCCGCACTGGCCATGCCGACACCTGCGGCACGGACCAACTAGACTAAAATCTACACGTCGTTAGAGATGCCATGACGACCTAGACATCGGGAAGCACATCTGTACAAATATACACACTGGACATTCCCACACCGATCTACACGAAGAATATACTCAATGCTATGACGTAGGCGACAGGCATATTCACGGACGTGCATCTTTATTATTTTTACATAGGCTTTCAGAATGCAGAAACGCAAGACGCGTCATGAACTCATCTACAAAGCTTGCTCACGCTTCTCTTGAAACCAGTTACCACCATGAGAGGTATAATGAAGACACGATACTGGTCATGGAACTATATGCTACTATAACCTAAAGCACCAATGCACCAAACGGACCACTTATGCACCAGGCCCAAGTAGGCCTCAAACAAGAGCTCCCGTGGACATTAACAAAGCAAGAGTCAGGTTGCTGATCCTGCAGAAAGAGCCCGGTGAAGCAACCAGCCAAGGTCGCAATGTTGCAAACCCACATTCCAAGAACAAAGCATCAAAGGCACGATGTTGCAACCTCGCACTCCGCGCACCAACGTTAAAGTCACACCTGCAAATTAAACCAGACACACAGTGGAAAAGCAATATTAATTGTGCAGAATTCTGCCTCAAACACGGTCCCTCCCCACGTGACCAAGCCGAACCTGACGAGATGCCAAACCCAGGAGAGAAGAGGCGTCTGGATCCCTCGCTACGAGACACAGGCAGATACACTTGAAAGGCAATGGACATCTGCGACAGTGGGAGCGGTCAGCCTTCCAGCTATGAATAAATCCTCACATTGTCTGCACGTACCCATAATGAAACATTGTTGCAAATTGCAGGTACACCGAGAGCTGGGAACGGCAGTGGTCCCAGGCTGGGAAGCTCACGGGCGCACCAATCAGAACATGGGGCTCTTATCACTGACGCCAGTAATATTAACCAATCCTCAGGAGTCTTCATGTAACAATTCTCATGTATCTAATTGTAGGGACAACCCAGATATATCACCTGACTACCCTTTGTCCACTAACATTGTTCTCTATATGTGTGCTATACTAACCCTACCACTCGAGCAACCAATTAAGAGTGGCGATAGGTTTTTTGTTAACTTTCTGAAGTGACGCAAGTAGCGCGTCATAATACAGTAAAAAGGGCCTGCGAGCCCCACGATTGTGTGTGTGTCAGGACGGACGCGTACGCTCCTTGACCCATCCCTGCCGTTTGTCTAATAAACAGCAGAGTCACCTTGCTCCTTGTGTGTGTCTCATACTCTATCTCATCTGGGATATACACGGGAGGAGTTGGGGCCTCCCTGCCTGGAGGTCTGCGGACGGCCCGGCCGACCCCGGCAGAATTTCCCCCCGACACCGTCATGTAGTTAGCACAGAGATTGATCAAAGTGTGCTATACCGGTGAAAAAATTCAAAGATGTTCTGTATATATATAGATGGATCTCTAGGTCTTCACAGCCACAGGCATCCAATGCATCCAGGATGCTCACTTCCAAGTGGGGGGAAAAGGCGATAGTCCTCCCCTCCACCTCCTAAAAACATGTTTCTAGGTGTAGGAATTCTCTTGTCAGTTGTTTTTGCGTTCCTTCCTTATTAGAAGAATTAACCTACATGTTTTATATGTTTTTATGGAGTTTTATGTAATGTGATCATTTTATGATTGTCAGTTTCGATATGTTTAATAAAAAAACGTTTTAATGTTCATGTATGAATTTTTGGGTATCAGATATACCTCCTGTCATTTTATTTTTTGGGTTTAGAGACCTGTCAGTACATCTTCTTTTTGTATAACATAGATCTTAATAAACACCTTGATGTTTTACTATCATTTTATATCTATTAGTTTACACGCAACAAAGGTTTTATACTGACATACTATAACCCCATACACATGTTCACTTTAATTCATTTTTCTGCATACGCCCTCCTTTACTAGTTTTAGCAAATGTATCTCATCTCATTTTTTAATCCATTTTTGAGTTTGATACGCACTTTTCTTGTTGGCCTTGCCTCAGGAACCCCTTTTGAAGTCTTTTTAGTGCGTGCCCTTCTGCTTCTCTTGGAACCAGGAATCGAGGTATCTATTTCTGTTCTTTATAATCCCATAAATCCTGTTACTTTTATGCATATTGTTTACAACACAGTCCCTCCCCTTACTTTTGCCACTTTCAATGTTTATTTATTTTATTTTATTGGGCATTTGTAAGGCGCTTTTACATCAGGACATTGTGTTTCAAAGTGTTCACAGGGCAAAGGGAGGGGAACAAGGGAACAGCACAGCAATGGAATATGATAACAGTGATGAGCAAAATACAAAGCGGTCCTACTAGGCCTTATTAACATTCGGAGCGTGCAAGTGCAGGGAGAGAGAACGGAACAGAGGGGGTAAGTGCTAGAGGTTCCACAGAGGGGGGAAGTGCCAGAGAGTCAGTTGCAAAGGCAACAGGTAAGTGCCAGGCAGTGACCACTTGGTGGAAGAGGGGTCCCTAGCCAATACAATAAGTGCAGGCCTTTGAGACATCACAGGCCAGTTAGTGCCCAAAGGCAAGTGCAGGGGGAGCTTGGATGCTGCGGGTGATTGGACAGGAGGTCAGGACCCAGAAGGACACATAAGGGCCCAGGCTACAAATCACAATGACAGTGGGGTTTAGCATGGGAAGGAGAGAGGGAAGAAGGAGGAGAAGAGGAAAGTCTTGAGGTGCTTTCAGAACTTGAGGAGATCTGGCTCAAGATGAAGAGAAAGGGGGAGGCTGTTCGAGGGGAGGGAGCCAGCTGAGGAAAGAGAATGGTCACCCCCTCTCTGCTAAGAGAAGCGCTTGACAATCACTGAGTTGGAGCCGGTGGATTGGAGGGATCTAGAAGGAGAGTGTTTGGTGAGAACAAGTTGCAGATAGCATGGTCCCTGACAGCCTTATGGATGATGCAGAGGGATTTACATTTCATCCTTGTACCAACCAGGAGCCAGTGGTGAGACTTTAGGGCTGAAGAGATATGGTCCCTGGGCTTGAGGCCAAGGATAAGTCTTGCAGCCCTATTCTGGATTAGCTGGAGTGGGCGGAGAGAAGAAGAAGGTACATTAAGGAAGAGGCTGTTACAATAGTCAACCCTCAGAGCTCTGGAGACATTAAGCTTCTGGGGAAAAGTGAGGAAAGGGAGGATGCCTCTGAGGAGGTGGAGTTGGAAATGGGTCTTCTTCGCAAGGGTCCAAGATGTGAGGAATGAAAGAGAGAGAGAGGAGTCGAAGATAACTCCCAGGTTCCTGGTTTCAGAGGAGGGAGAAGGGGAGAGCCCACAGAGAGTGGCCAGTGTGAGGTGAGAAAAGGATCTCAGTCTTGCTGACATTGAGACAGAGATCATTAGAGGTGCACCAAAACTGGATAGCAGACAGGCCATCAGGAATGACAGAGGAAGTCGGAAGAGATGCAGAGGGTAGTCTGAAGAAGAGTTGGGTATCAACTGCATAACACTGGAAGTGCAGGGAGCAAGTGGAGATAAGGTGAGCAAGAAGGCTGAGATAGTTGTTAAAGAGCTAAGGGGAAAAGATAGAGCCCTGGGGAATGCCACAAGTGGAGATAGAGGTGGGTGAGGAGAAAGAACTCAGAATAACCTGGGAGGGACGGCCGGTGAGGAAGGAGGTCAGCCAGTCCAGTGCCCGCTCCGAGATACTAAGGGTATCATGGAGCTACTTTATGAGGATGGAATGGTTGACTGTGTCAAAAGCAGAGGAGAGATTGAGTAGAATGAGAACAGCTGGTGAGTTGGAGTCAAGAGATGCAAACAACTCTTCACGGGTGTTCAGGAGAGCAGTTTCCATGCCTCTGGATGCTTGGAATTCAGATTGATGGTTGTGCAGGTAACCAACAAGCTCAGTGTGCTGGATCAGTTGAGGGAAGACCAACTTTTACAGCAGTTTCCCAAGGAAGGGAGTGATAGAGATGGGGCGGCAGTCAGCCAGACACAAGGGGTGGGCAGAAGGCTTTTTTAGGAGGGGGAGCACAAGGGAGTGTTTGAGGGAAGAGGGGCAAGACCCAGTGGGAAGAGTGTGATTGTAGAAATCAGCGAGTGCAGGTGCAAGAGAGCCGATGTCCTTAATGGTTCTGGTAGAGTAGAGGGAGACCTATTTGGAAGAGACCTTCATAGAGCGGACAACTCTAGTGACCTTGTCTGATGTGATAGGAGAGAAGGAGGAAAGAGTGGTTGTGGGAGGAGGAGGGGCCGAAGGTGGCAGGGGGATGGGAGAAGGAGGGGGAGAGGAAGAGAGAGAACGCAGAATGTCCTCAGTTTTAGCTGCAAAGTGGATTGCCAGTGCATTGCAGAGGGGCTGGGAGGTAAAGACTGCAGATGGATTGGCTAGTTCCTTGCAGATTTTAAAGAGTTCAGCCGTGTTGTTAGAAGCTCCAGAGAGGCTTGCTTGGATGAGAGCCCTCTTCTTGGAGCAATGGAGAGACGATATTGCCGTTGGAGAAAGTGACAGGTCAGTTTATCAGAGGATGAGCTTGAGGTCTGCCACTTCCGCTCAGCAGCTCTGCGCTTGCGTTTCAGGGCTGCTAGATCAGAATTATACAAAATGTTACATTTGTTGACAGGTTTCAGACCGATTCTCAAGACAGGGGCAAGAATATCGAGAATGTCACTGATAGCGAGATGGAGATTGTTGAGAGCAGAGTCAATGGTTGAGTAGGTAGAGGGAAGAGGGGGGGAGATGAAGGTGGAAGTGAATGCAGCATCTGACACTTGATTCATCGAACGGATGTCCGCAAACGAGGCAGGCAGAGCTGGGGGAGGTTTGGTCAGAGGGCCGAGAGGTCCCAGGTGGGAGGAGAGGAGGGAGTGGTCAGACCAGGAGAGCCGGGTCGAGAGTGAGGTAAAGAGAGCAAAAGATCAGTATGGATGAAGACATCATGAGTGTTTCCAGCCTAGTGGGTAGGACCGGAGGGAGGGAATCGAGCAGGCAAGAGAGGTACAGAGGTCCCGGAAGAGACTGGAGTCCGTGAATGAAGAATCAAGGTGGATGTTGAAGTCACCCAGAAGGAGGAGTTTAGAGGTGGAAGTCAGGAGAGAGGAGGAGAAATCAGCCCATTCTGAAAGGAAACAGGAGAAAAGGCCTGGGGGCGTGTAGATAGTGGCAATGGTCAGAGAGGAAGTAGGAGAGAGGCCAAGCTTGCAGACTAGGCTTTCAAAGGAGGAGAAGGGCTGGGTGGCACTCAGGGAAGATCAAGGCTACTCTGCCGCCAGCGTGGTTGGGATGAGGTTTTGAGATGATCCTGTAGCCATCAGGGAGAAGGGAGACAAAAGCAGTGACTGAGCTGGCATTCACCCAAGTCTTGGTGAGAGCAAGGACATTGAGATCAAAGTCTTCAAGGAGGAGGCAGATGTTGGAGGAATGTTCAATAGCGCAACGGGCATTAATTGTGGCTAAGTGAAGTCGGTCACCACCCTTGAAGGTTTTCCGGGGTGGGGTACAGGAGGGTGGTTCGCCCGTCAGAGGTGGTGAAGGAGGTGCTGAGGGAGAGGAAGGCAGGATAGCAGGAGCGGGAAGGAAGTTGATGAGAGACGGCAGGTGCCGGTCAAAGGGGAGGAGATTGGGTTGAGGACCCTGAGCTATGATAGTGCCATTGTAATAGACATTAATGATGTACCTCGAGGATGAGAAGCCAGCCAAGAGAACTTCCCACCTAGTTCCAGCATTAATGAATGAGGAAGAGGAGGGAGAGAGAGTGGAGATCAGATGGAGAGTCCAATGGACTGAAGAGGGGACAGAAAAGCGGATATCATTGACAATGTGTCTAGAAGTAGCACTGACATAGGTAATCCAGGATTAGAAGAAAGGAGATCTTTCTTGAACTTTTTTCTTCCAGACTTCATGAGAGAGGGAGGATAGGTAATAGTATTGAGAGTAGGTAGGAGAGATAGAGAGAGCCATGGAGGTGGTCGAGAGGGGAGAAAGTGATAGGCAGAGATAGTCCACGAGCATAAGCGACTCACATGGCCGCCTAGTAGCCGAGAGTAGCGGATAATTTAAAAAGGATACCTAGATTTGAATTTGCCAAAGAGCACTAAAAAGCACAAAATGGACGTTGCAGAAATTTAAAAAGCACATCTAGATTTGAATTTGACAAAGAGCACTAAAAAGCACAAAATTAGGGTTGCAGCAATTTTAAAAGCACACCTGAATTTGAATTTGCCAAAGAGCACTAAAAGGCACAAAATGGAGGTTGCAGCGATTTAAAAAGCACATCTAGATGTTTGAATTTGCCAAAGAGCGCTAAAAAGCACAAAATGGAGGCTGCAGCAATTTAAAAAGCACATCTACATTTGAATTTGCCAAAGAGCACTAAAAAGCACAAAAAGGTGGTTGCAGCCATTTAAAAAGCACACCTAGATTTCAATTTGCAAAGAACACTAAAAAGCACAAAATGGAGGTTGCAGCAATTTAGAAAAGCACTCCTACATATTGAAGTTGACAAAAAGCCCAAAAATGGAGGTTGCAGCAGTTTTAAAATTCATACCTGGATTTTAATTTGCCAAAGGGTACTATGGAGGGTAAAGCCGTTTAAGTCACTCTTGGGGAGGAAGAATAGGTTAGCCACAAGTGTGCATCAGAAAGCAGACTGTAAGTAAGAAGTACAGGGAATAGCCATGTGAAGTGGACTAGGAGGACGAGACAGCAGTCAGGCTTTGCGACAGTGGCAATAGGAGTCAGCAGGCAGCCGGATGGAGGGATTCTGTCCAGGGGCAGGTGGTCTGGCACGCCTACTAGTGCTGAGTGGTAGAAGATTGTTTGAAGATCCAATATGCAGGATATAAGATAAAAAGTTCAGTGTGCAGCGTGGGCTCAAAGATGCAGGTACTTACATCTGTTGCTCAGCTCGGGTCCCTCAGCTTCGACTCTTCCCCAACCGACCAATTCACCTTCCGTCCATGGGGCACCTGCGGGGACTGGACAGGAATTTTGTCAAAAGGGGACTTGTCAACAGTATCTTCTTATACATGTTTTCTTACGTGCTGCTCTCCACAGGAAGCTCTGCAGTCTTCTAGCTAGTGGCAGAAGCGGTCGAACGTCTGGATCTGGCCTAGGTTGCTTAGACCTGAACCATCCTCTGCTACCAAAATGTACTGTAGCACCTTGAAGCATCTCCTGTGCTAGATGGGATTATCAATAAAGATCTCAGACCAAATAACCAGACAGACACAAAGAATATGGCAAAATACTACTTTATTCTCAGTTCAATAAAGCAGGATAAACTGTCAGACATCAGACTGAGGCTCGTACACTCACACACAAACTTGATTATAGAGAGGTTCTATACCCCAATATGCATAATCTATGATGCCATCCTATGTGTCAAACTGTAATACCTATTGAAGGGATGGATTGGTTAGGGGAACATATGTACCTATGGTATACATAGGTGTTAGTACATCCTTGGCTGCCTCTTATCTGTAAGGCACGCCTCAAAGTACCACTAAATATGTATAATACTGATTGTAGCAGAGGAAAGGGCAGCAGATTGGTCTATGCTATATTGTATAGCAGGTTAGCCCATAGACCCTCTGATTGGTTGGCATTTTCACCCAACCTTGGACGTTCAGCTTGTTAGCAGCACATAAGCAAAATTTACCCAGGTGCTTGAGTCAGGTCAGATTACTCCCCACTTTCCCAATTAATCCATCATCTCCAGCAGTGAGAAAAAACAAACAAATACATGTTTTGATTAATGTGGAACTCAGAAACCACTTTTGGTTAAAAATGAGGGTCTCACCACAGGAGTAGGGGTGTATGGAAATTCAGCTTTGAGTAAGTATTCGGCTGAATTCCGGCTGAAAAGGAGATATTCGGCTTCGGCCGAATACTAAATATATTATCATTCAAGCATTTACAATACATTAAGTACTGCTAGCTATGTACCTGGAATCATTCAGGCATGTCATATTTTTCCTTTAAAAGGATCATTAAACAAATTCTGCTGTCACTTTCTTTTGTGACTGAGTACAGGCAGAACAGAGGTTTTAAAATGCAAACAAAGTCCCTGCCCTTCATGTGCTGGACAGACAGACTTTCACCTGGTGGCTTGCGAGGAGTGGAGAGCTGAAGCAAAACGCTCTATATGTTGAATGTATCTCTGGTTTCCTCTGTATTTTGCAATTGAAAACCATTGAGCTGGAACAATAGTTTATGAAGTCGCTATTGGAAAATTCTCTTTTCTTTAGGCACTTATTGATTTGCTGAGGACATGTGTGAGAAATCTGAAAGTTACAGGTTCCAATGCCATCACTTCCAAATCCACATAATATAATGAAATGGATTAATGTAGCTGTTGCAGAGATCGCAGTTCAAAAGCCTGAGTTAAATAGCTCAGGAGGCAGTATGTCTGCCGCAAAGGACTGCATTCAGCCCGCAGGCCCATGTTATAAAGCAAGTAAGATGGCTCTTCGTGGGAAGTGTGCCTCTGGCAGAGATGTGCTTGAAATATAGAAACATAGGGTACAGTTCCTGCCCTCCAACTGTCTCATGGTGCCAACATGAGTCCCTTTGAATTGAGTAAAATTGACAGATGTTCCAAAACTGACAGTCTGAGTGACTCCTTAAACCTTTTTAGGGATTCCTTTGGCTTTTGTGCCAAACAGATGTTTCCATCAAATGTCATTTCCAACAACTTGAATTGCTTGCTGGGGGTGAAGTCTGCTGGCCTTGGCCATGACAATATATGCAGCACTGATGCTGTCCCTATAGATCTTCCAACACAATTCGATGCATTCAAGCTGGTTTATACAGACTCACATGCAGCCTCTTATCCATCAGCAATCAAGTCCATAAAACCATTCCTGATGTCTCACTCAGACAAATACGCAGAAGCATCAGATATCTCAAACCACAGGATGTGAGAGTATTTATCAAGCCTGCAGGAGGCGTTGATATGTTTAATTGCCACATTTCCCAATGCAAATACATTTTTACCTAATGCAGCCACCTTTTGCTGTATCTACTTGAGGTTGCATTGTGAAAGACAAGGCTGATTTTAAGTTGGCCATTATGGACCACAAGGCACTCAGGTGTAGGATGCCTCAAAAGAGAAATCTAATCTGTCAGTGTTGCCTTTTATTTCTTTTTAAGTTTCTTATCGACCTCTGGAATAGAATGTTGAGGGGGTCTCAAACTCCCCCCCCCCCTGCACACCCCTAAAACGACGGATGCCACCCACTGAAGTAGCCCCACAGACCACCTGGATGCCATCACTAAAGTAATCATGAAAAGGCCACATTGCTGAACACACCTGCAGAGACATTAGCCAGTGACAAAACAACACACATGTACTGCTTGCTGACACCAACAAAGCAATTACCATGAACAGCCATGAAAGCAAAATGGAAACCACAGCTGTGTTGAAAAGAATTGGGAAAGCTCTACACAGGGCTGAGGCATGATACACTCACTTTTCTGAGAGAAACAAAGCAGGCCGGGCCGCATGACCAGCCCTACCAAGGACGCTGGGGAGAGAGCTTGAGTCAGCTGAAAAAATACAGTACCTGCAACTACAAAAAGGCCGAAATCCCTCATAAAAGCCAGCAGAGAAAATAATTTTTATGTGACCTGGAGCTGGGGAAGACGGCTCATTCAGACAGATAAGGCCGTTCCCATCAAATTGAAGATAGAAGATGAAAAAATGCAACATAACATGAAGATGGAGCATGCTCCATCTTCATGTTGTGTTGCATTTTTTCATTGTGTCCTTTTTCAAGATCTGGGAAGTCAGAGGGGTCAAACAGTGGGCAACAGGCGGTGCTCTGAGCTCACCTTCCCCACCCATCATTTTTGCTCACATGCTGGTAAATTTCCTAAACTGACAAGGCTTGCACTGAGCTCATGGGGGTGATGCCAGGCAGAGCTACCAGATCTAGACAGACCAATCCAATTTTTTTTCCCTTTTAGACTGTAATTATGCCTATACTCTCCACCCAATCCCATTTTGCCTAAGAGCGAGGAATGTATCTTTTGGTTGGGAGGTCACAGCTGTTTAAAAACTCACTGCCTGCCTGTAATTAGCTGAGAGTGCATTTGGAGCTCTAGAATCCATGTGCGTATATTTGGCTGAATTAATGAAGCAGCAATTTGTCACATTTCTGTACTCCTGTTTTTTGGGCCCTGGTTGCTTGTGCTTTCGGCGGCAAATAGTGTCTCTCCCCTACTCCCCTGCATTACTGCCTGCTACGGAGAGCAGAAGATGGCAGTGGTAGGCTGTGGTGGCAGGCAGGGGGAGTGACAGCGAGTCTGAAGGCTGCAGTAGGTTTATGGTCTTTCCATCAATGGAAATGCATCGAAATGCAAATCCATTGATGGAAATGCATCGAATGCCAATCCATCAAAATGCTATCATTTACATGTAAAAGTGCATATTCATCAAAACCTGTCCATCGAATATAGAAATTGACAAGTTTCGATGGATTTGCACTTTTAAATGTAAGAAATAGCATTTGGATGCATTTTTTTGTAACATTAAAACATTACATGGAGCTGTCCAGTGGTGCAATCTTCAAAGGATGTTGGCAGTGGGCAGCTTCATGTAACGCTTCATTGTTTTTTTTTGGGGGGTTCCCCCCAACTCCCAAGAGACCCCCTAACCGTAATTCTAACCCTTGCCCTACCCCTTACCCTAATCCTAATTCTAACCCTTGTCCTAACCCTAAATCTAACCCTTGCCCTACCCCGTATCCTAACCCTTGCCCTACCCCTTACCCTGTCTTACCCTTGCCATACCCCTTACACTAACCATAATCCTAACTCTAACCCTTGCCCTACCCCTTTCCCTAAATCTAACCCTTGCCCTAACCCTTACACTAATCCTAATTCTTGCCATAACCCTTCCCCTTCCCCTACCCCTTACCCTAATTTTAAATTGAAACGATCCATCGAATATCCATCAAATTTTATTCGATGAAAATGCATTTCGATGGAAAGTATTTCCGTTTAATAAAATTCGATGGAAAGGTCTTAGATGAATTTGATTTTGATGTAAAGTCTAGGTACTGCTGCAGCAGACTTGTGGAGTTGTTGTAAGTATCCAGGAATCTGACAAATATAGGGGGGAAGGAACTGGGGACAACTATGTTTTTGTCAGTTGTTTTGTCAGTAGATTATGGAATATAATTATTGGAGGGTCAACATTTTCATAAAAGTAACCAAAATGTGTCCAATATTCTACTGAAAGTCGTGGGCAGTGGCTACGACAGTACTGTCATACATTCTGTAATGGGCTTTAATAAAAGATAAATGAAATATCTGAACAATCCCTTGTATTAGATTGGTGTCCTGAGATATTGTTTATAGATATTCTGGCAGTGTTATGTACTTATATTTGTGGTGACATCTGTAATGTGAACACACTCCCCTGGGGCCTGGCTCGAGCTTTATAAAACTTCAAAAATAAATACATTCCTGCAGTGATGAGCGCAGCCCGCCTCCCAAGTTTTAGATTGGGATAGCTTGGCAAGAGGGTAATGTTTCGGAAAGATTAACTGTGAAGTAAGAAAGATGGGGGATGAGCGCGGGGGGTTGGCTGCATTGTTGAGGAGACCAATTTGATTGCACGGGGGTGCAGGGGCTGGCTCAGACACTTGTGTAACACAGTGGCACACTTTTGCAAACATATTGCTCTCTGGTATATGAACAGCAGCTCTGCTTTTGGAATGATGGGTACAGAGGCGATCGCAATATACAGCGTACAATATCTCTTCCTTTCAGGGGGCCATTCTACCCCTCAAAATCCTGGATCCAGCAGAGGAGTAACCAAGTTGATCACATGTACGTTCTGCAAATACTGTACAGTAGCATGTCAGGATCATGCTATGGCCCGCTGTGTGAATTATTCATAAAAGTATGTAACCGTGAAATGTTTAAAAAAGTAAGAGTGGTCGAGTAACACAAACAGTAACACAAACAGTTGATCTAGGTCACCTAATTTATAAAGCAGTTGCCAAAGTGACTGGCGAGAATGAGACGTCTTTATGGGAGGGCAAAATGGGCACTTGCCCAGGGCCCCCACTTTGCAGGGGGCCCCCACAAGACTGCCTGATTTAAAGTAAGATTCCATTGTTCACCAGACTTAAATAGCACACGATAGGAGATGTTATGGCATGTTGCTGAGGAGCTAAACCTATTCCCTGTCTGTTTTGACAACTACGTTCTGTCTTGATCAATTAATCATGTAATGATTTATGTGTTCACTGTGGTATACATAGTGTATGTGTTCCGTACGGCACAACTTCTGTAGCATTCTTTCCTTCCTGTGGGAATTATATTGATCATGTGCAATAGCCAAAGTTGAAATCCATATTGATAAATTGAGTGCCACAATGGTTCGACAGTTATCTCAGTTTGTTAAGCACTCATTGCAGAGATATGTGTTCATATGAAAGATTAGAAGAGCACATTCCAGCAAGACTGGCTACACCTTTCCTATTTCTGATGTACATAAACCTACCTGCATATGTACTTGGATTTGCAGCATAAAAGGTGCTATTATCAGCAATATTCCTGCACCAGATACGGTTTGCTATAAAAACTAAAATATCATTCATATGGTGAAGGTCTAGACATTGGTTTGTTCAGATGGGGCATTCTAAAAAAGGGGATCCTTCAAAGAGGAGCATAAACTATTAGTCCAAGAGGTGAATAAGTATCCAAATTCAAGACTGTGGAACCAAAGTGTTCATGCTTGTATCCTGGATTTTGCCAGCAAACGATACAGTGATCCTGGTCAATCATATAATATCTCTTGCATTCCTGTGCTGTCTTCTGTGAGGTTTGACTTCTTGCATGCTGGTGGCATCGTTTAACCCATTACTTGATCTTTCTTATGTAGGCAATTTGAGAGGAAGGGGTGGTAGACAGGAGAGCGTGGACCAGATGTTGTAGGCCTTGAGCAAGTATATTTTAAGGTCTGCTCGTTTGACACAAAAAACGTTTTGCTTTTTGTATAAAAGTCAACGGTTTTTCTGCACATTTATGAATGACAATTTCACAAGCCATTGTTTTGGAAGTATTTAAAGCTTAAACGTACAAAAGACATACATAGATACAATCTGTAAAATCACATTGATTGGTATGCTGGCACTTATATACTTTCCTTGATGATAGGGAGAATGAAGCTAGAACCAGTCCCATTTTCCGTAACACCTTTCTGTAATATTTTGGTTTTAAAAATTGTCAGGTTTGCAAATGTGATTTGTGCACTTTGCAAGTCAGTTTTATGAAGACATTGTTTTAGTATATGGTAAGAGCTGGAAAATAACGTTTTTAAATGCAGAAATTGCATAGTTGGCACAAATCCCAGCTTCACCCCTTAAGCAGTGTGTGATCCTGGGCATCTCATTTTATTTTTTATTGCCTAACCTCTCAGAATTCCCAGTCCCTAAACCTTTCAAAATTTTCAGCCCTTCAGAGTGATTTCCTTCTCAGGGCATGACCTTCATAAAAGCCTCACTCATGGTTTCACTGGCAATGGGGTTGCTTCCACTATAATAGTGAGCATTGATATACTGCACACCACAGGCACTTGTTCCCTTGATCTCTAATGGCAACACTATTTGAAAACCATGTCCCACTTCTAATCTCTGTCTGGATAGAGAAACCTTCCTGGTAGCTCCTAATCTTCATTCAGTGTCCATGCTATGCTATGTGTAGCTTTCTCCTTCCTTACAATTTGTCTCCTCTATCCATGCTTGAGCACTTTTGCATTCTCAGAGGCAGCTAATGTGAGTGCTCAGCCTATTCTGGGTTACATGTACCTTTTACATACAGTCCTGCATTAATACTACAGGCTGCATATCTTCCCGGATGCTAGTGATAAAAAGTATCCTGTTTCTATACTAGAAGAGAAGTAACCTCTTCATAGATTGTTAATGTTGGCCTTCAAATGCTACTTGTTTATCATTCTGATTAGAGCAACAATAAAGAGGTTAAGGGGACATAAAGGGAGTAATCATAATTATTTTGAATGCTGCGAGTCAGCATATCAACCTATAGGATATGATCACGGTGGGGGGGAGGGTGCCACCATATGTTCTTGATCACTTAAGTCCTTTGGTTTGATGGAGGGGGGGCCCAAAGATGTCCATGCCCAGGGCCCCAAGAATGTTTAAGATGGCCCTGATGGCTCAAATGCTTTCTTCCAAGTCTATTGCAGGAAGCAACACCTAATGTGCTTGAATGCAACCTTGTGTCACACTCTCTATCTACTAGCATCACTCCTGTGATCAGCCGATGAATGCACGGGTTCTCGGCCACATTCATTAGCAAGGAGCCACCCAGTGGTGAAATGAGAAACAGCATCACGAAGGTTTGTGTGCCACCTGCTCACAGATAGATTGGGGCCAAAGCATCACTGAAAGCCGTCCTGATCCAGCTTTTTGGGCAGATAAAAACAGTGTGATTTTAAGAACTTGATTACACTTAATGTGAGCACTACTTGGTTTCTGTGATTTGTTAAAATTTGAAAGTCATCCTTTTTCATGAATAGAACTGTAAGACGAAGTTCATTCATTTGCAGTAATGCTACATTTATTGAAATCTGGAATGTCCAAGTGACCTGAAATTCCTCAATGAACAAAATATCCAGCTCTTCTTTTTAACGTATCATAATCTTTTTTTAATGTGTATTGTGCATTTATATTAGCTGATATGAGAACATAAAAAGCTTGAAATAGATAAGGGACTGTGGACAATAACAAGGTTGTTTGAAGAGACTTGACACTTCCACCCCCCATCAACCAATCTCTCCTTCAAGGCACACAGCACATCTCCAAGAAAACTCAAACGGAATGATACTATTGCACCCTTATCCTCAAGATGATGTCCTCAAACTTCAGAACCTTTGCCCAAGCTGTTGTTCTGACCCACCTAAATGGTTGTACTGCCCCTCCTTAACCTCCCAGTCTCAACCTAGCTATGGTTGAAACCATGAAACCTTGTTCAACCTGCCTCATCAAAGCGTAGACAAATACAACCACATCCTACCCATTCTCAAAGGACTACACTCCAAGTCTGCATCACCTTCATGAAAGCCTGCATCTCCCACAAGGCAGTGGGAACGAAGGCTCCTCTTACCTGACCGAGAAACTCAACAGTTCTGGAGGGGAATGCAACACAAGGATCTTTGACCTTGCGTTAGAAAACTAGAAAGTAAACTTTATCATGCTATGCTCCACTAGTTTGGACGGCTTACACCCTCCAGCACTCCATTGCTGTTAATTTCTGGGGGGTTTCTGCCAATCTCCCTCCACCGGCTCCTTGTCTTGCATTCCCTTCCACTTATAGAGTGCACCATTGCTCCCGAGCTAGATTTGCACCATAGACAAGTCTGAGCAACACCATACATAGGGCTGCAGAGTTGGTTTTGTGATGGCTAGATGCCATCCATTTTAGAAACATTTTAGAGAACTAACAATATGCATCAGAGATGACAGATAGGGCCAGGTCAGGATGGCCCAACAAAATGCATAGATCCAAGGGAATGCAAATATGAGAATTCCCCAAACCCATTGGCTGCAGAATAGCAGCCACACTTTGCACCTTGCATGCTGTGGGCGCACCCCCCTCGCAAAACCCATTCAAATTCATGAGAGAATTTTCAGGCAGGAGGCCCCACTGTGCATATACATGTAAATATTGCGTACATTACGACACCTAGATAGTCACTGGGCAACAGATGCACGCGTGGTTGTGAGAATGTTGTCAGTGAAAGTTGTGTGACTCTACCCATCCACTGTAAATCTACACACACGCACAATGTAGGTGTTTTGTCCATTGGTGTGTGGATACACACAAATGGACAACATCTATTGGGGTGCTTGCCATGCGGTGGGGAAAAAAGAGAGCAAAAGTGAGCGATCCAAAATGCTATCTAAATCAAATGCTTCCTGGTTGTAACAAAAACAGATCATACTGAATGTGCTTGCAAATGTTATGGTTGGCATTAAGCTGGAAGCCCAGCTGTTCTAAGCAGACAGTACTGGCCACAACACCATCATGCCAGGATTAAATGTCATTATCAAAACCTGGAAGAAAATAAGGAATGAAAAAACCCCACAAAGTAGCGTACATTAAACCGTGTACACATATTTAAAGAAATCAAAATTCTCCAAAGAATGTATCAAAGTCTTAAATATAGTGCACACCATATAAATGTATGCGGGGATCGAGCAGGGCCTGGTCAAAATGAAGACTGCAATGGGCAAGGTGTGTACATTTCCCACAAAAAACAAAATGGAACTAGAAATCTACCATCATCTGGTGCATTTAGAAGTGGAAACAAGTATTTACTACGCAACTGAGTCGCCTAGTATGCAATCATTTGTATCTGTGAAACATTTCGTAAACAGAACAACTTGAAAAAGTAGATCAGCAACGACACGCCCAGCAGTGGCAATTTGTTGTTATATGTAAATGGTGAATAGACTTACCAATGGAAGTCCAGTCATTCAATATGTGTGCAGATCTGGGCATGTCTAAAATGAAATTCTATAGCCTAAAGCAACTATCATCGCCTTGCTTATTAACTAATAACATCAAATACAGCAATACGATAAATTATCGGAGGAAAACAAGATATTTCACAAATGTGCCTCCGTTAAACATTTAATTCTGAAAAGGCTTTGCAATCCAAATATTTGATTTATTTTAAGGTTTAAGGGGAAGCTGATACCATAAGGGACTCAGGTTATGATTCTCTCATTGAATAAGGACCTATTCGATGGAGTCATACATATTTATATGTTGTGCCGGAAATACAATATATGATTAGGTGCATGCATGATGTTAGTAAGGGGAATAATAAACACTTCAGATACTGCCTGATGGTCTAATGGCAGGCACTGAACCTGGAAGCAGCCAAATAAACCACTCCAGCACAACTAACCATGGCTGCCAATCCATGAAAGCTGCCAAGGGATCATTTGTATTACAGCTAAATGTTTTCTGTTCATCATATCTATTTGGGCATGGCTTTAAAACCAATTTGGCTAATGTTGCTCAGGTGATCTGTGCTCTTTTTACTGCAGTACCTGTTTGAAAATGATATGAAATTGCAATTCAACAGTCTCACCTGAATTTACTATACTAGCTTCTTGTTGATAAGCACAACAATTTACACCACCTTTTATTTGGATCAATGGTACTGGGACATGCATTTCAGTTTATTTACATAGGAGGTACACCCTTCTAGAAAAATATTCCAAGTGAAGTGATGTGTGTACCTTCCACAGTGGAAGAGAGGTGTAGTAGGCTGGAGTTTGTCTCGCAAACAGAATGTTTCGGCGGACTGCGTGCCACACAATTAGTTCTTCTTCTTTGGCAAGGTACTTTGTTAAGCTGAGGGCCGTTTCAATGTCCAGATATCCAGCTCTAAAATGACAAGCACAGACATAGATGTTTTAGTGCATTATATTTCTTAAACTAGCTTAAATACAGGCCTGGAATCAGCAGACATATCCCTTGCATTGTAATTGAAACAAAACTGAAAGGTGAATACTTTACACTAATTGCAAAACAAGGAGGAGGAGGGCTACCGTGTTTATCAGGTTATAAGTGCAGTTTATTTGCATTTCAAAAAGCTAACCGACTTTAAGCAATCTTTGAAGTATAATACATGTGTAGCTCCTGGTTTTATGGCCCTGGCCCGTGAGTGCTAAATGTTAGAATTACCCTGGCCCAGTAATGGACCACACTGGAGCCACCCCACCATCCCAGGGTAGCTGTTCTGCTGGAGTGCTGAGTAAACTGCAAATAAAATTGTTCGTATAGGAAATGGGCCACAATCCTGGGCTCCTGAGACTAAATAAGGCAGAGTAAACCGGAAGGGGGAGTTTTGTTACCCTTACAGGCTTTTATATAAAAATGTGAAAACGTATTAAACAGGTAAACATATCCACTTTCGACAGATCAACACGTGCCCCACTTCAGAGTCCCCATTCTATGTTTGATAATGCATTAATACGAATAGGAGATACCCCTTGCACAAACCCCCGTGTGTCTGAAGTTTAAGCAAGTTCCTATTCATTCCTTCTCTGGGCACCACACTCTCAGTCCCACCCATCTACTTTCCACAAACACATTTCCATTGCATAACTTTAACAAACCTTGGCAGCTGCAGTGTGCCCTTAGTGATACGTTCCCCACTTGTCAGTCATATTGATAAATAACATGACGTGAATCCCAATACCTTGCTGTCTGCTCTCTTCCCCTGGTCCTGGTGCTTGTTGCCTTTGTATATGCAGGGCTCTGTTGCGAGTGCCTGGCACCGGATGTTAAAGTGCCCTTCAGGAGAAGAGCTCATGCCAAGTGCAAACCTGTGCTTTCCTCCCTGGCGGTGGATTGCATGATTAAGGCTTATGGAGCCTTGTGCTGTGGCGGCTTTGGCAGCCCTGTCCTTTTCCTCTGTGGCACTGGATTGAATGATTAAGGCATATGGAGCCTTGTTTGGTTGGGGCTTTGGCAGCCTTGTCACTTTCCAGCGTGGTGGGGCTTGCTCTGTACAGGACTCTGAAACCCGTTCACTTTCCTCTGTGGCAGAGCGTGGGCTATGATGTTCTTCATTCATAGGCTCTACGAGTCCTTATTTCCTCTGCGGGCGGGGAAAGTCCCAGTTGAGCTGCGCCCAAGTCCAGCCTACCTGGGCAGAGCCTTCACTGTTGTCCACCGCGCAGTCCGCACAGAGCTCCATCCGCATCAGACGTGAGTCATGCACCGCTCTCCCCGTCATGCTGGTAGCCGAGCGCAAGCCGCTGGTGGCATCAGGGTCTTCACTCTTCACCCCCCACCCTTTCTGGCCCGGGGGTGGGTGGCCATCCTCACAGGGTGCTGCTATCTTTACCCAGTGGGCCGCCGCATGCCATGTGACCTGGGACTTTCACCTTCTCTGGTCTGCTCAATCTGGCCCAAGGGTGAATGTCCCTGACGGCCCGCCCCGGTTCGGGGATGCTTCACATGGGGCCCCAGGCTGGGGCGTTACTTCACCGGATCGCCGTCCTGACTTGGCCGGTTTTCCCATTCCTCACGGTATGTCCAGATTGGCCACCTGGTGGGCCGTTTCCTACCAGGCCACGCTCTCCTCTCAGGGTCGCCCCGCACACGCGGCCCAGGGCTCCGGTATTTACTTCACCCAGGCCGCACTCCACAGGCAGCCTGAGGCTTCACTTCATGCAGGACTGCAGCTGTCAAATGTGGGCCAGTCAATACCCAGGATGCCCTGTGGGGGAGGAGGGGAGCTCGATTCCGCAGCCTCACCAGGGAGTGCTGATTTACTTTCTTCTTTTTCCTGTGTTTTTGTCCTGCTTTCGGTGTATCTCTACTTGTCTTCTGATCCCGTCTCTCCCTTTTCAACTGTCACGTTGTAACAGTCCTCCTCTTCAGAATGCTCTTCAGGTAAGTCTATCGGCATGGGAGATATGCCCATTGTCCCGCAGTCTCAGTGTTCCATGTGTCCGCCATGCTGGGGAACATGGTATATATAGTCAGGTCAGTCAGTCCAGTCAAGAACATATACATTTAATAAAGACGTTTAAACTCCTTGGCCCTCATTACGACCCAGGCGGTAAGGGGTTTACGCCGGCGTAAACCTCGCCGACCCTTACCGCCTGAGTACGAGTTCTCGTAGCGCCATGGTGATTTTAACGCCTGCTTTTTGCAGGCGTTAAAATCCATGGCGCTAAGGGACCTTGTTGTTAATTACGCCACCGTAATTTACGGTGGCGTAATTAACGCCTTCCCCACTCCCATTATGCCCTATGGGGCAAAAATGGGAATGGGGCAGGGTATATGGGGATTGGGGACTTACCGCCCCGCCAAGGTCGGAATGGGGCGGTAAGTCCGCCAACCACCATGGCGGAGTTGGCAACTTAGCGCCATGGACCATGGTGCTAATAGCACCATGGTTCTCCGCCAAGGTCGTAATGAGGGCGTGTAGTCCCTGGTTGTATGGTCCTGTGTTAAAATGACTGCAGGTCACTAATAGACCACACAGGAACCTCTGCACTGTCCCAGACCAGCTGTTCCGGTGGTGCGCTGAGCAACCTGCAAATACAACTTCTAGTACAGGAGATGGGTCACAAACCTGGGTTCCTGACACTAAATAAGCACAGTACGCACATCACTTTCACAACACACCTTAAGTCCCAATGTGTGGGATGCGAAAGATGTACAGCAGAATGGTGTAACCCCTAAAACGCTTTTTACTGCAGGAGCCAAATGTAGGGCTATGCCCCTCTTGCCCATGCAAAGAGGGAATCAACATTAATTTAAAGATGCTCGATATATAACTGATTCTAATAGCGTGGCCATATTTTCAGCTGGCCAACATGTGAGCAGCATTCATGACTTAGCATTTACTTCTGGCACACCTATAGCTAGCACCCATGCGTCTGGGGGCGTACATGGCAGGTAATGGCCCGCAGCCCGAGCCGCGGCAGGCCCGAGCAAAACGAGGGCCCAGGTGAGGGCTGAGGGCTTAGTCAGTTGCATGAAAAAAGGGCTCTCGCAGATGTGTTAACTGTGTGTTTTATACTCAAGATATGTATGCGCCGAGTTGAAAATGCAGGGATGGCACCCCATACTTCTGCAGCTGGGCAACAAAGTGGTAGGTGCGGAAAGTATTGATGTATTCGCTTCTTGTACATTTATTTTGTTGACGTTTGCGTGGTTGGCTAAAGTATTACTGGAACACAATGCCCAATTACCGAAGACAGTATGATTTTAATCGCCCCTATGCTTGACAAGATCACATATATTAATCCTTTTGAGAGGCTAACTAATAGCCTGTCATGTCATGTCATCTTGTATTTGTATAGCGCCTCCTGTCATATGCAACTGCTCTTTGTTTTGGTGCACTCTTTCATTTACACAATGTCAGTATATTTTGTGGTTATGTATTTGAAAAATAATTTCCTCTCATCTTCAGATGTCACCTGTAAATGAATGTTGTCTTAACATGAATAACTTGTATTGAGGAGAATATTGCCTGACTGAGCGTGGCTATATGGTTTGATTGAGTGCATGAATGTTTGTTGCGTTGGAAAATATTTGCTTCTGTATGCATGTCAACATGGCCGGGTAATATAGTTGAGTGGCAACGCATTTGTCTTGGAAGAAAGACAACACAAAGCGTCACAGTTTGAATCCCGGTCCCGCGCTTAGAGGCTGGACTCCGGCATTAAGCTCAATATACAAACGGATGGTATGCCCCACACCATCCTAGACATTGGGCATTTTGGCATGCATGCTACTGGCAAAGGTTCCCCATTTTGGAGCAGGTATGTAATCCACCAGTCATGTGACACAATACCTTTAGCTCACTGTGACTAGAATGCAGTGCAAAACCTGAAAACGTGCATGCAAAGAACAACTTGCACTTTATCGCCAGGTTATTATGCAAGTCTATGCAAAAGGGTCGAGCACATTCGTCCTTGGCACTTAATTAATGCAATCTTATAACGTCATACGTTTCAATATGCTGGCTTGTTGTACTTAGTACTTGCCAAATACTTTAAAATGTCAATGTTATTTTCATCAATTCTCTGAGAGGTGTAAAATGCTCAATTTGCTAGTTCTTTTGATTGGTGGCACAGTGGTTTATGAGGCTCTTCAAGGTAAGGGCAAAGAGATAGTAATGATTACACCTGAACATGTGAGAGTGCCACATGACACAATAACTGGCATCAGATGTAATTACTGGGACACAAGAAGCTACACATTGCACATGATGCCATCACCTAGACACAATATGAGGCGGCAACATCTACCTGATTACTATAATAATCGCTATATGAGGCAATAGCTGCTGGCAAAATACATTGTATTACTGTTCCTTTTGAGGGTGCGCTTGGCATGCGACAGCAGCACTTATACCTTATATAAGATTATTAAAACAGGTATATAAGTACTAACTGCCATTATATAGAAGTACTGAGGAATTTGAGGCTCCCCTTGGCACATGCTAGGAGCACATGAACGCATGAGGTGGAACTTACCTATCTTTGCTATACCAAACATTGCAGGATTTCTCTGGCATTGGATGGCAGTAGTTCGACATTTGCAGATGCACTTGACAAATTATTAGTATTTACATTATAGTGCTGAACATGAGGAAAACGATACAAATAAATGAACAAATGCAGAATTCCATAACCAATTCAACAGGAAGAGAGTGACAAAAGGTGATTTCTTAGATAGAGCAAAAGAGAGAAAAAGAGGACAGCGATTGAATGGCTAGCGGAACACTATTCGGCAGGGACGTCATTTGGGGGTCGCACCTGGGACCCCTGAGGTCTCCCATTCTACTGCTAAAAAAATGTTTTTAAAAAAAAGGAGTTTTCTTTTTTTTAAATCCATCCTGGGCTGTTGCCAGCGCCATGTGGCTCTTTGTTTCTGGAGTGCTGGCTTTCTTGTCCGGGCCTATGGGGATTCTGAAAGTGTAACACTTCCAGCAGTGACCCTAAATAAGAAATAATAGGAATAACAAATAATGTGTCTTTCTGGAATTCTGTACAATAACAGCAAGACTCATTAAAGGTTTATATCAGGCACACTTCAGGGGATGAGTCACTGATTTAGTCTGTTCTTAAACACCTCAACTCAGCCTTTCATCCTTCTGAGGTCGATAAATGAGTACCAACACAGGTTGGGTGATATTTGTATGTTTATTTGTCCTATATAAAACGCTTAAGCATAAGTGCTATATAACAACACATGATTATCATTTGGCCTTGGATGTCTGCTTCCCATCACAGTAATTTGGTAATATGGGCATATACCCACTGATATTAACGATACATATGGTGATCCATTCTTTTATAAAATGTATATCACCATATTCCAGGCTATGACCACATTACTCCTTGTGGATTAATGGAGAGAGCTACTTCCAGACCAGCAGGAATATACATTCCATTTGCATATTTACGAGTCCATCTCCTGCATTGACTATTGGTTGTGCTCACCTGAATACATCCCAACCATGAGAGACTGTGTCATACTCCCTCGCTCATTGTCTGACCACTCTCCAGTCCTCCTAGAACTACAGTTGGTAGACATAGATCACAATCTACGAAACTGGTGAATGCCTCCAGCACTACTGAAAGACGAATCAGTGATAGAACCTTTAAGATCGGACATAGTTGACTTCTTTGACCGCAACACTGGATCAGTGAAATCGGTTGCCATGGTCTGGGAAACCTTTAAAGTCTGGCTGAGGGGGCACCTAATATCACAGTCACAAGGTACTCTTAGAGCAATAAGGAGAGAACTGAACCAAACCGAGCATGCACTAAAAGAACTAGAAAATACATATGAACGAACACCGGGGATTGCTAAACTGAAACCATTACAAGACCAATTATCCAAATTGAAGGCGCTAGCAGAAGTCAAAGTTTTTTACATGACACAGCCGATAAGGGCCAGGAGGAATGGTGAGGGAAACAAAGCCAGCAGATCTATGGCCAATCTTATCAAATACGAACAAGAGATGAGGCAGATCATGGCTATAACCGACTCAGATGGGATTGTACGCACGGACACCCATACGGTGAATGAGGTGTTCTTGAACTTCTACACTAAACTATATGCAAATGCAGATCTAGTATCTGCGGTAGAGCTCCAAAAATATATGGACTCTTTTCCGCTACCCGTGTTGGATCCGCTAGACAGAGAGACACTAGACCTCCCCCTGAACATAGAGGAGATTGGACAATCTATTAAGGACTTACAAGCGGATAAAACTTACAGCTCAGACAGTCTCTCAGCAGACTTCTACAAGTCATTTAATGCGGAACTCACCCCTAAATTACTGGAAGTGTGGGAAGAGGCCTTGGGGAACGGAGCACTAACAGAATCCTTGAAAGAGGTCATAATAAGGGTCCTTCTCAAGCCACATAAGCCCCCACATGAACCCACGTCCTACCGTCCCCTGTCCCTGATAAATGTAGATACCAAGATCTATAAATAGCCAATCGCGTACTATCCTACATGAATAAATTAATACACCCAGACCAATCAGGGTTCATCCCCATTCGATCCACCGCTTTGAACCTCTGCAGATGTTTTGCTATCACCTCACAATTAGACCCAGATGCAAAAATAGTGGCGGTCGCTCTATATGCTGAAAAAGCATTCGACTCCGTATCATGGAGTTACATGTATGCCATTCTATGTAAAATGGGTTTCGGTTCGGGATTCCTGAGCTATATACGGTTGCTATATAAAGACCCTAGGGCCAAAATCAGATCCAATCAGACCTTATCATCAGGGTTTAAATTACACACAGGCACACAACAGGGCTGCCCACTCTCCGCCCTCAGGATTGCACTCACCATAGAAGGCATAGTGGCAAGATTGAGATATAAACACGCCTGGAGGAGAATCCGCATCGGGGCTCCCACAATTTATTTTGTTATATGCCAATGATATCATGCTATACATAGGAGATCCTGAGGCCAACCTACCCCCGGTGATGCAAGAGATAAATTAATTCGCAAAATACTCAGGATACAGAATTAACCAGACTAAATCAGAGTGTCGGCTACCTGCAGACCGAAAGACATATGGGGCCCCCTAAGTAGATATCTTAAAGCCATCCAGGAAGAGTCAGACGAGGACACAACCTGGTCCGACCAATTAATAGGTGCATCCAGAACTGTTTAAATACCACTAATCGTTATATAATCAAATGTATGAGTGAGGAACTCTGTATTAAGTCCTTGTTGTACTGTACTCGTCAGCTAAAAATAAAGGTTTTAAAATAAAAATAAAATGTATATCACATTATAGTGATATCGCAATCATATTTTTTGTAGTGTACTTAGGACAATGCTGCGGGATGCCACTTCCTGTTTTGTCAAGGGGTGAAAGGTCATGTTCCATCACTTCCCGTGATGTCGATTTGGGGTGGGGTCAAATGGCACACCTTCCTGTGATGTCATCAGAGGTCAAGGGTCGTGTGATGCCCCTTCCGCTATACCTGGCATTTTGGTGAAATGACGTCCCTGCTATTCCAGTGTTTTGGTTTTAGTAAAGAGAAGGAAAGAAAGCAGGATTGAGCACATGGTGGTCGAGAAACAACTAAGCAGAACTAGGATGGGGATTTCAGAGTATGAGGGGAGAATATAAGCAGATAGCAGTTAAGGTGGAGTGAAGACTCTTAAAGACAATGCAGGGTAAGTGAAAAAACAAGCAAGATTTAAAGGTAAGCCAATGAATGAGTAAAACAGAATCCACTGATTCATGAGGTGATAGGGAGAAGAGCAGACAGAAAGATGAGCTACAGATGGAACAGAGATTAGCCAGTTAATATGCAGGATGGCCAAGAAGAATCGTAGAGCAACAATCAAGAGAAGAAAGAATTAGAACCGACGCTAGAGGTTTGGACACGGGAAAAGAAAACAAAGGGCCTTACAGATCCTGAATGGATGGAAATGACATCCCAAAGCAGCAAAGAGATGGAAGAAAGAGAAGTATCAAATATTACTCCAAGATTATGGGCACAAGTCGTAGGAGGAAGCAATCAGGTAGGAAAGGAGCTAGTCAATAAAGGCACAAGCAGACGAATAGTAAAACCATAGAACAAGAGAATCTTAGCCTTCGGCATGAGGTGCAAAAAAGTATCTGGCATCCATGACTGCATGGCAAGCAGACAACGAGAGAGTGGCATGAAGAGAGTAAGTGAAAGAAGAAAATGTGATGCCAGCACCATGTGAAGCTGTACCCCATACATGGTAACTATTTGAGCTCTTCAAGGCATTAACTGACATGACAGGTCAGTCCTGCGTATTTGAGATGGCACCTAGCATATGATGACATCACCTGGACACGTGAGGCTGTCCCCTGCATACTGTGACTCTACCTGACATGTGAAGCTATAACTAGTATGAGAAGGCAGTACCTGCACATAGAAGACTACATTAAGCATATTAAAGCAGCACCTAAGAATGTGAGACTCTGTTTAGCATTTAATGAGTATACCTGGTGTGTGAGGCTATAGCGAACATAACATGGAAGTCACTAGCCATACAAGACGTGACAATCATATGAAAGTGCACCTGGCCTAAGCTGCTTCTGCTGTACGTACACCTGATATATCACGACAATACCTATGGCATATTAACGCAGTACTCTTTGTGGTCGGTAAGACACAGGAGACGGACAGCTGGACATTTTTCAAAGGGCCTCAATTTTATTAGAGTAAATAAGAACTGCCTCCCCTAGCCCGACTTCTAAGGTGGCGGTTCCCTAATCGAATACGGCCTCCCCAAATGTCTCTCTCGAATTCGGTTCAGGCCTTAACCTGCTCAAAAACAAAGTTCTAATGTTGCTCAGTTTCTCACCTGGTTTTCAGGCCTATGCTTCTCTGTGCAGCTCACAACAAAGGTCCTTTACTTTCTAAATAAAAGGGCACTCCTGACCCCTCCCAGCAAAGCATTGCTCAAGATAGAAAATGTGTTCTTCAAGTGTACAATTTGACTCTGCAAATCCTTGAAGTCAAGTTCATCCCCTCTGGGGTTTTTCGTACCCTTTGGCTTCTGGTGATCTTTCATGGGTTAATGCATTCAGGTTCACCCCCTCTTGGTGGTTCTCTGGCTCTCTGGTTTCTGGTAATACATTGCTGGTTATTGATTTTGGGCTCACCCTATGGGGGTGTTTATTTTACTTTCTGGTATCCTATAGTCCAACAATGGTGTTCAGATACCTTTACCAGTTTCTTATTATCCTCACTCCCCTTTGGAGTGTTTAGGAGCTCGGGTGCTCTCCTCCCTCGCCTCCACGCAACCCATGTATCTGCTTCTCTGCAGTGTTCTTCTGCAGGGTAGGCAGCAGCTCCTGTAGGATGGGATTTGCGCTTCTTGGGTCGTTGGTTCTCTAGTTTTGCTTCTTCATCTGGGCCCTGTAGTTTAGGCATGCTGAGACACTTCGGGACACGAACGCTACAGATGGCGCTGCACGCGAGGACTGAGGCCGTGCATGGGCACGCCGTAACTCCTAGATGCTCGCAAACCCGTGGCCTGAGAGATCAGCGACCGCATTACTATTCTGGACTATCTGCCAGCACACTGATATGCCATTACGCGTACACTGTCGTTTGCTCCTACTTTCCTGGGCAGCCTCGGAAAAGAACCATTGCATACCAACCTACATCAGTTTTGGCTTTTCGTGGATCTAAGATCACACATGGGGCCTCATTACAAATCAGGCGGTCCGGAAATAACGGTGGCGGTAAACCCGCCGCCACTGTTGTTTCCGGACCACCTGATCCCGACTCCTGCAGGCGGGAGGTGATGTTCCCGCCAGGTTTGACCTGGCGGGTTTAACACCGCCCGCCTACAGGCGGACGAGGAAACACCGGCAGCATTACGAGATGCTGCCGGTGTTTCCATGATCCCCATTCCCATTGAGTCCCATAGGACTCAATGGGAATGGGGATTAACACCATTCCGCCTCCATGATTCCCGGAAAACCGGGGTTGTAATGCCCCGGTAATTCCGGGAATCACGGAGGCGGAATGGTAATACGAGTCCGGCGGTAACCAGGCGTTTTTACCACCTCGGTTACCGCCGGACTCGTAATGAGGCCCATGGTCTCCGCGCAAACAAGAACTTGCAGCATTCCGCTGCCATATCATCATTCCTTGCGCCTACTTGTAAGAGGGAAGCGCGTTCTCCCTGCCCTCTGATCAGTCAACTTGAGACCAGACTACTTAAGACCTTTAGGAAAATCCACATGTAGCAAGACCCACAGTGATACGTGGAGTCACCAGGCTCTGCGTCGTGGACGTGCCCACAACCTAACATTTATAGTCTTAGGATTTTGAACTGTTTGTCTTTAGCACTTGCACTTTGTTAACTGCATGTTACAATCTTGAATAATTAGCCACTAGATGGGCTATACCCGCACAAAGCATAGTGCTTTGCGAATTTGCTCTTCACAGTGCATAACGTGTACCCCAGACAGTCCCTGATGAATTTCCCTGCACCATATTGCACTTTGTTTTAGGAAAGGAACATGTTGGATGAGTTTTGTTGTGAGTATGTGTATGAATTGTTGATGGTGAGAGTGAATGGAGTGTTGAATGCAGTTTAACTTGCGTATTTACACAGCATATGACACTTTACTGACACCACGGGCAGTACAGGACTGTTAAATTGTAAGCCCAATACACCAACCAAACCACTGTCTGTTTTTCATTGTTGCACTGATTTATTGTTGTAGAGCAGAAACTCCAGGAGGGGGAATGTATTTTGTGATCTTGTCATATCCTTCCTGTGAGGTGTAAATCTACCTCAAATCTTTTTAATAATTGTTGATTACTGTATGGTGCTAATTTGCACATAAATAAAACTGTTTATATTTTTTTGAGACTGTTGCCCTGCCTCATAATTTAATGTACTAGAGGCAGTTGTTCATCGTGGCACACTGGGCAGCCATTGAAATGTATGCCCATCTAACCCTGATTTATGTTTCTAAAGGTGTTGTACCTTAATGAGGGTCGGTTAGAAGTGGGCTCTCCACTCCCTCAACCTCTTGTTGTGTTGATAATGCTGGTATGTTGTGTCAGTTCAGTCTCTCTGCCTCAGAGACCTTGGTGCCTGGGGCTGTCAGCTCTGCGAGTCCTGCTTCCACGATGTGCTGGCTCTGCACTGCATCATAGGCTTCTGCTCAGAGCAGCGTTGCTCGGACTCAGTCCCGGGTCCGGCCCCATGGCTGGTTCGCTCGGCAGCAGCTGCTCCTCTCCAGGTAAGGGTCTCAGCCCTTTTCTTGGGTTAGCGCAGGAGGATCAGCAACTAACCCAAGCACATTTAAAGGCCCCTCTAAACTTGTATTGTGATCATATCCCATATAACCAACATACACTGAGATCACTGGTGTTAAGGGATATGTTGTAGCCATATCTACTGGTGATCTCTTGTACCCTAAGGGGTGGTCACCCCAATGAGATCCCACTAACACTGTCCCATAGTGTTTTGGGTAAAGCGCTCACCTCTCTGGCGGCCCAAAAGGAGGTGGATACCCCTTGGGTAGACAGAACAAACTCCCTTGATTTTTCACACCTTGCTAAAATATGGTTGGTAATTAAAATAGTAATTTTTCTCCTTTCATAGATGTTTCCTGTTTTCATAATCTCAACCTTTATTTTTCATACGTGGTGTCGCTTCCTGTGATGTCATTGTGGTGAAATGTTGTGTGTTGTCACTTCCTGTGATGTCATCAGAGGCAAGGGCGGTGTGGTTTGTAACATCCTGCGATGTCATTGGATGAGTGATGCCACTTCCGCTACTCCTGGCATTTCATTCAATTGACACGCCTGGTGTGAGCCTTCAACTACCGTTACTTGGGATTCCCTCAGGGAAGTGAGGGAGGGATTTTGGGATGTGAGAAGCAAGTTAATGTTGGGTAACCTGGAAAAAATGCCCCATGTGTATGGGGGATGGAGTTTTATGTTGCCTCAAGTTAAAAAAGGAAGTCAGGAAGCTGTTATGCAGTTTGGAATGGGATGCCTCTCTCTGGACTATCTGCTAAAATGGGCACAGCATCTAGAACCAGACTATAGGAATGCCATAATAAGACGGTTGAAACTGTGGCGCAGTTCTCTTTCTCATGCCAGTGGAGGTGGAAATGGAGCCAACCTCTCTTTAGATCAAACCCTGTTTAATGTGTAAGGAGGTTGCTGAATACCATGCATCCACTAACGATGAGAATTTGCCAGAAGTAATGACCTGCTATCTAACTACAGCCTAGCACACAAGAAGAAACTCTGCTCCCTATACTGGTATGCCTTGCTAAGACAGACCGAGGGAGAGCTGTAAGAAAGTGGGTTTGTTTTTTTAAATTTGTGATTTTGATTGCTCATTTCTTAGTTTCGTGTTTTCTTATTTTATTAATTGAGGTCTACCAATCATACATTTAGTGTAGATTTCAATTGTTAAATTGCAATGTGTTATATAGTTTAATGGCTCCCTGTTTTCTGTACTCATTTTGACACATAAATACAGACGAAAATCATTTTGTTTCCTTTCATTATTTATTTGTAAACATGGAAAAAGCGGAAATGCATGCCACTTGCTCAGCTCCCAAAGTTGCCATTCATGCCTTGCAGACCAATGTCTACGCAATTTAATAGAATAGAGAGGATACAAAAGGGATGTATTTCCTTTTGGAGATGATTAAGAGGCTACATTAAGAACAAGGACTGTAAGGAAGGAGCATGGCGGTGAAGGAGAAGGGTTGTGACAATGGAGAAGCACTATGTTGAACTGTGATGAAGGGGAAGCACTGTAACAAAGCAGAATTACTTTTACAAACGAGAATTACTGTGATGGAAGAAAAGGAATGTGATAAAGGAGAAGGACTGTGATGAAGAAGAAATAGAGGGATGAAGAGCTGATGATGGACAAGGACTGCGATGAAGGGCCGATGAAGGAACATTTCTGTGACGAAGGACAGTGATTAAGTAATAGGACTTATGCAAGACAAGGACCATGACACATGAGAGGGACCATGCTGAATGATTAATGCAGGAGAAGGACTTTGGCAAAGGAGAAAGACTGACGAAGGAAAGGAATTTCGACAAAGGAGTACTGCAATAAAGGAAAAGCCCTATGATGAAGAACCGTGACAAAGGAAAATGTCTTTGGTGAAGGAGAAGAGCTGTGATGATGGACTGTGGGTTACCTCAAAGGGGAAGCGGGAGCATTATCAAGAGCCACTGTCGGGGGCGCTGTTGAGCAGCCTGCAAGATGGCTGCCTAGCGTAAGAGCTCTGTGCCTAGCCGCCTCTTATCTGTTGACATCTGCGGTTCTGCCTTGGACCCTGTGTACCTGCTACGATCCCTGCACTGTGGCCAACAAGCTCTATCCGCACGTCGAGTTCTGGGAGAAATCGGACTCTCGGAACTGGAGATTCTTGTCCCGCCGTGCCTCGCCGCCATTGGGCCTACACTGGGCCTTGATCTCATCGTGACCTGACCGGGTGCCTCCCGTTGGACCCGCTGCTGGCTGCCCTGCCCCTGGCACCTTGGGGCACACACTACACTCGTGGGCCGGCTCACTCCTGCCCCGGTCCCGCCGGACCGTCCTTTCTGCTAGGGGCCTAGGCCGCTGACGACCGAGGCGCGCCGGCGCCCCATCTGCGACCGCGGGTGGCCTGGGCTGGGCTGCCTGGCGCGAGCCGGTGGGGACTGCTGTCGTGCCCTCACGGGATCTCTTCAATACCCGACTCACTGGCTTCATCGACCGAGCTTTGTCGTGCCCTCTGGTTCTGGCCATGTCGAGTCGCTCCAAAGGATCTGCTAAAGGGGGTGCCATGGACAAATTCACTAAGACGGTCCCTCGACCGGAGGTGGGCCACACGTCGCCTCTGCAGGAAGAACTTGACAACGACCCTAATCCGGGGGTGGCGGTGCCGGACCTCACTGCCATGATGGAATCGATGGCTAAGAACTTTGCCTCCTTTCATGAGAAGCTTGACGATATCAATGCGAATGTCGCCTCGCTCAAGACCCGGGTAGATCAGGCTGGATCGAGAATTACTGAGGCCGAAAACCAGATCTCTGCTAATGAAGATGCGATACACGTAGTTCAGGGCACAGTGGCCACCTTATCGCGCGACAAGAAGAATGTTAAAGCAAAATGCGATGACTTGGAGTCCCGCTCCTGCAGAAACAATCTTCGCATCATTGGGGTCCCTGAAACTGCCCTGAATGGGCGCATTGGAAGATGCAGTCGAACAACTAATCAAGGACTTTCTGGGGGACCCAGACCTTTCCCCTTATTTCACGGTGGAGCGGGCTCACCGGGCCCTTGCCCCGCGACCCGACCTGGTGACATCCCCAGACCCATTATAGCCAAGATTCTTAATTATCGTGACAGGGACCTCATTCTTCGCCTGTCGCGGGAGAAAGGGGAGCTGCGACTGGAGTCTCATGTCATCAGGATCTTCCCAGACTTTTCTGTGGTGGTGCAGCAGGAGAGACGCCAATTTCTTGGCGTCAAGAAAATGCTCAGGGAACGCAATCTACCGTATGCCATCTTATTCCCGGCTCATCTCAAGCTCACTCATAATGGCAAATTGTACTTTTTTACAGTCCCAGACGAGGCAGCGAAATTCATCGAGATGCAAATACCCCTTCAGGGCACTGGAGAAGGCTGAGTGGACGCTAATCAACTGTGAATGGCACAGACTGTGGACACTTATTGAACTTGTTTACTCAATCTGCACTGTGGTACTGGTAAGGCTGCTCTGTTTACTGTGACGCTCTGCCCCTGCAGTCCTTGCGTGCTTCAGCGTTTGTGCACACATCCTTACTACGCACTCCACAGAGCTGGTCTCACATTGTTCTGTTGTCCTACCTCAATTTCTGGCCTCCTATTGTTCAGGTCCTTAATCTCTCAGTTATATACCCTGTTCCCTGCATTTGAGATGTGGGGATGTACGATATTTGACTGTCGAAACTGTTTTGGTCTATTTCGGAACCGCAGGGGCTCTCGTATGCGGTCCCCGATTACCCGCTTCGCGGGCGGGGCCTGCGCCGCGAGTCCGCCACCACTGCTCGTTTTGCAACTGAGCCATTTGGCTCCAAGCGTGCTGGTGCACGGCAACGGCGCACCCCATTGCGATTGCACTGTTTTTTCTCAATTTTTTGGTGTGTGTTGGCCCCAGTTGGGCCTCGGGGCAGATTGGGCCAGGTTGGGGACGGCAAAACTGTGCGTTGTTAGGGGTGGGTGATCTTTACACTGCTGATCCATGGTTAGTGGTGAGGGTGGGGGGTGGGAAAGGGGTTGTTTTACAAAAAGGCACACAAGGTTTCGCGGCGCGCATGCTGAAGAGCCCCATGCCCACTTGCTGTTCCAACTCTGGGAGCTCATACCATCACGGGAGCTGGGATGTTCACTGATTTATGGGTACTGTGTCTGTAGATACCTACCTCTGAAATGGCTACAGTCATAATGTCCTGGAACATTCGGGGGCTGAGCAACCACACTAAGGCCCGCAAGATCGTTGCATATGCTAACAGACACAATTGCAAGATATTGCTTTTACAAGAGACACACTCCGATGGCCTCATTCCGAGGCCTGTTGCCCCACCATGGGGTTCTGCCAGGTTCTTTACTTCTTACTCCACACAATCTAGGGGCATTCTCACAATGATCCACAAATCAATTAAGTTTGTGGTGCATAAAAGCTATGTTGATCCTGAGGGTCGTTATGTTATAATACACTGCACACTGGTCAATAAAGAGTACTTGCTGGTTAACACTTACTGTCCCAATGTAGACTCTCCGGAATTCTTTGACACTGTAACTACCATACGGCTGTGCTTCGTAGGGGTGCAGATCATATGAGGGGGGGAACCTGAACCTTATACTGGACACTGCCCTGGACAGAACTGCAACTACACCCAGAGCTCTGTCTGGCGCGGCGCACAGGCTGCATGGCCACATGCAGTCGCTCAACATTTGTGACGCCTGGAGAACACTTCACCCCCAGCAGCGGGACTACACTTATTACTCTTCTGTACACGATAGTTCGTCCAGGATAGATCTGTTTTTGGTCTCGAAAGAGGTCATGGGTAGGGTGGAGGATACACGCATTTTGCCCCGCACATTCTCGGATCATTCTCCAATCATACTGTCCTTGCGGCTGGGAATTCCCATCCCATCACTCTGCACCTGGCGCTTTAAGTCTGAAGCTCTAAAAGACATTGGGCCTCATTACGACCCAGGCGTTAAGGGTTAACGCCGTCGTTAACCCTTAACGCCTATTCTGATTTTAACGGCTGCTCTTAGCAGACGTTAAAATCCATGGCGCTAACCTGCCATGATGCTAATTACGCCACCGTAATTTACGGTGGCGTAATTAGCGCCTTCCCCACTCCCATTATGCCCTATGGGGCAAAAATGGGAATGGGGAAGGGAAAATGGGAAATGGGGATTTACCGCCCCACTCACCTTGGAATGGGGCGGTAAATCCGCCATCCACCATGGTGTAAACGTAGTTTACACCATGGTGGTAAAGTTGGCGCAATTAGCGCCTGGGTCGTAATGACCCCCATTGTGTTTAAATCTGAGATTCTAGCAGACATTGAGTCCTTCTTTGAGCTTAACTCTCTTCAAGACACAACCGCTGCGGTCAGATGGGAGGCTTTTAAGGCTTACATTAGGGGCATGTCTATTTCCCGAGAGGCAGGGGTGTTGAAAGCTATTAGAGCCGCCCTCGGGCGATCTGAGGCCAAACTGAAAAGGTTGGAGGAATGTTGCTCCTGCGGGTCTGACCCCACCACTCTGGCCCAAATCTCTGACGAGCTCCAGGTGTTTAACACTTTAGCGACCAACGAAGTTCATTATTTCAGCCGCCCGCAGGCCGCTAGGAAATTTGGAGAGGGGGACTGACCCGGCAAGACGCTTGCAACACTTGTGAGGGGGGAACTCTGCCGCACGCAGATCACTTCCATAAAAGATCAGAACGGTGACGCTCAATGGGCGAACCATCAAATACTTGATATATTTACTGAGTTCTATAGATCCCTTTATTCCCAGACCGTAGAGCACACTGAACAACATATGCGAGAACTCCTTGACCAGATCCCCACCACGGAAATTTCCCCACAGACCTGAGACCAGCTGGATACCCCGTTCATGCTAGACGAGATAGTCTCGGCTATCTCAGACTTGCCCATAGGCAAGGCGCCGGGACCTGACGGCCTCACGGCGGACTTCTATCGAGAGCACGTGGCTATTCTGGCCCCCCGGCTGTTGGAGGTATGGAATGAGGCACTCCGAGCCTCTATCCTTCCCCCTTGCATGCGGGAAGCGGCCATCACGGTACTGCTCAAACCAGGTAAACCTGAGGACGAGTGCGGGTCCTATAGACCTCTCTCCCTTATGAACCTAGACACAAAGATCTTCGCTAAGATCATTGCTAACCGCTTTCTGCCCATCATGACGCACGTGGTACAAGAGGACCAAGCAGGCTTTGTCCCCGGCAGGTGTACCTCCCATAACATCTGGAGACTATTCAATGTCATGTCCCGTATAGACCAACACGTCCAGGCCGTAGCGGTTACGCTGGACGCTCAGAAGGCCTTCGACATGGTCTCTTGGAAATATATGTGGCTGGTCCTCGAAACAATGGGCATCGACCCTAACATGATAGGGTGCATTAAACTATTGTACACTTCCCCCGTTGCGTGGGTACGAGTCAACTCACTAACATCCGAGATGTTCACTCAATTCAGAGGCACCATACAGGGCTGCCCCTTCTCCCTGATCCTTTTCGCATTGGTGATAGAACCGATGGCGGACTTTATCCGAGCACGGCACGCGCGTAAAGGAGTACAATTGGTTGACGATCCTGAAATAATATCCCTATATGCTGACGATGTCCTATTATACGTCAGAGATCCCACAACCCATCTGGATCCCATACTGAGAGACATCACCCGGATTGGCACCCACTCCGGATTTACGATTAACTATTCCAAATCAGAGATTTTCCCGCTCACTAAAGCTACCCTGCAGCCCACCACCGAGTATCCCCTGCACTGGGCCCCGGAGGGTGTGAGATACCTTGGGGTGCAGATGTCCCTCACTAAGCCCACCCTGCTTGCCGATAACTACTCAGCCGTAGCACGAACAGTTGAGACCAAAATTTCACGATGGCGCACTCTCCCGTTGTCCGTCGCTGGTCGTCTATCCCTTATTAAAATGATCTTGCTCCCCAAGCTCTTATACACCTTTTGCAACATTCCTATATGGCCCGGGAGAGCTTACTTCACTAAATTGCATACGCTCTGCACGCAATTTCTCTGGCACTCCGGTGCGGTGCGCAAGAAGTGGACTGACATGGCACTTTCATACAAACTGGGTGGTATTGCTGCTCCGGACCTAGAACTATACTGGATCGCGGCCCAGGCCCAGCATGCTACTCATTGGTACCCCGGTTCCCCAGTGCACCCACATGTCAAACTGGAACGGCTTGCCTCCGCTGGTATCAACTTAATGTCCCTGATATTACATCGACGCCACACATCTGATTCCCCCGTTGACCCCATTGCTGCGACACTGTATGCCTGGTCACGTCTACTACACTTGACAAGTGGGCCCTCCCCATATTACAAATGGCTTCCCGTGTGGGCCTTTCCGGGCCTGGAGCCCACGCTCGATACCGCTTTGGCCTGACACTGGGGTGCACTGGGGTATCGGGCCCTGTCCGACTTCTATCCCGAGGGCAAATTCATAGGCCCCCAAACCTGGAGACCGGGGCACACCAGATCCTCCCTAGAGACTCTCCAATACTACAGGCTTCACGCCGCGTTCCGCACCATGTGGCTCTCCTTTCCGGATGAGCCCCCAGACAACCCGGCGATAGCCTACATCGCCAACTCGGGCGGTGCACGTGGCGTCGTCTCTTCACTGTATCAAATCCTACTAGATATCATCCCCACTCCTACTCACTGGGGCACGCAACGGATGGTCGGCTGAACTGGGTCTAGAAATTTCTGATGAATTGTGGGAGGATATGTGCTGCCACACACAAAAAGTGTCTCTCAATTTCCGTTTTCGTGCCATGCAATACAAGCTCCTCAATAGGCTTTACTATATACCATGCAGGACATCGGGGTTTGCTCGCTCTGAGGTGCACCTCTGCCCGTGCTGTAGGGTGGTGGATGCTGATCATTTGCATATGTTCTGGACCTGTAACAAATTGTCCGGTTTCTGGGACAGTGTCCTCCATACACTAAGTGCGGTAACTGAAACTGTAATTTATCCCGATCCTTTGGCGGTTCTGTTTGGGCTCTGGGGGTCTGACGAAACTAAGCGCTTGAAAATGTTTTTGAATATAAGCTGCATGATTGCCAAAAAATGTATACTTCAGAACTGGAAGCGCTCCTCCCCACCGGCCTCTCAGAAATGGCTGGGTATGCTCACATGGTCGCCGAACTGTGAGGAGGAATACCTGACAATGCTGCCCGTCCAATCTCGCCCCAGGAACATCTGGAGTGAATTTAATACATATCTCAACAATCAAAGTGAGAACACGCCCGGTTCTGGCTTGTCTCCGGTCTCTTTCCATGCACCGTGATTTTTGCTGTGTACTTCTGTATTGTTGATGCTCTATATCCACTGTTGGAACTGTATTCTGTAACCATTACAATGTTTTATGCTATGCTTGATTTAATTGTTTGTTGCCTTGACGTATGTGCCTTGTGAACCTCTGCCACTGTCCTCTTCAAGGGAACCTGTACATAATTCTTTATCGTTAGGCTCTCCTTTGGTTTCTTCTTCATGGTTATGATATGAAAAAATAAGCAAACCTTTTAAACCACCATTCTGTGTAAGACTATTTTTGAGTCGCAGAGTCTCTGTGTTGGACCCAAGCGTTAATTGGAGAGCCTCTAAATGTACGCCATACCCTCACCCTGAAGGCTCTGATACAAAAGGATTCAAGTGGTATACCATTATGGGGAACTACAGGCCATCTCCTGAATCTGTACAGAACCATAACACAACTGGCTTGTCATCTAGGGATACCTCAAAGTGGGGTGGTAAGTGATCAAAAAAGGAGCACACTACATCATTCCAAATGTAAGAGAGCATCTTAAAGGCTCATACAAAAAAGGGCCTGAAATTCATATTGAAATTGCTCCTTGTGGGGGAGTAGAAGTACTTTTTTGTGTCCAATTAAATCAACAAAAATGATTAATAATTACATCCAGTGCCCAGTTTGATGATTAGTAGAAAGCATATTGTATTACTTTACTGAAAAGAAAAATCAACATCAACATTGTATACAAAAGTAGAAATAATACTTATTAATTAACACATATAGTTTACCTTGTATCAATTTCATAAGCATAATAGCTCCTACAGAGGGTTTCATGTGAATTTGCCAGCAATTGAAGGCTGGAGGAAAAAATACCATCAGCGGCATTCTTCTTTCTTTCTTCTCCATGCCCCTCCATCATCAGACACATTTTCTAACGTTAAAGCTTAAATTTTAAATTTGCATTGGAGTTGATACTTGAGTGTACCATATAGAAAGTTGCCACCTCTTGGCATTGAAGGTAAGAAATAAATAGATTGAGAAACAGATAGCTTGAAATGTATTTCTTCAACATGTAGTATACTCACTCTGCAATTGCAAAGGCATCTTCAATCAACTGCACTCGGTTGACAACAGGAATTGCCTGCAAACAAAGAATATTCTCTGGTAAGTCACACAACAGGCTGGTGGAGGTAGGTTGACAGAAGTGCCCTAACTATTTACTGTTAGTTAATATTACGTTTCTCTTTCCATGTCATCATTAAAACAGTTATCGTTCTGGAGTCAGGCTCTCTGTTGTTTCTTCATGAAGCCTATAAAAAGTCATCACCTGCATACCCTCGCCTCTGCGCGAACCCCAGAATCATCCACTCTTCAGCCTGTTTTTATTAAGCAGTACCTGGAGCTGCCAAGGCTCAACCGCCCGGGAGGGAGGGTTAACACAACTTGGACAGGCAAGATTAAGCTTGGTGAATGGCAATTTCAAAGTAATTCATTGCGGCGTTGCCTACTCATTTAATGTTCTCATCTGACTCCTACGTACCCCACTCTCCATCTGAGGCGAAAGACTCCAGGATGAGACAAATGAATCCTGCTCAGAAGGATTTATCATAACACAGAAAATAATAAACTAGAAATTAAAAGAAAGAAACTGCAGAGTGGCACTATAATGTGAAATAGAAACATGTGGAGATGCCAGTATTGCCGAGATATAACTGTCCACTACTGAAGCATCTTGAACCTCTGACCCATTGCCGGGTGCATCCATTTACTCAGGATTGCTGAGGTGGGCATTTAACCTGGTAACCTTTTCTGGATGTAAAGTAGAGGGACTTAAACAGCCTCAAAGAGCATGTTTGGTTTAAGAAGATGGAAATAGTGTGATGCACATCCAAACAATGAAGATGTTCCTCATCAGAAGCATTCAGATGAACCAGGAAGGCGGGACGGTAATACTTCCACTTAGATTAAATTATCAAGATATTTTAGGTGTAAAATCTGGTCTAGAACAAAAAAAAACACCCTGTGCACAAGCCTCTACTGATATGCATCCTGCACCTTTAGTGCACCTCGTTCCTCTACTCTGCTGTCAGACTTCACGGCCATTCAAAAGGAGACCTTGACCAAAAGAAGAGTGAAGTACATTTCATCCGGTGGCTTGAATGGAAAGACGGAGCACCTAATAATACAGGGTGGTCCCAGAATGTAAAAGGAGGATGTCAACATGGCTACGGCATTGAAATGCTCTCAAATAGTCTTCAATTGAAACCCTTAAAATCATATCTATTCATTAATGGCACTCTAAGTGCTGTATTGCATCCAATTGGGCTTGAAAAGTAGGGAATATGAGAACATTGTGAGAACCATCTCTGTGGAAATCTAGAATTCTCATGGAGCAACGTGACTCTTCTAGTAACACACCCTTGATTAAACCATCTAGTAAAAGACTTCCAATATTGTGAGTATGAAGCTAGAGTAGAAGCTTTGCAAGAATTTCCCAGAAGCAAACCTGCCATTAAATGCTTTGTGCTTAAGCTTCCAGCTGCTTCCAGCTGCCATGGAAAGACAATGGATATTCTGACCCAGATTGTATGGCTCACAAAGCGGGAATGACTCCAATCAAACTCTCCATGATGCTGATTTAGAAAAACTTAGCAGGCGTGGGTAGCACTGTTATTTGTTCCACTACAGTACCAGCAAAATTACCAATTCTTTCTCCTGCCATATGTTCCTCAGAACCTTAGCCGAAAGGGGAACCGGAGGAAAGGCCTAGAGAAGAACATCTGGCCAATGGAAAGAAGGCGCATCTGTTTTCCATGTCGTTGAGCCATTTCATAAGTCAGAAAAGTACAAGAGAAGCACATTCTTCTCTGATAAACCCTGGTACATCCAACTAAGGCCCCAGTCTACCTTTGAACTCATGGAGGATGTGGGAGATCAGATGCATATTCCCCTCTCTAGAGTTGTGCCCAAGTGATTTGCTATACAGTCATTTGTAGCCATAGTTATTTTCCATATGCATTAGTTCAGCTTGAAACACCAGTCCAGGGTTCAAATAGCACTTACGTTTCTAAGAACATACTACCTTTATCAGGTACTGTACTGTAGAGCAGCATTTGGGCCTGTGGTATACTTGCCAGATTCCCATCTGAGTCATAGACGATGGCCGGGCACTAGTTTTTCCTGTGTGCCTCTTCCACTCCAAGATGGCGCTTAAGACAATACATCCCAACCTGCTCCATTTCCACTACGGAAGGCTAGTCATGTGCATTTACTTCCCGTATGGCCTCTGTACCGGCAGCACAGAAAGAGAGACGGATGGCAGTCCCAGCTTTGGTACAGAGCAATTTATTCCTCCTCCTGTGTTACAATTGCCAGACTCCCATCTGATCAATAAACTACTTCTGGGCACTAGCCATTTCGTGTCCCTCTTCGATTCCAAGATAGTGCACCACTGACTTCTTCCATTTCCACCACTGAATGCTAGTCACGTGCATATGGGGGTTTCATTTACTTTCCGTATGGCCTTCGTACTGCTACTGCGTTAGTGAGAGATGGGTGGTTTTCTCAGCCTCGGTGCAGAGTTCATCTACAAGAAATAATAAGTAAGCGGGCCGTCAATGGCATTTTTGTCTCTGCTGTGCATCAAATCTGGCAAACCACTCATTTGCGCTTTTTTTGTGTCAGGGTTGGACACAGCGGCTTGTTTACGGGCAGACTGGCCGTCACACCTGTTGAGGTGACTTACATTACGGCAGCAAGGGCTTTGCTTTAATTGGCCGTTTGGTAGGTCGCTAGATTTGGCTGCTTATGTCACTCAATCCAACCTCTTTGTGAACGTGTCACACTATAAATATGTCTCCGCTTCATGATCTTTAACTTGCAATAAAGATTGGTTTTGCTTACACCAACTTCAATGGTACCCTGAGCGTTGGGGCCACTGAGAGTACCCCTTTAGCACAATTCTTATGTGGATAAACTACAGTGTCACGGCTGTGCCTTGGGATATTTGATACCATTTTATGAAGGTAACGCACCAAAAGAGTTTCCCTCACACTCTAGTGATTGGCTGGTGTATTGTGCACTGGTGAGGGACCGATGTAGATTGTGATGGTGGCTAGTATGAATACACAGTTTGATGGTGAGGTGATGGCTATTCATAAACACTTGGTTGGGTTCCACGACTTGGTTGCACCTACAGTTGATGACCCTTTGGTTTTCTTGAACAGGCTTCCTAATGTTGTATAGGTGCCTGGGGCCTTGTTCAATGGCCATATGTGATTTAGATGGCCTAGACTGTAAGTACATATAGGTTTTATTCCAAATATATGATTGGTTTTGTATACAACTTTGGACAGCTGTGCATTGTTTGGAATATGTTTGTATAGGTATCTGTTTTCAGATCTATTAATTTCCCCGATGAAGATGTTCTAGAATCATTTTTCAACATCGGAACTGGTCGGTGTTTTCTTTTGGAGTAGCAGGAAGTCAATACCAGAAAAATCGAGTTAATCAGTTTTCTCCTGGCTACATATCAAATTATATAAACAAATATAGTTTTATTTTTGGCTTTATTGTTGTATCATTTACAATTTTCCTTTGTTGCATTTGTTTTTGTACACAGTTCTATTGTATGCATGGTTTAACTCTGTACGCGATTGAATTGAATGTATGGTATGGGTTGAATGAACTGAACTCTTGAATTAATAATTGCATTGAGTTACTGTTTGCATCTCCTCTGACAAAAAATGATTTTGATTTTTGAGTCAATAATTAATATGTACTGTTAATCCATTGTGCCAGATTTCATTTTTTCAGAAAATACAATCCACAAGATGACGCCCCTTGCTCCAGGTTATGTTCAGAACGGACAGGGGCAGGAGCTTACAGTCCCCGACAACAAAAGTGAACACATTAGATGCATCGGGGTTGATTTGAAACTTACTTGTCACCTGAACGGTGTTCTATTGTTCCTGTCCTCGCTACTTCGGTTTCCTGTTTGTTTCCTTTGATTTGCCTTCTTCCTTCTTGTGCCTCTTCCATCACGCTCTCCATGCTCGCTATTACAGGGCTTCCCTGCGCTCCTGTTTGTTCTCTCCTGTTTGCTCTGCTACCTGCTACGCCCAGTTCAATTTCTTTGGCTCTCGGGGATATTCTATCTCTTACCTTCTGACCTGTGGTAGGTCCTTTAGCAATTAGGGGGCCTTTCCTCTCATGGGTTTTGGATGAGTTTCTTCCTGGAAGTTGAAGATCTTTGTACCAACGTTCCGGACACCGGATCACAACACCTTCAAACCAAGGTTTTTTACCTCAAGCATGAGTTGTTCCTTGGGTCGGGCCTCCCCTTTTGTCCAGCCACTCTGTTCCCATTCAGGCAGTCCTGGCATCTGGAGAGGAACGCTGTTATCTCTACCAGCGACAAACCGCCACCAAGAAGCAGGTAAGGGCAAAACCCGAAAAATTGCCAATAAGGAGTTCTATTTGTTGCAGTGCAAGCCTTTTCAGTACAGAATGGAGCATGTTGGCATGTATCTGACTCTAAAGAGTAAGGTTCAAGCTGTCTGCTAGCCAATACTTCCATACGATAGTGTGTTATGATACTGCTATTCTACCCCAATATCCTTACTCTTAGCACATTTATACTATCATATGATGTTAAAGGATCTCGTACTGCTTTTCTGAGTTTATTGTTACTTTTGTGAATGCCTGCTAACGGGTAATTAACTATACAAATACATTGCTTAAATAACCTCATTAACTATTCTACAGGGCGCAGATTACTCCCCCCACAGACCAGCAAAGCTTTCGTTTAATTTGATTTCATGCAACTATGCCAATCTGATCTGTGTGTCAGATGCTTCTGCCAACCCCAATGCCATCTTAACCACCCCCCCCACCCCCCCCAGACTGCAGTGGCTTCAGTGAGGCCAGCCGTGGTGGCCTGGATTAGCACGGCCGCCTTCATTGCTTGCACTGATTCCACCAACCCCAAATTGACGGTCTTACATGGGATGGGGCGGATGATGAAAGCAGTGTGTTGGCTAGTCAAAGCAGCCAGGGAAGGGGTCATCACCACAGGAAGACATTGAAGCTGTTAGTAGTGTTCAACGACAGCCTTCCATGACCACAACAACCTGACATGTTGTCGCTCTGCATTCAAGTAAACAAAAAAATCAGACAGCAAAAAGTAGAGCACCGGTGAAGAGATTTGAAACAAGCTACAATGGCTGTTCGCCTTTGAGCACATCCCTATACAGGACCCCTTATATTATACTCTTGGTTTTATTTAGTAGTGTTCAACAACCCAGATGCACACATTTCAATTAAGCAATGTATTCCAACTGTAGGACATTTTAGTTCATAACAGTTTACATTTGGTTTGAGCCCAGCTCATAATCCCCGTCTATTCCTTTCCATTGCCATTAGCATTGTCTGAAGCTAGTAAAGCTTAAACACAGCATAGTAAGTCATTGTGTGGGACCTTTTCCTGTTTACTCACCCATTAATAATCTTTCTTACAACTTACCTGATGCACACATTCATACAAAGCTGCTCCATGTAGTAAAACTGAAACACCACCAAATGCTCCAGGCTTCTATAGACCTTCCCTGTAGTTTGGCTAAGATGTACAATGTTATTTTATACACCTTAGCCAATAAGTACGTATTATTGTACTCATTATTCTGCTTAAATGATTACATTGCTTTATTCTTCCTATTAATACATATAATTCTTAATATACTCCAGGACTTGGTTAGGCAACATGAACTGCTGCTGAGGGTGCTGCAGGCAATCACACCATCCTTCATAATGCGCACTGAAGTCCGGTCCACGCTAGAAGGTCCATGCTTTTTTGTTTTCAAATGTATTTGCCTTCTTCTTCATGCTGTGAAGAGGGGCAGAAAAACCAACCAAAATAGCCAGGGCACAGCTGTTTCCACAGCAACAAATGCATGCCATGAATGTTCAACAATGGCCTTGTTTGATACCCAGATGGCGCAAACACAGAAATGGAGCTACTCTGATACAGTCAGTTTTTTATTCAGCATTTCTGTGAGGTGTTTTCTCTTACAAAGTGCAATTAAAGTATTTCCAGAGATCATGTTAAACCTATTTAAAAAAGGACTGCCACAGACATCATACTTAAATCAGCCCTGAAACTCAAGGAAGGTCGAAGCGTTTGTATTAACATTTTGTGGGGTCTAGGGCTGTCCCTCTCCCTCTCTCATGCCTCCCTTGCCCAGGCTTCCATAAGTACTATCGACCAGTAATCCCTACTCTCTATTTCTGTCCTAGGCTATGGATGATTCTCTAAGACGCTGACTCTCTAAACTCCCTCAGGGACTTCCTATTTGTCCCTACTTTATCCAATTGTTAGTCTTCTGGGGACCTAGAGAAGTGCCTTGCACTTGCTCAGTTGGAGTCACACCTGTTCACTCACACCCACACTTATAGTTCCTGGTCTACTCTCACTATCTCCCTCCTCCTCTTGCACCTCCCAATAATGTTCTGCCCCTCCAATGTTTCACTCCTCCTAGTTATCACATCCAGCCTTTGATATTACTTTTTCTCTGTCTTCCACTCTACTGCTGCCTCCCCCACTCTACTACTGTCTTCTCCAATCTACTGCTCCCTCCTCCACTCTACTGCTCCGTCCTCTACTGCTCCCTCCTCCACTTTACTCATTCAATCAATATAACCCGTATTCGGCTCAGAGCCATAAAAGAACAACATCACTGTCTCTCACTGTCTCCGTCCTCCTCTTGCACCTCCCACTAATGTTCTGCCCCTCCAATGTTTCACTCCTCCTAGTTATCACTTCCACTCTTTGATATTACCTCTTCTCTGTCCTCCACTCGACTGCTCCATCCTCCACTCTACTGCTCCCTCGTCCACTCTACTGCTCCCTCCTCCACTTTACTCAATCAATCATTATAACCTTTATTCGGGCCAGAGCCATAAAAGAACAACATCACAAAACATTATAATTCATCAAATAAGAAATACATAAAATATATAAAAACACAATCAGAACACATAAAATCAGAATTTACATAAAGTGCAGTTCAACAAGTTCATCAGTATACAAAAACAGATCAGTCATAGTAATGGTTGGGGGACAGAAAGATGAAAGGATACTCGCAGACCCCAAAATTGGGCTCTGCGTGGTACTGTAATGGTGCAAAATCAGTTTCCACCTAGATAAATAAATAGGAAACAATGTGCCCCTTGTTAAGGTTTAGGCCTAAGAAGCCAAGCATGATGTATACATTTAACCGCTCTATAAACCCTTTCTGGGCCATCACAACTAACTCCCGGGCCTCACTGGCAGTGTGAGTACCTGAATGTCTTAAAAAGGGTTTGAGGTATAGGGATCTTAGTCCTAGGGTTTGAGGACAGAAAAACAAGAAGTGGATACCAGTCTCTTCACAGGTGTTACAAGGTCCCTTTTAAAAATTGCTCATGGTCCAGTGACCCTCCGTGGGTCCCAGCCTTACATACACAGACACACACATACGTACACATACAAAGACACACAGACACATACAAACACAGAAACCTATGCACATTTATACACATTCATTCACCAGCCACATACCCATACAGTTTCTCTGTCCTTCACACAAGCAGCCAGAACAGTCACACTGCATTCTCATTCACACCGGTTCTCGCACCAATGTACACCATTCACACTGCTTTAATTGATACGAATGCTCTTACAGACACTCCCTCGCATACATACATATGTACATACACACACACGTGCACTTACACACACCCTCGCAAGCATGCACGCATATATTCATACCTACATGCAATCCTCGCACACACTCATACACACAAACAAAAACACTTTTCTTCCATCACCTGTTTCCCTCCAGACTCGCCACGCCGCCGCCTCCTCAGCTGCTCCATGGGCCTCCGGCGCCTGCACAGACAGAAACCAGGAAGCAGAGATATCTTCCTGGTTCCTGACCTGCACGCAGCACGGTCCGTTCTCCTGCTCATCTGCGCACTTGCACGGATTTCCCGGAGAGCAAACCCTGCTGCTCATGCTGCACAGTGACAGTTGTGAATGCCCGCTCAGCTATGCTAAGCGGGCATTTACAGATTGTGGGTGGTCCTTGACCCTCAGGCTCTACCCTGTCTACGCCTCTGCCAAAGATCCTTCCTGACATGTACCACCCATGGCAGGCTCATAGATCCCTCAAGGCTTAATCGATGTACCAGATCGTCCCTAAATATTACAAGTTCTGGGGTCTGTCATAGCCGTAGCCAGTACACAATTGGTTTTGATGCAGCAATCACATCTGTAGGGCATACATCGATTTCAAGATGTAACAGAGAGCTGGGTGTACTCAGAGGGGGGGGGGGGGGGTGGGCGAGAGAGCATAAAAAGCTCTTGAGAAATGTATTGTCTACCACAGTCCGTTATTTAAAATCCATGTACCCCCAGAGCTCAGCCCCTAAAAGGGTGGCTGTTGTGGCCTGTTTCCTGTATGAGTCCAAGACCGGGGAAATAGCTTCTTTCTCGTGCCTAATGTAAAAAACACGTGTCCGACCACTAAACTTTTCTAGGGTTACCACAGACTTGGCTAGCTGACTTGTCCAATGCCCATTCTTATGGAATCGGGTTTCAACCTAGTCATATGACTTTACTTGTTCCAATGACATACCCTCCACTTTGACATCAAGATTCTGGTGTTCTCTAAAGTTGGGTTTAAAGACCATCATGTTTGTTTCGTCCGTGTTCAAGCTCAACTTTAACTCCTCACATTTTCTCATAAAGGATGACAATGGCGTTCTCAGCCCTTGGGGAGTAGTGGACAGGATCCCTGAGTCATCCGTAAAGAAAAGACCTGGATATCTCCTGTGGCTTAACTTTGTAGGGTCTTTGCCTTCAGCGAGCAGCGATTCTATCACCACCTCTTGAAATAAACAAAACAAAAGCGGGGCTAAAACACATCCCTGCCTTACACCTTTTGTGATGCCAAGCTGGCGGGTGACCTCGTCCCACAGGCCGACTCTGATGACTGCCTTGTTATCCCTATAGAGCGATTGGATGAAAGTAATTAGACTGCAGGGCATGCTCCTTTTTTCCAAAACTAACTAGAGGAGATCCCTTGGAACACAGTCAAAAGCTGGCAAGAGGTGCACAAAAGTGGTATACAATTTCATTTTCCTAAGGCCATTTTATTTTTTAATAATATTAAAAAGGCAGACGCTCTGGTCCACTGTGCACTTTCCACTCTAGAAACCTCCCTGAAACGTGCTTATGATCTCATTTTCAGTTACCCAAGTCTGAATTCGCCCTAATATCACCAATGCAAAAACTTTGCCGAAACTGTCTAGCAGTGATATTGGGCAGTAGTGTGCTGGGCACTCTTTCCTTTCCTTTTTCTAGATTGGCCCTCTTCCTAGTAGACACCATGATTCAGGAGCAGAACTGGTTGTAACGCATGCTTTGAAGAGTTTCCCGAGGGTTATAGGTCAAAGGTTCGAATCAAAAGGTTCGAAATACAATAGAGTCCAAACAAAAGGACCGAAAACAAAAGGTTCAAAAATGCTTTTTTTTTTGGGGGGGGTCCCTCCCAACCCCTGTTTTTGTGGTAAAACCCTTTTGTTTTCGGTCCTATTGACCCGAACCTATTGCATTCGAACCTTTTGTAATCGCACCTTTAACCGGACACCTTTCCCGAGGGTAGGGGCCCAAAATGATTGCTCCTCTTTATAGATGTCGATTGGCACTTTATTGGGGCCTGCTGCCTTCCCTGCCTTCTGTGAATTGATGGCAATTTCCACGTCTTCAATACTAAATGTGAGCACACTAGCATCCCTCATTATGTCTGTCTCCCCTCCTCCACCGTATAAAACAGAGACATTTTCCAGCCATCCCCAAGCAGTTATGGTGCATTGGATGTGTACATCCCACCCTTATTTCAGCACCTGACACCAGCTTCCAGATGGTGGTATTGCCCCTGGCGTCCAAGGCAGAAGGAAGGGACTCCTACTAAGATTTCAGGTTTACTCTCCCTCCTCTGCACTACTGCTCACTCCTCCACTCTACCGCTCCCTCCTCCACTCAACTGTTCCACCCTCCTCCAACTCCAGCTGCTCCCTCCTCCAACTAGTAGTCCTACTCAAACACTGTCCTTTTACCATGTTGGCATACGCTTCACATACACTCTCTACACTACCCTTTCTATACACTTGCCACACAAACACGCACACTCACACTGCAGTATCCTTAAACTCACTAATCCTTTTCAAATAACAGGATCCACACTACACCGCTTCCTCTTTCCTCCTGCTTCTCTATTGGTCTGCCTAGTTCTCCTCCTCTGGCCTCACCCTTACAACTCACAATTCATGTTTCCTGTCACCTGCTTAAATGCCCCTCCCTCTGTCCTGACTGGTTAACGTTCCCTAGCCAGTCCTATATTTGCCTAGTGGGAGGTGTATGTGCAAAGGGAAGGCTTTAGCAGGGGGGTAAATTCCGCCCACATCTTCCAAATGTTCACGCTGCAGACTTCTGATCTTGTCACAGGACATTGGGGTATTTTCCCTGCTGAGAAGTAGAGGAAACTCCTTGTGTAAAATGCATACTTGCTCATCATGAAGTCCAGGTTTAAAATAAAAATGCCTTGTAGAGCCCACATGCCCTTTGCGAAACTGGCACTGCTACAGGAGGTAAAATGCTACATTCTAATCAGCAATGTGTGGTCAGAAGAGTGAGTCTTGCTGAGCATTCACAAGTTCAGTTGGTGGACACAAGGCAGAAACACATTTCATTCTTTACCTCCTAAGGCTATCAAGAAAACTATGTAGCCTTCCCGAAGCAACTCTAAGGAGCAAATTCTCAAAAACATGTACATCTTAATGAGATTCGTGGTGGCGCAAAGATGCGCCTGTGCCTTTGCGCATCACACTGGAGGTGACAAATTCACAAAGGAAACACCCAAAAATGCCCGGTGCGCAAGAGTGCACAAATTGTTGTGCAAAAGAGGCACAGATAAGTGGCAATAAATGCGAATGTTTCTGGCCCGTTTGTACGATGCACACGCTGACATGAGCATCACTTTGTGCCAAAAACATGTGCATCTCATCAGATGTGCCGGAAATGAGTGCATCCACACCCAAAGACAAAAGGTAAGTATTTCAGAAAATGTATTTAATGTTCATTCTCTTTGTGTTTTATGTGCATAATAAGTCTGAGAATAATCCATGAATGCATATTTTTTAACTTCAGCTGTGTGGTGAGTTTACTTTGTAAGGTGGACCACTTCCCATGTGAGTAAGTGTTTACCATTTAAATGTCTCAAGGGGTAGTTTTACATGGCGTTCTGGAATGTCATAGAGGTATGTCTATGAGGGTGCTGATGTGGAGTAAGATTATACATTTAATTCATATAATTGTGTAGTAACTGGCAGTGTGATTGCTACACAGCCACATGGAAAGTGTTCTACTTCCCAAAGTCTGCTCATTCATGTACAAGTGTTCTATGGCCAGAGGGTTATGAGGGCCACATGGGTGCAATCAATGGCAACACAAACACACAGTATGCATCTATGTCGTAAAATGCCCTCTGTATTCCTGCCCTGATTCATGTCTAATGGGGCATGCGTATATATATATATATATATATATATATATATATACACACCCTGCCAGCTTTAAGGATCATGTTGAAGACCTTGCATAGGACCCACGACTATTAGTATCATGATACCACCACTGTGAAGCCACTGGTGATCTGGAAATACAGTGTTGACAGTACCTTGACTAGTGGTGTTATGGCAGGGGCTTGCATTGTGGGTGTGGTAAGGGCCCCCTCTCACTGACTCACTATCTCCAGTATGATATGGCGTCGGAAGTAGTACTTCAGGCTGACCTCTTCATCAGCCAGTTAAAATACAGTGATCCTCCTCACACATATCAATTCCCCCCTGAGCGGTCAGTGTAGCAGCATGATGCATACTGCACTGGCCATTTTGGGAATATGTACCTGCCTCTCTGTGCCAGGCTTTTATAATGTGTTGTTGGTTGTGATTGGAGTGCATGGTGTGCTTCTTTGGTTGGAAAAATGAGCTGCACTCTTTCCTGGGCAATTTGCTCCACATTGAGAAAGGAGTCAACGGTGATGGAGGAAATCCAGTGGCCAAGTTTTGTTAATCATGATTTTGGTGCATCTTTGCTCCTTTTCTGTGGTTATTCCCCTTTTGCAAGTCTATTTTGGTGTATTAATATGCTTTCCCCCCGCTTTGTGCATATTTAACACACTGTTTACTCTCCTTTTCTAAAGTGGCGCCTCGCTGAAATGCGCATTTCTGTGAATGAGGCCCATCTATTTCTGGCACATTTCTGGCACATTTTTGGTGCAACTCAGAAATGCCCACTTTCTTATTTTGAGAATCTGGTCCAAAATGTTTTTAATCACATTCACCACTTAATGGCCTCAAGTAGTAGTTCTATCCGGCATCAAGCACATCAACCAATTCAAAGCCTACCAGCACTGACCAAGATCACCAATAGAGGGCAATATTTATGGATCACCCTCAAAACATGTTCTGCATCATCATCTTCATAAACTTTACTGTGCATATTATATTTCCATACATGCATATCGCATTTGATCAGAGGGCCTTGCTTGGTCACCATTTTGATGGAAGATGAGCAGACTACTTAATTAAGAAATATTTCAGATAGAGATACAAGAGAATACCTTAAGTGATAGTTGGACATACAATAGGACAAAGGACATTCCTTAGAGTGTTGTTGACATTTAAAGCTAATAGAGATCCAACACTAGTTGCCTGCTGTCTCTTGACATAAGATTCCTGAATTTAAGTCAGACTCACAGTCAGATGACCAGTAGCTAATCTTTATTCTTGGGATAAAATTGTATGGTAAGTAGGGTGTATGAGTTTGAGAAGCATATTCTGACAAAATATTGTCAGAAACAACTCCGTGGGAGGTGACATTCATTGCTAAAGATAAGGACCCCGATTGTAGCGGGAACTATTATCATTTTGAGAATACCACTGACACTCCATGTCCCACTACCTTATTTAACAACAGGGAAATGCCATTGACAACACATTGCATTGTCATTCTACCCACAAGATTGCAAGACTTATTTATAATGCCTCCACTCTTACTCAATAACTAGTAAATGTAGGCTAACAATCCCTCCCCTCCTCTGTCATCTAGCAGGATATTAGCTGTGCCCACCTTTGACTACCAAGTAAGCTAATAGATAATTTTTGTCAGGAACACTAAAACAGGTTTGTCAGCTGAAGTAACTTTCAGATCAGAAAGAATTATATTTCTCATTGACTATGCATTTGTGAACCTTGAACAACACAATCTAGTCTCGATATCTGCTGTATATTACAAAGTGACCATGACCTATGTATCCCAGCCTTGTTTAATGATTGCCCAACTAGAGATACTACTAATTAATTGTTCTAGACTCCTTTTCAAGAGCCGGGAAGGGGTCTATAGGTAAGGACCCCCTACACTAATCCTAACCTACAAATACTCCCTGGCAGCCCTCTCATCTGCAATGGGTTCTGCCACATCCTACTACTTCACAAGTCTAATCCCTTTCCTTTGCAATCACGCCACAAACTTTCATTTAGCCTGCAAGTTTTACTCAAACTACCCAAGCCAATATCCATGGTCTCCACCCTCTCTGCTAATGACTTTGCTCACTAGATTCCCTTTAAAATCTCAAAAATTCATGATAATCACATATCCCTCCTCTCTCACTTCACCAACCTCCTTATGTCCACCAAGTCTCCCTCCTACCTCTCCTGTAGTGCCAACCCATTCGGAGCTCCTAGCAACCCATTTGATCTTCAAACGGTCAAAGATGTAGTTCCAATAACCTGCCTGTATCTATCTAGTTCTTTAACCTCTCGCTCTCCACTCGGTTCTTTCCTGCCTCCTTGAAATCAGTAACTGCCCTATGCCTTTTGAAGAAACCATCCGCTGAACTACATGTTCCAGCAAATTATCGCCTAGTTTTCATCCTATCTCATTATTTAAAAGTCCTTGAGCAGGTGGCCTTCAATCGGATCACTAACTATTTTGAGAATAACTGTCCAGGAGATCCACTTCAATCTGCCTTTCGAGTTGAATCTCCACCGAGACTGCACTCCCTCATGTCTGCAAACTTTTCTCTGATGTTTTCTACTCCAAACTCTCTTTTATACTCATAATTTTGGTCATCTCTACTGCTTTCAACACTGTTGACCACTTCTCTTTCCTCCTCACTCTTCAGGACCTCGGGTTTTCTCAAATCTGCTCTAGCCTGTATTTTCTCCTACTTGCACAATCGCTCCTTTAAAATCTCGTGTAACTTACAAAGATCTGAACACCTCCATGGATGTCTTTGTGTACATCTGCTCCTCCCCTCTATACGTCGGCCCTAGGAAGACTTATCTTGCCCGTTTCAGCTGGCAAAATAGCTAGTTATGTGCCTGTAAACCTGGCATTTGGCCCCAGCGAAGCAAAGAGGGGTGAAATGCACAAAGCAAATTTCCTGCTCGAAATCCATCTCTAAAATTTCCAGAGCAGCAGGAAAAACACAGCTATTTTGTCTTTGCATGTTTTGCAGCCTGTGTGCAATTTTCTGAGCAAATCAAGTTATGACCTCTGGTGGCTTGTAAAGTATTAGGGCCCAGTTTATCAGGGCAGCCCCACAACCTTTCTGTGCTTTGCAGATGAAACAGTTCTTATAAAACAAAGTGAAAATAACTCAAAGGCTTTTGCAAGTTTTGTATAGTGTGATGCCTAAAAATGTATGAAAGAAAAACCATCTGTGGCACCAGAAACACAGTAACGCTGAATTGTCTTAATGGGGTGGCAAAATGTATCAGCTTCCATGCTTGTTGGGGGTCTGTCCTTGGCCCCCCCAAGCGTGCCCGTGAGCCCCCAACCTTACAGAGCTCAGACTCACACGTCCGTTAGGTTCGGGCTCCCCGGTCGCTCTGCGGTTCCGGGAACGCCCCGTTTATTTATGCCGCACGCGGCGACGTGCAACGTCACGCCGCCGCGTACGCAGCCCTTACGGGGCAACGCCACACTCCTCCTTTTTCAGGAGGACACACAATTACTTTATTAGTTAAACACAACATATCACACAGCAAACAACTTGCCCATCCTGGACCCATGCCTCTTTAATGTCAGCCTCCTCACCCCGGATGACTCTCCAACTGTCCCAACACATAATGACCGAGGTAAGCGGGTTTCCCTCGCCCAGTCCTCTGGGGGTACCTCCCGCTCACCTCCGGCACTGGCATCCATCAACAGCAGCCTCCTGACACGGAGAGACCGGGGCACCGAGAGGGGGTCCATCTTCCTCCGGGGTCTCGGCGACACCAGGGTCCAGAGGGGGTTCAGTTCTCGAGTCCCCCAGCTTCTTGAAGAAGCTGACGTTGCGGGTGACAGCCGTCCGCCCATCGGAGGCCGTCACCATTGACCCCTTTACAGCGACCACATCCAGGGGCGCCGGTTCATAAGGCAGTGACAACTTCCCGTGAGGATGGCGGTTCCGGATGAGCACCTCATCCCCGGGTTCCAACCGCTGGGGCCGCAGGCCCCGTCGCACGTTCTCTTGGCGGATCCTGGTCAGTCGGTCGGCCTCCACCTGCTGATCGTTGATAACCCCAGGCTCTCTCTCCTGTACCTCCGGCAGTAGACCCCGGGGGCATCGCCGGAACAGCACTTCCGCCGGAGCGACTCCAGTGGAGGCATGAGGGGTGGTGCGATACACTCGCAGGAATTGATACAAGGCCCGTTGGAGGGGCTGGCCTTGTCCTTGCGCAATCCGAAATGTCTTGTTTAGTGTTCGCATCAGCCTTTCTGCATCGCCGTTGGCCCTCGGCCACAGCGGGGATATCTTTCGATGTTGAACTCCACAGTTGGCCAGGAACTCAGAGAAGCGTTCGCTTTGAAATGGCAACCCATTGTCCGAGCACAGCGTCAGGGGAAACCCATGGGTTGCAAAGATCTTTTCCACGCCGACCACCACATGCTCGAATGCCACCGATTCCACGAACTCCACCTCGGGGTACCGGGAGTACTCATCGACTATGGCCAGAAAATGGGTGCCCACGGACGTGGACCCAAAATCGGCATGTACGACCTCCCAGGGCCTGGTCCCCCGAGGCATTGCTTCGATAGCCGGTTCCCTCTGCACCGGGGAGGCTGCCTGGCACCATACACAGGCCGCCACAAAGTCATCGACCCTTTTCTCTAGCTCCGGGAACCAAACCTTCATCCGCAGCCTCGCCTTCGTCTTGGCAGCACCCTGATGTCCATGATGGGCCAAAGCGATCACCTCGACCACTTTGGAGTGGGGGACCACTATGCGATCCCCCCGGAGCAGGAGCCCCGACTCAGAGAAGGACAGCTCATCTTTCACCTTCCATAGCTGTTCAAGGGCGGTCTTCGCCTCATGGGTCCGCCCTGCGAGAGCTTCCAAGACGAGCTTCCAGGACCCGCTCTGCATCGACTGCTTCAGTATCTGGAAGCACCCATCCTCGGCCGCCGCGGCCTCCAGCTCCGACAGGGGCAGTGAGTTTGGTGTTGCTCCCTCCACCACCATCCGGACATGGTCGTCCGCTTCTTCTGCACAGGTGTCTCCTGCCACTCCCCCACGCACTCCGGGATGCCGGGAAAGGAAGTCCGCCGCATTGTTGGCCCCTGGCCGGTATACCAGCGTGACCCCGTATTCAAGCAATGCAAGCATCCACCTTTCAATTCTGGCCGGGGGCTTAGATGATGAGCCCGCCAGAATCGGGAGCAGGGGTTTATGATCAGTCACCACAGTCACCGGACGTCCCAGCACATATAGGCGAAAGTGTCGGCATCCCCACAAGACCGCCAGGGCCTCCCTCTCGATCTGGGAGTACCGCTGCTCCGTTTCCGAAAGTGCCTTACTGGCGTATGCAACGGGCCGGAGGTTACCTTTACGGTCCAGCTGGGTCAGGAGCGCCCGCAGGCCAAACGGGCTGGCGTCGACCACGATCTCCGAGGGTAGCGCCGGGTCGAAGAACGCCATGGTGTCCTCCGTCGTTAGGGCGCCTTTGATTTCCTCGAATGCCGACTGTTCCAGTGGACCCCAGTGCCAGGCAGTATCTTTCTTGGTGAGAGCTCTGAGCGGCTCAGACCTCGAGGCCAGGTTTTGGATAAACCGACCACAGTAGGTCACCATGCCCAGAAAACTCCTCACTTCCGACACGGATTCCGGGGGCTGTGCACTCTTAATGTCCTGAACCTTCCGTGGGTCGGGTGACACCCCACCCTCCTTGAACATGAACCCAAAGAATTCTATTGATGGGCGCAGGAATTCGCATTTGTCCCTATGGAGGGTGAGGCCCAATGACTGCAGTCTCTCGAAGGTTTTGGCCAGGCGCTTCAGATGGATCACCTCCGTGTTGGCAAACACCAAAATGTCATCACTGATGTTGAGCACCCCTTCAAGATCAGCAAGTGCACCCCGGATAATGTTCTGAAACACTTCGGCAGCCGACGAAACCCCAAAACTCAACCTCTTGTACCTGTAGAGTCCCCGGTGTGTGGTGAATGTCGTTATGTACCGGGACTCCGGATGGAGGACAACTTGATGGTACCCTGCTCTGAGGTCGAGTTTGGAGAAGAATCTGGCCCCCAGTACCTCAGCAATTATGTCATCGATGGTCGGGGTCAGCTGTCGCTCCCTTTTTATGGCCTTGTTGGGCAGCCTCATGTCTACGCAGATGCGAACGGAGTCCGGCTGTTTTGGTTTCCTGGCCACGACAATGGGGGACACCCATGGTGTTGGGCCTTCCACCTTCTCGATGATGTCCAAGGCCACCAGGTTGTCCAGTTCCTTATCGACTTGCTCTCTCAGATGAAAAGGAACTCTCCGGTGTTTCAGGGCGATAGGTTGTACTGAGTCCACAATGTGTAGCCGGACTGGATCACCGGTCATTCTCCCAATGCCATTGAACAGGGCTGCGTACTTGTCCAGTAGGTCGTTGATGTCTTCCAGGTATACCGAGTACGCAAAACTCACTATCCCGAGTGCCTCCGCAGCCGCGCAGCTTAGCAGGGTGTTGTTGCTTATGGGGGTGACATAGAATCGTGCTCTGATCTTCGATCCTTCATGCTCCACCTTCGCCACGAATGCACCATCCAGCGGTATGGGCTCGAGTCCACCGAAGGCGAAGATGCGAGCTCTTGGCGCAGCCAGGTTCGGCAATGGGTCAAGAGCGTCATAATGTCCCCTGGCCATGACATTGACCGATGCCCCTGTGTCGACCAGCACGGGGACAGGCGAGCGGTTCACCTCCACTATGCATCTTGGCTGCCTCCTGCTTTTGCCTTTTAGTACCCCCATGCTTGAGACGAAGAAGATGCTTTCCTCCTCCTCTGCTTCAGCCTCCTCTGCCTGAGCCTCCTCTTCCGCTTGATCCACCTGGGCCACGTTGGATGGCCGGTTTTGACGCGGATTCCAGACCCGGGCAGGACCTCTGGGTACCATGACAGGTAGCACCGACTTGCACACTCTCGCGAAGTGATCCGGCAGGCCACATCGGCCACATGTTCTTCCTGCGGCTGGGCACTCTGTGGAGTGGGGGAGGTCATAGCCACATTTCTGGCATAATTCCCCCGACCTTCCTGCCCTGTCTCGGGGGGCTCCGCCAGGCCTTCTCGTTCCTCTGCCGCCCCGCCACACAGCGCACACCTCTTCGGCTTTGATCGAGCGTGATCCTGCTTCCATCTTGCTCGCCCGTGCCTCAGCCACTTCGTGACATCGACCCAGCTCTAGTATACGGTGCAGAGTGATTCCCGGCTCCCTGAGGACCTGTCTCCTCAGTTTGCCGGAGGAGCATGCTTGGATCAGCATTATCCGTATCATGTCCTCCGCGTCCCCCCACGCGCACCCTTGGGAGAGGCGGCGTAGGCGGCCGTAAAACGTGTCCAAAGTCTCATCATCCTTCTGCTTGGCCGACAGCATCACGAATCTCTCGAAATCCACGTTGGCAAGTGGAAGGAAGTGCGCAAGGAGAGCCGCTTTCGCCGCATCATAGGACTGGTCCACCGGAGTCAGTGACTCGAAGATCTCCTGAACCGCGGCTCCCGCCGAATACAGCATGGTGGCTACCATGCTGTCATTATCATCCACTTGAGCAGCCCTGAAATACATGTCCAGGCGGGCCACCCACCTCCTCCATCGGGGCCCCAAACTGGATGGAGGGCCCGTAGGATCGAATTCTGGTATCGGTTGCAGGGCCGCCTGGGCTCTAGCTTGAGCCATGATGGGGCCGACCGGCTGTGCCCCTCGTGGTGCCTGTGGTGCAGGCCCGTGATGTCCCGGTGGCAGCGGTTGCAGAGCTGCCGGCTGGGCCGCCTGACCTTCTTCTTGAGATTCCTCCCCAGGATCCGCGGAGCCACCGTCCTGGTCACTGTCGGACATGGGACTGAGCGCACAGGCACCCCACTACCAGACCCGAGGCCGCAACTCAGATTCCTACCACCACCATGCGAAAGGATGACGATGCTGACAGATGCAGAAGACCTCTGAAACTGCCACCACCTTGTGATGATGAAGAGGATCAAAAAGAGTGTCCTGATGATGAAGGGGGTGAAGAAATGCCTTGTCGCCACCTTGCAGCAAGGCACTGCTGTGTAGAGGTCCCAAAAATTTAGCCACGTGGATGAACTAGGCTAAGCAGGCCCTGCCATCTTAACCCTTGTCCTGGCTAACACTCGACGTAACCATCCCAAAATTTTATGAAAATTCACAAAATGGGCATGGGCGTGTGGATCATGTCCTCAGCACCCACAAGATCCAAAAATTAGACCTGGAACACCTTCTCGGTCCGAACCGGAGATCCGAGAAGTTCCGCGGCCTCGTCTGCAAAATGGCCACCAGCCACGTGTGTGTTCCGCAGCCACGGCATGAAACGAAACGTCCGTGAACGTTCCGATCGTTTCAGAAAAATTTCGGACGCCTTTCACCGCCGGGCCCGGGCATCCGACATCACTCGTCGCCACTGTTGGGGGTCTGTCCTTGGCCCCCCCAAGCGTGCCCGTGAGCCCCCAACCTTACAGAGCTCAGACTCACACGTCCGTTAGGTTCGGGCTCCCCGGTCGCTCTGCGGTTCCGGGAACGCCCCGTTTATTTATGCCGCATGCGGCGACGTGCAACGTCACGCCGCCGCGTACGCAGCCCTTACGGGGCAACGCCACAATGCTTTGAATATCTTTATCTCTGTTCTTTGTCATTGAACCCTGGCATTAATAAAAACACATTTTGATCCATTCTACTGGCAGCTTCCTCTGTTTTAATTGCAAGTTCAGTTTTCAATGGAAGAGTAGTGCACTTGGGTTTTATAGGGCCGCAGCTTCAGCTGCAGCATTCTCTGGTGCAGAAACAGCAATTCATGCTAGGACCCTGATCCCATCCTATATTGAGCACATACATTAGACCCAAATTAGGTACCCCTTGCAAAACAGACTCAATCACACTTTAAGCAGAATTAAGCTGTGGACAAATGAAGAAGGGTCAATCGATGTTTGTGTCCTAGGGGATATCTTGCTGATGAAGTATGCTAATTCATTTCTTTCGGTAGGATACGCAAAAGTAGCCTTCTGTCTAAACAATCTAAATTCTGTACTAATCCCACTACATTAACAAGGAAATGTGCCCATAGTGCAAAACATATTTACTGGTTTCGGAGAAGACCTTTTTTTTTTTAAAAAGCAATTTGAATATGAACGCATATATAGATATATATGCGTTGTGAGGACCTGGGAGGCTAGCACACAACTATAAATAAAAAACCTTTTTTTTTTCTTTTTTTTATGTACCAACGCATGAAGACATTTTAGGAACAATCACAATTGCTGGTGTGGATGATCTAAACTGGGGTTTATAGAGTGACAGTCCGGACTGCCAGTTTCTGAACAGATGCTGCTGCAAGTACGTTAGGCCACAAGCGTGACTGGCACGTCAGGTGAAACACCTATCCCCGAAGCTAACTGGTTTCACTCTGCAGCCTTTGTGCAGCTTGTGATACACAAAGTCTGCAAACACTGCAATGGCTCAGCCAAACGTTTGCACCAAGGCTCCCAGTGGATGTTGGGGAAGACACACTGTTCCCGGCAGCACTTTTCTTTGGCGTGCTGTTTCTCGGGCCTCTGATTTCATCCCACCCTTCAGGACGAGTCTCAGTGGCTCGCACCCTTCAAATTAAAGATGCCGCTGTACACCCTATCCCTGGTCATTTTCCTACTTTATCTGAAGAGTCTGGGGGTCAGTAAAATATGCATATCCCTTTTGATGCACCACAGGGTCCTTTAACAGCTTTAGGAGTCTCAAGGTTTCTGCCAAACAGGTAATCCTGGATTTGGCAGATCAGAGAAGAATCAGGGCACATCTGCCCGATGCCCCATCTTGGCCATGCTAACCAATAGAAAGATTTAAACTAATCATACCAACTGGCAATGCTTTGGGCAGCTTCCATTTAATTGTTTCTTAGATCAACTACACCATGTAACCATCTACACGTAAATCAGTCTTAGTTCTGCCATGAAAGGGATTAAACAGTTCAGACTGAACTGCTACGAAGCGTAATCTGCATAGGGATACAAGCAACCCCAAACATAGTTCAGTCTTCTTGTTTCCATAGGCACAGTGAGCAAAGGACCCATAACTGGACGTATCCCATCCTACTTAAGGAGACTCAAGATAGACACCACAGGGATAAATCTAATGCTCCAAATTACTCCAAATGGCATTGTTCGGGACAATTTATATTTAATCTTTTTTTAACCTACCTGCGCCATTAAGGAATGGGACCAGCCATAGGAAAGTCAGCCTCAGGCCTGCAAACAATGGGAACAGTACAGCCTAGGCCACGTCCCATCTGAATCAGAATGCAAGCCGCCCTAAACATGGCTTAGGTCTTTCTGGCATCAATCAGATATTGATTGCTTCCCCAGACAATAAATTGACATATTTTCCAATGGTTGAATAAAGGAGCCAAAATAATATGGGTGTTGTGTGTTTAGCCATGCAAATGTTTCAGAAATGAAAACGGTCACTCTCATTTTAAATAGGTCAGAGTGGGAATGGTGATGTACATCCGAGGAGCTCAGTTTTCGTGCTGACACAATGTGAAGGTGGGGCACGGAGCGGAGAGAAGACTTCCTCTGTCCTCACCTCCTCCGCCTTTTGCGAGCACTTTGTTTTCCACCTGCGTGAGCTTTTCATGAGGGCATAAAACCAATGGATTCCTATGGAGTCCGACTCGGTTTTGCAACTGATCAAAACAAGGTGGGTTCCATAGGACTCCAGTAGTAAACGCTGCCTAGAAAAAGTGCATTTGCATTTGGTACTTCCTTTTCCACAGAACAGAGGGGAACACGAAAGAGTAAACATGAGTTTGCATCGCTTTTACACTTTCCTTCTCCTGCTAGTCCTCATGAACATTTGCGTGCAGGGCATCCCAGAGCACGTAAGTGGTAACCATGGTGGTCACCTGCATGAATTTAACATATTTTTTTGTGAATAACCTGACTCAATAGTGGATTCTCTGGCTAATAATAATAATAATCATAAAAAACAGTCTCACAATTTGAGTTTGGAAGTAGGAATCCATTTGAGTGTCTGAAAGAGTGGGGAGATGAGCAGAAGCCAAGAAAGCTGTACATTGGGACGTATTGTTATGACAAAACGCACTTGGAACTGGATAAGGAGGAGCCTCTGACTTTGTGATATTGCTCCAGATTCTACAGGTGAAAGAATTGTATGTTAGTGTTAATGTTAAAGCGATTTATATAGCGCACCTCACCAACGGAGTTCGTCTCCATGTGCTCAATAAAGAGGAGAGGAAAATATAGTGTTAATATTCAAAATAATCAATACATTCTTAACCGAGATTGAGTTGTGAGAAATTTATGGATTTGTTGATGTATTTAAAAATGGTAGGAATCAGATATGACCGAGTAATATTTAGAATAATTCCGATTGGAAACAGTGTGAGCACGTGTGTGAGAACATGCTGCTTCCCAGGACTGAGCAAGCAAGGAAGCCACGTCTTGGCAGGCCTCTCTTTTCACTTCAGAAGGATCACAATAGGCATCAAAATGGGATTTATAGAACTCTCTGAATTCATTGTAACCACAGGCCTTTCTTTAGCAAGTTTCCCTTTCTTTCTTTTAGTCCAAATGCACCTTTATTGAAGGGGAACAGCAATATGCAGATCAGTCTTTTCCCTGCCACCAACAGGAGCAGTGTACCCCCAAACCTCTGGGTCACACCCCTTCTGGCTGGGAAATCAATCAAGCCTCCCCTAGCTTTTTGGACTGGATTGCCTCTTTGGTGAGGGCAAGCCCAATTTGCATATTGTTTTCCCCCTTCTTTAATGGCTTGACAAGCTGAAAACAATGATTTGGAGGGTTACCCCAACCAAGCCGGTAGTTGTGATGTATTCAAAATCATTATCACTCTTCCGTTTTCCATAAGTCACCCTAAGTGGGAGAGTTATGACGGGACATTGGTCCCATGCTTGCACTGTCTAGATTTTTAAGCTCTCACTGACGATGTCCAATGAGGCTGAAACATGCCATGGGTTGTTATCTCATGAAGGATGGATGTGCCCTTGCTGAACTGGCCGGACTTTCCCTTTTGGTGTGGGGGTAAGCTTTATTTGAATAGGTTTGTCTCCTTCTATAATGGCAAAGCACATTGAACATGTGTATTTTATCGGGTTCCCCAGGGTAAAGCCAGAAGACTTCAATTTAGCAATAATAAGCATCTGTATCTTTATAGCATTCTTCTGTCTGAAATGACTATAGTGCATAGGGGCTCCGGGCTCCCTACTGGTAGTATCTGAAAGATACCAGAAGAGAGAGAGAGCCCTCTTTGTGTCTAATTACATGAATTTGTTTAGGTAAATGAAGGCGTAACCCCTGAAATCACCCTGCTTCTTTCTATTACATCTTATTTGGTTTTCTTTCTCTTGATCTTCTCCACTGCTCACATTTGACATCCCTTTGCAGAAATGTTACAGGGTCTTTGGAGCTCTATTGGGGCCAGGTCCCACTCTTGGGTCAGGTTGATGGTGCAATCTAGCCTTGTGGAGGAAGGTGGGTGATTTTAGCAGTTACTTGTGGTGCTTTGATGTGGGTAGGGGCTTATTGGTTTTATTCCTGGCTTGCACAACTGCAGAATCCCTTTATTGAAGGACAAAGAACAGAGTTATAACATATCTAACTTTGGTACCACAGCCTGTGAAATCCGTGAAAGGTTCTAGCAGTGGTTCCCCAAATCTTGAAAAATCCTGCATTCCCTTGAAAATATGCAGCCATCTTTGAAAACCTGACTATATGAGAGGCCCTCCCACTCCCGCTTGCTGACACTTGCGATTCTGGTATCAAGGCCAACCAGAGGAGTCTCAGGTGTGGCTCTGGCAATTGCGATCCGGTAGGACATTTAAACATCACGACAGTCATATGTAAACAAAGGTATCCATATGTTGGTGCGAACAAATGGCGCTGTATAAAATCTTGCGCGCTACAAACCATTTTTGAGCCTCTGCGCGTAAAGTGTCCTGCAAAGCCATTTTGAAAAGTTGGCCACTCTATTGCAAAGGGCAATTTATCCAGGTGTGAGTTTTTGGGATAACATTTTCTGTAAAGTCATGAATTGATGCGATTCACAGATGAAGGTTTGAGGGCCCCTTTTTTTAGGCGAGGCGTGGGCCACTTTTTTGATGCGCGGGGTGGGACACTTTTTTTTGGGTGTCCGAGCCTATTTCTTGTTCCCGTCCGACCCTGGCTGCTGCTAGAGTGGAGCGAGAGGAGATGTGGCTGACAGAGCAGCGAGGGCTAGGGGGGGCTTAGTGTTTCCCATATACGTGAGGAGGATATTCCCACAATGTGTGATAGATGTCTGAACAGCAGGACAGAGATCCCTCACTTCCACAAAGACCAGACACTCAAGCAAAGGCACAAGGTTTCATGAGCTATTCTTCCATTCTACTGAGAAATATAACAGGGGGCTGAAACCATCCCTTTTGTAAGATCTCGCAGGTGTAAAGTCTTGCTCTATCTACCAGAGGGTTCTCTCACTCTGGTGCAACTACTACTGAGCTGTACACATATTTAACACAGGCACAAGGTAGCGCCTCGTACAGGGGTATCCTGGATCATACAAATCATCCTACACAAACACCCACCGCGTACTGTACAATACACGAGTCATGGACATTCCAAGAGAATGAACATTGCCACAGTCACAGCCAAGAAAAATCAGGAAGCCTCCTGGCAGTAACTAAGAACCATATTTTGAAGATATGTAACCGAAAAGACCTGCCTGGCCTGTAACTAAAATTCTGTCATAACTGTGAACGAATTACAGTGGAAAGGGGAGGAAGAAATGATGGCAGGCCGGCTCCTTGTGGCATTCTAGAAACATTGACTTGCCTACTGTTCCTCTGCACACTTTCTCTCAAATTCAGGAAAACCTAATACATGCGCATGACTTTTTAATTGGGCCGCTAAGCGCATTTTGGATGTCATTGGCTAGCAGAATGCTGAGAGACTGGCGTAAATCCATTCAGAATGCATTTGTAGGTACTTTTTTAATGTACATAAAATGTTCGTTTTTGTTTCTGGGGGTAAGCCTCCGTGTACCAACAATGTAAAGTGAAATGCATTACCATGTTTCACATTGATCCAATCAAAGATAATGTGACCGAAAGTGAGTTTAGTCCAGCCATCGGTTTGAGCAGAACTATGGTATCCTTGCGTGGGCAATATTCGGAGGGAATGCTAAACATTCTGGGCCCAGAACATGTTAATGGTATTTCCTCACGGGGGTAAAGCAGGATACTATTGTTCTGATTTCGTCAGACCAAGTTATATTAAGTGGTTTGTTTAAAGGAACACCTGGACTCAGGGCTCCATATAAGGCGAGTATAGGCCTTTTTACGCATGAAAATCTTGTAAATACGCCAGCTTTATTAGTTTCCTGGGTACATTTACACACAGGTTTAGGGCAGAGGGCAGTGCAAAGGTCAGGTTACTTGACAGAAACCAGAAGGCTTCTTGTGATTTTTATCTACATGGATGCAATTGAAAGCCACCTCTGAAACAGAATGTATTTCTCTGAAGCCTTTAAAAAAAAAAACTGCACACTGATAAAAGGAATGGTTTTTTTCCATTCAGCTTCAGAAGCACTGTGCATGTTTTCCTAGAATTTTAGGATTGTATAATTAATAAGATGGAAAACTAAGTTGCAATTGAGATTTTTTTTAACAAGTTATGATTTTTTTCCACTGAAAGCAAACCAGTATTGCACATTGTATTTTTCAGAGTTCCGGTGCTGTGTGCATAATCATGCAGAGGCAGATCATTTTTACACTTCTAATTTAATTTACAGTCTAATTATAAAAACAGTGTGTAAAATGATGACTATGCACAGTCTAGTTTACATCCATTCAACCTTGCAGTCAATGGGGTACATTATTAAAATGGTCAGTGGCAGTAGAGTCTTTGCTCAAGGGCGAGCAATTGTCATGACACTGATCACAGGTGTTCTAGCCTCTCAAATCTTCAAGACTACAAATAAAACATCCAAATCCTGACTCTCAAGAAAGTGCAAGCGCTGTTCAAAAACAAACAAATGAAAGTTACATTGGTAATTGAAATAGAAACTCAGCAAAACCTGTCCCTGTGATAATCCAGATAGGTATTTAACTTTATGTAGCGCTTCATAAGTGGTTTGTCATACATCTAGGTACTGTGATCATTATACCTTAGTTGATACTCAGTTAACCAACCTCTAAAGGATGTTAGCCAATAAGATAGCTCAGCCGGTTGGGCACTCATTGCTGCAATCTCTGGGGGATCTGTGGGTTGCGGGTTCGAATCCCGGCAAGTCCTACTCAGCCTTTCATCCTTTTGAGTACCGACTTTGGTTTGGTGGCCATTGTGATAAATATGTTCTATGTACAGCGTTTTGCCAAAAGAGCTATATAAATAACCATCTGACCATGGGATTAGGTATATAATTTAGCATGGAGTCCTTGCCTCTGTGCATTGTTGTATCCTAACATTGGGATACCATTAGGTAATAATAGCTCCAGGAAATTAGGACTTTCATTGAACATCAAAAGACAATTCTGCTATTGAATCTCAAAACACACAATACAAACTCATCTATGCTTTACTATATAATTGGCTAGGTTTTTGTGATTTCAACATTTAAATATATACAGGAGTGATCAAATGGCCAGAAATAATGAAAGGTGTATTCTGTCACAATGCAGAAAGCTGCCGCATAGTAATGATTTCCATACAGTTTTTCACACGTCGGCTGGATGTTGCATACATTTTACATTCTTGCGAAGGAGAAAAGTCATTTTTACTCTCTTAAAATCATATTTACTCTCAAAGTTTAAAAATAGAGAGTAAAATACTCCCACCTCAAAATCTTATCTGGAGCACTGCATGGACTAAATGTGTTTATTGTCCAATTCATTTGTGTTGTTTTGCTGAAAGGGTATGTTTTTTTTATTGGCTCATATGTCTGTATTACAGGGGGCCCGCTATGAACATCCAGCGGGCCCCCATAGTGCTAGGGACACCAGCACTCAACAGGCCCACTGCCTATGGGGGTGAGGGCCTGCCCTGGACATCCAGCAGGCCCCATGGTGCTACAGGACTCCTATGACCATGCAGACCTCTGCCACTGTGCAGGCCTACATAAATGAGACACAGACTCAGTTGTTCTTCTTGGGAGTCTGCAGCCGTCTGATGCACGTGCCTGCAGGGCCTCCTTTTATTAGCTTGGGCCATGACACAGTCATGACCCATCGTAAAAAGGGCAATACACATGGGAGGGACACATCCCCTTAAAGGGGCAAGACACTTGGGAGGGTCACACACCAGAGTCTGTAGACTTTCCTAATCATGCCCTGCTTGCCAGAGTGGGTGGAGGGCGGCATGTGACGCCATTGTTCAAGTCCTGGGGGCAGCCAGCAAGGGATAGGCAGCCCTCTCTCCGGTCCCTGCGCAAATCTTGCACCGCATACCGCTGCCAATTCCACACTGGGAGAATGGACTGCAACTGGCTAAAACCAGCCCTGGTGGCATTTCGAATTGGGAATCAAAAGTAAATACTCTCCCTGTGAGAATCTTTCATCGCTAAATTCAGTTTGCTTTTGCAAATGTTCTGCAAGTAGAATGAAAACGAATGAGAAAACGCATAGGGGCGAGCACCCTCTTGCATGCTAGAACTAGTTAGTGATTTACGTTTAAACTTTTTTTGTTGAAAATGGAAAATGCTCCTCTGATAGCACTGATGAAAGCAGCTAACATAAGGAACAACGCAAGGCAAAAAGAAAATACATGTTGGAAACATAGGAGTAAAATATTTAAGAGATTGCCTGTTATTGGTTAAGAGTGCAAGAATGCATTTTGGGCCCGATTCATGGAAAAGTGTGCATTGATCCCTCTTATGCATGGAATTGTTTGTGCAAAGTAACCACATTTGCGAGTCGCGGCCGGAACACCCCCGACACGCCCCCACACAAAGCAAAAATAGCCAGAACAGCTACCTTTGCGTGCTCCCCTGGCGGGAATACATGCACCCTTCAAATAGTGCTTGGGTACCCCCGCAAGCAGGCCTGCATCTCGGGAACCTGCGTGGGGGCCCCATAACTGTTACTAGCTGCCCGTCAACATGCGTACGATTTATCGTAACTCGGGTAAAACTCGGAAAATCTCTGCACGAACCCCCGTAGACCGTTCCTGCACCCTGCTACACTGCATACATGCACCCCTAAATCAGATAGGAACCATTGCTGCGTACACGCAACCGTAAATCTGACTCCCGCTCTTACCTCTGCATGGTAAATCCGATTTGCAAATGTATGTACGCCTGCCTCCGGGTGGCAGATAGTATGATATACTATGATATGGTCATTTATAACACGCTTAATACCCAGAGGTTTCTAGGGATCCAGGGATCGAACCTGTGTTGCTCTGTGTCATCTTGCTATCAATGCGAGCATGTTGCCGTTGAGCTATCCTTCCGAAACAAGTATGAGGGATTTGTGTGGCCATTTACCCGCTGACAGGACGGTGCTCGGATCCATGAATACGCATTGTTCCACGCAATAGTGGGCGTGAGATGGACTGTCTGCGGGCCAGTCCTCGTAATGCCCACTTTTTTCCTTGTTCTTCCTCATTTTCCATGTTCCGCCCCCTACCCTGCCCTCTTTGCTAGCCACGCCGACGCGCTACGTGGTGCCTCATAGCAAGGCCCTCTGCCTCTCGCATTGACGTGCTGAGCCTGCGCGAAGTCCCCTGCATAGTACAAAAAGTGCTGCACAGTTGATTCCATGAATCGACAAACAGGATTTTGCACGCAGTTTGACATGCAAAGTCCCAATTTTCCCGCACAGATAATTCCATGAATCGGGCACTTTATGTGTACATAGTACTACCTTGGATATGAGGTTAAATGTATTCAGTTAGTGTACCATGAAGAAAACCAAGCAGTTAGTGAGTTTGGGTTTTCAGACTATTTTCAGAAGATAGGTCTTCAGTTGTTTGAAAAATGCATTTAGCTTTTTCGAAGAGTCATTTGCAGTGACTGGGCTCATGCGCTCGATCTGAGAAGGATTTTGATTTAATTTTCAAATTATTTGCAATATAAATTGCTTTTAGTCATGACAGGAACTATGAAAGAAAGTACTAGGGAACTGAAGAGCATTAGCAAAACAAATTATTCATGATAACTGAAATCAAGTCAATTTTTAGCTGGCCCTGACTGGAGCGCCTTCTGTTTCTTGCAGGGGGATCTTAGCTTCAGAAGAAATGTAACAGCTGATCGCCAGTTTAAATGGCAAGGTACAACGGGTCAGTTAACCTTACGGCAGTCTTTCAAAAGATCATCGCAAATGGGTTTGTGGTTCCAGTTTCTTTAAACCAAATAACAAGCAAACTGCTGTAATTAAAACTAGTTGGAGCAACTGGACATGGCAGACTTGCAGACGAAAGGGCATTGTCATAACACAATTTGCCGTTTATCAAAATCACCACCATTACTGGGCTAAGGGCATATATTGCAAGCATTTTAATCCTTGACGTAGACTAAACTGAGTTACCTTCACTAATATTCCAAAGAGGCTCGAATGACCTGACTCTCATTTACATTTACATTGAATTTTTATGAAGCACTGCCGTACCTACCCAGAGGCATAAGGATGCTGCTAGATGGACTGACAGGAAAACTAGACATATGGACCTACCTAGTATCCCTGCCTGAAACCAAAGGTCAAGACAGCGATGAAAGTTTGCAATTAAATAAATGGTTCTTTATTTTCTTTTTAACCTCAATAAGAGTTGTTCATCTCTTCAAATCAGGTGGGATCAAGTTCCAGGCCATTGGTGCTACCACAAAGAAGGCCCTTCTACTGAATGAGGTGATCTTACATCGAGGCACCACGAAAGTGTCATTAGATCTGAGAGATTTCACATTTGGTTTCCAGGCTAACTTGTCTGGAAGATAGGGGGGATTAAGACCCTTCAGGCATTAAAACGTTATAGCCAGGAGACTAAACTCTATTCTTGCTTCTATTGGCAGCCGGTGAATCTTTTGTCTTGCCTTAGAGATGTGGTCACATTTTTTTAAGTCCAAGCAATGCTCTCACTACGCTATTTTGAATCGTTTGGAGCCTCGCAATTTCTCCTTTTGAGATCACCACTAGAAGGCTGCTACAGTAGTCAATTTTGGAACCTACTATTGCCCTTGCTACCGTCTCACAGCTTTTGGTTGTGAGGAAGGGTCGCATTTGGACTAGCAATCTAATGTAATGAGCTGCCGATGATACTAGGGTGTTGACCTGCGCTCGCATACCAAGATTCTGATCAAGACATATTCCCAATGTTTTTACTTTTTCTTAGGTAGTGATTTATCTGGAAGTGCCGGTATTCAGATACTAGCTTATTTTCTCGGGTACTAGTGCCCATTATCATGAGTTCAGTTTTTCCACGATTGAGTGATATACCACTTTCTATCATCCAATCCTCAATCAGACAGAAAACAACATTCAGAGATTGAGTATCTGTGTCATCTTGTGAACGGAGGATAGAACTGGGGTAATGCGCTGGTCTTGTAAGCAAGACCACGCAGAGCAACAGAGGTTTGAATCCCAGATCCGTGCTTAGAAACCAAACTCAGGTATTAAGTGCCTTATTTATTTTATTCATTTATTTATTTGTAAGGCGCCAAAAGCCCACAGGCATCGGGGCGCCAACATAAAGACAGGACGGCAAGGACAAGACAAAGAGACAGGACACTTGGTCTGTGGTGGAAGACCAAACAGTGGTGTTTCAGTATATATTACTAACTGTCTTGTAGTCCAATTTATTTAAAGAAAAGTGCTTTCACCTTTTTTGCTGAAAACAAGGTGATTTGCCTCTAATCTTAGTGTTAGGGGCAGGCCATTCCATTAGTTGGTAAATCAGATGCCATTTTCCTCAAGCATCTGAAACAACGGTACAGTAAATGTATTGTAAAGATATGGGGACAAGCATGCTCCCTGTGGTACACCATACTGCAATTCCATTGGGTTTGCTTCTGCCGTACCACTACAAACCCTAATGGACCTATTTTCTAGAATAGATTTAGCCCAGGCTGCTGCAAGTCTTTTCAACGAGTAGGGTATGACTAACCAGGTCAAAAGCAGCAGACATATCCAAAAGCATCTTTAAGAGACTTGACCTGTATCCATGTACTGTAGTATGTTCGATTTTAAGTCCAGCAATGCTGACTTCATCTTTAAGCATGGTCTGAAGCCAGATTGCTGCTTGTTCAGTATGTTTGCCTCCGTCAAGTGGACTCAAATCTGTTCAAATGCCACTCTGTCCAGTATCTTTAGAAAAAAGAGAGTGTTTGTGATGCGTCTATAGTTTTCTGGGATCTCCAGATCCAAACAAGGTTTTTTAATTAATAGAGTGATCCAGGACCCTTTCATCTCAATTGGAACATGATTTTCCAGAAGAAATCTATTCCCAAATTTGGTAAGCACTGCTATTAAAGCTGGTGCACAAACCTTCACCGTGATTGCTGGACAGATATCCCCCTTGAATTTAGTAAGTTTTAATTTGCTGATGATTACCATTAATTCCTCTTGTGATACAGGTTTAAAATTGAAGCACGCATCTATATCTATAGGATTGTGTTCCCCAATTTCATATTTACACTTTTCCTTAATGGGGAACTCCTTCCCTTTTTTCAGCGAGATGCTATCCCTAATCATGTCAAGCTTATCGAGCATCGCCTCTCTGATTAATCTAAAAGCTTTTATTATTCATTATTATTTATTTAATGTATTGTTATTTCCAAGAACTATTTCACATCGTTATGTGTCATAAACCTCACCATAGAAAATACACAATTCACAATTAATTTAGTAAAATCATAAAAACATTTAATCAAAGCAATTGTACAATACAAACATATTTAAAAAAGCTAATCTACATCAAGTAATTCACCTAAAAGTTCTCTAAAAAAAAGTATAAAGCGATCACTAAACTTTAAACATTGCCTGAGTTAATACAGTACTTCCAAATAGGCACATTCTCTTAGGGTCAGTGTATTATGTAAAAAAATGTCCCAATATTCGCTCATAGTCACTCTGAAATTTTCCACATCCTGTCAGAATATGGTGGGCATTTTCTAGTGCGAAGGGCTCATTGCATATTTTACAGGTTTGCCTCTCACGTGGGATGCTCTTGATCGGCCCAAGTGTAGCAAGAATGGGGAGCTGGTCCAGCCTCTGCAGCAAAAAAAATCTCCAATCCTGCACTGATGAACATTTCTATAAATACAAATGGGGTTTTAAAATATTTATAGTACAACAGACTGTGATCCGGATATCTTCGTAAAGACTGGATATGATTATAATTGGTAACCCAATCCCATTCTTTCAATTTCTTTTTGTAGTCATTCATCAGGTTGAAGTAGTCCTGCGACCAATCGGGGAACCATCCTATTCTTTCAAATAGCTCTGTTGATAAACTGGCCCATATATCTAGGAGCCGATACATAGAATAAAATATTGCTGAAAAACGGACACTTGCGTGCAAAAGGCACGCAAGCACTTGTTTGTTGATTCATGGAACACATTGCGTGTGACTTACTGGAGACTTGCGCTAAATCCGGGTGGGTCCAACACGTCACTGCGACACCACGAACACCTTGAGCGAGACACCCAACAAAGGCGCATACCGTCTAGCGCAATCACCTAAAAAGGGGCGGAACACGTGGATAGGGAACAACAATTGTAAATGTGGGCGTTACGTGGGAAGTACCACAGTAAAATACTTGCAACGCCCACACGTATTCATGGAATTGAACAGGGCTCTCCGGCGCGCGGAAAAAGACGTGCTGATCCAGAAACACATCCGCCAACCAAAAGCAGGCGTAAGCGTCACCGTGCACTAAAAACAATGCATTAAAAGGGCGCGCGAAAAACCAATGCGCTATACAGCGCCCCAATGCCCCATTTTCACAGCAGTGATCGCGGGACACTGCAGGAGGAGGAGGATAGCCAGGGCACGCATTTGTTTACCCAGGACCAGCCTTTATGGGATGCCTGATGACCAGGTCTCTGGCAGGTACAGGTTTCCACCTCATATCATATTAGACCTGGTCACTGAGTGGGAAGATGAGCTCACATAACCAACCCTGTGCTCCCAAGCACTGAGCCCCTTGGAAAAGGTGCTCAATGTACAGCATTTTTTGGCCACTGGGTCATTTCAGCAGACAACTGCCATTGTCGGGGGGATTTCACAGGCCACGTAGTCACGCTGCCTACACCAGGTGTTGGCAATCATAACTGCACGCCCCTCAGTCCGCAGGCACATATACATGCCCAGAACACCCGCAGCGTGGTCCAGGACTTTTACGGGTTGGCGCACTTCCCTAAAGTGCTTGGTGCCATCGATTGCACCCATGTGGCCCTACTTCCACCTAGAGCCACAGAGCACATCTATCGCAATCGCAAGCACTGGCATTCCAAAAACGTGCAGGTTGTTTGTGATGCCAAGGGAATAATCACCTGTGTATATGCCAACTATCCGGGGTCCACCCGTGATAGTTTCATATTCAGAATGTCACCCCTACAGCGTGCCCTGGAAGCTGGGAGGCATGGCAACACATGGCTCATTGGTGAGTACAAATGGCCCTGCAAATGCATGCATGTCTCACACAGACAAAACCACACCACTGACAACCCATCCCACCCCTACAGGGGAAAGTGCCTACCCTCTGAGCACCTACATGATGATGCCAATACAGAACCCCACCCCACCACCCCAGGTAAGATACAACGCAGCCCATATTGCAACTAGGGGCATAGTGGAGCGCACATTCGGAGTGCTAAAGTCATGCTTACGCTCCCTTGACCACTCTGGTGATGAGCTACTATATTCGCCCACCAGTAGTGTGCAGGATCATTGTGGCAGCATGTGTCCTGCACAACTTTGCAACACGGCGTGGCGTACCAGTGGACATGGTGGTGCCCCCACATCCCTAACCACATGCACAGCGGCTGCACATGGGAGGGGAAAGGGGACGCTGCAAGGCTGCCCATACCCAGCTTGTGGCACAATTTTAAACCTAAAATCCAACCCCTGCAGAGTGCACATGGCCCTGACACATTCCAGGTGACAATCGATGATGACAAAGGGACAATCATCTGTCCCAACCATAACACCCTGAGAATGTGTCCTTGAAAGTGCTACATTGTGTGCATCCCTAAGTACTAATAGTATCTTAATCTGGTGTGCACAAAAGGAACACGTGGAAGACAGAGTTTGCTACAAAAACCATGACAGTACACATCTAGATGCTGGTATGTCACCTAAACCCTCCCACACTGCATGTCACCTGCTTGACACACCATGCCACGGCATGCAATGTCCAAACAGAGAAATAAATGGCCAACACATAACACTACTGTCACAAAGCGTGCAACGATCAACCTAAAAAGTCTAGAAATAACTCACTCATCAAAATAATCATGTACACAGTAACATCAATTGGCCAGTACAACAAACCAGAAACACAGGACCCAAGAGTTAATCTGTCTGACCGTGACCATACCCAAATGCACATGTGCCTCAATGTGTCGTGACTTGCACATGCCACCCTTCTAAATTCGTGTGGCACTGCTAACCAAAGGGGGGCAGGGAAGTGCATACAGCATGAAGGCTAACAACAATGGAGACAGTCAAGGCAGTACATGAAGATGGAACATGAACAAAGGATGCATCTCAATGTACAAACAAAAAGTGATGCCAACCATGCACTGGACAAACAATCATGAATCCCACTAGGGGTGTATGCACATGTCGTACTTGAGATTGCCTGCAGACAGAATGGAAGCCCAATGCCACTGCGTACACATCGTTAATTTCACATGCTGCATTCCTAGCAAGCCCATGGAAAGGGGAAGCAGGAGTGGCATATGTGTCTGGGCCCAAGGCACAAACACCAACATGAGACAAGCCTCTATGGTTCCAGCTGCAACTTACAGTGGATGCCCTCAGCGGCCACACAAAGCAACACACTGTCACATAAATGCACAATAACCAAAAAACTAATTTAAAAAAAAATCAAAAATGCCCATAGGGGACCGGGTGGGGGTGGCGGGCACCCAGGAGGGAGGAGGTGCAGGGTGCATGCCAACACCCACATGTGTGGATGTTGAAAAAGAACCCTCCATGGGTTAATGGGCCACGCGGCTATGATGGAATGGGAGACCTGTCGCTGCTGTCGCCACCCTCTGGTGCTGCATCAGAATGTGGTAGTGGAAAGGGAGGATAACCACATTAAGCCCTGTTCTGGTCCTCCATGGCAGTGGCCATGCAGGACTGAGATGCTTTCATCTGCAACATGATGGCCCAGAGGTCTCCATGCATCACCTCACGGGATGCACGCAGTTCCTCTGTGATGGTTCGAGTCATCATTTGCATCTGCTGTTCAGACCGCTTACTGCTGGATGCCTCGAGTGCAGTCAGTGTAACCCTGAGGGACCTATACTCTGACCTTAGGGCTTCCCTGTTGGCCCAACCCTCTGCAGTCAAGGATGCATCCAGAGCCCTCAGTTCTGCCCATCGGCTCCTGTTGCTGGCCACCATGTTCAGACTGTCTGAGCAGCATGTGGACGCAATGCCTGCTGCTGGTGCTCCACCTGTCTTGCTCGGGGTATCATGGAATTGGCCACCCTATCCATGCCCTGAGCCAACATCTCATGTGAAGCAGCCTGTTGTTGTGCAACAGCATACATGGACTGCTCCCACACAGTATCACCAGCTAACACACGGCCACCACGTTGGCGGATGCCACTCCTGCCTAGGCCAAGGGTACCTGGCCCTTAATGTGATGACGTCTGTGGCTGCAGGACTGCATCCCTCCCTTGATCTGCTGCCCCAGGACCAGGAGTCAATACTGTGGAGCATGACCCTGCAACCATAACCACCACAGACGGACGTCCCAACACTGACTGGCCCTGTGAGGGGTCTTCCCCCCTCCAGACATTTGGGATGCAACAGCACCCACAGTTGATGCACTCACCTGTGACACCACAGCGGTATCCATATCTGATTCACCACCGGAGCCTAAGGCTTCCTCGGAGGCGGACTCAGGCTGATTTAACTTCATGGGCTACCAATCCACATCCACTACTGGTGGTTGGTCGTGGCTCACTATCCTGTTCCTCCTCTACCTCCTCCGCTGCATCCAGTGCCTCATCACATGGACAGAAAAATAAATGAAGAGCCATGTAAATACCATAGCCCACACACATAGGCATCACAATGTCGTCATGACATTGAACATTGAAACAGCATGTGTTTCTCGCTGCTTGGACAAGTTTTTAAAGGCAAAATACTTAAGAGGTTGACTCAAAGCCGTGTAGACTGCGGCCTTCCGAAGGGCAAGCGAGTACACTATCGGGTCTGTTAAAACAATGCTGTGGAATATTTTCCTCACATCTAGCAGACCCAAGTTCCCATTAGATGTCGGGCCGGGTCAACAAATAACAAATAAAGGGTGATCCACGAACATCCGGTCACAAGAAAATCAGAACTCTTAATCTGTCACGGCTATTTTGGAGCCGGATTTCTTGATCTCACGTCCATCCAGGATATTGCGCTAAACTTGTCGGGGTATATGAAAGAGGTTTCCTATCTGATTTAAAGAAATTGTCTGTCCTGAACAAGGCTGTTGAAAAAACTATGGTTGTAGAGACACTAGAGATAGTGCCTCAATCTCCAGAAGGGCCGAAACATGTCGACACTTGACAAAAGACTTACCAACTTTTTGAAGTCTTGTATCTAAATACTGCTTCATTGATATAAGCCAGTTTTCATTAATTCAACTAAACCCTATAGTTGACTCTGTTTTTAGGATTAGATTAAGTCGATCATGCAGCATTGATTTGTGACATAGATCTGTATGTTCTGCTTTCTCTCTTTTTTAACTTTTCTTTGTCTTAATAATAAATTGATATGGACTCATTTATGACTGATGATTTTTAGTGTTCACTCTTGAGGGTGTGTGAGCGATATGGTTCCATGTATTGTCTCAATAGCATGCAGCATTTGTTGATAATTGTTGCAAAAAAATGAATTTTTGAAAATTGTGAATGTGGTACCAATTTGGAAGGCATTAATCACAAAATAAGTAGATAACATATACCACCAAGCCTAGCCTGTTTGGACTATGACTTTGACCCCCCGTAAACAAAAATTGAGGGAGATTTCCTGTTTAGAGGTAACAGATGGATTGGTGCAATGTGAGGTGCAAGTATCGATTGTCCTGGGCAATTTGAGTGAGGGGGCAGTGTACATGATGTCAAACGTACCAGTTTGCCCCAGCAAGGCTCAATGTAACCAGTGGGGAAAAAATAAAAGGGCCGCGTAATGCACAGGCACCCAAATATGAAAGAAACATGTGCGCGACCCCTCGGCAGCCCATATGTAAAGAAAAAACCGAACGCAATACGCTGTGGCACCCAGCAACACAAAAAAAACGTACACGAAGGACACGTAAGCTACAGTGATGTTAAATAAAGGGTTACGTGACACACAGGGGCACCCACAGATTGCAAAATGCATATGCAACTCACCAACAGCCTCAAAAGTGCACGTGCGTGTGCATGGAGGCACTCCCCCACCAAAAGAAGAGGCTTGCATACATTGAAGAGATTGCGTGGAAGCGAAGTCCACACGTCCGTCCGCTACAACTCAGCAATTGTGTAATGCTCTCCTATGCACTACTTTAACTCGATCCTGAATGCCACGCCCAACGTTCAGCACATAAGTTACGCGCTTAGAGCCTTTCCTCTGATTTCATGCTAACGCACTGTTTCCGCACGTGCAGAGTCACATTGTTTTCCGGCTGGCTATACGAGTGACAGAGAAGACCCATGGTCCTGCCTAACAGCCAATTTACCTGCCTCCAAATGCCCCAAGCCGCCTCCTACGAGCCATCTGCTGCTGCCTGCACACTGTGTGTGCCTGCTGCCCACGTGCCCTGCAATTTGGTGCCTGCTGTACAGCCATTGCCAGAGCTCCTGTCACTGTGACCACATCTGCTGATCTCAAAGACTCCGGATATGCCATACCACCGATTCACAGCCCCAGGACCACCTGCCCACCCACACCTGCCTCAGGGGTTGCCATGTCTGACCCAACCTCACCTGAGGCAAGTGGTAACCCCCCGGCAGCGAGGCAGAGGGCTGTCAGCTTCTCAGCCAGGGAAGTTGGCATCCTGGTGGAGCAAGTCCTGGGGTATTATGATGCCCTCTTCCACGGACCATTGCATGTTGGAAAGGAAGGACGGAGGAAGATCTGGGCAGACATCGTGGGTGGCATCAACGTGGAGGGGGTGGCACCCTGCGACTACACACATGTCCACAAGCGCTGGGAGGACTTCAAGGCCACGACCGTCAACAAGGCCCAGTGCTTCCTTAAGGCTGGTGAGAAACAAGGGATATCGGGTCCTGGAGAGGTTCTACCCAGCGCTGTACGTCCAGGTCATGGAGATGGATCTCCGTCTGGAGTCGACTGGTAAGTGTTCATGTGTTCTTGGACACCAAGGTGCATGTGCATGTTGATGTATGGTTGGAGCGTGCACCTTGGCCTCATGTCTGGCATGCCTCTTGTACAGATGTCTGTGTACATGTCCCAGGCAGTGCTGCATGTGAGGCCATTCAGACATGTGTGACAGCAATGGTGTTTGGGTTGTAATGCATGATGCGCCCAGGCATGCGGCAACCTGCACATGTCTGCATTCATGTGTCTGTACTGGGGCACATGCGTGGTGCTATACATGTGTGCTTTCAGCAACATCGTGGGCATGCATGGTGTACATGTGCATGTGTCAGGGAAGTGAGTGTATGAATGGCCAACACTCATGGATGTATGACACATGAGCATTTAAATGTTGGTAGATTCATGCTGCCAAGTTGTCCTCAAGTGCACTCTGACGTGATTGCTCCATGGCCTGATGCATGACTGTCCGGTGTTGTGTGAATGAGATGTGTTTGTCCCATGATGCATGTAAGGTGTATCCACAAATATGATCTGCTGGCATTGTCTTGTACATGGATGTGATTGTCTGTTGCGCATGACGTACATGAATGTGCATGTGTGTTAATTGCACTGGCCTCTGGGTTGTGGAGGATGATGATGGTTGTGATGTTTAACTGTGCCACTCATGTACATTTGCTTTGTGACAACCATACATATGTTCAGTACCCTGATGCTTGTGTTCAATGTCTCCCTATCCACAGCGACGATGGAGGAAGAGGGCAGAGAAGGCGCTGTGGAGCAAGGCAGCAGAGATGCCTCCAGCAGGCACAGATGAAAGGCCCAGTCGTCCTCCCAGGTACTGTCATCTTCCGGGAGTGAGGAGGCTGGTACCGTGTCAGAGTCAACGGCCGCAGCTGCTGAGGGTAGGTCCAAGAGGGCGAAGGTGGTGGACTCCTCCTCAGCAGTGGGAGGGACAGATAAGCCCCGACACGTGTAAGGCAGTGTGGAAGATGGTGGGGAGGCATCCAGGTTGGGGGGGGAGGAGGAGGCCGCATCAGCCCTGTCCATGCGGTCCGGCGGGGGTGATGACGTAGGTGTGACTGATGCAGTCCAGACTCAGGGGCCAGAGGCAGCGCAGGTTGCTGTGGAGGTGCATGTGCTTATTCCTGCCCCTGGGCCTGCGACTGCATCAGTATGCACCAGTGGGCATGCCTCAGGCTGGACCCATCCGCAGGTGGCGGATGTATCCACGCAAAAGTATACACCAATACCTGCGGATGAAGCCATTCGGAACCGGGTGGAACCGTTGCTAGCTGGTATCATGAGGCGTACAGGCAACATCTGTGATGAGGTGCAGGCTTGCGGGGGCTTGCACGTCATCACAATGAGGTCTGTCATCTCTTGAACTGGCTAGCACAGTTCCTGGTCTCGCAATGGGTCCGTAGGCTGGCCACTTATGTGACCCCCCTCCTCGTCTTTCTCCTCTGTGTGCCAATCGTCCTCCCTGCCGTCTTCCGGCCCAGATACCGCCAGGGCCCCCTGGGTATCTGCCCCAACCCCGGTGTCCAGTCTGCTGGAGATCACACACCTGCCAGAGTCGGGAGTCGAGGTGGAATCAGCAAATGTGGTCACCACAGCAATAGGAGCCATGGCAATGGAGGAAAAGCAGGCACCAAGGAGAAGGGCACGTGCACGAATATTGGAAGCAGCAGGCTCAGAGTAGGAGGCGACAGGACTCGGGCTTTCAACAGCAGAGGGGCAGGTATTGGCCATCAGGCAGGAGGCAAACATGGACCTTACAACAAGGATGTCTTCCGTGTTGGAGCGTTTGGGCCAGCAGATCAGGACAGAGTGGCAGCGGGCACAGGAGGCATGACTCACCATGGGCAGGACGGAGAATTCACTGCGTCGGGCAGAGAGGCGGGCAGAGATCCTCGAGGAGACTTGCCGGAAGTTCGAGAGGAGCATGGTGGAGTCCTTGCAAGCCCTCGAGGGGGAAGCAGTGGCCCGCCTAGTGGAAGTGGACGCAGTGTTCGATGATGACCTGGCAGAGACTGAGGGAGCATGGTCAGGAGAAGAACTAGCCCGCTGCCATTGTATATAGATCTATAGGTGTAGGTTTCATTTATTTTTCACTTTTTATTGGAGTTCCTGTACTTTTCTCCACATTGTGTGCATAGTTCTTTTGTAACAGTATTTTTTAGGATTTTAAGACATGTTTTGGGACAATGGACCCTGGTTGTCTGTAAATATTTGGATTTTTCGTGATCATTTTTAGTTCACCATGGAGGAATGGTTTTCTTTTCATTTATGTTTTTATTTGGACTTACATCGATGGAAATAGACCACATGTTTGAGTTTTTCATTTTTAACATCCAATTTCTTTCAGTTTTCACAATCTTTTTGTTTTTTTATTTAATTCATGCTGGTATTATATGTTGTTTTTACTGAGTATGACTTTAATACAGATTTTTTATTATATTTATAAATGTTGAAATCAAAGTGGTGTCTGGTCGCAATGGTTTAGTACATGTTTCACTCTTCCTTGATTCAGTTCTCTGTCCCTGCTGTTGACCAATGTTGTTCATGTGTGTGCACATTTGGAATTCCGATGCCATGGGGCATGTAGTGGAGAGCATGACCAATGGACAGGTGTTGAGGTGCACTGGAGTGGGCAGCATGTGGTGGCATTTGATTTGACATGTGCTGCATGGATGTATATTGATACGAAGTGTTCTGAGGTTCGGGATGTCCCATGAGACGGGGCCTGCATGCAGGTTGCCGTTACTGGTGGTGTTGGTGGCGGGACATGAGGCGGGTCTGCCTGCAGGTTGCCATCACTGGTGGTGGTGGGGGACATGAGGCGGGGCCTGCCTGCCGGTTGCCATCACTGGTGGTGGTGGGGTAACATGAGGCATGGCCTGCCTGCATGTTGCCGTCACTATTGGTGGTGGGAGGGACATGAGGCGGGGCCTGCTTGCAGGTTGCCGTCACTGGTGTTGGAGTGGGGTACATGAGGCTGGACCTGCCTGCAGGTTGCCATCACTGGTGGTGGTGGGGGACATGAGGTAGGGGCTGCCTGCAGGGGTGGTCACGGTTGATGGGGGTCCCAAGTCGTGTGGGCTGCCTGTGGAGTGTGGTCACGGGTGATGGGGGGGTGCCATGTGGTGTGGGCTGCCTGCGGGGGTGGTCACGGGTGATGGGGGATCCCATGTGTTGTGGGCTGCCTACGGGGGTGGTCACGAGTGATGGGGGGTCCCATGTGGTGTGGCTGCCTGCGTGGTGTGGTCACAGGTAATGGAGGGTCCCATGTGGTGTGGGCTGCCTGCGTGGGTGGTCACGGGTGATGGGGGTCCCATGTGTTGTGGGCTTGTTGCAGGGGTGGTCACGGGTGATGGGGGTCCGATGTGGTGTGGCTGCCTGCGGGGTGTGTTCACAGGTGATGGGGGATCCCATGTGGTGTGGGCTGCCTGCGGAGGAGGTCACGGTAATGAGGGGTCCCATGTGGTGTGGGCAGACTGCGGGGGTGGTCACAGGTGATGGGGGCTGAGATGTGGCTGTCCCGTGAGGAGGGGTCATCTTCCAGGGGATTTGTGCATGTTTTGCGGGGTACGCGCTGAGTTTCCATTCAATTTGGCTGGGGTGTGGGTGGAGTGGTCACCTGGGTACTCGGCGTGTACCCTGGACGCACCCCAGCCAAGTCGCGTGGAAACTCATCACGTACCCTGGACGCACCCCAGCCAAATTGCGTGGAAACTCATTGCATACCCTGGACACACCACAGCCAAATCAGGTGGAAACTCATTGCGTACCCAGGACGCACCCCAGCCATATCAGGTGGAAACTGATTGCGTACCGCGGATGCACCCTAGCCAAATCTACTGGAAACTCATTGCGTACCCCGGATACACCACAGCCAAATCGCGTGGAAACTCTTTGCATACCCCGGATGCACCCCAGCCAAATCGCATGGAAACTCATCACGTACACCGGAAGCACCCCAGCCAAATTGCGTGGAAACTCATTGCGTAGCCCGGATCGCACCCCAGTAAAGTTGCGTGGAAACTAGGCGCGTGGCCCATCTGCAATCGATTTTCAAACGATTTGCCTGGGGAGGGGGTGCATGCTAGACGAGGGATGACCCTGTGGCTTGCGCCGAGTTGGGCATTTCGCTGGCTTTTTGCTGCATGCAGGGGCATGTTGGGGGCGTTACTGGCGCAGCTTGATGTTCCTTGCGTCAGGGCTAGTGATGCCTCGGTTAATCCATGAATATGCGTGCCGCACAATTGTTTATTTGCGCCATGGCTGGTGCACGCGTGGTGCTCGCTCCTTCTCGGTGCACGGCGCTTGTGCCTACCCTGCGCTTAATTCTATGAATCGGGCCCATAGTCTCTTAGGTCTACTCAAGGAATTCATAACCTTGCCCAAGGCATTTAGCAATGCACTTTTTGATCCCTTCCATACTCCAATATATAACCTTCCCCTATTTTTCATTAGAACAGCCGACGACGACATAAGCCCAAATTCCAGCTGTATAAGTTCCATCTGTGTTGATCTCGCCAGGCCCAAAATTGATCTCCAGAAATAGCCTCTATAACATTGAGCCATGTAAGATCACCCATATGCAAGGCCTCCAAGCCATAAACAACTGCAGGAGCAAGACTTTGTTTATACAACATGTTAATACTGCATAACTAAATCCTGCAGTTTGTAGAGTAAACTTTTTGATTAACATAGTCTGAACAATGGTTGTCTGTCTTCTTTGGTTCTTGAGATTGTTATATTTCTTGTCATAATATTGGACACAAAGATATTTATAAACGGAGAGCCATTCAATTGTACTACCTCCCAAAACCAGTGGTAGAGCACTGCAGCCTATACCATAGCACCTTAACTTAGTTTTATCAACGCTGCTTATCGCCAACATATTGTCAGCTGCAAACCGTTGGAGCTCGATAGCCACCCTGTGGCGACCAATAAAAAGTGTGATCAAATATCACAATGCCATTTGCGTAGGACAGCCATCAAATGTGTTTGCCCGCTAATTTGTGTGGACTGCAGTTAACAGCCTCCAGCGGAATTGAGAGATCAGCAATATTAATGTTAAAAAGCAAGGGATCCAGTTCGCACCCCTGCTTAATGCCCTTGTTAGTGGCTATGTCCACTGTACTAGCTCCCCTGCTATTCAACCTTACATGAACAGTGGTTTTGTCATGCATTTGAGTAATTGCCTCCAATAACCAGGGGGCTATACCCAACCTCTGTAATTTCGCCACCATATTGCACGATCAACTTTATCAAACGCAACTTTTAAATCCAGGTGTAGCACATATAAGGCCCCTTTCCTTACAGCTGTACGCACTAATGTATCCAGCATCAATATATTGTGAGAAGTGTATACACCACTCCTAAACCCAGTTTGGTAAATTCCAGGTATTTGTTTTCTCTCTAACCATTTGTGTTATTCTCTCAGCAATAACGAGGCAAAGAGTTTCCCAGCGATGTCGGTTAAAGATAGTAGTCTGTAATTTCCTGGAAGCCCTCTACATCCCTTTTTAAATAAAGGAATCAAAATGGAGCGCCTCCAAGCACTTGGTATAAAACCAAAGCGGCATAACTTCCGAAAGAGGGTCATTAGAATCCAGGCCCATTGTTCAGTATTTTGTTTTAATATTGAATTGGCTAAACCATTGGGTCCAGGGGATTTAGACCTTTTCAGCTTCAAAATCAAAACAATAATATCATCTAAATCAAATTGTAATTCTAATGGTAGAATAAGCCTATTGCCCTCATTATCAGCCAGTACCTCATCACCAAAAAGAACACTTCTTATATAGGTTATCCAAGCATGTGCTGGTATTTTACTATTAACAGAAAATAAGTCTCACATATCACAGAATGCCAGCTGCAAATGTGTGCAATACAGCAATTTTTTTATTTATTATGTAAAATGATGGTGTTTTTCTGCTATGATAAACATACCTCACTTTCCAATGCTCCATGTAGAAAAGTATAGTGAACATATGTGTACACGGTTGGGCCTTGTCTACTGTCAGGCCAATAGCTGAAGTGTGGTTTTTCCAAATGGCAGATGCAGAGTAGTATGTACCTTCCTAAAACAGTCTGCTCAAATCAAACGAATTCCAACAACCATGGGCTGCCTTCAAAAGTACTGCCATCCAGGTTGAAACTACCTTTAACGTCATATCCACATTTGGCTGGTGGCAAATATAAGTATAAAGTTGCATATATTAGCATAAGAGAAAATCAACTTAAATTGCCAAATCCCAATCTGCTGTCATTTGTTTTATCCAGTTGGATCCCATTGTGACCTGCAGTTGTAGAGCCATTTGTGTATTTACGTTTGACCTTGGGAGCTTCACCCACAACATGTGGTGGGAACGCCCAGGATGTCCTTTGTGCTCTGATGGGAAGCCTTGAGAGCTTTCCCAGGAGATCAGGACATACCTTGCTGGGGTTAGGAGCTGGGAACTTCACCAAAATTGGAATTCATTTCCTGGCCAGCTATTATCCATAACAACATATGATTTTAACTATATGACATTTTGGGGAAATTAAACTTCTGTTAAACATACACTGAATATGAATCGTACATTAATAGCAAGATTTTATTATTTCAGATTAAATTCTTTTGGCAACTAAATCATTTTTTTTTGTAAATGGTGGGGCGGATGGTACACTCCATGAATGCGTTTTCTCATGGCTCAAATGGATGAGTTACAAACAAAAAACTGATTGGTGGAAGGTTTTGAATACATCTGTGCCACTGGTAATGCGCTTGGTAACCTTCCACACCACTGTTTTTTAGCCCGTCTGTGCCATTGCAAAAGGGGTCCAGGCATATGCAAATCAGTCAGGTACTGCAACCAATGGCAGCAGCCCAGCACGAACTGCTAGCCCAGGCTCTCTCTGAACAGAAGAGAAAAGAAAATGGGCGAACCCTCTTTTTTAGGGGGCCTGACTCGAGAGGGTTGAGAAGTATACAGATACGTGGGGGTAGAGTCAAAGGCTTCCCAAGCCAATAGCGTGACAGGAGGTCGCTATAGCCTTGCAAAAGGAGCTAGATAACTGCTAACTCAGAACAAAGAATCACCGTGGATGAATAAAACATTATAAATTTATTAAACAGGAAGACATTTTTGTGCCATAATCTGGCATATATGCATACATTAAATCTGCATTGTGAAGGATTAGTATACAGTGGTGACAGTCTATTTTATGTGTTGTTTTATATCACAACACATTGACGTTGTCGACACTTAAGTTTGTGTTTCTGGTTCGGTTGATAGCTGACAAGGGCAGAAGCTGATAGAGATGGAAAAGCGCTGCACTGAAAATACCGAACTGTCTTCAGGACTTGGAGGTCGAGTTCAGACCGGATGAATGAGTGAGATGTCGTCCTATGGTAAAAGAGGCTGTGTTAAAAACGGTGAGAATAGAGTATCCACTAATGGTGAGAAGGGCAAGGCAAACGGACCTACCGTGTGGACGTTGATAGGCGCCATGGCTGTTTGAGTGAATAGCGGCTGCTGGAGTTAGCGGCCGGGGGGGGACGATCTGCAAATGTCAGAGGCCCCAGTCTAAGTAAAAGAAGGTCAAAAAATTGATACGAAATAATCATAAGGCAGTGGCTACAACAAGGACTAACTCGTGCTGCTATGTCCAGTGAGCGGCCGTGACTCAGAGTTTGTAGATGAGGAGTGCTCGAGTCAACAAGTGAGTGGGAGTTGCAGTACTGATAATTAGTGGGGAGTCCGTGACTGCGTGGTGCTGGGATATGCAGGTGGTGTACAGAGGTACCTAGCCTAAGTACAGAGGACAAAACCACGAGTGAAACGTTGGGATATGGTTGTGACCAGAGAAGGTGGTACCAGCAGCGCGGGGAATTACGGATCTTACCTGTACGTGAGACAGGAAAAAGAGCTGTGTCACTGCTGTCGGTTGCGCTGGACTGACTGCGCATGTCAGGAGTTTAAAACGAGGCCGTAGTGCCTGCAGGGACTGCGCATGCGTCTGGGGATAGTGTAAGGGGTGGGAGCAGTCGCACTGAATGCGTCGGTATGCACGTATATTTAGGTCATGTGTATATTGGTGCGTGCACTGAAAGAGTCATGAATTGATCATGGGCGAAAAAATTAATTAATATTGGCACCATCTGCAACATGCATTATTATTCCATGAAATATCCATGAGGAAATCAAGTTAAAGGCTATTGAGCGAATATTGTCGAGTCGCTAGGTACATGTTACATACAATGCTGGCACTGCAAAATTACAAAACATGTGTTGCAGTAAAGCGACGTGAGTCATCAATAACATAGTTACCAGAAAAAACAGTTCAAAATTTCTGTATCGTTTCTGTGCTGGTAAATTAAGGACATGACTATACAACAGTAATGAAAGGAGTCATGGGTTGCAGTAAATCACAGACAAGTGCCAGAAAAAGATGAATCACGAAAAAAGATAGGAAATTGTTACAGGTGTGACCAGAACATCATGGATGTATACAAAAGAAAAACCTATTTGAAAAACCTCAGGGAGACTGACAGTTGGAGGGAGCTTGTTCTGGTAGTGGAAGAAAGCCCATGGGAATTTAAGTGGGTCAGAGCACAGGGGGGTGAACCGCACTTTTACTTATTAAAGAACAGGTTCCATTCGATGGAGATGTTAAGACCCTGTCTTACAGAGTCCAGACGATAAATCCATTTTTGCTCGAGTTTACGAAGGGCAAGATCCCTGTTGCCTCCGCGGAAGGGGTTGCCTACTGTTTGCAATATTGCCCAGAAGATGTCGTTGTGAGTGTGATTCATCATCTTGAAATGTGCCACTAGTGGTTTGTCTTCTGTTTGGTTTCGTACGCTGGAGCGGTGTTCACAGATCCGTTGTCGAATTTCTCTCTTGGATTTGCCTATGTAAATAAGATCACAGGGGCATTTGATGATATATACGGACCATTTGGTTTTGCAGTTGGTAAATGAGTTAAAGGTCCACTGTTTTCCTTTCAGATCAATGGTCTTGAGGTTAGCCGTGAGGTTACAGACGGAACAATTGCCGCATTTGAAGTGGCCTTTGACGGGTGGGAGGTTCCACAGTGTGGTTTGGGTACTGTCTGGGGCATCTCCTTCTGTGTACGTATGTACAAGTCGGTCTTTCAGGTTGCGACTTCGTTTGAAGGCAAATCTTGGTTTTTCCGGTTTAAAAGATTCTGTTTGTAGCTTGTCCCAGTGTTTTAGAACTGCCTTTTTAATTGAGTTACTCAAGGGGGTGAAAGTGGTGACGCAAGTCATTTTAGAGTTGGATTGATCTCTGACGGTGGGAGTGAGGCAGGCCTTGCGAGTAGTATGTTTGACTCTTTTTCTAGCTTGACGAATGATGTGGCTGGGGTATCCCCGTTCTTTTAGACGGGTAGCGAGTTCTTTACTCTTAGATTCGTATTCAGTTAATGTAGAGCAATTACGTCTGATGCGTAAGAATTGGCCATAGGGTAAGTTGGTTTTCAACCCTAGAGGGTGGAAGCTGGAGTACTCTAGTAGAGTGTTTTTGGATGTGGGTTTACGATATAAAGTGGTGCTGAGTGAATGGTTTGGATTCTTGGATATTGTTAGATCCAGAAAAGGAATCTGATGCTGACTATAATCCATGGTAAATTTAATGCACTCGTTTTGTGAGTTTAACCACAACAAGAACACATGAAGATTGTCTTCGGTCCCTTTCCAAATCATGAACACGTCATCAATATATCTTAGCCAACATCCGATCGAGTCTTTGAAGGTATTGTGTATGTTGTAGATGGAGTTCTTCTCAAAAGTGTCCATGAACAAGTTGGCCACGTCCGGGGCGAAAGTAGCCCCCATGCTAGTCCCGTGGCATTGTTGGTAAAAAGAGTGTTTGAAAATGAAGTAGTTTTCTGTGAGAGCTAGGCGGGTGCACTCAAGGAGAAAGGCGGTGGGTGGATCTCTTGTTATCCTGTCGTCTAGGTAAGTTTGGAGGACTTTTAGACATTCCATTTGCGGGATGCTCGTGTAGAGGGACTCAACGTCTAGGGTTACTAAAAAGTCATTTTGTTCGACTTTCGTTGTATCCAGTTTCTTTATCATAGCCGTGGTGTCTTGGATGTAGGAGGGCATCTTGCTGATAAAGGGCCGTAGGAAGTGATCCACATAGATAGATAAAGGCTCCAGGACTGATCCGATACCGGCCACGATAGGTCTCCCTGGAGGGTTGGTTATGTTTTTGTGGATTTTAGGGAGCAGATAAAATGCTGGAATAATGGGATGGTTGTTGACTAGGAAAGCTTTTTCATCCTCGTCGATCCAACCTTCGTCGTGTGCGTAACGCATCAGACTGATGACTTCCGACAGGATCCTTGACGTAGGGTTGACCGGTATCTGTCTGTAGAACTTAGTGTTCGAAAGTTGCCTTGTTACTTCCGTGTCGTATAGGGTGTTGCTCCAGAGGACGATACCGCCGCCCTTGTCTGCCGGTTTGATGAGAAACTGTTTGTTACTTTCTAATGATTTGAGGGCCAACCTCTGTTGGGTCGAGAGGTTATTCCTAAAGTGGGTTTGTTTGTTGAAAATGTTTCGCATTTCTAAGAGGATGCGATTCTCAAACGATAGGATCTCTGGACAAACCATGGAAGAGAGGGGGGTGAAAGTGGATGGTGGTTTAAGGCCTGTTGATTTTGGCAGTTCTTTTTCAGGGCTATCTCTGAAAAAATAGCGTAGTCGGATGGTTCGAAAGAATTTGCGTAATTCAACCTCAGTGGTGAACATGTCAGCGCGAGAACTCGGAATGAATGTTAGGCCTTTACTGAGAACATTGATTTCGTGGGAGGACAAGATGTGGTCGCTGAGATTGAAAATTGGGATCACCATGTTTGTTGTGCGCGTGGGGTCCAATTCCGTGTGCGCATGGGATGCTGGCCTTGGTATCGGGGTCTGCCCCGTTGTCCTCTCCCCTGAAAACTTGAGGATTGTTGGGGATTTGCAGGCCCTGTTGTACTTGAGTCTGAATCGCTGCTATTGGAGCTGTTGGAGAAAGTGACAAATTTGTTCCTTTGTTGTCTCCGTGGGTTTTGTCTATTGTTTGATGCCTGTGAGTTCTGTTGATTGTAAAAGCCTGGGACTAAATAAGGATAAGTTTTTTCCTTTTTATAGTTTTTTATATCATTTTGTAGTTTCCACAATTTTTTGTCGATTGTGAACTTTTGAAATTTCTTTATTTCCTCTTCTATCTTGTCCAGGTGTGTCTTTATCTCTGGTATTACAGATTCGTTTTTGATTTTGTCCTCGAGGATTTTGAGTTCTTCGTTTTGTTTCTTGGTTTCCTCGTCGGCTGTTTCAATTACTAGGATGACCCAGTCTCGGGAGCATTTGTTGCCAACACCGCTAAACTTAGTCATAAATCTGGGGTTGTCTAAAAAAACTCGAGGTATATTCTTCACTTGTAGACCTTCGGGAATAACGTCATGGAATAATAATGCATGTTGCAGATGGTGCCAATATTAATTAATTTTTTCGCCCATGATCAATTCATGACTCTTTCAGTGCACGCACCAATATACACATGACCTAAATATACGTGCATACCGACGCATTCAGTGCGACTGCTCCCACCCCTTACACTATCCCCAGACGCATGCGCAGTCCCTGCAGGCACTACGGCCTCGTTTTAAACTCCTGACATGCGCAGTCAGTCCAGCGCAACCGACAGCAGTGACACAGCTCTTTTTCCTGTCTCACGTACAGGTAAGATCCGTAATTCCCCGCGCTGCTGGTACCACCTTCTCTGGTCACAACCATATCCCAACGTTTCACTCGTGGTTTTGTCCTCTGTACTTAGGCTAGGTACCTCTGTACACCACCTGCATATCCCAGCACCACGCAGTCACGGACTCCCCACTAATTATCAGTACTGCAACTCCCACTCACTTGTTGACTCGAGCACTCCTCATCTACAAACTCTGAGTCACGGCCGCTCACTGGACATAGCAGCACGAGTTAGTCCTTGTTGTAGCCACTGCCTTATGATTATTTCGTATCAATTTTTTGACCTTCTTTTACTTAGACTGGGGCCTCTGACATTTGCAGATCGTCCCCCCCCGGCCGCTAACTCCAGCAGCCGCTATTCACTCAAACAGCCATGGCGCCTATCAACGTCCACACGGTAGGTCCGTTTGCCTTGCCCTTCTCACCATTAGTGGATACTCTATTCTCACCGTTTTTAACACAGCCTCTTTTACCATAGGACGACATCTCACTCATTCATCCGGTCTGAACTCGACCTCCAAGTCCTGAAGACAGTTCGGTATTTTCAGTGCAGCGCTTTTCCATCTCTATCAGCTTCTGCCCTTGTCAGCTATCAACCGAACCAGAAACACAAACTTAAGTGTCGACAACGTCAATGTGTTGTGATATAAAACAACACATAAAATAGACTGTCACCACTGTATACTAATCCTTCACAATGCAGATTTAATGTATGCATATATGCCAGATTATGGCACAAAAATGTCTTCCTGTTTAATAAATTTATAATGTTTTATTCATCCACGGTGATTCTTTGTTCTGAGTTAGCAGTTATCTAGCTCCTTTTGCAAGGCTATAGCGACCTCCTGTCACGCTATGGTCTCTCTGAACAGAAACAGAAGCAACCCCAGACATGTTTTAGGCTTGTTGCGCCTCCTCAGTGAGGTGCAGCTTGATTCCCTATGGCACAGCGAGCAAGGGACCCACGTCTGTACATACCCTCTCTCACATAGAGAGACAAACTACAACCAAAAAGTGGTAGGTGGGTCAGAAAGTGCAAAGAGGTATTGGTAAGCACTATTTTTCCAATTAAGAAGTTTGCAGTAGTAATATTTATTAGTAGCCGGCAAGGGCAAATCAGAATGAAAGGATCACTCTGATTGGCCCTCGCTGGGGCATTACCCGGACAGGAGACCCTGGATTCCATGCCTTTGTCCCCGGCGGGGGGCGTGGAAGCCCCTCATCCATTGAGGAGGCTCGAAGCTGGGCTATCCCCGCTGCGAGCCTCCACACGGCTGGAGGCTGCCTTCTCCCCTCGCCGCGGATTCAGGTATTTATTTTTTGTCCTTCCCCCACCCTGCTTACCTTCTGCCTGCTTTGTCCCCGGTGGGGGACGATGGCATCCTCCAGCCGTCTGGAGACTGGAAGCGGGGACATCTCCGCTCCGAGCCTCCACACGGCTGGAGGCTTCCATCGTCCCCCGCCGGGGATCCAGGTACTTTTTTTTTCCCCTTCCTCCCTCCCAACCCCACTTACCTTCTTCTCTGTCGTCTTTCGGGAACGGACGCGCTGAGAACACTTGTGTTTCCAGCACGTCCGCTCCCGATGGCTGCCATGGAAAGGGAAAATGGACTCCGTTTTCCCTTTACCGGTGACCATTTTCTTGGTCAATTTTATTTTTTGAAACTCTACAGTGTTTTGGGACAAAACAAATGCTTTTAGTGCCCCGGTCACGCAGATCTTGCGGGCCAGGCTACTAATAGCTATAGGCCCCTCGCGGCGGGTTCATTACCGACTCTGGTAATGCCCGGGGGCCTTCACTAAGGCTTAATTAGTACCCGGCGAGGGCAAATCAGAATGAAAGGACCATTCTGATTGGGGCATATTGCTTAATTGTGACATTCTAATCAATATATGATTTTGCAAAACATTTTTTTTTTTACTTGTTTGTTTCTTTATCCCTGGAGATCGCTCAGACAAGCCAGTTATATATTTGTGGCAAACACATTATTGGGGGAAATCAACTCCATAGGGCAAATTATCTACAAAGTGTCAAGTTATAAATGTGTAGCGTGTAATCTTTATGGGAAAATAACTCTACATGGTAATCTATCCACAGAGGAAAATAGTTCTACACAGCAAATTAGTGGCAAATAACTCACATGAGGCAAACAATTACACATGAACAAATTGCTAAACCTATATAAGGAATACACGTTTGGATAAAATGCAAACAATTATTGTATGTAAGAAAATGGGGATAAAATAGGACAATTGACATAACTAATATCTCACAAATACCAAGATCTGACAAAAGGAAAATTGGTCAAATGTATGTGTTTTAAAACGAGCATACAAAAAGATCAAAGAGACTAATTAATTATGTAAGCAGAACAACTGAGACAATAAACAGTGATCAGCATATTAATAATAATCCAGATTTGTGAACTGTTTGATATATATTTTTGTAAACATCTTTGTATTTATTTTTGATTTATAGAACAAATAAATCAACAAAGGAGATCAACAGTTTGCATGACCCGTTAACAAGCAAGGGCACGGTACAGTGAATACAACCGATACCCCCACCCCCTTCATCTCCTTCTGTGCCCCCCCACTAGCACCTGTGCACTGAAACTACCCTCCCTCCCCACCGTAGTTCACTTGTAACCCAAGAGCTCTACACTAATAAGGCACATATATAGAGCAATTATCATACTTGGCTAAGTATATATATAAGGAATATGAATATATGTGAACTTTTTGATATTTTTAACAATTGATTAGCAAAGGGCAATCTTCACTTGTTCTATTTAAAAAAAAAAAACGCTTTCTGAATATAGATTAAATATATAAATACTATTGCCTTTATGTGCCTATATGTGTTTTGACTGTGCAGGAAGCTGCTATTATCCTGTATTTACTATTGCTCTGGGATGGCTTCCAGAGTGACAGGCTGCACCTATGACTGCAAGGGAGGGCTCTGTCTTGATTGCTTATTAAACCTTCCTTCCTGTGCCTTCTTGTGGATGAGTCTCACTCGACAGAGGCTGAAAGAGGCGGGGCAGCCGTTTTGGATTTCACCACATTCCACCGGCTGCAAACACAGCAAGTTCGGGCTTCTTACTTGACTCTCTGGACTTCCCTGCACATGATTACCCCCACTAGCCCCAGGGCATGGCGGGATAGTTATGGGTACCAGCAGGTCAGGCCAGATGTTCAAAACCCCTGGGGTGGGAAGGAGGGAGGGAGGGAGAGAGAGAGGGAGAGAGGGAGAGAGAGGGAGAGAGGGAGAGAGAGAGAGAGAGAGAGAGAGAAAGAGAGAGAGAGAGAGAGAGAGACTTCAATTATGCTTTTTCCTCTTCTTATGGTAAAGGAGAGTGAGTACCACTGTGCTATTTTCCCTCGGTCTAAGCAAGCACCTCTCTGGGTTCACCTGCTCTGCCCCCCAGATCTCCCGCACACGTGAACATGATTCCGTTTTCCTGGTCAGGTCTGGGTTTTCATTGTGTGAGCAAGAGGGATACTGAGAGTTGTGGTCCTTTCCTTCCTGCTCTCTTGTGTTGGATGGTGCTGGTAGGTGAGCCATATGACTGTCCCCTGCTGTGATGCGGTGGTGCTGCAGAGCTGATGCTGATCCCTGCAGAGGACTTGGTCACACTTGTGACTTCCTAATAGGCAGGACTTAGTCAGACTTCCTGTCACAGGCTCCTGCACACAAAGCTTCCAGAATGCCTCTGGGCTGACTGAGTAAACTTTGCTCATCACTGTAGTGTGCTTCCTGTGTGTGTTTGGAACAGTGGTGCAGAAACTGTTGTCTTCCTTGACACTATGTTCCAATTTTGCTCCCTCTATGATGCCAGCAAGTTCACTGATATGGTGCGTGTGTGGCAATAATGTATCCATATAACTGCATATCGTCTATGCGGCGCAAGACAAGTGCACCTTGTTTGCTCTTGGCATTCTTGTCTAAAAGCACCACCGGTCAGTCCTGGAAGTGCTAGAAGCTGCCAGGTCTTGACCTGTAATGTCATGCATCACCTTGTGCAGTTAGGCACTTCCCAAGTACGGTCCTGGATCATGCATATCCTCATGCGCATCCATGAGGCATGGAGTTTCTTGCCACTCACACCCTCTATCTAGAAGGCAACTCACAATGTACAAGCCATGTTGCTCCCTCATGCTGCACCCTGTCCCACATGGGAAGCAATTATCCCAAAAGGCACAGCAGCAGGAGATGACCTTCTCCATCCAGGAACTCATGTTGGAGCACATGTAATTCTGATGACATGTGGCTGTGATATGATTCTAGGAGAAACCAATCACCTGAGGCAACCAACACATCCACGCCAGTGAGAAACAGCATTGGGTGCTAAGGTGAGGCAGCTAGCACTTTCCACACTTTGGAGAAACAGAATTGAACAAATACCTTTTTACATGGTGCAGTGTCTGTAGGCGACCTTCTTTAGGCCACTCGTCATCACTGCTGTGTTGTCATCTGCTATCACAGACTGTATGTAGCAGGTTATATCTGTATAGCTCATGGGCAAAGCTAGCTCCCCCTTCTGGTAGCCTCTACAACTGCATACGCCAACTGCCAAAATGCACAACCCCCTCCCATCACGCTCTCTTACTGTGCGACTATGGTCCCACTGCCATAGCAGCAAGGTTTAAAAGCATCTGGGTTAGAATGATAGCTGCACAACAGGACCCAACAGGGTGTTAAACGAATGATTAATGACAGGCAGCTTAAGTGAGGTAACGCCCTCGCCCCAGGAAAACAGGCTCAAAGAAAGATTATTAAATCACACACTTGAGCATAGACTTTGCTGCATTTTTCTGAGGCCCTACCCCCCGCCTGCACCTGTAATATTTGTTAAATGATCCACCTGGTACTTATTGAAATAAAACAAAAAACTATTTCTAGTGAAGGAATGGAAGGTTACTTAAAAAATCTAGAAATGAGCCTGACCTCCTCTGCAGCATACTAAATAAAATTGTAGAAGTGTTAACAGGACCAATTGAAATAGAAAAAATACTATTTCTATAGGTCTAGGGAAATATTGGAAAAATGTTAATTAACACTATATTTTGGTTTTCCAGAGGAAGGCAAGAGCCTGAAGAATTATATGTGTTATTGACATCTTTTTTTTGTCCTAACGGTGTGGAATGCTAGGGGCAGTAGCATATTCAGCAGATTTCACACTAGAATATATGTATTTTTTGGAATGTGCTCCCTTTTTCATCCAGAGCTGTTGTTAAGATGGATTTTCAGAGCCAGCCTTGTGGACAAATTCTGAGAGACCACCCTATTCTGATGAATTGGTGTTGGAAGCAGCTGTACTTTGATTCTACGGCGGAACATTGCACGGTGTGGCTTGATGCCACAAGGTGCCTTCCTCTAATCATTGTAGTCAAAATGAGATGCGAGGTGAGTAAGTGGTAAGCACGGGCTGCATGACTGCAATTGCTGCTAGGATTGAGACAGCCATATGAGAATAGCATTACAGGGTGGAGCAGGGCTCGTAGGTTGTGAGGTGGTGAATAGCGGTCGTACCTAATGTGGAGACAAACCCACAAGCAGGCTCCTACTCGTCTCTCTGCTCCCTTCTGTGAGTATTACAGTGAGCACTAAGCTGAGCCCCAAGGAAAGCTGTGCCGCACTTAGTGGATTGCTCGCTCGATGATCAGGTCAGCTAAGTAAATTGTAAAGAAGTGGTTTGACTGCCGTTTACCGGGTGTTTACCAGCGTAGTGAAAGACTGCCGGATAGTCTTCCCGCTAACATAACCCCCCCACAGATCCTATTGTATCTTTGGCTGTGGAAGCCAGACAGCGGGCGGGGTAAGTGAAATTGGAAATTGTTCTGTAACTCTTGTTTGAAGCATTAACTGTGCGTGGGGTGAGTTTTGCTGTCCTTCGGTTGCCTTAAAGATGACAGGGAAGTGCACAGGGAAAAATAAAGCACAGATTTCAAGAAAAAGCAAACTGTATGACTAGACAGCTGGCACAGACAAAACAAAAACAACGAGGGAGCCGGTGGAGAATTACCTCCCGGCAAAATGGAACTTAGGTCCCTTAAACAGGGAGGGGCCAAACAAGGGACACGGGACCCTCAAGGCACAATCACAGCTTTCTTTCATCGTGAAGCCGAAGCAGAGGTATTGACTGGTGTGAATGTAGTCACAGGGATGGCCACAGACTTGGCAACATACAGAAACAGAGTTTCGTTATCGATAATAACTCTCTTCTTGATTTATGCTATGCCTTGCGAAAACAAACTCAGGCATCAGCATTGGTATCACAGACGTTGGGGACACCGGTGGCCACATCACCAGCTAACATGATTTCAAAATCCCTCCCGATCATGATTGAAGCTTCCCAAAGATTATCAGGAAGCCCTAACCTGATTTTTTTAAATCTGACTGTGGAAATGCTTTGACAGCAGCAAGGCTGGCACTCCTTCCCCCTCTTTCCTCCCTTAGTAATTGTGCCAATTCATCAAAAGTGTGTTCCTCTATTGATCCTGGGGTCATGCATTTTCTTCTGAAGACACTATTACGGCTGTGTGGAAGTATCCACAAGGATTTAAAGAAACAAGGAAGCCTAATAGCAATGATTTCAGGACATATGGAGATTAAAATTAAACCAGCTGACCCATCTCAAAAGATGAGTGTCCAGAGTGCCTTGCGGCTATTGTAGCCAACTCCTTTGAAAACGAGCAGGCCAGACAACACAATTCTATACAAATAGTGGAGGCACAGTCATTATCAGACTCTATCCCATCACGGAAAGAGAGATGGTGCGCTAAGCATCTACAGATCCAGCTTTTCAATAAGAAAAATGTGATAATGCCAAAGGAGGAGAGGGGGATTGACCACTCACTTAACTCCACGACAAAGTCATGTACTGGTAATAATTAAATAAAGCAGAGGAAAGGGGAGGCAAGAACGCGGAAAAGACAGTTAGTTGACACGCTCACAAGCTGACTGTTTAAGGGCAAAGAGAACAGTTTTGGCAATCAGGAGCGCTTGTCCTCAGTAAAAGGCTTCAGCGGATGTACGTCAGCGGCATACTGTTATACCTACCTGACACTACTGTCCTTGACCCCAGAATGGTTGTGATGGGGGCGGATTCTACTAAGGATGCTAGAAAACATTAATCGCTCAGCCCTGCTGACCACATTTTCTAAGGTTCCAACACTGCAACTGTTGAAGTCAACTGACCTTGAGTTTATTGAGCCATTACAACTGGGGGTGGCCCTGCTTCTAGAATTCACTGCCACCTTCCGGAGACAGCAGGGTTAATACTCTCATGTAGAGATAAGCAAGTCTCTATAACTCAGTCTCCTGTGTAATGTGCTCAGTGTAAGTGTAAGCAGACCAATGTTCGAGTAGTTCTGCCAACATCTACTGAGCAGGGACCACCTAAATGTGATAATGTGCAAGGGTGGGAGTGGCTAAAAAGCGTCATTCCAACTTCAGGTGACAGGATCAAGTGAAATTGTAAGGTCTTTAGCTGCAAAACAAGAGGCTACTCCCATCTCTTGTCTAGTAGTGGCTTGCTGGGTCTTTTACTTCACTCAAATATGTTTGCTCTCCAGGAGACAATGCTGAGGAGTGCGATTAATATTGATAGGATTTGCATACATCAATCGGACGCTAAGAAGGGTGCATCTGGTCGCCCTAGTGGTGGCCTAATTGTCGGGGTGAATAATGAATGGAATTCCACAATGATTGTGCCTACGGACCCGGCGGGCAATGTTCTGGCGGTGGAGGTCACAATCAATAATCCAAGTGGCCAATATCGTCTATTGATTTTTAACATCTGCGATCTCGCAGGTGTAGTGGTAGATGCTTACATTGAATTACATTGAGGCCACCCTGTCATCATGGCTGACCAATACAGCTGCCAGAATGGTGATTTTGTCTGGGGATTGGAATGCCAGACGTGTGGATAGGGTTGACCTCCCACATTATGAAAATGTGATGGGGAACCAATGATTGGGGTGGTTAAGGGATTTCTCAATGGACGCACCAAAGGGGATAGCCCAGTGAGGCTGACTTGGGTAGGGGGTCGTAAGAGTGCTAGCCTCAATTATTACAGGTTGTTTGAATGTGTTAAAGATCTGGTTGTCAGGCCCATGGGTTTTAGTGACCAGGCTGAGTTGAATGTTCCCAAATTGATAAGTTTCTTTAAATCAAGCAGGTAACCGGTTGAGTTGGTCTATCAGGCATATTGATAAGATCTGTTCATGGCTATTTGAGGAAGGTGAAGTGGATAGGATCTTGCCTCCTTCATTCACTGCCAGTGATATTGAGGATGGGCTTTGTTATTGGGATCTGGTGGCTGGTGCACAACACATTAAACCATATGACATTAATATCCATGACGCTAAATGCATGATGTGGAGGGAGGTGCGTAGGGTGGTGAATAAATCAGGGTCAGCGAGTGCTGTAATGGTGATCACTAAGGGGATCAAAGGGGAGTATCACAAATGGTTAATGTGCCATAAGCGGTCTATCACAAAGTGTAACTGGCAGCACTTTGTGAGGACAATGTGTAGTCGTAATGCCTGCATAATTTGGCAAATCCTTGCCTCCGTTAAAGGGGGCAAGGTAAAAACCTGATAAACCCAATTTCCTCTGGGTCCTGGTTGAGCTTTATAAATTTCACTAAGTGTGTTGCCACTTTGATTAATGTCTATGGTGGAAAAGAATGGGACCCTGGGATCTGACGATGGGGCCAGAGGAGATAGTAGGGGCAATAAATAAATTGAGAAGCTCAAGGGCCCCTGGCCCAAACGGTCTTGCCAACTTGATCCTGAAAAGAGACCTGGTCAATTGGGCCCGTATTTTATGTCACCTGTTTATGAAGCTCTGCGATGAAAGGAGGATCCCCTCCTCATGACAGCAGGTGATCTTGATCCTGGTTCACAAAAAAGATAGTCATTTAGGTACTGAGAACTATAGACTGCTGTCATTATTAGATGTGACGGGAAAGATCGTTGCATCCCTGGTATTGGAAGAACTTCAGAAATTGGCGTTTCAGCATGATGTTCTGTATCCGTTTCAGACTGGCTTTCGTGCCAGGCCTTCTACGGTGCATAACATCTGAGCACTTGATTCTGTTTTTCATGGGGCTCGGGTAAAGGGCAAGGGTTTGAATAGCTCCACCCTGTACATCACTTTTAACTTTTGGGATTCTAAAGCCGCTTTAGATCTTGTAATCAGGAATATCTTATGGGGCAATTCACAAAAGGCTGGGCTGCCACCTCCGACTATTACAGATAATCATAGAGTTATATAGCAATAATGAAGCCTTTGTGCGCTTAAGTGACTACGGCATTATCTCAGAACTGGTGACGGTCAATAGGAGAGTTAAACAAGGGTGTGTTTTGGCTCCTCTATTTTTCAATTTATATCTAGTGGATTTACCCAGGCACATGAGAGAAAAGGCCAGTTGTCCTCCAAAACTTGAGATTCACTGCTAAGCGCCATTCTAAACACTGACGATTTGGTGCTATTGGACCAAGCCTCCTCTGGTATGGTGAATATGTTAAATGAGTTGGCTGCTTATGCCACAGAGAATGAATTGATAATATACCCAGCTAAAACAAAAGTCAAAGTGGTATCCAGTAAGAAAATGAATAGGCCTTTTTTGAAGACAGTACTGGGAGAACTGGAATATATGAACCATTATCCATATCTAGGTCTGGCGATGGGTTGTGACGAGACATATTGATATATTATGGAGATGAAAACTAGAAAAGCTAAGGTTATTATTACACAAGTATGTACATTCTCTGCTAGAATGACGCAGGTTATTTGCTTGAATGTGTGCTAATGATATATGAGCAATGCTACTGCCCGATGAATCTATATGGGCTTGCTACCCTTACTATGGGTGACCTAATCTGGTTAAATAGCCTTTATTTATTTATTCAAAATTATAAAGCGCGCATCAGTCCGGAGGCATCGTGGCGCTGTTACAAGCAGAATGACTTAGTTACATAGTACAATGAATAAAAACGATGTTTTTTAAAACCAGCTCCAATATTCTTTGGGTGCAATACTCCGTTTTAGGGTACATTTTATGCTTCCCCGTGGTTTTCTGTTTCCAAGTCATCCACACCAGAAGCACTTTCTCTAAATAATTTCACGTTTAAATTACTAATATTAAAATAGCGCGTTGGGCGTGAGAGTTGGGGGGGGCGGGGCGACTTTATGTGAAATCGATGTAACCTTGGTTTGCATTTGCATAAGGTGCTGCATTTCATCGGTCCGTTTTCAATCAAATGCCTGAATGTGGAGTCTGGAGTGCGGCGTTTACCGTCTTCTCATCCTCAGTAAAAGGGAATGTTTGGGCAGAGATGTTTTAGATTGCCTCAGTCGTTCCCCATGGAGTACCGTAGGCTTGAACTGGGGCTTATGTCCTCTTGTGGAATGGCGTTAAGAAGAAGGGGGGAGCTACATATTAAATTGACACTGCTTCCAGGTTGCCCGCTGTTGGACAAATTGGGCAATCACCATGAGACTGAAAGGTTTTGTAGAATATAAACCTTCAAAGCTTTGAATATGGAACTGTATGAAACTATGGGTTTGACAAGAAACTTAAAAAATGGGACTGGGCCAATAATTATGTTAATCTTTCAGGTTTAAAATCTTATATGGCAGTAACCTTTCTGACACATCAATTCAAGAAGGCTCAACCTTTCCTACGTTTATGTCCCAATCCGTCAGTTAGACGATTGATGTTACTGCTACGAACCAATCACCTACCTTTGCTGGTTGTGAGAGGTGCTCAATTTAAACTGGCACGAGATGAACGGCGGTCTTGTCGTATATACAGACTGAGGCATGTCCCGGAGACGGAAAAACATATTTTTACAGAGTGTGTGGAGCTTGCCTCAGTTTACATGTGTACGTTGGGGCACCTGGTGCATAACTATGAGGCACTTCTGTCCATATGGCCTTATGTCGCCTATGGTGTATAATATGATATGATATGATATGTCATTTATAACACGCCTGTACACAAGGGTTTCTAGAGAAGAGGCTAACTCCAGTTGGGGACTTGATTTAGTGATTGGTTCACACAGTAGGCTGCTGGCAGTAGAAACTTGGACTGTTAAGTGAAACCTTATATACTGCGATGAAATGGTGTTTTTGAACAATAGACTTCATTTTGTGTGATTGTTTTTGTCTTTGTTTTAATATCTGTAATATATATGTATTGTTCATGAAATTTGTGAACATTTCAAATTGAACTAAACACAATCAAGAATAATAATAATTTTACGATAAACAGGTATAAACGCTGACGTCTAGCCAAACTCTATCTGGGTAGTGTGACTGAACAGCAAGGCTTAGACTTAGGAAGGTGTGAGAGTGGTCAAGGGTTCAGTTAAGAGCAAACAGAGCTCTGTTAGTAACACAAGTTAGGCAGAATGTATAAAAATACAGTTACTTGTTTAGGACCTAGACAAACTCTTAGCAATTTAAAAAACAGGCAAGTAACACACTAAAACATTCATTACTATTGTATACACAGTCACCTTTGTGTGCTCTGCTAATGGCCCTAAAACTTCACTTTTAAATAAATATAGAATGAGACTTCAAGATACCCTAAGTTTAGTAAAGCAAGTAAATAAAAAATTAGAACTAGGAAAGTAGTCTGAGAACAACAGAGTTGGCAAACCTGACACAAAACCTTAGATCTAAGGAGCTATCCTTATAGAATATTTCTCTAACCCGAAAAACATGGGTCTACGGTGCTGAAGGTCACAGGTCCAACTAAAAGTCTTTTCAGGAGGCCAGGAGTTACTTTTAGGAAGTTGAACAAGTGTTTGCTTGAGCCGGTCAGAAGTTTGTAAGTGTTCCAAAGTTAAATTAAAATGCGAGGACATTCTTTAACAGACCCCACCCAATCCAACTACCTCAGGAGAGACCCAGGAGAAGATACCCGACCGAACGGCACCGTGCCTGGCTAAGCCATGGCGAGTTAGTGCTAAGACTTTATGCCCATAGAACCCTATTGAGAAGGGAGGGCAAAACAGGCATGTTTACTAACACTCTGTACTCCTATTCACTCAGGGATCATTGTAGAAGTTCCTGAAGTTGCTGGACCTTCTGGTTTTATTCTTTGGTTCCATTGGAAGAAGTACAGGGGCCTCGAGTGCACCAGTCACTTTAGGAATCATGTATTTGGGTATGGGTAGTTTGTGGTTCCAGGCCCTGTTGGACTGGTTCTGGACTGGACATCTAGAAATGCAGGACACACTTACTATTGAACCATCACTCCGTTGATGACTTCAGAGGACTCCCAGGTTATGATGCAGGTTGTGACATAGCATTGGCCACTTGAAGAAAATGGCAGAAAGTGAACCTCATAAAGAAAATAAAGAAACTAGTCCTGCAAGGCCCCTCTTCATGGCGGAGAGCTTGCACCATCAGTGAAATGCTTCTTGCTCTATAAGCTGAGGATCTGTGTAGAGTCCAAAACTTTAACTTAGAATGGCGTCCTGTGCAGGAAAGTAGCCCAGGAGGATATCTGGCTTGCCAGAGGAGGATTCTAGGGTTCTTCCAAGTGCTTTCAATGGCTGGATCTTCAAGCAGAGGTCACGATGTTTGTTCCCCACAGTCATGTGGTCGAAGCACCGCTGAAGGTCTTCAGAAGATCTGTAGAGACAGAGCTTTAACTTGCAAATGAAGAACATTTTACTGGTAAGCTTCCAATGACAAGGCCTGCATCTTCAGTGGGCTGCTCTCCTTTGTAGGGGTCTAGACTCCCAGACTCCAACAATGATCTAAAGAATGGCTCCAAGAGTCCCCCCTTTTATGCAGAATCTGGGCCGGAGTTGCCCCCAGATAACCAATGGCAAGGATCCACAACTTTCAAATTTGGCAGGGGCTGTTCAGTCCTGGGCAGTCTCTGGCCACTGCAGCTGACCAGCACCAGACCCACTCTGGCATGAATGTGGACTGGGTCTGGATAGACCCAGCCACCACACTCACAGTCGCCACTTTGCCCACAAAAGCTGGAGCTTTCCCCAGGAAAGGGATTACCATATATGGACAACCTGGCCACTCCACAGCAGGAGGAAGGTCAAAGCATAAGCCAAACGACAGGCGAGAATGTAGTGGCAAGGCCATTTTAGAGTATATGGTACTGTAAATGGCATGAAGCGGTAAAATGCAAAAGTTCCAGAGACTAGATAAAAGGAAACAATACAAAATGGCCACTAGGCCATCCTGGACACACAAGCACGTAACCACAAAGTTACCAAAAAGAAAGTTATAGAAAAAGAGAGTGTCTCTAACACACTTCACAGAAAGTGATGTGTGCAGGTAAAAACCAAATGAGAATTGTACTTTGGGGAACATACTTCCCCTGCACTGATAGCAATAGGGACTGACCAGTGTCCCCAAAATGGATAAGCTTAGCTTGGTAAGTGAGGGAAAGAAGCAAAAAAGATGTTTCTTCCTAACAGACATCTACCTTGATGGGCTTTGACTGACTAGAAGAAACAGTTTTCCAGCTAGTGGCTTAAGTGGCCGTCTGACTGGATAGGATGTTAGCACTGTCAATTAGAACTAGCAAAATTTCCAGCCTCCTGGATTGGCTGAAATTCCTGCACACCCTGTCAGCACTCCAATTCTTTAATTGGGTGGATTTATCCTATTGAAGGATTCATAGGGAGAGTCTGTTCGGAATTCCATAACATGGAAACTGATGGTAGAGCGGAGATTGTTGACCCATTCTACCATCCATTACGATGGTATTGGAAGCAGGCGCCACCCTTCATGGGCCGATGCTCCCCTTCAGGATCCTAAATACAGTTTGCCTGGACCCACACAGAGATAGAAAAGTTACTTTTATTATTGGTTCAGATCAATGTTTTAAAAATGTGTTTTAATTCTACTAAAATTATATTTAGGGTTCTGTAGGCTGGGGCGGTCCCTATAGGGATGAGGCAGCTTTGCTGGCCCATCTCTAAAATAGCATTTGTTTCTTTTTCTAACCAGACATATCAGTGGAGGAGCCATGGTGTGTGCAGGGAGGGAGGTTGCCCTCCCCCCTGTTTCCATTCCTGGTGTCCAGGGCGCCGCAAGCCTCCTGCTGGCACCTTATTATCCAGCCCCCCACCCCCTGGCACCAAAAGCTGCCTCTGTTACTGAGAATGATTATTGAAACAGGCAACCATTTCTGCAGCCCTACAATGGCTTAAGCTCCCTTGAAGAACCATAAACATGATTTTAAAACAATTAATGCTTTTTGGTTAAGATTACCCCTGATCTATCAAAATAGAAAACATGATATTTTATGGATGGAGTCAAAATCTTGAAAAAAAGTTTACTAATACTTTTAAAATGACTCTTAAGGAGCGGGAAGACCTGCAACGGCTGTAGGAAATATTTTCTTTCCTTTAATAACCCAACTTCTTCCTTTTTAGAATTAGAAAAACAAATTATTCTAATTTGTACTGAGAGGTGCCTCAGGGTTAGGGATCAACAGATCAATTGAAACCAACTTGTAAGGCTCAAGGGTGTTTATTTATTAACAGATCACTGAGGGATTCTGGGATCCTGAGGATACTGGGAAGTTGTAGTAGTGGTAGTTTGGCATTTGTACAGCCAAAGTCAAAAAAGTTTGTTTCAGATTTCAAAAATCCATAAAACACATTTGTACAGCAACTTTATCCCATTAGTAGGGGCTCAACGTGCTTGTGATGAGAACGCCCTCAGGGGACCTAAGTCCAAGGTACGGGAAAATTGTCAGAATTATTTTAATGCGTGTATGCATTTGGCCAAGATAGGGAGTTAGGTAGGCTGGCCGAGCTCCAGTAAGCTACCCATGCAGGTCAGGCATGTGGATGGGGACTGAAGTGGTCAGGAGAGTGCGCGAGTGCAAGAGACTCATTATGTGTCCAGCTAGACATGAATTTTTGTAGGTCGTCGCTGCATGTTGATGAATGTAGGTGGGTAGCCGTACCTGCGGCAGATGTCAACCTAAGTGGTGCATAAATACGTACCTTGAGGCTCAGATGGAGCTTTGTGTTCGATGTAGCTGTGAGATCAGATCATCTGTATAATAAACAGGTTACTCTCATACCCTCACAATGGACAGGCTGTCCTAATACAACTTCCAAGTGCAATAGAAAGGCTACTCTCAGACATCTTTCAGGTGCAATATTAAGGCTACCTGCGTGTATCTTCTATGTGCACTACATTGGTAACTCATAGATCTTTGGAGTGCAATAGACACGTTATAATCATATATTCTAAGTGTAGTAATTAAATAACACTCTGTAGGATCAATGCCTATGTCAGAGATCCCCAACGCGCAGCTTGCAGTAACATGTGGCTCACAGCACCCTAAAATATTGCTTGCCAGTTGTACAGGGCCACTTTGTGTAGGCCAAGACAGTGGATGTGCTAGAGTGAAGTGACAAAATGAGCAGTGTAGGCAAAGCCACGTTACTGGTTGGGAGATCTAGCCTAACAGCCGGGCCTGGCTGATAGACATGACATATTATTTGCAGTGGAAGATTTATCGGAGTAGATTGAAGGGCGGGGGTTGGGAGGTTCTGATGGGCTAAAGCATAGACAACATGTTACAATAGGTGGAGACATGGGTCTGCACTGCAGAGTGAGCATGCTGAAGGCTAGAGATGTGAATCGGGAGGCTATAACAGATTAAGTGGGCTGAATTAAGACCTAACACTTAAAATCAGAAGCAAACACCATGTCCTGCTACAGCTTCAATGCCTGTTCCATGTGGGTGTGCAATGCATATTGACCTTATGAAGTGGTGATTGAGGACAATGTGGGAGGCAAACACTAGAGCAGCCTGGCAAGCCCAGGGTAGAATAGTCCTACTGCTGCTCTAACCAGCAATAAAGTAGTCCATTGATGAACCTGCATTTACTCTGCAAGCCTACCGCTTCTACAACACTCCATAATATCTGCTCCACTGATTGGAGCGGATACTTAATCTGTTCAGCAACCACTGTAACCAGGTGGGACTGCTTCTGCACTTCCATAGGGAGTAATAGGGCTCTTAGCAAAAGCCTGGCAAGTGCAGAACGGGCCAATAGCAAGCTTGAATGCCACACTATCCATAATTGCAGAGGGTCTAATTGGGATGGTTCTACATGCCAGTTTTGCGTATGTGTGCACTATTCACATTATTTGCTAGAAATGTTCAATACTCCAACGGGAAAATTCAATTATTAGGCATGTGTTCGGGAGCTGATGAGCCATTGCCATCTATCTTCTGTTCCATTGCACAGCTAATAATTGGATAATTGACAAATAGGTGGCCTGCAATCACCCAACTGTCCATCATTAGATCATTTGCATTCGCTTAATTTGTAATGGCAAAGTTTGTGATTAACACCCTCACACATTTGCCAAAAGCCCTCACACATTGTAGTATCTTAGTGAACCAAAATGTTCTTCTGCTATTGCCTAATTGGCATTTGGATAATGGGCAAATAAGCAAGGTTCATGCCATCGTGTCCATGATTTAATAAATTAACTAACTTCTTTATAATTCAATGACATTTCTGTTAATAATTGACATTTGAAATGTCAATACATCACTCCAAACATCAAAGATAGATTTTACAAACCGCTCTGTAGATTGGTCTTTGAATTCACCAAATCGTGACCAATATTATGGGCTATTGTGCTAACAAATGCCTTGTTTGCCACTACACTTCCCAAATAGTTAAACATTAAAATATGTTGATTGTTGTTGATACATAGTGAAACATCTGGAAAATGGCTGGAGGGCATTGGCTACAAATGATGGAGACGTGGGAAAGCCTAGCTTTAACAGACATGTCACCCATGCAGTTGATACAATCACCTCCAAGTACACTCACATTCACACACTGGCACACTAAAGCTCCTTGCCAGCCACCTATACCTCATAGACCACACCTACAGCTCCTTGATGGCCAAGCTTCTCCTGGACTTTAGAGGATTAGGTGCATCAATCTTCTGGCCCATGAGGGAGCTATAGCAATTGGGGTAAGCAGAGCTACAACATTTGCCTCTACATTTCCCAAATATTCCTTGAGGAATCACCTCAAAGCTCAACTAATGTGTTCTTTAAATCTCACATGTTTAAATGGTTTAAAAATACTCAATTTGGCAGTTAAATTGCTTGTAAACACCAACTTCATCTCAAACTAAGTTTGAAGCCATTGAACATTTGCCTGCGCTTCTACTAGACTACTGTAAATTGTTGCACATTAACCTGCTGTAATGTCCACTGTATTAATGTTATAATATGAGTTGCAATAATGTTGCCACCACCTGAGATACAATATGTTCTGTTACGGTACGCATGTCGCTCAGCATTTCATTTTATGAGCAAAGGTTGCTCATTGCTACACACGGTTGGGGACCCAGGGTCTAAGCCCATCCCTCTCTCCCGTTGAAAGTGCCTTTCTGGTGAGAAACACAAGTTCACTCACAGTCCTTGAGGTTTTCAGTGCCTGCACTTCCTCTTTGGCTTTTGTTTATATGTGTTTGTCTTTCACAGCGTGTCAGAGGATGCCACACTTTAGCTTTCAGAAAAAAGACGCTGCCACCTTTGGCGTTGTGGGTGATCGCAATATGGGTGGAGATTCCAAGGCTTTGAGATCCTTTGGAAGGTATTGGTTGGCCCTGGGCTTATTAGGATTTTACCCATAGCAGTCTGCTGGAGGTCTACTAGCTTCCTCACCTTTCACTGTGATGCAAGTTTCCAGAAGTTGGATGCCCCAGAGGAGCCGATGCGCCCTGATGGCCTTACTCTCTGGTAAACTCCTCATACTTAATGTGGTTATCACTGCCACTTCCTTCCTGAATGGTTTGCAATGCCTGGCTCTTTCTCCTCCTCTCCCCCCTCCCCCCTCCTTCCTCCTCCTCCTCTCTTTCTTTTTCTATTTGTACTCCCTTCTCCCTCTCATTATTAGATTCTTCCACCCATGTTCCTCCTCAGTGGTACTCAGTGGTACTCGTATTCTCTCCAAGCTGTTACACTCCTCCTTGCTTCTTCAAAACATACCTCTCGCAACCCTCCACTTCCAACTCATGAATCCCACACCTATCTGGTTCTCATGACCTCAGACTCTGGCAGGCTCGTCAATATGTTTGATAATTGCGAAAGTGCTTTCAGCTGGGTCAGCTTGGGAAGTAATGGGAGCCAGATGATTGACCCATTCTCTCCTTTGCTAAAATGTCCCCAGAGGTATTTCTTTCGTTGGGTTGCTCCACAGGCCATTCACAGATCACAGTTACCTCGAGCAGCCACCATCTAGGATTTCCTTTCTGCATAATCACTGCTGCCGTCATTTTCACAGATGTTAGCATTCTGGTGTCTCAAACGCCGACTTTCTGGGTCCATGCGATTGACTGATCTCAGCCAGCATCGCAGAGCATCTATAGTGACACCCACTTGTCATCTGAGTGTCCTGGGCAAAAGTACTGAAACCTTGCTCTTTGTTACAGGTATCATTGCTTCTTCCCTGGGTGACATGATGGAACAGGTTTTGGGGTGGGTGAAGCAGCGAATCCTTTTTGTGCAAATCTAAAGGCAGTGTCAACTTTCATGGCATGGGATTTCTTCCCTTCCTGTCTTTGCTAGTGGAGGGAGCTATCGTAGCTATTGACGTTGGCTGCTTGTTCTCGGGCCCTGTACTTCAAACCTCTCTGACTCTGGGTTAAAGTCCAGGGGGCATTTATTTCCAAGACCTCTTTCACCCGTTCCTCTATCGCTTTTGGGTACCGTGGAGCGACTAGCGACTCAGGGCTGGTGATGGAAAGTGGTGCCACGGGGATTCCCCATGTACGTCCTCCGAACCACACGTCACATAGTGGGTGGTGGCACCCCACCCCCAGGTTCACAATCGTCCAAACCCCCAGCCTCCACGATGGGGTTTATTCATAGACGGTTCTTAAAAACGAACAATGGACATTGCCATTCAAGGTTCTACTGTCCCCTGCAAAACTCTAGACATAATTTGATCAGAATTACTAACATCTTTTAGAAGATTTTGCCCAGACACATAGAAACATTTTTTTTCTATTGTTGTGGTTCCAGACAAATACTCCTATAGGTGAGGCCAGGCTATAGGGGAGCAGTAAATGGGACAGGATGATCTCAAAAAGTGTGCTGGTCAAAGTGCAAGATCCTGAACCCCAATGAGAAGCACTCTCCATATCACATGGGGCGTGATAGACACCAGGGTCACTCTAACATAGACCACCAGGAACTCCGGCCGAGGGTTAATGCTCTGAGCCAAGCATGCATTTTCAACATCACTATTGTTCCAGAAGATGATCTTTTTGTATTTTAAATGTCATATGATAGCTTTCTGGTGTCAGATTGCAACAATGGACACATGGCGCGTGTGCGCAACATGAGATTTGCCATGCACCCTTATTTTATGCAGGATGAAGCCATGGGGCTATTGTAAATGTGAGTGAGTGCACAAAACATACATTTAGCAGACAAGGGACGGTGTATACTTGGCATAGCTTGTGCTTTTAAGATTTATAGTCATGATACATTTATTTAGAGGATGACGGACACCAACCAATAAAAAAGGATAGGGTCTCACCGTGGGGTCTTTATCAAGCTGTTGCATTATTCGCCTCCAGTTCTGCTGGTCATAATTAGTTCTATAATATCCGGTCACATTGATATTCAAAATGATCCATTCGTGTTCTGAAGATGTCTGCAGTTCAGGAAATGCTTCTGGAAAGGGAAAATAAGCACGTTTCATTATTTGTTTAGCTTCTGAGTTCGATTAAAAGCAACCCGCATTCAATATATTTCTGTTAAAGCACAGGAACTATGATGACACTGATTTAAGTAGAGTGCGAAACACTAGAATGACATCAGTGACCTTCTCTGGCCTTAATGTAAACTACTCTATGCATCGTAGTGTTGTGCAGTGCTCGCTACCAGCCACATAAACCACGTAGAAGCCAAAAAGAGCTGGCATACGAATAGCCCTACTTTTATGGGAATATTGTACAGAAAATGAAAATCCCGGGATTTCCGGACTTCAAATCCCGGCCTTCACAATGCACTTATGTTTTGGGGGGGTATTGGCTGTTGAAATGAGCGGGTGTGGGGGACCCTCTAATGAAATCACTGAAGCTACCATTATTTAAATGTTGGGAGGCACACACATACTGTGACCCAGGGCCGGTCTTACAACAGATTGCCCCCCAGCCGGGAAGCAGCGTTGGCGCCCCCTCTCCCCCGACCTATGATCTCATGCATGTGTCATGGGCTGAGCAGCGGGTGTGGGGACTATGAGTTAACAAAATTGTCAATGCTGGCATCTGCTGAATTTCATGAAGATCAGAAAACAGCAATAAGAGGGTCAAACCCGAACAGGCCTACTTATGATAGTCTGCTTTTGCTCTTCATTTTTAGTAACAATGACCAGTTTGCTGCTGTGACTCAGGTCAGAGAATCGACAATTTCAGATCTACACTAATATCATTTGTATGACCTCAAACATTTAGCCACTCTTAAAAGGTGGTGAACTGGTCTTGAACAGTGTTACTCGAACCTCCAAGAACAAGCACCAGCAACATACCCACTGATAGCTGTACAAGCCTGTCTATCTTAGCATTAAAATACATGCATTTATGCAATATGTATTGCATCAAATATTTCACGGGAAGTTAAATATATTTAGGAGGGACACACGTCAACAATATCACTACTTTATGTGAGTGGTAAAGTCTACTTTAAACATATGCAGAGAGTTAACATACATGTACAATTCAACATAGCTCCCAATGTTAATGTTGGAGAGGTGGCGTTCTTAAATTATGACATTACAATGTGGACTTTACATTGAAACACACTGCAGAGCATTACCGCGGCAGAGAAATGGCCGTTCGAGTATTGGGGTTTGTTTCGCTCATGCTTGTGAACTCTCAAAATTCTTAAATGTTTCCTTCGTGATCACTCATTTTAGCTCCCAACAGCACCATGAAACTGCAAGATCGTAAAGAAAAATGATGTCTACCATCCCAACATAAAAACAAAAACAATCAAATACTTAAAGGGTGGAAGACGACCTTTTCTTTGGACTTGTTAAGTTTACTTTTTGCAAATTACTAGTCGCGTGCTGCTTGAATAACAGCGGCCCTTGCACATTGTGCAGTTTATAGACAAATTTAATTTCAAGGGACTTGGAATACTGCAGGTATCAGGGGAAGCATCTCCAGTGTACCCCAAGCGTAGTGCGCTTTGCCCTACACCCTCACCCCCCACCCTTGCAGCCCTGCGCTTTTTCACATTCTCCATTATGGTAAAGAACATTGTCCCGAGCTTGGGAGATAAATGGACTAGGCAGAAGGAGCTGCCTCCCCAGTGTGTGTTTAGCTGATGGTGTATCAAATGCAGAAATGGGTGGCATCAAGAGCCCCACGCTCTGAAACTTCTTTTGCGCACTGGTTGGTCACACGACAGAGTGTGAGCAGGTGATTCCCGAACACTTGAACCATTCTTTAGAGACCTGGCTTTGGTTAATGTGGCGTTAGCTAGTCCTGGCCATTCCCCAGCGTTTGTGTTAAAGGAGATCGGAATCTGCACCGTGCAGGATATTTTAAAGGCCATGAATTGATTCTACAGCATGTCACCCCAATGGAACAAATAAAGTGAAGCATGCATCCTGCAAGTCTGGGTATTTGCATTATATTGAAGACGGGCCAACCGTCCACGGAGACGGTTTCTACTGTAGTTGCTAAATCGCTTTCCCAAGCCCGGTGCTATGCAGACTTCGCTCAGCTTTTGGTCCAGCGCCTGCATCCATCCTTCACACCATCATTCACAAGGCGCGTTTGTGTAGGTGTTTGCTTATCTCGTTAGACTAGCGTGATTGCTATTCCAAACAAAAGAAGCACAACGACAAAGAAGAGTATAAGACAAGTCTGAGTGAACACTGAAATGTATGAAACTCTTGCACTAAAATAAAGTCAGCAGTGCATGCCCAGAAAAGAGGGAACGACAAACAATATGCTCGGGAGTGGGAACTAGGGGGGAGGGGGAGTAAGCCCCAAACCGGCACAAGAGTGGTACCGGCCCCCAGGGCCTTGCCCTCAAAGTGATTTTGGCCGGGCCAACGGACCGACCAATCCAACCCCGCTGGAACGTGCAACTGTCTAAGATCTGCTGACGGTGACACTCTGCTAAGGTCTTCCGAGAACCGGCCTTTTGATTTCCTGAGGAGAGTCTACCACCAGTGCTCGCTTCCTTTTTAATGACTACTTGAGCCTTGACAAAAGTGTCTAGCTTTGTGGCCTCCAGAGGCTGTTCTTGGATGGTCCAGTCATCTCTGCAATACCATTTTAAAATAAATAAAACACCTATGCAGCAATAGGCCCCACCTCGAGGACGGGAGCAGGAGGAAAGAAGTGTGCTTGCCCCGGCAGGCTGTAGTTACTGCCGGATTTCCTGAAACAAGGCCAATCAGCGAGGGCAGGATGCAGCAACTGTTTGTATTTGCTGATTCTGCTGCTGCTTGGCAGTGTATGCTTGTGATGGGAACAACTTCATGATTTAGAGACCCACTCGCTCCTCTTTTCTGTAATGGCCCGGGCCAACAACACCAGCCAGCCCCAACCGATCCACACTTCAGTGTCAGTACGCGCCCATAGCCTGGAGGAGGGCACACTGCACGTGCACCCATGGGCCTAGCTGACGCCAGCAGTGCCGGCGCCACCCAGGGCCTGGGCAAGGTAATAAAGCAACAAATGTTGCTAATTTATTTGCCAATTGCCCTGCCCTGCCTGAGGGCCGAGGCCAGGCCCGTTTCTTGGCCCGGGCGAGGCGGGCAACTGCCCGGGGCGCAATAGCCCCAGGGGACGCAATTGCCCCGGTCCCTGGAGCCTCTGGAGGGGATGGAATTCCCCAGTTTGTGGGGCGCCGCATTGATATGGGGAAAGTTCTGCAGGTCAGGTGCTGGCACTGCCCCTTCCGACTGTAATGTCACGTAGTACAAAGGTACTACGTGACATTACAGAAGTCAGAGGCTCCTTCTGACCACTTTCGTGCCACTTGGGGTGGAGGGCTTAAGCACACCAATAAAAACACTTTAGGTCCCCCTGCAGCTAAGACCAGCTCTTCCATCACAATGCAAGCAGGAAACTGCTAATGGTGGCCCATTAGTCACTAAATGGTTTCGTGCTGGCATTGAGATGGGAGGGGAGGTGCAGTGGGCTGTGGGGAGTGGGCGTGCCTTGCAGGGACACACAGTGGGCCCCGACATGGTACAAACGGAGACCCGCTTGGGTCCATGGTGTGTCACTTCAAGCCCAGAAAATGGCTGAAATAATAGTTTAAAGCAGCGCTATTTCTTTAAGCTATGAACCGGTTTATTTATTTATTTATTTATTTATTTATTTATTTATTTATGCAATGTTTGTCGGGTACATGGAGACAGATAATTTATTTATTTATGCAATGTTTGTCGGATACCTGCATCCGACACACATTGCATAAATAAATAAATATGCAGGTACCCGACAAACATTGCATGAATAAATAAATAATCCTGGTCCATGTATCCTTACAACAGTCGAGACTTTACTGTATCAAAGCACACACTTGATTCCTATTCAAAGAATGTTAAAGTGATTGTTTATTGGGTTCAGGTGTCTCCTTGTCATTGCCCTTTTGGCTTAGGTTGCCTCCAACCCCCTTCAGCATCTTGTGTTCTTTGTTGGTTGTATATACTGCATCCTGTGCCATATTCATGGTCTCTTGGTTGGTGTGCCCAGTCCTCATTATCTGCAGCCTAAGTGGGACTGGGGCATAAAATTGTCTTGGGCACCAGTGAAAAAGTGGCCCACCGTTGCAAATGGCAATTCATTCCTTGTATGATGGACTGTTTGACTTTGGGTAGGAGTTCCTTAATGGTGTAGTTTGGGAATGGTGCGCAGGGTGGGGTGGGAGTGGTGCGCGTAGTGCAGTGGGAGTGGTGCGCGGGGTGCGTTGGGAGTGGCGCATGGGATGGGGTGCGGGGGGGGGCGCATTCCTAGTGTTTCGCCCTGGGCACCAAATGGACTAGAAACTGCCCTGGCCGAGGCCACAGCCTGCAGCAGTGCCAGTGATAGAATACACGTGTAACACGTTCATTTCCCAACATTATAAAAATGATTCATTTTTATAATGTTGGGACACAAATGTGTGACACGTGTATTCTAGTACTGGTACTTTGGACTGCTGGTGCAGCGCCCCCTAGAGGCTGACTGACCCCAGGCAGCCGCCTGGCCTGCCTGACGCCAAGACCGGCCCTGCTGTGACCAGATGTCTCCGTCCCCAGGGGACGCAATTGCCCCGGTCCCTGGAGCCTCTGGAGGGGATGGAATTCCCCAGTTTGTGGGGCGCCGCATTGATATGGGGAAAGTTCTGCAGGTCAGGTGCTGGCACTGCCCCTTCCGACTGTAATGTCACGTAGTACAAAGGTACTACGTGACATTACAGAAGTCAGAGGCTCCTTCTGACCACTTTCGTGCCGCTTGGGGTGGAGGGCTTAAGCACACCAATAAAAACACTTTAGGTCCCCCTGCAACTAAGACCAGCTCTTCCATCACAATGCAAGCAGGAAACTGCTAATGGTGGCCCATTAGTCACTAAATGGTTTCGTGCTGGCATTGAGATGGGAGGGGAGGTGCAGTGGGCTGTGGTGAGTGGGCGTGCCTTGCAGGGACACACCGTGGGCCCCGAAATGGTACAAACGGAGACCCGCTTGGGTCCATGGTGTGTCCCTTCAAGCCCAGAAAATGGCTGAAATAATAGTCTAAAGCAGCGCTATTTCTTTAAGCTATGAACCGGTTTATTTATTTATTTATGCAATGTTTGTCGGTTACATGGAGACGGATAATTTATTTATTTATGCAATGTTTGTCGGATACCTGCATCCGACACACATTGCATAAATAAATAAATATGCAGGTACCCGACAAACATTGCATGAATAAATAAATAATCCTGGTCCATGTATCCTTACAACAGTCGAGACTTTACTGTATCAAAGCACACACTTGATTCCCATTCAAAGAATGTTAAAGTGATTGTTTATTGGGTTCAGGTGTCTCCTTGTCATTGCCCTTTTGGCTTAGGTTGCCTCCAACCCCCTTCAGCATCTTGTGTTCTTTGTTGGTTGTATATACTGCATCCTGTGCCATATTCATGGTCTCTTGGTTGGTGTGCCCAGTCCTCATTATCTGCAGCCTAAGTGGGACTGGGGCATAAAATTGTCTTGGGCACCAGTGAAAAAGTGGCCCACCGTTGCAAATGGCAATTCATTCCTTGTATGATGGACTGTTTGACTTTGGGTAGGAGTTCCTTAATGGTGTAGTTTGGGAATGGTGCGCAGGGTGGGGTGGGAGTGGTGCGCGTAGTGCAGTGGGAGTGGTGCGCGGGGTGCGTTGGGAGTGGCGCATGGGATGGGGTGCGGGGGGGGGCGCATTCCTAGTGTTTCGCCCTGGGCACCAAATGGACTAGAAACTGCCCTGGCCGAGGCCACAGCCTGCAGCAGTGCCAGTGATAGAATACACGTGTAACACGTTCATTTCCCAACATTATAAAAATGATTCATTTTTATAATGTTGGGACACAAATGTGTGACACGTGTATTCTAGTACTGGTACTTTGGACTGCTGGTGCAGCGCCCCCTAGAGGCTGACTGACCCCAGGCAGCCGCCTGGCCTGCCTGACGCCAAGACCGGCCCTGCTGTGACCAGATGTCTCCGTCCCCAGGGGACGCAATTGCCCCGGTCCCTGGAGCCTCTGGAGGGGATGGAATTCCCCAGTTTGTGGGGCGCCGCATTGATATGGGGAAAGTTCTGCAGGTCAGGTGCTGGCACTGCCCCTTCCGACTGTAATGTCACGTAGTACAAAGGTACTACGTGACATTACAGAAGTCAGAGGCTCCTTCTGACCACTTTCGTGCCACTTGGGGTGGAGGGCTTAAGCACACCAATAAAAACACTTTAGGTCCCCCTGCAACTAAGACCAGCTCTTCCATCACAATGCAAGCAGGAAACTGCTAATGGTGGCCCATTAGTCACTAAATGGTTTCGTGCTGGCATTGAGATGGGAGGGGAGGTGCAGTGGGCTGTGGTGAGTGGGCGTGCCTTGCAGGGACACACCGTGGGCCCCGAAATGGTACAAACGGAGACCCGCTTGGGTCCATGGTGTGTCCCTTCAAGCCCAGAAAATGGCTGAAATAATAGTCTAAAGCAGCGCTATTTCTTTAAGCTATGAACCGGTTTATTTATTTATTTATGCAATGTTTGTCGGTTACATGGAGACGGATAATTTATTTATTTATGCAATGTTTGTCGGATACCTGCATCCGACACACATTGCATAAATAAATAAATATGCAGGTACCCGACAAACATTGCATGAATAAATAAATAATCCTGGTCCATGTATCCTTACAACAGTCGAGACTTTACTGTATCAAAGCACACACTTGATTCCCATTCAAAGAATGTTAAAGTGATTGTTTATTGGGTTCAGGTGTCTCCTTGTCATTGCCCTTTTGGCTTAGGTTGCCTCCAAACCCCCTTCAGCATCTTGTGTTCTTTGTTGGTTGTATATACTGCATCCTGTGCCATAATCATGGTCTCTTGGTTGGTGTGCCCAGTCCTCATTATCTGCAGCCTAAGTGGGACTGGGGCATAAAATTGTCTTGGGCACCAGTGTAAAAGTGGCCCACCGTTGCAAATGGCAATTCATTCCTTGTATGATGGACTGTTTGACTTTGGGTAGGAGTTCCTTAATGGTGTAGTTTGGGAATGGTGCGCAGGGTGGGGTGGGAGTGGTGCGCGTAGTGCAGTGGGAGTGGTGCGCGGGGTGCGTTGGGAGTGGCGCATGGGATAGGGTGCGGGGGCGCATTCCTCGTGTTTCGCCCTGGCCACCAAATGGACTAGAAACTGCCCTGGCCGAGGCCACAGCCTGCAGCAGTGCCAGTGATAGAATACACGTGTAACACGTTAATTTCCCAACATTATAAAAATGATTCATTTTTATAATGTTAGGACACAAATGTGTGACACGTGTATTCTAGTATTGGTACTTTGGACTGCTGGTGCAGCGCCCCCTAGAGGCTGACTGACCCCAGGCAGCCGCCTGGGCTGCCTGACGCCAAGACCGGCCCTGCTGTGACCAGATGTCTCCGTCTAGGGTCACTTTCCCCTTTCACAAACCGTGCCTCCCACCCTGCACCCCTGTCACAAAAAGCTTCAACAACATTGTCAAATCTCACTCTTTTCAGAACAGGCTTTGAAGCTATACTCTTATAAGTGCACTTCTCTGCTACAGAGGAAGCCTGTTTGCGGAAGAGACAATACAATTGTAATCTTTTCTTATGACAATAGAGATGCCAAATCGATAGAGTGGGTGCAAAAGAGAGGGGGGTGCAGAAGTCATCTGAAATGTATGTGCAGCCATTTCCCCAATATTGTTCCATGTGCCACCCTCAACCTTCCTCACCCTGGATAATCATTAGTGCACCCAAATACTTTGCAAAACAAGCACCGACAAAGCCAACAGTTGTGCCTTTGTATAGTCATTTGATAGGCATTTGCCAGTCACTGCCATAATTGTATTACTTGGCCATAAAACGCCAACAGCTGGCAAATAGTGTTACTACCTGGGTATATTATATAAAACCCTACTTAAATACGTTGAAACAAACCGAATACTCGACCACTCGCAATTTGGCTTCAGACCAATGAGAGGAACATAATCAGCAATACTATCCATATTAGACAACCTTAAATTAAATGAAGACTACAGCACTCAATCGGCCCCCATACTACTGGGCATCTCTGCGGCATTTGACACAATTAGCCATGCAACACTAATAAAAAGACAGATGGAATGCGGCAGAAAAGAATCCACCCTAAGGTGGCTTACCTTCTTCCTCACAAATCGAACCGAAAGAACCTACCTAACACCTTTCACCTCTAACACCCAAAACATCTCCTGCAGAGTTTCACAAGGATCCAGCCTCTCCCCACTACTCATGAACATCTACATGTCCCCCTTGTTGAAAATCATTCAAACTCACAAACTGACTGCCTACAACTACGCAGACGACACACAACTGATGGTGAAGATAGCAATGACCCAAGAACCAAACAACAGCCTCAACAATTGTCTCAGACATCTACAACTGCATGAAAATGAACAACCTCAAATTGAACCTGTCCAAAATGGAAATAATGGTCTCACTCACAGAAGGTAATGCAACAAACCCAAAACTGGACCGGCTGCCAGCATGGGAACTCAACCGGAAACTTCAAAGGTGGTAAGTAACCTAGGAATACTTATGGACAACAGACTATCACTGGTATCGCAAGTCAACACAATCACAAAAAAGTGTTTCTATCTCCTGAGACCTCAGTGGGCTGCTCTCATACCTCTCTTTTCCACAGAGAGCCCTTACAATCATATCACAGATATTAACAAGAATCGACTGCACAAACCGTCTCTACCTAGGAATGCCTGAATGACTCACCAAAAAACATCAGTGCGTCCAGAACACTGCAGCTAGGATTCTGCTGAGATTAAACGGAAGAGACCACATCACTCCAGCTCTGAGAAGCTTACATTGACTACTGCTAATAAAACACATTCAATTCAAGGCCCTCTGCATTGTCCATAAATCCTTACACAGACAAGGAGTCAAATTTCTCCAAGCCAAGATCAGCCGCTACCAACCAAGAAGACACCTAAGATCAAACAATGACCTACAAACAGAGACAAACAATACGAAAAGAGAATAATTCCTGCCAAGTCTCCTCCAAACACTGTGCTGAAGCAGTGTAACGTTTGGATGAGAAACCAGAGCTTCTCATTTAACTCAGAGGTAGGCCCGCTGGCCCCTATTTTCTTTCACCGCATACGTGTACAATTCCGTAAAGTGTTTACTTAAATGCACCTGACTGTCCCTGCCTGCCTACGACGTCCCAGCAGACGCGCGCACGTCCTTTAACCAACACGGCACACTTTCCTCCTAGCCTGCCTGAGAGACAGGCGCCCTGTAAACATGTCTTGCCATGTACTTTTACTGCTGTCATCCCCTTGCGTCCTGGACGCTTGAACCCATTGGTACCCACAGTGGTGCATATACCCTGCCTCCACAACTACTGTACTGTACTCTGCCTCATTCATGTACCTATATATCTGTATACATGTTACATTGGTACACCCCATACCGCACAGCGCCTCATGCACTGCCTTACCTTTTTGCTGTCTGAACTGTATTTCTCCCTACATGCATCTCAGCATTCGTGCTGCTCATTCTTGCTGTTTAAGTGGCACAAGTGCATAACTGTAT